>NC_042623.1:141947224-142633410 GCF_901001135.1 Rhinatrema bivittatum
TCATCCATAAACATTACATCCAAATTCCATTGAGTGGTAGGGACACATAAAAAAATAAAAGCCATTAGAACAAAATTCTTGTACATTTAGTACATATTGTCCCCTTAAGAATTAAGAAAAGATTTCAGGAGATGAAAGTACTTTCTTTCTTCCCAACAGGAGTAATGCTTTAAAAGCTAAAAGAAATGCATCAGAGCCAGATTCTGAAAATCATTTCTAACACAGTTGTGTTTCCTATTAAAAAAAACAAAACAAAACATGAGTTTCAAAGTCCCTAAATTGTATAATAAAATAGTCAAACTGCAGTTTACATTGTAGCACAAAATGAGACCTATTCTATGCTTATAATTATCTGTGAGCATCTGTAGGTTTTTGTTTTATCTCCCTTCATTTATACTAAATTAGTAAAAGAGCTGCTGAATACTAAGTACAGTATAGCCTAGATTTCTCTCTTACCAATACACGGTAGGATGCATTGTCTCAATTCCCTATAAAGAAATCTGGATTGTATTTATTTATTTATTTTAGAAATTTTGTAGGCCACATCATCCAATGTCCTGAGAGGCTTCCAATTAAAACATTCATAAAATACAGATAAACAATAAAACAATTAAACAAAGCATTCATAAAATACAAATAAAACAGAACAAACTGCCAGAATTAACTCCATTTGTTGCAGAGACATAACACTGTATCCTAATAGCCATACTGAATTAAAAATTCTCCAACTCAAACAAATATGTTTTTAGTTGTTTCTTAAAAAATTTACTGCACACCTGCTTTTATAGGACATGGGGTAACTCATTCCACATAAGTGCACCAGCAACTAATAGCAAACTATCTCATGACTCTGCTAACCTAATTGTATGATGACTTGGAAAGAAAAGAAAACACTGCTTTTCTGATCTTAGTCTTCTCACTGGACAGTGAATTTTCAAAAAATGGAGCACCATCATTTAAAGCTTGTAATATGACAAGAATCTTATATTGAATATGAAATTCAACAGGCAACCAATGTAAGTATTTTAGCATGGAAATTATATGGTCAAATCTGGAGGTCCCAATCAAGATCCTGGCAGCAGAGTTTTGAATCATTTGTAAAAATTTAGCTGTATGAACAGGTAAACCTAAATATAAAGAATACAGTAATTGATACTGGAGATGAACAAAGCATGTAACAGTTCAGAAGTCATTAAATTATGGTTTTAATCCACATTGCATGCTTAATTTTCAATATAATTTTTGAACTAGCTGTTGTGAGTGAACTGTTTAGTGGACCCTTGGGCCGACCTGTGAGAGACTGGGGAGAGGTGTACTATAGTCTCTGGTGAGTGACAGGTTGGGAGGCGGATACCAGGTAGGAGCTGGATGTGAGCTTCACCCTGGAAGCGGGTACTCCCCCGGGAGGAGCCCGTAGGAGTCCAGCCGCTGGGACTTAGGAGATCACGGAAGCTGGAGTTGGAGCTGGAGCAGGCAGGCAGGGAACAGGAGACAGGCAGGAGCTGAAGCAGGCTAGGACGGAAGCAAGCAGGAACTGAAGCAGGACTGGCTACTGGAACCAGACAGGAACTGAAGCAGGACTGGCTACTGGAACCTGGAACCAAGCTGGAACTGAAGCAGAACAGGTTACTGCAAGCAAGCCAGACAAAAGCAAGACTTGGGCACGAAATGAAACAAGCCTCAGGTAGGAATAGAGTCGCTAACGCAATAGCACACTCCGGGGCACGGAGCAACAGAGAACTGCAAGGAACCCCATTGCAAGGCAAAGTCCTGGGCTCCACGGAGGCCTTACATAGGCCACTAAGGATGTGAATCACTTTTTGACGATTTAAAATATCATCCGATATTTTTTAAATCGTCAATAATCATTAAAGAGTGCGATACAATTGAAATTCCCCCGATTTATCGTGAAAAAATCGTTAATCGGGTTAGTGTCCACTAACGGGAGTTATTTGGGGAGAGGGCGGGAAAACCGGCACAACAAAACAACCCCTAAACCTACCCCAACCCTTTAAAACTAATCCCTTACCTTCCCCTCCCTCCCAACCCCCCCCCCTCCAAAACCTTTTACATGTACCTGGTGGTCCAGTAGAAGCCTCGGGACCGATCTCTCACTCTCGGGCCGTCGGCTGCCATAATAAAAATGGTGTCGATGGCCCGATAAAAAAAAAACCCACCCCGACCCTTTAAAACTGACCCCTTAGCTTCCCCCACCCTCCCGAACCCGGCCATCCAGTGCTCCTACCATGTGACAGGGGCCAGCCAATGGCACGGATACCCTGTCACATGTTAAGGGTAAAGGGCCATCGGCGCCATTTTTATTAGCGATCTAATTAGCGATTTTATTAGCGACGGCCCAAGACCGGGAGATTGCTCCCGGGACTTCCGCTAGATCACCAGGTATTTGTAAAAAGTTTTGGGGAGGGTGGGGGAAGCTAAGGGGTCAGTTTTAAAGGGTCGGGGTGGGTTTTTTGTTTATCGGCTCGGGCGCAGCCGATAAACAAAAACACAATCGGGCCTCACTAAAAAAAATTAACGATGTGAATCGGAATCAGAATCGGAACAGATTCCGGTTCCGATTCACATCTCTATAGGCCGCGGCGTCTGACGTAATCAATAGGGCGGAACTTCCAATGGCGGGAAACGGCCTTCATAAGCGCAGATTGCACGCGGGTGCGCGCCTAGGGAGAAGGCGTCCAGGCAGGGCTTAATGAGATTTAAGAGAGAGAGATCAAATTTCTAACTTCATGATATGTTGAAATGTAATGCCCTCGAAAAGAAAAATTTGTTGGAAAAGATTGAGATGGGAAATCATATAAACAATTTGGGGTAGATTTTTAAAGTTATGCGTGGGCGTAGATGTGTTCACGCAACCCGGTGCGAACAAATCTATGCACGATTTTATAACATGTGCACGTGCAACCTGTGCATGCAACCTGTGCGCACCAAGCCGAGCAGCCTGCCTCCGTTCCCTCTGAGGCTGCTCTGAAATCGGAGCGGCCTCGGAGGGAACTTTTTTTCTGGCCCCCCCACCTTCCCCTACCTAACCCACCCCCTAGCCCTAACTAAATCCCCCTCCCCTTCCTTTGTTAAGAAAGTTAGGCAAGCATAACTTGTGCATGCTGGTAGGCTGCCAGCATGCCATTCCCCTGCCCGGGGGCTGGTTCAGAGGCCTCGGCCACACCCCCGGAATGCCCCCGGGATGGCACCATGCCCATGGCCCCGCCCCCAGAATGCCCCTGAATGATGTGCTGCCCCATGCTCGCCCCCCTGACATGCCCCCGGCACGCCCTCCAAGCAAAGCCCCAGGACTTACGCATGTCCTGGGGCTTTGCACGCGCCGGCGGCCTATGCAACGCTAGGGATGTGAATTGTTTTTTGACGATTTAAAATATCGTCCGATATTTTTTAAATCGTCAATAATCGTTAAAGAGTGCGATACAATAGAAATTCCCCCGATTTATTGTGAAAAAATCATTAATCAGGTTAGTGTCCACTAACGGGAGTTATTTGGAAGGAGGGCAGGAAAACTGGCACACCAAAACAACCCCTAAACCCACCCCGAACCTTTAAAACTAATCCCTTACCTTCCCCCACCCTCCCAAACCCCCCCAAAACCTTTTACATGTACCTGGTGGTCCAGTGGAAGCCCCGGGACCGATCTCCCACTCTCGGGCCGTCGGCTGCCATTAATAACATCTTGTATATATTCACATGGTATATATCCATTACTATGCTCATTTTATGTAAGATTTTTTTTTATGTAATTATTTTACTGATATTACATTTGTAGTATTTTATCACACATTTTTTAATATGTATTTATTCATATATTTTATTTTATATTTATTTCCTTTTTTTGTGGACCACTCATTGTTTTCCTATTTATTTGTGTGGTGATCCTCTGGTAATGAAAGAGCTGAAAATTATTAACTCAAGTAGCAAATTTTGGTTTCAAAAAACCAGCAAAATCATGAGAGAAAGATTAGATGATAGTTTACATGAGTTGTTTGAAAAATTATTGTTATTATTAGTTAGTTTTATTTTATTTTTTTATTATTTTTTTTTATTTACAGTGAATTGTACCTTAATTATTAAAAATTCAATAAAATTTAAATTAAATAAAAAAAAGTATTAGTTAGTTTTAAAAGTAGCTAAAACAGTTTCTTAATGTTATTACCTCATTTTGAGGTGAAAGCCTTTTTGGCAATGGTGATAGCTAGCTGTTTAGGGCTGAGATGTACCCAGACAAGTATTTGTACTGGAGGGTGGGAGCAAGGGAGAGAGAAAGAGAGAAGAGAGAGAGAGAACCTCTTCATAAGGCTCTCATATAAGTCAACTATTTATACCACTATCGGAGGGTCAATTAGTAACTCGAGGTGAGGTTTGGAGGTGGTCTAGGGATTGGGGGCAGTTTTACATGCACAATCAGAGGTACAAACAGCACAGTACACATCAGTGAAGATTTGATGTGATTTGGATTGAGGAAAGGTGCACAAAGATGACATTTATACAATGTACTGTCAGCATAGCTTAGCAAGAGTGCATTGAAAAATGACCCTGTAAGAGACTTGTGCAAATTGGCAAGTTTTCAATTCTCAGATTTTAAAGATTTAAGCTCTTTAGTAAACTATGGGTCTTTAATTAAATGTGAAGCCCAAACCTTTTTCATAGGAGCAAGGGACTGAAAACACTAATTATGCCTTCAGAGGGAGATTTTCAAAGGCCCCGACCTAGGTAATGAGTCGTTTACCCCTGTAAAATGCCCTGTCTAAAAATTCCCTTATTTAAATATAGCTAAAAGTACACTGGAGTTTTATAGCACGTACTTTCAGTGGCATTAAAAGGAGGCTTTATTGAGGATATGTTTAGGTTGAGGGAGGAAAACTATGCACATATGTTTGATTTTCAAATAAGAAAATGGTGCGTATTTTGCCGTCTCTAAACATACAAATAGCAGATGCAAATTATGGGGCGGATTTTCAGAGCCCTGCTTGCCTAAATCCGGGCGGATTTAGGCGAGCAGGGCCCTGCGCGCCGGTGTGCCTATGTTCAATAGGCCTACCGGCGCGCGCAGACCCCGGGACTCGCGTAAGTCCTGGAGTTTGGCGAGGGGGGCGTGTCGGGGGCGCATCGGGGGGCGGGCCCGGTCGGCGTGGCATTTTGGGGGCGTGTCGGCAGCGTTTTGGGGGTGGGCCCGGGGGCGTGGTTACGACCCGGGGCGGTCTGGGGGCGTGGCCGCACCCTCCGTACTCGACCCCAGGTCACGTCCCGGCGTGCTAGCGGCCCGCTGGCATGCGGGGATTTACGTCTCCCTCCGGGAGGCGTAAATCCCCCGACAAAGGTAAGGGGGGGGGGTTTAGACAGGGCCGGGCGGGTGGGTTAGGTAGGGGAAGGGAGGGGAAGGTGAGGGGAGGGCAAAAGAAAGTTCCCTCCGAGGCCGCTCCGATTTCGGAGTGGCCTCGGAGGGAACGGGGGTAGGCTGCGCGGCTTGGCGCGAGCCGGCTATACAGAATCGATAGCCTTGCGCGCGCCGATCCAGGATTTTAGCGGATACGCGCGGCTACGCACGTATCTACTAAAATCCCGCGTACTTTTGCTTGCGCCTGATGCGCCAGCAAAAGTACGCCAATTTGTGCGGTTTGAAAATCTACCCCTTTGTGAATATTTTTAATATGGGTATTTTCAGAATTGGCCCCAAAATTCAAAGATTTTCAAACCAAGCCAGCAGGAGGATTGAGCCTTACCTCCCACCAGCCCAGCATTTAGTATTGCTCTGATTCTAGACATTTTGCCAGAACGCTGGATGCTGGGCTGGTAGAAGGTAAGGCCGAGTCCTCCTGCTGTGTCTGCTTGAAGATATTTTGGTGGCGGGTGGGGGGGGGATTGATGTAAATTTGTTTATGACCGGGTGGGGTGGGCTGGGATCGGGGTGGCTGTTCAGTGGCATATATTTCCTATTTAGGAAGGGGGGGGGGGGGATGAGGATTGCTCAGTGGCAGCTGTTTTTTTCTGGTGGAGTGGGAAAAAGGGGGTTGCCCAGCATCAGCTGTTTGGGGTTTTTTTTTTCTGATCAGCAAGAGACAAGGGCAGAGCATGTTTGGGGACATTGGGGAAGCTCTGGAGAGAGGTTAGATGCCTGCCTGGTTGTATATGTTTGGGAAGATGACGGTCACTGGGGAAATAGAAAGTCGAGGGACTGAGGGGGAGGGTGGTAGGGGTTGTCTGGCAGGAAATGCTTTTTTCTTTGTAGATGTGTAGTTTGGATTGTTACAGGAGGGAGAGTTGATTGGAGGAGGCTGCTTTTTTCCTGACCCGACCAGGGGTTGTCAGCGGAGTGAGGTACCGTGGGGTAGCCAGAGAGAAGGGGGAGGTTTTCCAGCTCACTGGGCTGTGTAAAGGGACAACGAGGAATCTGGAGAAGGAGGGAGGGAGGTTGCTTTCTCAGCAATGCATGTTTGGGGACTGGGACTTCTGGACAGAGAGGGGGGATTGGAGGTTGTGAGTTGGTAGTCATGGTGTTAGCTAGGTTATTTGAGATGCTAGCCAGCTCTGTTTAATGACCCAAGGCTGAGCACCCTGGGGCAGATTTTGAAAGGGTTACACGTGTAACCCTGAAAACCTGTCCCTGCACACACCAAGCCTAAGCCCCGGGACGCGCGTATGTCCTAGGGCTTGAAAAAATGGGCATGGAGAGGGTGGGGCAGGGCAGGGCGGGACTGAGGCCTCCGGCACAGCAGTCGTGCCGAGGGTTCATGCGCCGACACTTGGCCGGCACGCGCAACCTACGCCTTCCCGGAGGCAGGCGCAACTTCACGAACAAAGGTGAGGGGGGGTGTTATTTATTTATTTATTTTATTTAAGGGATTTTTATATACCGCGGCACGTTCGGAACATCACCTCGGTTTACAATCGAACATAATGTAGCACAGGCTTTACATAGAACATGTATTAATATAAAATGTATAAAATAAACATGATAATGATCTATATACAAGGGGAATAAACTCTAAGTATAGAATTAGATGGTATATATATGAGGTAATACAACATAGCTACAAGGGCCCGAAACAACCTAACAACCTAACAAGGTTTTTGTTTATTATATAGACAATTACTGCAGGCGGGGGGGGGGGGGGGAATTTCCTGATATTATAGCAACATGAGGAACAGTCAGCAACTAAAAGCAGGTCTTGAAATTATGTCAACATGAGGGACAGGTAGCAACTAATAGCGGGTTAGGAGGTATTTATCGGGGTTAGAAATCCAAAGTGAAGAGGACTGTAGGGGCTGTTTGTCTAGAAGGGAGGAAACTGTCTGGAGGAAGGCATTAGTTAGGGTAAGCTTGTTTGAAAAGCCAGGTTTCAAGGTTTTGCTTGAATTTCTTGGGGCATAATTCCTGGTGTAGACTAGGTGGCATGTTGTTCCATAGAGCTGTTCCTGCAATGATAAGAGAGTGTTGCCTTGTAGCGACAAGTTTGGTTAGTTTGGGTGAGGGTGTTTGGAGTTTTGCTTGATGTTGCATTCTGGAAGGTCTGTTGGTCTTTCGGAAGGTGAATTGTTCTGGGAACCATAGCATATTGTGATTATGTATGGATTTGTGTATGAGGGTAAGGGATTTATATATTATTCTGTAAGTTACTTGTAGCCAGTGAAGGAACTGGAGGACTGGTGTAATGTGATTGTGTTTGTGTGTGTTGGTAAGTATGCGGGCAGTGGCGTTTTGTAACATCTGAAAGGGTTGTATAGTATTTTTTGGAAGGCTCAGGAGGATGGCGTTGCAGTAGATGAGTTTGGACAGTATTGTGGCTTGTGAAACTGTGCGAAAGTCATAGGTGTGAAGGAGTGGTTTAATTCTTTTTAAGGTGTGGAGTTTAAAGAAGCCATTTTTGATAGTTGAAGAAATTAATTTTTTTAGATTGTGGTGGTTATCAATCAAGACTTCAAGACTGCGGACATGTTGGGGTGTGGTAGTGGGAGATGTTTGAGAGTGTAGAATTGATGTGTGTGGGGAAATGTTGTGGGGGGATATAATGAGGAGCTCAGTTTTGGAGGAGTTAAGAGCCAGATAGTTGTCTGAGAGCAGTTTGTTTATGTCAACCAGAGCTGAATTCCACTTTTTTTAAGGCATTTGGAAGTGAGTTATTGACAGGGATGAGGATCTGCATGTCATCCGCGTAGATGAAATGTGGAAGGTTCAGTTTAGAGAGGAGTTGGCAGAGTGGGAGAAGGTAAATGTTGAATAGTGTGGAGGAGAGTGAGGAGCCCTGGGGGACTCCTTGTGATAGTCTAATTGGTTTAGATTCGCAGTGTCCGATTTTAACACTGTATTGCCTTTCATTGAGGTATGATTGGAACCACCGGAGGTGGGTACCAGAAATTCCTATTTCTTTAAGGCGTTTAATGAGGGTGTTATGGTTGACAGTGTCAAATGCAGCCGATATATCTAAAAGGACAAGGATATAGGATTGGCCCTTGTCAAGGGCTTTGAGTATGTATTCAGAGAGGGAGATAAGGAGTGTTTCAGTGCTGTGATGTCTGCGAAATCTGAATTGAGATGGGTAGAGGATGTGATGATCATCAAGGTAGTCAGTGAGCTGCCGATTGATGATTTTTTCCAAAATTTTGGATAGGAAAGGAAGGTTAGAGACTGGGCGATAGTTGGCTGATTCAGAGGGATTGAGGTCGGGTTTTTTGAGTATGGGTTTTATGATGACCTGTTTAAGTTGTGTTGGAATCACACCTAGGGAGATGGATTTGTTGAGAATATTTGCAATGGGTTTTGCTATTATGTTGGAGATTGAGAGGAGTCTCTTAGTTGGAATCGTGTCAGAGGGATGTAAGGCAGGTTTGATTTTTTTTAGGGTAGTTTCAACTTCTAACGTGGATGTATATTCGAAGGAAGTGAGTGAAGCTTCGGAGTTGGCACTTTATGTGTCTTTGGGCAAGGGCTAGTTGCATGTGGGGCTTGCATGTGGGGTATTGCTAGAATTGAGTGGATTGTTGGTGATGAGTGGGGTAGTAAAGCGAGACACAATAGTTTCAATTTTGTTGTGGAAGAATAATGCCAGATTTTCACATTTGGATTGGTCATCTTTGTCTGGGAGTGTATTAAGGGGGGAGGTGATCAAATTGGAGACATATTGAAAGAGGGCTTGTGGGTTGTATTGGAATTGATGAATTCTAATGGTGTAAAAGTCTTTTTTGGCTTTGTCCGTGGCCTTTTGGTAGGTGTGGAGTAAGGTTCTAAACTTCAATTGTATGGCAGGTAGTTGGTTTCTGCGCCAAATTTTTTCCAGTTTGCGGAGTTCAGTTTTCAGTGATCTGAGTTCTGGGGTATACCAAGGGTTTTTTGTTGTTGTTGTCATAGTGGATTTCTTTTGTTTGTGTGGGGCATACTTTGTCTGCCACGGTGTTCGTGAGTTGAAACCACAATGTAATGGCAGTGTTGGCATCTGAGAGGTCAAGCTTGGGGAGTTCTTCTGAGAGGGCTTCAATAATGTCTTTAGTATTACAAGATTTTCAGAAAGTGATGGTTTTCTTGGTGGGTGCGGTGAGTGGGGTGCTTCTTAAGGTCAATTGGTATCCTCGCGGAAGTGGTCGGACCAGGGGATGGGGGTGCAATGAGGCATGTCGTGTTGGATGAGGGAATTGGTGAAGATGAGGTCAAGTGTGTGCCCTGCTTTATGTGTAGGACTGGTGATAATCTGTTTGAATCCGAGGGTATTTAAGGAGGCCAGAATAGATTCACAGGTGGGTGATGGGGGGTTGCGGTCGACGTGGAGGTTGAAATCTCCAAGAATTATGGCTGGGGAGGAAATGTTTAGATCTTTGGCGATGTATTCAGTAAGGAGCGAGGGGTCATTTTCCAGGGTGCTTGGAGATGCATATATTAAGCAGATTTGGAGGGCTGGTGACTTAAAAAGGCCTATTTCCAGTTTATGGGGGGGTGTAATTTGTTGTAGGGAGAGATTGAATTTCTTCTTAGCAGCAAGGAGAATTCCACCTCCTTTTCTTTTGCGTCTTGGAATAGAGAAAATGTTGTATGACTCAGTTGGAAGCTGGTTTATTATTACTGAGTCAGTGTCTTTTAGCCATGACTCTGTGATGGCGCAGATGTCAGGGCTTTCGTCAGAGAGGATGTCGTGTAGTAAAGTGGCCTTTTTTAAGATAGACTGAGCATTTAGTAAGATGATGGTGAAAGTGGTGAGTCCAATAAGTTGTGTGAGCGGTGAGGCCATGATGGTGATTAGTGCTTTGTGTTGTTGGATGAATTGAGAATACTTTGTTGTTTTGTATGTGGAATTGATGTGTTTGAAGTTGGGGATAGGTTGGGGGATCATGTTTTGATAGGTGGGATTTCTCGAAGTGAGATTCGCTTATGAGGGAAGGGTAGGTAGCTGATGAGAGGAGGGTTTCTTGGGGGGGCTTGACCAGGTGAGGGTTGGAGGAAGAGAGGTGCAGGGTAAGATGGATTTTCAAGTAGAACTTACTTGTGTAAGGCATGTAGAGATAAGGGTAAATAGTTTATTTTCTTTTGGGGTGGTAGACTGGTGTTGAGAGGTCTGGCCGAGAAGCACAGCTCATTGATGAAGGTTTTCAAGGTTGATTGTCTTATACTGTTGCTGTGAGCAGTTCTTAATCTTGATCCTGGAGGGCTTCTCTTGCCAGGTGCAGCGAGCCGGGAGAGAGTTGGAGGTGCGGAATAGAGCAGATTTGAAAGCGTCAGTTGAGGTGGTGGGCAGCTGTTGGAGGTTTGGGTCTTGTTCAAGTTATGGAAAGCAGTAGTAGGTCCAGAGTAAGTTATTTTGGAGCTTTGATGCCTAGCCAGCACGGAAGGATCACACTAAGGGGCACACTAAGGGCTGGGGGTCGGGTTAGGGAGGGGAAGGGAGGGGAAGGTGGGGGGATGGAAGGAAAGTTCCCTCCAAGGCTGCTCTGATTTCGGAGCGGACTCTGAGGGAACAGGGAAAGTCATCGGGGCTCCCCTAGGGCTTGGAACGTGCAAGGAGCACTATTGTGCACCTCCTTGCGCGCGCTGACCCCAGATTTTATAACATGTGCGCGGCTGCGCGCACATGTTATAAAATCGGGCGTAGATTTGTGTGCGCCGGGTTGCATGCACAAATCTACGCCCACGCATAAGTTTTAAAATCTGGCCCCTATGTATAGCTTGCTAGGTTTTAGCTGGCAATATTTAGAATAATTTTCAACCAAAAATCTAGCTAGCAAGGTTTGGCTGAAAATTAGTCAAAACCTAATCACCAAAAAGTGTCTGACTGGGTCCTGGCACCCAGCCTGTTTCCAAAATTGACCCTTATTTCATGGCTGTAATGTTTGAGACACAAATTCTGCTCCCCCCCCCCCCCCCCTTAATATCCCTCTTTGCAGTGGGCCTTATTCAATAAAGAGTTTTTCTAAAGACAAAACAAATGGAGAAAAGTTCTTTTTGACTTCAGTTTATAGTGTTGAATGTGAATTCCTATCAAGCTATCTACATTTAATCAATGCTATTAATACAAATTAAGCTTCATTAAGCATGGGTTTGCTGTGAAACACACTTTGGAGGACTGCTGGCTCAATACAACCCTGAAGGGCAAATGGGATAATCATTTATATTCTTTCCTAAAGGTGTCAACTGGTTAAAAAAAAGAATATATGTCTATGGTAATATATCAATATAACCATATCAGCATGATAATGTAGTTTCTTTCTATAATTGTATTGTACAAAGTGTTGCATATCAAAAGGAAATAAATATATTTTATAGTTGAGCAAAATACATTTTCAAAATACAATGTACAAATTCTCTTTCATTTGTTGTTAAAGTGCAATTTTCTTTTTTTTTGTTTCTTTTTGACTGAAGATATTAACAGGCCATCAGAAAAATTCATGGTGGTGCCTTCAGAACAGGATTAAGATACACTGGTACAACATGCAATACACAATATATGAGAGAATTCAATTATTACTACCCAGGCTTTCTCTGTTTTATGGTTAAAAAGATGGCAGTTGTTTCTAGGATTGTTCATCCAGTACCTTTCATTAACATTATATTGACTGAAAAAATATTGAAAACAGAAATTACTGTATCTTATCACACACACACATACATATATTTAGTATTTACACTGTATATATATAGAGATATAGATATTTAGAGAGAGAGAGATGTATTCCCCTCCTGAACAGGGTGCATAAAATGTTACAGGGTCTGGCACCTGTGTAAACCAAGCGCCATTTTCTCAGGAATGGTTCAGAGGGAGATGTGAGTCATGCAGATGATGTAGTGGAACCAAGGCTAGGAGGGTGTCCTTAGCTGGTTAGGACCCTCTTTTAATGAGAATCCCCTCTATGCCCCCTCCGACTGCTTTATCTTCCTTGTTCAAATCCCTCACCCTGATGGGTTCCTTTCAAAGACTCCTTGCCGAAATCCTATACCACCTCTTTTTTTTTTTTTTTTTTTTTTTAAAGGAACAACACTCCCTATACTGGATTTCATTTCCAAACCTTCTTAAAGGACCACATGCCCTTAATCCTAAAACATTTAGAGGTCTATATTCAGATACAGTCCGGATAGCAAAGTTAACTGAATAAACTTATCCAGCTAAATTTGGAGGCATACCTATAGCCAGCTAACTTTAGGACAGCTCTTTGACTTGACCAGATTTAGCTGGCTAAGTCATCCAGCTACCTTTGAATATCAGAGTTAGCAGGTTAACATAGTCAGCTAACTCATCTCCTCCCAGTGACCACCCTGGACAACCCCTAACGTCTCTGGTTGTATTAGATGTCTATTGTTTTACTGAATCTTGGCTCCTTGAGACTGACCATTTTGTCATTAATCAAATTTGTCCAGCAGATTATATTGCAATTTCTCAACCACGCCCTAAGCAGCATGGTGGAGGCCTTTTGATCATCCACAAACTTAACTGTCCTGTTAAATTTGAATTTTTAAATGGCAGCGCATCATTGGAAATGCTTATTTTGTGTTTATTTCATGTATGTATTTGCTTAGTCTATGCCCTACCCAAACCTCTCACTGCTGACCTTTCCCCTTTTTTTGAGCAGCTTCTACTGACTAAATTTGATTTAAACAAGAAGGTGGTCCTAGGAGATTGTAACTTACATGCTGCTGTATCCCCTTTAAATCCACAAAGCTCTTTATTCTTGGATATCATGGATTCCCTTGGTTGGTCGCAAACTGTCCATTCACCCACAACCAAGTTAGGGTACACTCTTGATTTAATTTTTGTTAATAAATCCTATGTTATTGATAGACCTTACAATCTATCTGTCTCTACAGTTGTTATTGTTTGTAAGGTTTTTGGTGGACCCTTGGACACTGTGGCAGCTGACCATGCCCACAGGGGGAAGTCCTGTGAGGGGCCACAGGTCAGGCTCAGCTTTGGGACACACAACACAGAGTTATAACTTTTATTAGTCAGAGTTGAGAAGCCACCAGAGGTGGCAATAGTGAGTAGAGATGAAGCCCAGCTGGGCTAAGGTTCCTCAGGATACTGGAACAGCGATTCCCTCTATGGCTGTGCTGTAGTGGAGAAAACTGAGATAGTGAGTACAGTGGAGCATACACAGAGTTCTGGTATACAGCCTCGTTGGTAAAGTTACTCACACAGCAGTTTCTCCCAGAAGGTGACACAGAAGCTGGAATAGGGGCAGGCCCTCGAGGAGCGAGTACCTGGTTCCAGGGAACAGCTCTGAGGAAATAAAGTTGGTAACTCTCTGATGATGTAGGTAGCAGTTTCTTCCAAGCAGAAGAGATAAGTTCAGGCAGCGAGTCAGGGAACATGGGCCCTCGAGGAGTGAGTACCAGTTCCTGATAGCGACCTGCAAGAAATGAGAGAGGCCCACGAGGAATGGGTACCCCATTAGGATAAAGTCCAAAAGTTGGAGAGGCAGAGTAACTAGGTATGGAGAGCGAATCCCATCCGTAAGGAGTTCCCATGCTAACTCGAATAGCTAGCAAAAAGTGTAGGCTTTTGTATCCGGGATGCGTGACATCATCACAGGGGTCGCCCCTGAGGTTCACGCCAAAGAGAGAATAAGAAGCAGGGACGCGCGGCCCGCGCGCTCTATGGAACCTGGACAACATGGAGGGATGCAGCGCCCAAGCCGGACCAGGGATGCCGGAGAGAACGGCAGGCAGACGCCGTGGGAGGAGTCTCAAAAAAGGTAAGGTGGGCGGAGTGGAGATGTCGGGCAGTGACAGAGGGTGGTCTCCTCTGCGGGTACCAGGTTTTGGTTTCAAAGGATGCGCAAGATGAAATTGATGGAGCATCTCTTTATCAAGGATATTAGCCTGAGGCTCCCAAGAATTTTCTTCGGGGCCGAAACCTTCACAAGAAAGAAGGTATTCAAATGTTTTGCCTCGTCTTCAGACATCAAGAACAGCTTTGTCCTTATATTCTAGGTCATCTTCTGCATTGATGGCATGTGTTTCCTGAGTCTTGGAAGAGAATTCACTGAGAATGAGAGGTTTCAAGAGTGAAACATGAAAAGTGTTGTGGATGTTTAGTCCGGGTGGTAGCTTCAGACTATAAGTGATATTGCCAAGACATCGGATGATTGGAAATGGTCCAACGTAGCGAGGAGCAAATCGAGTGGAGGTTAACTTCAGTCTGAGATGTTTGGTGGATAACCAGACTTTGTCACCAGATTTGAAGACAGGTGACTGAGAATGGTGAGCATCATAAAAGGAAACTGGAAGAGTGGTCGAAGATATGGCAGCTGAGATTCAATGCCAAGAAGTGCAAAGTCATGCATATGGGGAGTGGAAATCCGAATGAACTGTATTTGATGGGGGGGGGGGGGGGGGGGGAGAAAGGCTGATGTGCACGGAGCAGGAGAGGGACCTTGGGGTGATAGTGTCTAATGATATGAAGTCTGTGAAACAATGCGACAAGGCGATAGCAAAAGCCAGAAGAATGCTGGGCTGCATAGAGAGAGGAATATCGAGTAAGAAAAGGGAAGTGATTATCCCCTTGTACAGGTCCTTGGTGAGGCCTCACCTGGAGTACTGTGTTCAATTCTGGAGACCGTATCTACAAAAAGACAAAGACAAGATGGAAGCGGTACAGAGAAGGGCGACCAGGAAGGTGGAGGATCTTCATCGGATGACGTACGAGGAGAGATTGAAGAATCTAAATATGTACACCCTGGAGGAAAGGAGGAGCAGAGGTGATATGATACAGACTTTCAGATACTTGAAAGGTTTTAATGATCCAAAGACAACGACAAACCTTTTCCGAAGGAAAAAAATCAGCAGAACCAGGGGTCACAATTTGAAGCTCCAGGGAGGAAGATTCAGAACCAATGTCAGGAAGTATTTCTTCACGGAGAGGGTGGTGGATGCCTGGAATGCCCTTCCGGAGGATGTGGTGACCAGAACTGTGAAGGACTTCAAAGAGGCGTGGGATAAACACTGTGGATCCATAAAGCCAAGAGGCCGCCAATGAAGAGTGGGTGACTCGCCAAAATGAGGGCTACTGCCTGGAGACAATACCCTTATTCAATAAACATATACATGCTTACTGTGACTCCAACATCACTCTAAGCTTCAACAGCAAGAGGAAACGTGGAAAAAAGGATTTGCACTCACAAAGAGGGGAGTAGCTGGCTTGTTACGGCGGTTACTACCCCAAACCAAATAAGCCTGATACTTCACTTTCAATGCATATACAGCATAGTTCTCTGCTTCAACGGCAGGGGAGAAGAAAAAAACTGATACTTCACACATCCAGCAGAGCTCTCTGCTCCAACGGCAGGGGAGAAGAAAAAAGGGTTCGCACTCACAAAGCGGGGAGTAGCTGGCTTGTTACGGCGGTTACTACCCCAAACCAAATGTGCCTGATACTTCACTTTCGATGCATATCCAGCATGGCTCTCTGCTTCAACTTTCGATGCATATCCAGCATGGCTCTCTGCTTCAACGGCATGGGAGAAAGGCTGATACATCACGCATTTCCAGCATAGCTCTCTGCTTCAACAGCAGGGGAAAAGAAAAACTGATGCTTCACGCATATCCAGCATAGCTTCAACGGCAGGGGAGAAGAAAAAAGGATTCACACTCACAAAGCGGGGAGTAGCTGGCTTGTTACGGTGGTTACTACCCCAAACCAAATGTGCCTGATACTTCACTTTCGATGCATATCCAGCATGGCTCTCTGCTTCAACGGCATGGGAGAAGACTGATATATCACGCATTTCCAGCATAGCTCTCTGCTTCAACGGCAGGAGAGAAGAAAAACTGATTCTTCACGCATATCCAGCATAGCTCTCTGCTTCAATGGCAGGGGAGAAGAAAAACAACCAATAAGGGCTGTATAACATAGTCTGGGTAAAACAAGCATGGGTGTAGCTTGCTTATTGCGGTGGTTACTACCCCTACTACCCCTAACTAATCAAGCTAGATATTTCACTTGGATGCAGCTCCATCACTGCTCTCTACGTTAATGGTGGGGGTGGAAGGGAAATAGAACCAAGAGCTAAGAGAAACAGATAAGTATGAGAGAAAAAATGTGTGAGGCTTGCTGGGCAGACTGGATGGGCCGTTTGGTCTTCTTCTGCCGTCATTTCTATGTTTCTATGTTTTCATGGTCACTCGCTTTAACTAGCATGTCTTTCATCTGAGTCCACAGATTATGGATTTCATCAGCAGTAGATTGAGCTGCTGGGGACGTCACTGAGAGCTTCAGTGGAAGTATCAGTGTTGGTGAACGTCCATATACCACTTCAAAAGGTGTTGATCCAGTTGATGTTGCTGGATGAGAATTGATGGTGAATTCAGCCCAAGGTAACAGTTCAGCCCAGTTATTCTGATAGCAACTCACGTAGGCTTGAATGAACTGTTTTAAGGTTCTATTTATCCATTCTGTTTGGCCATTTGATTGCGGATGATAGGCTGAAGTGTAGTCTAGAGAGATGTCGAATAGCTTGCACAAGGACCTCCAGAATCTTTCCGTGAATTGGGATCCTCGGTCTGAGACTATGTGTTTTGGTAGGCCGTGAAGGCGAAAAATGTGCGATATGAAGAGCTTCGCAAGCTCCAAGGCTGAAAGTAAACCAGGCAGCACCACGAAATGGGCAATCTTGCTGAAGTGATCGACTGTTACCCAGATGGTATTCATTCCTCCAGAAAGGGGTAAATCGACTACAAAGTCAGTAGCGATGTGTGACCAGGGCTGTTTCGGAGCTGGCTGCGGTTGCAGCAATCCCCACGGTTGGCCAGAAGCGGGTTTGTTTTTGACACAGTTGGTACAAGATGCCACGTAGGATAGTGTATCTTTTTTGATAGTAGGCCACCAATAGAACTTCTGGATCTTGAGCAGGGTGCGGCGTTGACCAGGATGGCCAGCCAGCTTGGAATCGTGCGCCCAAAAGAGCACTTTCTTCCTGAGGTGTTTAGGCACGATGGTTTTACCAACGGGCACATAATGTGTAGTCGCCAAGATGACTTTCTTCAGGTCAATTATGTGCTAAGGTTCTTCAGGCACATCCTCCGAGAGAAAGGAGCATGACAAGGCATCGGCTCTGGTATTCCTGTCTCCGGGACGATATTTAGCACACAGTCAAAGCAATTGAAGACTAAGGACCATCTAGCTTGTCTGGGGTTAAGACGTTGTGCATGGTGGAGATACTCTAGATTTTTATGGTTCATGAATATGGTTATTTGATGTTGAGCACCTTCGAGCCAAGGCCGCCATTTCTCAAATGCTAGCTTAATAGCCAAGAGCTCTTCATCTCTGATCCCATAGTTCTTCTCAGCCAGGGAGAAACGTCGTGAGAAGAAAGAGCAGGGACGTAAGGATTTGGAGTCTCCAGTTTGGCTCAATACAGCCCCCACACCGACATCCGAAGCGTCAACTTCTACGATGAATGGCTTGTTGGGGTCAGGATGACGCAAGCATGGTTCCGTGGAAAAGGCAGTCTTTAATTTCTTAAAAGCGGAAATGGCCTCTGCAGACCATTTTGAAACGTTGGTGCCCTTGCAGGTCATTGCAGTCAAGGGCACTGTTAAAGAAGAGTAGTTCTTTATAAAGCTTCTATAATGGTTAGTAAACCCCAAAGATCGTCTCAGGGCCTTCAGGCTGGTAGGTTGGGACCAATTTTTAATACTCTCTAGTTTTTGAGGGTCTATCTGGAAGCCATCTTTAGACACGATATAGCCAAGAAAAGGCACAGAGTCTTTATGAAATTTGCACTTGGATAGTTTGGCGTGGAGCCGGTGTTCACAGAGTCGGCGAAGTACTTGTGACATCCTCTAGATGAGTGGGCAAATCCTGAGAAAATATCAGGATATCATCCAGGTATACCACGACACTCTTGTACAATAGGTCCCGCAAGATGTTGTTCATCATGTTCTGAAATACAGCGGGTGTGTTGCACAGGCCGAAGGGCATTACTAAGTACTCAAAATGGCCATCTTGTGTGTTGAAGGCTGTTTTCCATTCGTCACCACTGCGTATGTGAACTAAGTTGTAGGCCCCCTTCAGGTCAAGTTTTGAGAAGTGTTTGGCCCCCTGAAGCTGGTCAAACAGCTTTGAGATTAAAGGCAGGGGGTAGTGGTCTTTAATCGTGATCTCGTTCAGACCTCGGTAATCGATACACGGATGTAAGGTACCGTCCTTCTTCCCCACAAAGAAGAAGCCTGTGCCAGCTGGAGACTTTGATGGTCTAATAAACCCCTTCTGTAAATTCTCCTCGATGTATTCAGACATAGCCTTGTTCTCAATCACTGAGAGTGGATAGACACGTCCTTTAGGAGGTTCAGTATTGGATTTCAGTCTTATGGCACAGTCATAGGTCCTATGCGGAGGAAGAATGTCAGCAGCTTCTTTGGAAAATACATCACTAAAAGATGTGTATTGAGGCGGCAGTCCCGGCATCGCTGAAGTTGTAGGCATGCAGATGACTGGAGCAATCTCCTTAAGACACTTTCCATGACAACCTGGGCCCCAGCGGGAGAGTTCCAAGGAAGCCCAGTCGAATTGGGGTTGGTGCGACTGCAACCAGGGTAACCCAAGGATGATAGGGTGCATGGCCTTCTCTATCACAAAGAAGGGAATTGACTCTGTATGGATAGCTCCGGTGGGAAGGGTTACCGGTTTGGTTTGGCAAGTCATGTCACCCGCTAAGGGCTCCCCATGGATGGAAGATAGGAGTAGTGGAACCTTCAAAGTGACGAGGGGAATCCTCAAATGTTCCACTAGGTGTCGAAGAATAAAGTTGCCTCCTGCCCCTGAATCCACCAGGGCAAGAGTTTGAAACTCAGATGGTCCACAGATCAGGGAGACTGGGAGAGAGAGAGTGGAGGAGAGGGCGTAGTAAGGCCTAAGAACAGTCCTCCTGCAGGACTTAGGCCTGTCTGTTTTCATGACAAATTGGGCATGTGAGTACAGTGGAGCATACACAGAGTTCTGGTATAGAGCCTCATTGTTAAAGTTACTCACACACCGGTTTCTCCCAGAAGGTGACACAAAAGCTGGAATAGGGGCAGGCCCTCGAGGAGCGAGTACCTGGTTCCAGGGAACAGCTCTGAGGAAATAAAGTTGGTAACTCACTGATGATGTAGGTAGCGGTTTCTTCCAAGCAGAAGAGATACCTTCAGGCAGCGAGTCAGGGAACATGGGCCCTCGAGGAGCGAGTACCCATTCCTGATCGCAACCTGCAAGAAATGAGAGAGGCCCCTGAGGAGTGGGTACCCTGTTAGGATAAAGTCCAAAAGTTGGAGAGGCAGAGTAGCTAGGTACGGAGAGCGAATCCCATCCGTAAGGAGTTCCCATGTTAACTCAATTAGCTAGCAAAAAGTGTAGGCTTTTGTATCCGGGATGTGTGACATCATCACAGGGGGACACCCCTGAGGTTCATGCCAAAGAGAGAATAAAAATCAGGATCATGCGGCGCGCACGCCTTATGGTACCTGGACAACATGGCGGTATGCAGCACCCAAGCCGGACCGGGGACGCCAGAGAGGAAGGCAGGCAGACGCCGCGGCAGCCAGACATCCATCAACCGTGGGAGGAGTCGCAAAAAAGGTAAGGTGGGCGGAGTGGAGACGTCGGGCAGCAACAGTCGTAACACCAGTCTCATGGTCTGACCATTTTCTCATTACTTTCGACAATTCTGTTCCTTCAAGTTCATCTCCTCCTACTGCAGAGTGTTCTTTTACATCGCGCAGAGGTCTTATTGATATTTCACAGTTTCTTGACTTCATTTTGTCATTGCTTTCTGAGACATGTTTTGATAATTTTACAGATGCGCTTTCTCATGTAATATCCTCTTTTACATCAGTTCTTGATAGTCTGGCCCCTCTAAAAGTTCTAAAGCCATGTGAGCTTAGCTTGCCCCCTGGATGATGTCTCCTGCAGTTGAGTCTGCTAGGAATTCTTTAAGAAAATCCAAATGTATTGGAAAGCATCCTCTTCTCATCATGCCCAAATGTTTTGAAAACTTCTTTTGGAATTTCAGAATTGTATTAACCTTGTCATGAAAGAACATTTCTCAAAACAATTCCGTGAAGTCGGTTACAACCCCAAGGTTCTATTTAAAATTGCCAAGCGACTCACCAACTCTAACACAACCTCTATAGTCCTACTAAAGCACCTAGTGCTCAATACTTCTCCGCCTTTCTCCGCCTTTTTCCAACTCAAGATTCATAATATTTGTTAGTCTTTTTCATCGATTCCAAATTGGTTCTCAGATCCTCCTCCTACCCATGCTATCAACCTGGGAAGAATTTGATGTTGTCTCTAGTCTCGAGGTTGAGAATTTCATACCCAATCTGAATGACACCATCTGTCCACTTTTTCAATGCTCATCCTCCCTATTTAAATCTTCAAAAAATGTATTAGGCCCCTGGTTCACTAAGCTAATCAACTTATCATTAACTGAAGGTAATCTGTTATCACCTCTCAAGAAAGCTACTGTGTGTCCACTTTTAAAGAAACCTTCACTTGATCCTACTGACCCTAACAATTATTGTCCTATCTCTTCTCTATCTCATATCTCAAAACTTCTTGAATGTGCTGTTTTAACCCATCTTACTGACCATCTTGAAAAGCGTGAGATCTTGGACCCTCACCAATTTGGTTTCCGACATTCTCTAATTACAGAGATTCTGTTATTGTCCCTCACTGATTTCTTTAGATGTGGTTTGGATAACGGTAAACAATTAATCTTAATTTCCCTTGGCATTTCCACTGCCTTTGACACTATTGACCATTACATTCTAATTTACCGATTACAAGAATGTGGTATTTCAGGAAATCTTTTACGATGGTTTGCCTCTTATCTTTCTGACCGCTCATACCTTGTAAAATTTCTTTTCTCCGAGATACAACTTATCTCTATTATGAAAGAAGTTTTTTAGGACCATGTCCCTTTCAGCAGAGATCTGAAATTTCACTAACAGGACTCCTCTTTTCTCTATTTGTTACTCTTGCGTTATTTCAAGGAAACCCATCAAATCTTCAAGAGGGGTTAGTGATTCTGGGCACTCCCCATGCCCTCCAGTGCCCTCTATCTCACCACTACCTCTCTGTGAGGGTCCAAAGAGGTAATATGCCTTCAATATATTAGGCATTTCTCCACTTGAAAAGGACAAGACTTCCTGAAAATATTTTTTTAATTGTTCCTTAGGAGAAATGAATTAACATTTGGGAAAATTGATTATCCTCAGATTATAGTATCTAAGGTTGTTCTCTAAGCTCTCCAATCTCTTTTCTGCTCTAGATTCCCCCTGAATCAGTCCAAATTGTATTACCTTCATCTGTTTAATTTGTGTATCCATTTCCTGGATCTTAGTTGAATTAGTTAAAGCCACCGGGCTCACCAAGTTAATTTGTTCTTATGATGCCCTCATTGTTATTGACAAGGAAATTATTGCTTTCTCAAGAATGGAAATTTCATTCCATAAAACATCTAATGTAACCACATCAGGCTTATTTATCAATTTTAATTCTGAAACATTTACCGGTTCAGACAGTTCAAAAGTTTCCCAAGGCATCTGATCTGCTTGTCTCTTTCCCTGAGCAGCTGTTTCAGGCAGAGAACTGCCAGCTCCGCTCAGTGCTCCGAAGTTTAATTCCCTCAAGGCGATTAAGGTCCTCTTGCCTTGGGTCATCTTTGTCGTGCCTGCAGCAGAACCCACCTCGATCGCTTGTTCCTTTTCTTGCCACTTCGGCATTAAGGATTTTGCCAGCTCCGTCACTCCAACGAGGGCAGGAGGTGAAGGAGTGTCCAGAGCTCCAGGGCTCAAAGATATTTCATTGAAAAGTATGGAGGTTTGCTCTTCCTCCCGTACTTGAGCCGATTCTCCTGGAGTTTCTCCCACAGCAGAGAAAAACTCCTAAATTTTCGTCTGACTGGAGGTAGGCATAAGGGGGGTTGAGGTTCCCTCCCTCACCTTCCCCTTCCTTTTAGTATGTGGCATTAATGAGAAAAGCAAATTTTAATCCATGAAAATCAGGAGCTCGTCTATGTGCTTCCTCTCTTCAAGGCACCATTTTGTTCTCTCTAACCTCTCAAAAGATTTTATTATGAGCTTTTGTTTCCATTGCAAGCTCATTTTCAAATTCTGTTTTTGCCTTCCTTATCAAAGCTTTGCATCTAACCTGCCATTGCTTATGGTGTTTCCTTTTCTCTTCATTTGGATCCCTTTTCCATTTTTTAAAATATATTCTTTTGGCTAGCATTGTCTCTCTCACCTCACATTTTAACTTTGCTGGCAGTCATTTGCCATTCGTTCCATAAGTTTTTTAAGTATGGAATACATTTAGTCTGGGCTTCCAATATGGTATTTTTAAACAATATCCATGCCTGATGTGAACTCTTGACATTTGCAGCTGTTTCATTCAGTTTTTTTCCTAACCATTTTTCTCATTTTATCAAAGTCTTCCTTTTGAAAGTTAAATGCTATTGCAACAGATTTCTTATTGTCCTCCCTCCAATTATCAAATCTAATACATCATTATCTATTGCACCAAATAATTTATTCTACTAAGGATTAGGTCTAAAATAGATCCCCATTTTGCTGGCTATTTTACCAGCAGCTCCATGAAGTAGTCATTCATTTCATCAAGAAACTTTACCTCCTTATCATGTCCTGAAGTCACAATTACACAGTCAATACTGTTATTCTATTCTTTTTCTCATATGGAATTTCTATCCATAAAGATTCTACAGTGAATTTTGTTTCCTGTGGAATTTTTAACCTGTTTGACTCTATGCCTTTTTAATATATAGGACCACCCCTCCACCAATTTGATGCATCCTATCATTGTGATATAGTTTGTACCCTGGAAGCACAGTGTCCCATTGGTTATCTTCCTTCCACCAGATCTTTGAGATGCCAATTAGTGCTATTCATTCTAACTTTCCCATCTTACTTTTTTAGACTTCTAGCATTTGTATACAAACATTTCAAGATATGTATTTTATTTGTATTAACAGCCTGCTTATCAGTTGACAAGGGTTATTTGGAATCCTTATGCTCTGTCTGCTCTTTACTTAAAGGCATCTGGGTTATTTTAGCATTTATTGCAACCTCTCGATTGGGAAACCCTAACTTTCCTGTTTTGTTAGTATCCTTCAAAGATACATCATTCCGAACCATATGCTTCTGAGCGAATGTTGGCTTTCCCCCATCATCTAGTTTAAAAGTTGCTTTATTTGCTTTTAATAGGTTTGTGCCAGCAGCCTGGTTCCATTCTGGTTAAGGTAGAGTCCATCATGCTGGAATAGGCTCCCCCTTTTCTCAGAATGTTTCTCAGTTCCTAACAAATTTAAATTCCTCTTTGGTGTACCATTGTTTCATCCACACATTGAGACTGAATGTCAGTCTGCCTGTGGAGTCCAAAGTGTGGAAAGGGAGCATATCTGAGAATGCAACCATGGAGGTTCTGTATTTTAGTTTTCTAACTAAGAGCTTAAATTTAACCTGCAGAACTTCTCTCCTCTATCTTCCTCTCTCATTGGAACCCACATGTACCATGATAGTCAGCAACTCCCTAGCACTCTCTAATATCTTAACTAGGAGGCACATGAGCTCTGCTACTTTTGCAGCAGGCAGGCAAGTTACCAAGTGATCCTTAAACCCACCAGCTGGCCACCAATCTGTTTCTAATGAACGAATCACCCACTATAATGGTCATCCTAACCCTTCCCTCCTGGGCACATAGCCCTGGATACACATCCTCAATGCGATAAAATAAGGCATCAACTGGAGTTCAAGGTCTAACTACAGGATCACTTCCGACCACACCAAGGTGATGGTCTCCTGCCAGGTGAACTTGCTTCTCCAAAGCAGCACAAGGGCTGCTTAATAGAGATGTGAATCGGAACTGGAATCGGTTCTGATTCCAGGTTCGGGGACTAATGGGAAATTTTTTGCGTGCGGTCTGATTGTTTTTTTTTTTTATCGGCTGTGCCCAAGCTGATAAACAAAAAACCCACCCGACCCTTTAAACACATCCTTTAGCTTCCCCCACCCTCCTGAACCCCCCCAAAAAAACTTTTTTAAAGTACCTGGTGGTCCAGTGGGGGTCTCAGGAGTGATCTCCCGCTCTCAGGCCGTCGGCTGCCACTAATCAAAATGGCGCCGACGGCCCTTTGCCCTTACCATGTGTCAGGGGCTATCGGTGCCATGATAGGAGCAATGGTTTCCATGCACAGGATGTGAGCTTTTTTCAATGAAAAGGAGACTTTAGAATGTCAGTCTGCCTCTGGGGTCCAGAGTGTGGAAAGGGAGCATATCTGAGAATGCAACCATGGAGGTTCTGTATTTTAGTTTTCTAACTAAGAGCTTAAATTTAACCTGCAGATAGACAGATGGACTGAATCAAATCACGGTGAACCTAGAAGATGTGGTAGGCCTGATTGACAAACTGAAGAGTAGTAAAACAACTGGACCGGATGGTATACACCCCAGAGTTCTGAAGGAACTAAAAAATGAAATTTCAGACCTATTAGTAAAAATTTGAAACTTATCATTAAAATCATCCATTGTACCTGAAGACTGGAGGATAGCAAATGTAACCCCAATATTTAAAAAGGGCTCCAGGGGCGATCCGGGAAACTACAGACCGGTTAGCCTGACTTCAGTGCCAGGAAAAATAGTGGAAAGTGTTCTAAACATCAAAATCACAGAACATATAGAAAGACATGGTTTAATGGAACAAAGTCAGCATGGCTTTACCCAGGGCAAGTCTTGCCTCACAAATCTGCTTCACTTTTTTGAAGGAGTTAATAAACATGTGGATAAAGGTGAACCAATTGATATAGTATACTTGGATTTTCAGAAGGCGTTTGACAAAGTTCCTCATGAGAGGCTTCTAGGAAAAGTAAAAAGTCATGGGATAGGTGGCGATGTCCTTTCGTGGATTGCAAACTGGCTAAAAGACAGGAAACAGAGAGTAGGATTAAATGGGCAATTTTCTCAGTGGAAGGGAGTGGACAGTAGAGTGCCTCAGGGATCTGTATTGGGACCCTTACTGTTCAATATGGGGCGGATTTTAAAAGGAGCGCGAATAGCCTACTTTTGTTTGCGCTCCAGGTGCAAACAAAAGTATGCTGGATTTTAGTAGATACGCGCGGAGCCGCGCATATCTGCTAAAAACCTGGATCGGCGCGCGCAAGGCTATAGATTTTGTATAGCCGGCGCGCGCAGAGCCGCGCAGCCTACCCCCGATCCCTCCAAGGCCGCTCCGAAATCGGAGCGGCCTTGGAGGGAATCCTCTAACGCCTTCCCCTCACCTTCCCCTCCCTTCCTCTACCTAACCCACCCGCCCGGCCCTGTCTACACCTTCCCCTTACCTTTCTCCGGGGATTTACGCCTCCCTCCGGGAGGCGTAAATCCCCGCGCGCGAGCGGGCCTCCTGCGCGCCGGGCAGCGACCTGGGGGCGGGTACGGAGGGCGCGGCCACGCCCCCGGACCACCCCGGGCCGTAGCCACGCCCCCGTACCCGCCCCCAAAACGCTGCCGACACGCCCCCGAAACGCCGCGACGACCGGGCCCGCCCCCGACACGCCCCCCTCGGAGAACCCCGGGACTTACGCGAGTCCCGGGGCTCTGCGAGCGCCGGTAGGCCTATGTAAAATAGGCTTCCCGGCGAGCAGGGCTCTTAAAATCCGCCCCTATATTTATAAATGATCTGGAAAGAAATACGACGAGTGAGATAATCAAATTTGCAGATGACACAAAATTGTTCAGAGTAGTTAAATCACAAGCAGATTGTGATAAATTGCAGGAAGACCTTGTGAGACTGGAAAATTGGGCATCCAAATGGCAGATGAAATTTAATGTGTATAAGTGCAAGGTGATGCATATAGGGAAAAATAACCCATGCTATAATTACACAATGTTGGGTTCCATATTAGGTGCTACAACCCAAGAAAGAGATCTAGGTGTCATAGTGGATAACACATTGAAATTGTCAGTGCAGTGTGCTGCGGCAGTCAAAAAAGCAAACAGAATGTTGGGAATTATTAGAAAAGGAATGATGAATAAAACGGAAAATGTCATAATGCCTCTGTATCGCTCCATGGTGAGACCGCACCTTGAATACTGTGTAAAATTCTGGTCGCCACATCTCAAAAAAGATATAATTGCGATGGAGAAGGTACAGAGAAGGGCTACCAAAATGATAAGGGGAATGGAACAACTCCCCTATGAGGAAAGACTAAAGAGGTTAGGACTTTTCAGCTTGGAGAAGAGACGGCTGAGGGGGGATATGATAGAGGTGTTTAAAATCATGAGAGGTCTAGAACGGGTAGATGTGAATCGGTTATTTACTCTTTCGGATAGTAGAAAGACTAGGGGGCACTCCATGAAGTTAGCATGGGGCACATTTAAAACTAATCGGAGAAAGTTCTTTTTTACTCAACGCACAATTAAACTCTGGAATTTTTTGCCAGAGAATGTGGTTCGTGCAGTTAGTATAGCTGTGTTTAAAAAAGGATTGGATAAGTTCTTGGAGGAGAAGTCCATTACCTGCTATTAAGTTCACTTAGAGAATAGCCACTACCATTAGCAATGGTAACATGGAATAGACTTTGTTTTTGGGTACTTGCCAGGTTCTTATGGCCTGGATTGGCCACTGTTGGAAACAGGATACTGGGCTTGATGTACCCTTGGTCTTACCCAGTATGGCATTTTCTTATGTTCTTATGAGGTATCATAGGATGAGAATGAAAGGGGATAGACTCAGGCATAATCCTAGGAAATATTTCTTTACAGAGAGGATGTGATGTATGTGTGAACAGCCTCTCATAGAAGTAGTAGAGACAAAATTAGTATCTGAATTCAAGAAAGCATGTGATAAATACAGGGATCTCTAAGGAAATGATAAGAATTATTAATGCTAAATTAATTGGACAGATGGGCAGACTGGATGGGATATACAGTCTTTTTCTGCCTTTATATTTCTATGTTTCTAGATAGACAATTTGTGAGCTATCTGTCTAAATGGCTTCTGAATATTGACCTCATAGTCCAATCTAAAAGCAATAGATTGTGGTTTGTTTGCATGGACTGCTCAACTGATTTGCATAATTTTTGCATACTAGATAACAATTACCTAGCATAATTATTTAATACATTTTAAAAAGATTCATTTCGAGTCTGTTTTTGATATGCAAAGAAACACATCCTTATTTAGTCAAGGTCAGATAGATAATTATCAGGTTCAAAACCTTTACTAAATGGCAGTTCCATAATCTTGAGAATTTTATACAGTGCAATCTCATTAGCTACAGACTGAATTAATCAAAATTGATAGAGTAGTATTACACTACACTAGGATTTGACATTTTAGCACCTTTAGTTTTGATCTTACATTTCATCTTTTAGCATTTTACACTGTATCAGTTTAATTACTGTAGTGCATCCAATTTGATTAACAGATAATAGGTAATAAGAGAGTTTTAGCAAAGGTAAGACTAACCTTAAAGACTATAACTTTTTTTTAATGTGGAAATAAACATGTAGATAAAGAAGAGCCAGTTGATATAGTATATTCAGATTTTCAGAAGGCAAGAGAGAGTCCTCAGGAAGTAAAAACAATCATGGGATAGGAAGCAGTGTCATATTTTGGATTGGTAACTGGTTTAAAAATATCAGGAAACATGGAATAGAAGTAAATGGTCAGTTTTCTAAATGGAGATAGGTCATTAGAGCAGTGCCACAGTGATCTATACTGGACCTGTGCTGTATAACATTCATAAATGATGTGGAAAAGGGAACAACGAGTAAGATGATCAAATTTGTAGATTACACAAAACTATTCAAAGTTTTTAAAACAACAGTAGACTATGAGGAACTTCAGAAGGAACTTGAAAGACTAGAAGACTGGGCATCTAAATGGTAGATTGAATTTAATGTGGAAAAGTACAAAGTGATGCACATAGGTAAAAACTATAGGTATAAAATGCTGGGTTCTATATTAGGATTTTCCATTGTGGAAAATGTTCTGTTCAATAAGTGTCAGCAGTCAAAAAAACAAATAGAATGTTAGGAATGATCCAAAAAGGAATGGATGATAAAGCAAATAATATCATATTGCCTCTGTATCAATCCATGGTGTAACCACACCCTGAGTATTGTGTGTAGTTCTGATCACCTAATCTTAAAAAAAGACACAGCAGAATTAGAAAAGATATACAGAAGGGTAACAAAAAAAGATAAAGGTGAATGATTGGCACCCCTATGAAGACAAGTTATACAGGTTAGGATTCCTCAGGATGGAAAAGAGATGGGCACATGATAAAAGTTTAAAAATCATGAATGGTGGGGTGGAATGGGCAAAGAAAGTATGGTGATTTGCCCTTTCAAATATTACTATAATGAGAGGACACTTCCTGAAACTAACAACCAACAGATTTGAGACAAATTATGGAATGTACTTTTTTACTCAACATATAATAAAGCTGCAGAATCTATTGCCAGGGACATGGGCAAGGCAGCTAGCATAGCTGGTTTTAAAAGAAGTTTGAAGAAACATTTTATAAAGAAAAAGTAGTAGTTAAAAACCATAAAATTTGCACTTTTGTTCTGTTGGTTAAAAGTAATTTCTTGGTTAATGCCATGGGCTTCAATTGGTAAAGTTGGAGCAGCAGGTTGCAAACTAGAGAAACCAGGGTTCAGATCCCACGGGCACTTCTAGTGACCTTGGGCAAGTCACTTTATCCTCTGTTGCCTCAGGTAGAAAATTACAAGTACATTTTAAAAGATGTGCGTGTGCGCTCATAAACACATGAGCAAAAGTATGCTTAATTTTATACTGTGCATGCACCCTTACATGTGTAGTTGTGTGTGTGAGAGAGAGAGAGAGAGAGAGACTCTTTTAAAGGGTCAATCTGACACTCTATATATCCCACTGTATGGGGAGCCCTTTCAACTTAGGGTGAGTTTTTTGGGGGGGCAATGTTACAAGAGTCTACAGACCTTTGTGCCCTAGGCAGACCAATGTAACACTGCCCACCCCAAACCCATCCGGAGTTGAAAGTGCCCCCCTTACAGTGGAATATATAGAGTGTCAAATTGGCCGTTTAAAAGAGTCTCTCTCACCCTCTCTCCCCCTCTCCCTCTCTCCCTCTCTTTTTCTCTCTACTCATCAGGACCTTTTGCCATGGTCAGCCTTACAAAATCCAGGGGTTTACATGCATGCACCTTCACCCTGCACATAAGTATATACGCACGTACTTCCTGACTTCTTAAAATTTGCATTGCTTGTGCATGTATGGGGCCGTTTTTGCACAAGCAACACTTTTAAAATCCACCTGTTAGATTGTAAGAACTCCGGGGATAGGGAAATACCTACAGTACCTGAATGTAATCTGCTCTGAAGTGCCGAAAAGTAGAATATAAAATAAAATAAATTGTGTTTAGAGTAAACTCAGAAATAATCTAAGGAAATATTTATTTACAAAGAGAATGGTGGATGCAAACAGCTTCCTAGTAGTGGTGGTGGAAGCAAGGACTATATCTGAATTCAAGAAATCATGAGATAAGCACAAGGGTTCTATGATGGAATGGTGGGGATTCTGGAGCTGAATAGGTGGTATGGATAGGTGGACTATATATAAAATATAATGGGCCGGATTTTAAAAGGGTTACGCGCATAAGGTACACTCGTAACCCTTTTAAAACCGCCCTGCTCTCGCCGAGCCTATTTTGCATAGGCTCGGCGGTGCGCGCAAGGCCCGGGACGCGCATAAGTCCCGGGGCTTCGCAAGGGGGGCATGTTGGGGGCGTGTCGGGTGGGCAGCGTGAATTTTGGAGTGTTCCAGGGGCATGTCGGGGGCGTGGCACCGGCCCAGGGGCGTAGTCGAGGTTCCCGTACCAGCTCTCGGGTTGGGTGATGGCGCACCAGCAGCCCGCTGGCGCGCACAGAGTTACACCTGCCTCCGGCAGGCGTAACTTTAACAACAAAGGTAGGGGGAAGGTTTAGATAGGGCCGGGGGGGGGGGGGGGGGGGGGGGGTTAGGTAGGGGAAGGGAGGGGAAGGTGCGGGGGGGAAGAAGGAAAGTTCCCTCCAAGGCCGCTCCGATTTCAGAGCGGCCTCGGAGGGAACGGGCAGCGCGCGCAGGGCTCGCCGCGTGCAAGTTGCACAAATGTGCTCCCCCTTGCGCGCGCCGACCCCATATTTTATAAGATACGCGCGGCTACGCGCGTATCTTATAAAATCCGGCGTACTTTTGTTCGCGCGCGCACAGATTTATAAAATGTACTCCAATCATTTTCTGCCATTGCTTTTCCTTGAGATCCATATTCAGACACTGTCTGAATAATACAATTAGTCAGATAAACTTATCTGGCTAACTTTGGAGATATATAGAATAATGCAGCTGTACTATTGAATACACTTTAGAACAGCTCTATGGTATGACCAAAATTAGCTGGATACAATAAGTTAGCAGGCTAACATTTGGCCAGATGAGCTATCTGGCTAACATTTTGCTGGATAAGTGCCCAAATATTTATTTAGCTGAATGCCTCTGATTATGGACCTCCATGTTTCTATATTTTACATATAACTATGAGCAAATAAAATATCTTTCAAAGTAAACAAAAAAGGTGTTTGGACAAGTTCTTGAAGGAAAATTAGCCAGTTGTAACATTTGACTAATTGTGGGATGACACCGCAACCGGCCTCACTCACCCCAATGCACCACCAGCTCCACCTGTGGTAGGGTCGCCATCGTCAAATGCCCCAGATGCCATGTGCCTTGCTCCTGCACGTTACTCCTTAGGCATGCGTGCGTGCCACTGATCTATATATAAAGGGCTCTCAGTGGGAACAGGAGCATTGGCTCCCTTTGATGCATCCCATTTGATTAATTGGGGAGCTTGGCGGGGGTATTTAAACCCCCACCAAGCTCCCCAACATTGCCTCAGCAACCGGTCCTCCTGTCATGCCTAACTGCCTGCAGAAAGTCCTGCCTGCCTTGTTCCAATTCTGCCTGCCCTGCTGCAGTCCAGATCCTGCCTGCCTCATTCCAGCCCTACCTGCCCTGCTCAAGACCAGCTCCTGCTTGCCTTGTCCTGGTCCTGCCTTGCCTTTCTTCTATTTTTATTCACTTCTCTCCATTCTCCCCTGATCCAACTCCCTGCCTTCCTTCTTCTCTGACTGGTTCTTGGTCTTGATTCCTGCTTGGATTCTGAAGTTGCCTGATTTCTGCTTGCTCTGACCTTGACCTGGATACTGATGCTGCCTGATCTCTGTGTGCCCTGCCCAGATACCGACACTGTCTGATTTTGGCCTGCCCTGACCTTGATTTGGTTGCTGACTCCACCTGACCACTGTCCAAAGGCTTCAGAACTCAAGGGCTTAACCTGTGAGGGAAGTGATTTGTAAAGTTGAAGCCTAGCTCATGTCCCGGTTCCAGCAATTCTGCCTGCTGTCGGTGAGGGAGCAGCTAGTTTGCTGGTTGGGCAGTACCAATCCCAGCACAGCTGAAAGTCTCACACTCCGTGTCACCAGTTAGATTACTATCCTGGGAGAAAGTAAAAGAAATAGATCTACTTTTTTAGGGGGGGAAATAGATCTACTCTTGACCCAGAATGGTCATTATCAGAGACAGATGCTGGGCTTTTTGGTCCTTGGCCTGACCCAACATAAAATATTTTATGTTGTTATGTCATCTCATTAACTGCATCACAAACTCCCTTCACTATCAGATCTACTGTGACTCTCCATAAAACCCTGAAAAAAGACACTTAGAACCTATGCAGTAACCCTGACATAAAGCAACGTTATACCAGACCCTGGAACACCAGTACTAGTGATGTGCAACCCCAACATTATCAGTTTGTTTCATCCTTTGTTTGGGATTTTTTTCAGTTCTATTTGGCATGGACCCAAAATGGCCTCATTTGTTGCAATTTTATCATTCGTTTTTAATGAATGCACACATCCCTAACCAATAGAGATGTGAATCGTGTGATCGATCGTCTTAACGATCGATTTTGGCTGGGGAGGGGAGGGAATCTGATCGTCGCGGTTTTGGTTTTTTTTTTTTTAAATCGTTTAAATCGTAAATCGGGGGAGGACGGGAAAACCGGCACACTAAAACAACCCTAAAACCCACCCCGACCCTGTAAAATAAATCCCCCACCCTCCCGAACCCCCCCAAAATGTTTTAAATTACCTGGGGTCCAGTGGGGGGGTCCCGGTGTGATCTTCCACTCTTGGGCCATGGCTGCGTTAATAGAAATGGCGCCGGCGCTACCTTTGCCCTGTCATATGACAGGGCAAAGGTAGCACCGGCGCCATTTTGATTCCTGTCCCCCGACGTCACGAGCGCAGGAGATCGCTCCCGGACCCCCCGCTGGACCCCCAGGGACTTTTGGTCAGCTTGGGGGGTCCTCCTGACCCCCACAAGACTTGCCAAAAGTCCAGCGGGGGTCCGGGAGCGACCTCCTGCACTCGTTGCCATATTGCAAAATGGCGCCGGCCGTATGTCCGTATTGCCGTATTGCAAAATTGCGCCGGCCATACGGCCGTATGGCGGTATGGCCGGCGCTGGATGGCCTGCACCATTGGATGGCCTGCACCATTGGCGCCGGCCATCCAGTGCTCCCTCCATGTGACAGGGGCCGGCCAATGGCACGGATACCCTGTCACATGGTAAGGGCAAAGGCCATCGGTGCCATTTTGATTAGTGGCAGCCGATGGCCCGAGAGCGGGAGATCGCTCCCGGGACCCCCACTGGACCACCAGGTACTAGGGATGTGAATCGTGTCCTCGATCGTCTTAACGATCGATTTCGGCTGGGAGGGGGAGGGAATCGTATTGTTGCCGTTTGGGGGGGTAAAATATCGTGAAAAATCGTAAAAAATCGTGAAAAATCTAAAAATCTAAAAATCGCAAAACCGGCACATTAAAACCCCCTAAAACCCACCCCCGACCCTTTAAATTAAATCCCCCACCCTCCCGAACCCCCCCCAAAATGAGTTAAATAACCTGCGGGTCCAGCGGCGGTCCGGAACGGCAGCGGTCTGGAACGGGCTCCTGCTCCTGAATCTTGTTGTCTTCAGCCGGCGCCATTTTCCAAAATGGCGCCGAAAAATGGCGGCGGCCATAGACGAACACGATTGGACGGCAGGAGGTCCTTCCGGACCCCCGCTGGACTTTTGGCAAGTCTCGTGGGGGTCAGGAGGCCCCCCACAAGCTGGCCAAAAGTTCCTGGAGGTCCAGCGGGGGTCAGGGAGCGATTTCCCGCCGCGAATCGTTTTCGTACGGAAAATGGCGCCGGCAGGAGATCGACTGCAGGAGGTCATTCAGCGAGGGTTCCGGCGCCTCGCTGAACAACCTCCTGCAGTCGATCTCCTGCCGGCGCCATTTTCCGTACGAAAACGATTCGCGGCGGGAAATCGCTCCCTGACCCCCGCTGGACCTCCAGGAACTTTTGGCCAGCTTGTGGGGGGCCTCCTGACCCCCACGAGACTTGCCAAAAGTCCAGCGGGGGTCCGGAAGGACCTCCTGCCGTCCAATCGTGTTCGTCTATGGCCGCCGCCATTTTTCGGCGCCATTTTGGAAAATGGCGCCGGCTGAAGACAACAAGATTCAGGAGCAGGAGCCCGTTCCGGACCGCTGCCGTTCCGGACCGCCGCTGGACCCGCAGGTTATTTAACTCATTTGGGGGGGGGGGTTCGGGAGGGTGGGGGATTTAATTTAAAGGGTCGGGGTGGGTTTTAGGGGGTTTTAGTGTGCCGGCTCACGATTCTAACGATTTATAACGATAAATCGTTAGAATCTCTATTGTATTGTGTTCCATAATGGTTTAAGATGATATTAAAATTATCGGACGATAATTTTAATCGTCCTAAAACGATTCACATCCCTACCAGGTACCTGTAAAATGTTTTTTGGGGGGTCGGGAGGGTGGGGGAAGCAAAGGGATTAGTTTTAAAGGGTCAGGCTGGGTTTTTTGTTTATCGGCTCGGGCGCAGCCGATAAACAAAACAGTGATCGGGCCCGATGAAAAAAACCCCACATGTGAATCGGAACCGGACCTGAATCGATTCCGGTTCCGATTCACATCTCTACTCAGATGCACATTTCAGATCATAGTACATTCAAAGGAAACTGTTAAAACACAGAAGTCAGAATTTTCCTATGCTACTACTACTACTACTACTACTACTACTACTATTACTTAACATTTCTATGATGCTACATGACATATGCTACACTTTTCTAACATTCAAAAAGACGGTCCCTCAATAGAGTTTACAATATAATAAGATAAACAGACAGGGCAAGAGACTTGGGGTATTTCATAAAGCAAGACAATGGTTGAAAAGAAACGAAAGTTAGTAAACAAGACTAAAAGCAGACAATCAGGCATAAGATATAAAAGCAATTTCAAAAGAGAAGGTCTTTAGATAGGATTTAAACATGGCAAGAGAGGGAGCATGACTTACCAGTTCAAGAAGCACACAGCGCAACCAGGTGGAAATCATGGAGTCAGGAATTGGCAGTAGAGGAGAAGGGCACAGATAGGCATGACTTGTCCAATGAGCAGAGTCAGTGAGGACGGGTGTACAGAGAGAAAGGAGAAGAGAGATGGGGAGGTGCTGCAGAGTGAAGGCATTTGTAAATGAGAAAGTGGAGCTTGATCTGTATGTGGGAGTGCATAGGGAGCCAATCCAGTGATTTCAAAAGAGGGGTTATGTGAACGCAGTGACTTTGGCGAAAGATAGGTCATGCAGCTGGATTTAGGACAGATTGCAGTGGAGAGAGATGGCTTGCTGGGAGACCTGTGAGGAGCAGGTTGCAGTAGTCTAAGTAGGAGTAGATGAGAGAATAGATAAGAGTTCTGGTAATGAGTTCAGAAAGGAAAGAATGGATGCTGGAAATGTTATAAAGAAAGAAAGAAACAGTACATTTTAGCAGAGTTTTGGATATGCATAGAGAAGGAGAGAGAGGAGTCGAAGAGGACTCCAAGGTTACGAGTTGATGGGACCAGGATGATTACTGTGTTAACACAGAAACAGAGAAAGGAGGAAGAGAGGAGGTAGGCTTGGGCAGGGGAGGGGGGGGGGGGAGATAAGGAGCTCCATTTTGGCCATGTTGAGTTTAAGTTGGAGATGGGATGATAATTGGCAGGACAGGTAGGATCCAGTGAGGGATTTTTAAGGAGTGGTAGGATTCCAGCATGTTTGAAGGCAGCAGGAACAGTAGCAATGACGAGTGATAGATTGAGGATGTAATAGGTGGAAGGAATGACTGCAGTGAAGATGGGTGGGGACAGGGTCAGAGAATCAAATAGTAAGCTTGAAGGAAGAGAGAAGACGAGCAGTTTCCCCCACTGTGACTTCAGGAAAGGAAGAGAGAGTGGCAGAGTCTAGAGGATGGGTAAAGGAAAGAAATGGGGGAGAGACAGGTAAAAATGAACATAGTTGAGAACTCAAGACTAATTTTGTAATCTTGTCATGGAAGTAGTCAGCCATACTCTGGGCAAAGAGTGAAAGGGAGGAGGAATCTAGGGAAGTTTGAGGAGGGAATTGAGTGTAGCAAAGAGACAATGAGGGTTGGATGTAAGAAAATTTGTTAGGTGGACATAGAGTTGAGGTAATAAAAGCAAAGGAAGCTCAGGAGAATTTATGCTTTAAAACTACTTACATCAACTGCTAGCAAGAAGCAGACTGAAATTAGGGATAGATAGATTTACTTGTTGCATGCAAATGTCAGAAGTCTGAAAAGAAGAGAGAATTAGCATGTATGGCACTCAGCAAAAATGCAAACATAATAGGCAACTCAGAGACCTGGAAGAAAGCAGATAACCAATGGGACATGGTGATAGAGTGCAAAATATATCAAAATGACAGTACAGATTTGATTAGTGTGGGGAGAAACTATATGTTAAGGATATCTTACAGTTAAGAAGCATAAAAATTCAGCTGGAAACAAATTACATTCTGGAATCTATTCAGATAGAAATTTAATGTGAGATGGAGAAGAGTATAAGAGTAGGAACATACTTTCATCCACTTAGCCAGAATGATGAAAGACACTGTGAAATGCTAAAAGAAATTTGTCAGGCTAATTATTTTGCAAAAAAATAATAGTGGGGGATTTCAATTACTCCAATACTGACTGGGTGAACGTCTTATCAGAGCATGCATAGGAAGTAAAATTTTTAGGTGTCAAAAATGATTCATGGAGCAGCTAATTCTGGAACTGACGTGAGAGAAACACTGCTTTGTTCTCAGTGGACTACAAGATCTGGTACAAGGGGTAACGGTGATGAGGCCACTTAGCAATAGTGATCATAATGAATTCAAATTTGATATAATAACTGAAAGGAAAATATTAAGTAAAAATACTGCAATAGAATTCATCTTCTAAAAGGGAGATATAGATAAAATGAGAAAATTAGTTAGAAAGAAAATAAAAGGGGCAGTGGCAAGGATTACAAATCTGCATGAGGAGTAGAGATTGCTTAAAAATGCAGTTTTGAAAGACCACTTCTGTGCTTTCTACCAGGTCTGTGAGATACCTATTATGTTTACTTCTTTGTTTGGCACCCACTCCTGTGGGCATATTGAGAAAAGAAGATGATTTTACTGGTAGCTAAAAAGATTAGTGACTATTGTTTTGGGAAATTTCAGGACTTAAAAGTTTGGGGAGGAGGTAAAATAGTGGGGTATATTCTTTAGTGAGTGTGCTTGAAATAACAAGCATGCATAAGATAGGGAATTCTTTAGAGTTTATGTGTGCCTGAATAGAAAACAAGCGTAAGGTTAGAGTTTGTGTCTGCCTGAATAAAAAGCAAGCATAAAGTAGGTAATTGTTTAGAGTTTTTGTATGACTGAAATAAAAAACACTAATAACAACAAAAACTGCTTATATGATATAGCTGTTAAATAGCAAGTTCAGCATCTAACGCTCAACTTCCACTGCATATGGTAAGTGCCAGTTTTTGCTATTGTATAGCATGAAAGCACATAACTAAAATTATGAATAATGCTTGTTGATCTATAATTGTTGATCCAAGAAGAAAAACTTGCAAAAAAGAAGAAAAACTTGCAAAAAATAAGAGGGTTAGAGACCAATGATTATAAATTTCAAAGCGCAATAAATATGAAATACCAGTTAAATTACCCTTAGGGGGGTTACTATTTAGCAGGAAAGTGAGAGCATATAAACACAGTGCTCTCTGAATGCATATATGAGGTCTCTTCCCCCCAAAAGAAAGATATAAAAGTTTCCTTTTATGATGTTATTCTGAACTTGCAATTTTAAATAAAAAACAAGCACAAGGTAGGTAATTCTAGTATCTGTCTTTCCCTCCCTCCCACTCACCTCAACTCCCACCCATCCTTAACTCACTCTTTGATTTATAGGAAATAGATACTTTCACATTAAAAATCAATCAAGGTTTTGTCTAAAACACAGAATTTCCCCAGCCCTTATCAAAAGTTTAAATATCTTCTTACAGGTCATTAGTAGAGTATACCAAATAAGGTTAAATGACTCTAATTTACTCATCCCTACTCTCTTAGCAACTTAAACCTAATTAAGAACTCAACAATATTAAGATGAGGGAAGCAGTCACAGAGGGAAAACCCAAGTGGATGATTTTCCCTGTTATAGCTCAAGAGAAAAGAGTAACACCCTATTTTCTTCTAGACCTGGGTCTACTGTGTCATATGCTTGACACACACTATTGAACCTTACAACTGAGAGACTGGTATTTGGCCTACGTAGGTGACAGACCCTCTCAACATTTTGTGTAATGAACCAGTTACAATGGTCATGACTGCTACTAGCATTAAACAAAAATACATCTAAGCTTTTTCTCACCAACCAGAGTTGAGGTAGATAAAATATGGTGATTTAAGAAGGCTTATTTTCAATTTAAATTTGTTACCCATTGTCCTGAGTGGCATGCAGTTAGCCAAAATATGTCAACAACAACATTAAGGGGGCAATTTTCAAAAGTATTTACACACTTAAAACTGGGTTTTATACATGTAAATGCACTTTACTCATGTAAGTGGGCTTTTGAAAATTGCTACATTATATGCTGTTAAATTGTTCATATGTTTTACACACATAAGTGCACTTTAAAAGGTGAATTATAAAAGCCGGGTGCCCGCCAAAATCAGGAGATATACACACATCTAGCACATGTGTATGCCATCTGATTTTATAAGCTGCCCACATCCACGCACAAGTACTGATGCGCGTATATCTCGCACTGGGTAAAACGGGGCAGAATGTGGGCAGGGAATGGACATTCTGAGGCGGGGCCAAGAGATATGCGCACAAGTAGCTACATGCCTGGATGCACAACCAGGCATATTCCAGGCATCTATGAAGTGCTTGAGGGGTCTGAATTAACTGGGGAGGAGTGCAAGTGAAAGAACTAGAGTGGTTTGGAGAACCTATCTCTAGATAAGGCAAACTGGTGGATGAACTGGTGAAACTGGTTATTAGGGATGTGAATCGTTTTTTGACGATTTAAAATATCGTCCGATATATTTTAAATCGTCAAAAAATTGTTAGGGCCACGATACAATACCAATTCCCCTGATTTATCATTAAAAAATCGTAAATCGGGGGAAGGGGGAGGGCAGGAAAACCGGCACACTAAAACCCCCTAAAACCCACCCCCGACCCTTTAAATTAAATCCCCCACCCTCCCGAACCCCCCCCCCCCAATGCTTTAAATTACCTGGGGATCCGGCGGTGGTCCAGAACGGCGGCGGTCCGGAACGGCCCCCTCAATAGAATCGTGTTCTCTTCAGCCGGCGCCATTTTTCAAAATGGCCGCCGCAAAATGGCGGCGGCCATAGACAAAAACGATTCGACGCAGGAGGTCATTCCGGACCCTCGCTGGACTTTTGGCAAGTCTTGTGGGGGTCAGGAGGCCCCCCCAAGCTGGCCAAAATTTTCCTGGGAGTCCAGCGGGGTTCCGGGAGCGATTTCTTGCCGCGAATCGTTTTCGTATGGAAAATGGCGCCGGCAGGAGATCGACTGCAGGAGGTCGTTCAGCTGGGGTTCCGGACCGCCGCTGAACGACCTCCTGCAGTCGATCTCCTGCCGGCGCCATTTTCCGTACGAAAATGATTCGCTGCAAGAAATCGCTCCCGGAACCCCGCTGGACTCCCAGGAAAATTTTGGCCAGCTTGGGGGGGCCTCCTGACCCCCACAAGACTTGCCAAAAGTCCAGCGGGGGTCCGGAACGACCTCCTGCGTCGAATCGTTTTTGTCTATGGCCGCCGCCATTTTGCGGCGGCCATTTTGAAAAATGGCGCCGGCTGAAGACAACACGATTCTATTGAGGGGGCCGTTCCGGACCGCCGCCGTTCTGGACCACCACCGGATCCCCAGGTAATTTAAAGCATTGGGTGGGGGATTTAATTTAAAGGGTCGGGGTGGGTTTTAGGGGGGTTTAGTGTGCCGGCTCACGATTTTAACGATTTTTCACGATAGTTTACACACCCAAACGGCAACAATACGATTCCCTCCCCCTCCCAGCCGAAATCGATCGTTAAGACGATCGAGGACACTATTCACATCTCTACTGGTTATGAGCTGGACGTGCGTCTGTTATAAAATTCTCTCTCTTGCACAACCTAAAGCTGAATTAAGAAGCTGTGTGCACACAAGTTTAAAATTAGGAACACATATACGCACGCCAGTGTCATTTTATAACATGCACACATTTGTGCGTGTAGGATATAAAATTGCTACCTATCTGTCTGTGCACCCATATACAGATGTTATAAGTGCCTGTGCTCCCATTTGAAAGTTACCGTCCCTTCACATAAATGGGCTTTTGAAAATTGCTACAATTTACATGTGTACATTCTTTTAAGATTACTTCCTTTGTGAAGAAATGGACCTGTTTATGCCCCCAGTAAAAGATCTCTGAGGAACATGCAACGGTATATACAATAAACTTTTAACATGCACATTAAGGGGTAGATTTTAAAAGGCCCTCCATAGACATACACACCAGATTTTAATGTCCAAGTGCAAATGTGCAGGCGGGTGGCCTCCTCCACGCACGAGGGGGGAATTTAAAAGAATCGCTTGGTGACGTGATCGGGCTTTTGCCCAGTTTCCTCCAAGTCCGTTCCAATAAAGGAGCGGACTGGGAGGGAACTTCCCTAACCCTATTCTTCCTCCCTCCCTCTTCCCCTCTCCTCCCCAACCTAAACTAAACCTATCTATCCCCAATTTTTTTTTTTTTAATACTTACTGCTCCTCTGGAGTAGAAGAAAACTCTGTGTGCCGGCCGGCTGCTGGCGCGCACTTCCCCAGGACAGCGTCTAATGGTGCTGTCCTGGCTCACCCCCTGCCCCACCCCACCCCTCCCCACCCAGACCCCACCCCCGGCCCACCTCTTTCTTCAGGCCTGGCACTTCTCCATGTATTGGTGGTTACGCGCATGGCCCTTTAAAAAATGTGCTCGGCGCACAGGGTCCGGCCTTGCACGTAATCCCTGAAAATTTGCATGCTCGGGCCTTTTAAAATTGAGTTGTAAGGTTCTCTTATGCAGGCTAAAAATAGCTTGCTAGGCACGATGGCCTTACGATACATGTGGAAGTGGTCTGAGAAAATCACACATGAGTACACTAAAATTAAGGTGTCGGTGAATGCAAATAAAAGCACATGAATATGAAGGTTTACTGAGTGCATCGTACATAGCATGGGAAACCAGTTGCATCAGAGGTAGACCCTTGGGCTGAGGTGGGGTTGACGCAACCCATAAGCGAGGACCTATGGGTCCCTACCATCAGCAGGTGGAGTGGGCAGAAGCTAGAGGCTGCTGGAGCTTCACCTATACCAGCCCTCGTTCTCCTCGGGTTGAGCCTTTGGGTGCCGGGGCCGATAGGACTTAGGTGGGCCTCGAGGTTAGCGAGAGGTGAGTAGCTGTACAGCCCAGAGACAGCAGTCAGTAGATGGCGTAGTTCTATCCTGGACTGGATTCGGTATAAGTGCTCAGGTGCCAAATGAACAATAGGGAACTGAAGGCACCCGAGCAAAGGGAGGCCTGAGTCTTGAAAATCCACATCCAGAGGATAGGTGAGAAGAGGCGTCACTGACAGGCTGGATTCAGAGCCGGCTGTGAATGGTAGTTGTGTCAAGCAACAAAGAACTCTGGACGAAGGAGAGTCTGAAGCGTAGTCATACAAAGTGAGGATCAGGACACGGAGAAGGCAGGTATAGTCAGTCCAAGCCAGGGGTGGGCAATTCCGGTCCTCGAGGGCCGAGAACCAGTTGGGTTTTCAGGATATCCCTAATGAATATGCATGAAATAGATCTGCATACACCTGAGGTAGAGTGCATGCAAATCTCGCTCATGCATATTCATTAGGGATATCCTGAAAACCCGACTGGTTCGCAGCCCTCGCCGGCGCCATTTTGAATATTGGCAATACGGCCCGCGTGCAGGAGGTCACTCCCGGACCCCCGCTGGACTTTTGGCAAGTCTTGGGGGGGTCAGGAGGCCCCCCCAAGCTGGCCAAATGTCCCTGGGGGTCCAGGAGCGATCTTCTGCACTCGTGACGTTGGGAGCCAGGAACCAAAATGGCACCGGCGCTACCTTTGCCCTGTCATATGATAAGGGCAAAGGGCCACCGGCGCCATTTCTATTAATGCAGCCGTGGCAAGAGAGCGGGAGATCGTGCCGGGACCCCCCCCCCCCCCCCACTGGACCCCAGGTAATTTAAAACATTTTGGGGGGGTTCGGGAGGGTGGAGGATTTATTTTAAAGGCTCGGGTGGGTTTTAGGTTTGTTTTGGTGTGCCGGTTTTCCCGCCCTCCCCCCTCCCCCGATAAAACGATTTTTTAACCAAAAAATCTAAGACGATCAGATTTCACCCCCCTCAGCCAAAATCGATCGTTAAGATGATCAATCACACGATTCACATCCCTATAACCTATTCACAACTTGACGTACCAACACCCTTCCGCCTGCCCGTTAGGGTTCAGGATGCCCTCTACCAAATTCTACCCCAGTTGTGCCTGTTGCACGTCTTTGGGTACATTTGGTTCATACTCGGACATCCTGAGCTCGGTACTAACCCATATGCGAGGACTACCATTCTGCTTGTCCTGTGAGAAAGCAAATGTTGCTTACCTGTAAAAGGTGTTCTCACAGGACAGCAGGATGTTAGCACTTACAAAACCCGCCCGCCACCCCGCGGTGTTGGGTTTGTTACATTTCTTATTTTATTTTTCGGCACTTCCTGTAGCTTTTTAAACAAGACTGAAGGGGGACCCCTGCTGGCTGCAGGGTTGGTGCCATGCTGGGCATGCCCAGTAGGGGCCAGTCAAAGTTCTAGAAACTTTGACAAAAGTGTTCCGTGATTGGGCTCCTTCCTGTGATGTCACCCATATGTGAGGACTAACATCCTGCTGTCCTGTGAGAACACCTGTTACAGGTAAGCAACATTTGCTAAACAGCATAGGGATAGGATGTCCATAATACTGATGAAATAAATCTCAAGCCACATTGTACTTATAGGACTGTCCTTTCAGACCATATTGGAGCCTCTTAAGATCAGCTACATTATGCACATGAGCTAAACTTCCAAAAGGTACCAATGGCGAATCTAGTGGCCAGTAGCATCTAGGCCACCAGCTTATAATATTTTTGTGTTATTAATGAGGCAGTCTACCATCCCAGCAGACCCAACAAAGGTTTAATATGCACCGGGATACCTAATACATTACCTATCTCCTGCACCATCTGTGACCAAAACTGGCTCACAAATGGGCAGAACTACCACGTGTATATAAGAACCCCTGTCCCCACTCCCTTGCCAACACAAAAAACTAGCTCTAGTAAGAAATCTAGCATAGTATATGATATACTCTGTGCAATAATTTATCCATAAGTTCTGTAACCTTTGTACAGATAGATACATGGTGTGCTGAAAACATATATTTTTCCAGGCTTTAGCATTCAGCTGTATTCCGAAATCATTCCATTTCTCGACCAGAGAGGGCGCAGTGGTTGCCTCAAATTTCCCTGCAAAAATACCCCTATAGTGTTATTGTTTGTAAGGATTTAGGTGGACCCCTGGACTCTGTGGCTGTTGACCACGCCCACGGGGGGAAGTCCCTTGAGGGGCCACAGGTCAGGCTCTGCTTTAGGACACACACACAATTAGATCTTTTATTAAACAATATTGAGGAGCCACCAGAGGTGACGGTAGTGAGCAGGAATGTAGCCCGACTGGGTTTGTAGTCCCTCTGGCTCTGGAACAGCAATCCCACAATGGCTGTGCTGTAGTGGAGAGAAACTGAGATCGTGAGTACAAGCAATATATGCAGGGTTCAGGAATAGAGCCTTGTTGGTATAGTACTCACACAGCCGTCTCTTGGTATGGAGCAGAGGAGCTGAAGTAAAGGCAGGCCCTCGAGGAGTGAGTACCTGGTTCCAGGGAACAGCTCTGAGAGAAGTAGATGGTAATTCACTGATGGTATAGGCAGCCATGTCTTCCAGGCAGAAGAAAAGTCCAGGTAGCGAGTCCAGGAACATGGGCCCTCGAGGAACGAGTACCGGTTCCAGACAGCGACCTGAAAGAGAAGAGAAGAGAGGCCCCCGAGGAGCGGGTACCCCAAATAGAGTAGTCTAATAGTGGAGGCAGAGTAGCTAGGTATGGAGAGCAAATCCCATCCGTTAGGAAACCTTTGCTAACTCGATGGCTAGCAATCGCGTAGGCTATTTGTATCCGGGATGCGTGACATCATCACAGTGGGACGCCCCTGAGGTTCGCGCCAAAAAAGGTACTTGAAGCAGGGCCATGCGGTGCGCATGCCCTAAGGCAACTGAACAGCATGGAGGGAGGCAGCGCCCAAGCCGGACCGGGGACGCCAGAGAGGACGGCAGGCAGACACTGCAGCAGCCAAATGTCCGTCAACCGCAGGAGTCAACAGAGAGGTAAGGAGGGCGGAGTGGAGATGTCGGGCAGTGACAGTCGTAACATATAGACCATTGCAATCCCCTTCTTTCCTGGATAACTAAAGTATTTCTCTACCATGGTTAACTGACATATATTGAAATGTTTAGCAAGAACACTCTGCAATTGAAAAAAGGAAGCTTGCAAAACATTAGCAAGGTCAAATTTGCATTCAAACTCAGAAAATCCAATGAAAACATTGTCATCCCACAGTTGAGAAATAAAAAACAATCCTTTGTCATGCCAATCCTTAAACATAAATGAAAAAGTACAACTGGCCAAAACAGGATTTTCATATAGCAGTGTAATGGGTAAAAGGGTTTCTCTATCCAGTCCCAGAAAATTCTGCACTTGACTCCAAACCAGCAAGGTATGGATGAGTATTAGGCTAAATCTATAAATTTTACATCTCATAGGAAAGGCAGAAGCAAGAAAGGGAAGCATGCCTAGATTAACTAATTCAGCCTATTCCCTCCAAAGGCCCAACCAAAATATATCCCCCCATTCAACCAGTCATGCATACCGACTAATCTAGCTGCCCAGTAATATATACATAAATTAGGAAGAGCCATACCCCCCTCCTGCAGTTTGGGAAGCCACAACTTATCCAATGTCATTCTCCCTCTCTGTTGCCTCCAATAAACTTAGCCATCAATGTATGCAAATCTACAAATATTCAAGCAGGTACAGTACATGGACGGTGCTGAAATAAATACAATAACTTAGGCAGAACACTCATTTTAAGCAAATTGATTCTTCCTGCACATGAAACTGACAAATGATCCCATATGGCCAAGTCTTGCCTAATTCTGTTCAGTATACATAATTTTTAGAGTATAGATCCTTGAAATTATTAGTGACATAAATTCCCAGGTACTTAAAACCATTCTCTGCCTTTTGGAAGATAGAAAAACTTTCTGGTAATAGCATTTTAGGCCCAAAAAGATATAGTTCTATCAAAATTAGGTTTGTACCTTGAAAAATTTCCCAAAATTAAAGTGCCAACAATGCCAGACCTGACATCCTTGGCAATGTGAGATAAACCAACACATCATCCGCATATAAAGCACTTTATGAACCTTTCCTACCACATGAAAGTCTTGAATATCTGGGTTCAGCCGAATGGCCATAGCCAAAGGTTTGAGGGCCAAATTAAAAAGAAGGGGAGATAAAGGGGCAACCTTGCCTGGTTTCCTGCCGAATTTTAAAAAAGGGAGAGAGGTTACCATTAAGCAATAATCTTGCTCTGGGCATTTTATACATAGCCAGAATCCACCCTACAAACCTATCCGGGATACCAACATGTTTCAAAACCTCAGAGGGCCAAGACAGCCGATCAAAGGCCTTTTCTGTGTCTAAGGAGAACACAAGGCCAGAAATACCATTTTGCTTCACTAAATGAAGAATATCAAATAACCTTCTCATATTTGATCTAGATATCCGCCCTTTAACAATCCTGTTTGATCAGTACCTTAGCTAGTATTATTATATCAGACTTAAGAAGAGATATGGGTTGGTAAGAGCCACAGTGTGAATCCTCCTTCCCGGGTTTTGGTATTAAAATAATATTTTCATCTGCCATGTCTCTTAAAAAAAAGCCCAACCCCACCGAATTATAGGTCAAGAGCAAAAATAGTGCAATATCAAGAAAAATGTTTTTTAAAAAGTCAATTGAATAAATGTCTAGGCCAGGGCATTTTCCCCTAGGCAGATCAGCCACAGCCAACTGACTTTCTCACAAAATTATGGGCACCAACAACCCCTCAGCCTTATCTGCCTACAACCTGGGCATATCTAGCCTTTTGAGAAAGCACTTTATCTCATTTTTAGAGGCAGAAATTGAATCCGTGTAAAAATTCCCAAAAACTTAAACAAGGAAGTGTTCAATTTCTTTAGGGTCTGAAGTTTAATGGCCCTTAGAATTTATAATTTTAAAAAATATGCTTTGCCAGCCTTCCTTTTCACAGCTGTAGCCCAAAACGCCCCTGGCTTATCCTTATAAAATTTGAGCCATGTATATTTCAAGGATTTCCCTATTTTACCCAATTCTAAACATTGGGGGTCCTTCCAGGTCTTCCCTAACAACTTAAATGTGCGAGAGGAACAATTTTGCTTCTGCAAAACCCTCATGCATGTATTTTAAGCATCAGCTCATTTGCTCTCTTGTTTCTTTCTTTCTTGCAGAAGCTACTATAGCAAATTATCTTCCCCCACAAAAAAGCTTTAAATGACTCCCAGTGTAGTGCGGGTTCATAATTATTGGCTGGGTTATATTCATTATAGTCAGTAACAGAATCTCACTAGCTGCTGAAATTGCCTATCCTCCAACAATGTGGTATTCAGCCTCCATGACGTGGTTTTAGGCCCTCTGTCTTTAAAATTAAACTGCAATTATACTGGATGGTGATCAGAAATAGTACTGGGTAATATATCACAACTTTGGACCTGAGAAACTTGATTTTGTGAATAGAGATAATAATTAATCCGGCTGTACATGCCATGCCTAGGGGAATAGAAAGTGTAATCCTTAATCTCAACATTTGACATCTCTACATATCTTCCAAATGCAATGTCGTAATCAAATCTGTAATGGGATAGGAATTAGGGATGTGAATCGTTTTCCATATCGTCTTAACGATAGAAATCGTGTGGCAGGGCAAGAAAATCGTCTTAGGCACGATTTTTTAGTTAAAAAATCGTTAAAAATCGTTTTTTCCGATTAGTGCGCACTAACTCGAGTTAGTGCGCACTAACGGGAGTTAGTGCGCACTAACTGGGAGTTAGTGCGCACTAACTGAAAATGATACAATTTGACACTTTTCAGGTCAGTTAAGGTCAGTTTAGGAATGAATATGTATTCCTATTGGCTGCCCTCTTATTTATTCATGTTACCAAGTTTCCTACTGACAGTATATGGGGGATGGGAAATGGAAACAGTTGGTAGCTTGACAAAACAAGTAATGTGATCAGTCAATGTGACTAGAACTTGTGCCCTAACCCTGATACCAGGGGTATTGTGATCTTCCTGCACACAGTGCCCTATCCCTATTAATACCAGGAGTGTTGTGATCTTCCTGCACACAGTGCCCTATCCCTAATACCAGGGGTGTTGTGATCTTCCTGCACACAGTGCCCTATTCCTGATACTGGGGGTGTTGTGATCTTCCTGCACACAGTGCCCTATTCCTGATACCGGGGGTGTTGTGATCTTCTTGCACACATCCCGATATCAGGGATAGGGCACTGCATGCAGGAAGATCACAACACTCCTGGTATTAATAGGGATAGGGCACTGCATGCAGGAAGATCACAACACTCCTGGTATTAATAGGGATAGGGCACTGCATGCAGGAAGATCACAACACCCCTGGTATCAGGGATAGGGCACTGTGTGCAGGAAGATCACAATACCCCGGAGGAGTGAGGGTCAGGCAGCTCCCCCCTGTCTGTGAAGCCAGCCTCTCACTAGTAATGCAGGGAGGGAGCTGTCTCAGACTTTACCATCCTCCCCCCCCCCCCCTTACCCACACACCATTCACTAGCTGGGACATGGGGGAAGTCAGGAGTGAGGGTCAGGCAGCTCCCCCCTGTCTGTGAAGCCAGACTCTCACTAGTAATGCAGGGAGGGAGCTGTCTCAGACTTCACCATCCACCCCCCCCCCCCTCACCCACACACCATTCACTAGCTGGGACATGGGGGAAGTCAGGAGTGAGGGACAGGCAGCTCCCCCCTGTCTGTGAAGCCAGCCTCTCACTAGTAATGCAGGGAGGGAGCTGTCTCAGACTTCACCATCCTCCCCCCCCCCTCACCCACACACCATTCACTAGCTGGGACATGGGGGAAGTCAGGAGTGAGGGTCAGGCAGCTCCCCCCTGTCTGCGAAGCCAGCCTCTCACTAGTAATGCAGGGAGGGAGCTGTCTCAGACTTCACCATCCTCCCCCCCCCCTCACCCACACACCATTCACTAGCTGGGACATGGGGGAAGTCAGGAGTGAGGGTCAGGCAGCTCCCCCCTGTCTGCGAAGCCAGCCTCTCACTAGTAATGCAGGGAGGGAGCTGTCTCAGACTTCACCATCCTCCCCCCCCCTCACCCACACACCATTCACTAGCTGGGACATGGGGGAAGTCAGGAGTGAGGGTCAGGCAGCTCCCCCCTGTCTGTGAAGCCAGCCTCTCACTAGTAATGCAGGGAGGGAGCTGTCTCAGACTTCACCATCCTCTCCCCCCCCCCTCCCCCACACACCATTCACTAGCTGGGACATGGGGGACGTCAGGAGTGAGGGTCAGGCAGCTCCCCCCTGTCTGTGAAGCCAGCCTCTCACTAGTAATGCAGGGAGGGAGCTGTCTCAGACTTCACCATCCTCCCCCCCCCCTCACCCACACACCATTCACTAGCTGGGACATGGGGGAAGTCAGGAGTGAGGGTCAGGCAGCTCCCCCCTGTCTGCAAAGCCAGCCTCTCACTAGTAATGCAGGGAGGGAGCTGTCTCAGACTTCACCATCCTCCCCCCCCCCCCCTCACCCACACACCATTCACTAGCTGGGACATGGGGGAAGTCAGGAGTGAGGGTCAGGCAGCTCCCCCCTGTCTGTGAAGCCAGCCTCTCACTAGTAATGCAGGGAGGGAGCTGTCTCAGACTTCACCATCCTCCCCCCCCCCCCCCTCACCCACACACCATTCACTAGCTGGGACATGGGGGAAGTCAGGAGTGAGGGTCAGGCAGCTCCCCCCTGTCTGCGAAGCCAGCCTCTCACTAGTAATGCAGGGAGGGAGCTGTCTCAGACTTCACCATCCTCCCCCCCCCCTCACCCACACACCATTCACTAGCTGGGACATGGGGGAAGTCAGGAGTGAGGGTCAGGCAGCTCCCCCCCGTCTGTGAAGCCAGCCTCTCACTAGTAATGCAGGGAGGGAGCTGTCTCAGACTTCACCATCCTCCCCCCCCCCCCCTCACCCACACACCATTCACTAGCTGGGACATGGGGGAAGTCAGGAGTGAGGGTCAGGCAGCTCCCCCCTGTCTGCAAAGCCAGCCTCTCACTAGTAACGCAGGGAGGGAGCTGTCTCAGACTTCACCATCCCCCCCCCCCCCTCACCCACACACCATTCACTAGCTGGGACATGGGGGAAGTCAGGAGTGAGGGTCAGGCAGCTCCCCCCTGTCTGTGAAGCCAGCCTCTCACTAGTAATGCAGGGAGGGAGCTGTCTCAGACTTCACCATCCTCCCCCCCCCCCTCACCCACACACCATTCACTAGCTGGGACATGGGGGAAGTCAGGAGTGAGGGTCAGGCAGCTCCCCCCTGTCTGTGAAGCCAGCCTCTCACTAGTAATGCAGGGAGGGAGCTGTCTCAGACTTCACCATCCTCCCCCCCCCCCCTCACCCACACACCATTCACTAGCTGGGACATGGGGGAAGTCAGGAGTGAGGGTCAGGCAGCTCCCCCCTGTCTGTGAAGCCAGCCTCTCACTAGTAATGCAGGGAGGGAGCTGTCTCAGACTTCACCATCCTCCCCCCCCCCCCCCACCCACACACCATTCACTAGCTGGGACATGGGGGAAGTCAGGAGTGAGGGTCAGGCAGCTCCCCCCTGTCTGCGAAGCCAGCCTCTCACTAGTAATGCAGGGAGGGAGCTGTCTCAGACTTCACCATCCTCCCCCCCCCCCTCACCCACACACCATTCACTAGCTGGGACATGGGGGAAGTCAGGAGTGAGGGAAAGGCAGCTCCCCCCTGTCTGTGAAGCCAGCCTCTCACTAGTAATGCAGGGAGGGAGCTGTCTCAGACTGGTATCAGGGTTAGGGCACTGTGTGCAGGAAGATCACAACACTCCTGGTATTAATAGGGATAGGGCACTGTAAGAGATGACTGTAGTAGATTGAATAAAGATCTGATGTTTCTGCTCTCCTCACACCAAACAAAAACAACACACAAGCAGAGAAGCCCTTCTTACAAAGCTGAGCTAGTGAGTTAAGTAGGAGGAAAAGTAAACATACTGGTGCCAGTGTGGCTACTTAAAAAATACACTTACCAACAATCAATTACATATATTTGAACTGTGTACAGTTCCAGCCAGGACCACCTTTCTAAAATGCACAGTGATTGGCAAATTCAACATGCACTAGCATTTCAGGTGCCTGCTAACAAAAATAATAAACAAACAAGTTCTAGTCACGTGAGTGCTGATCATTACATTACTTTTTTTGTCAAGCTTCCAACTGTTTCCATTTCACATCCCCCCAACCATATTGGTAACATCAATAGATAAGAGCACAGCCAGCCAATAGGAATACATACATACATATTCATTCCTAAGTGACCTTTACTGACCTGGGAAGTGTGAACACTTTGTTTCATTTTCTGTTGGTGTTCGTTAGTTTCCAGTTCCATTTCCCATCCCCCCAACCATCACCTCAGTGGTAACCTTGGTAACATCAATAGATAAGAGGGCAGCCAGCCAATAGGAACACATATTCATTCCTAACTGACCTTCAGTGACCTGGAAAGTGTTTATTTGTATCATTTTCAGTTAGTGCGCACTAAATCGAGTTAGTGCGCACTAACGGGGAGTTAGTGCGCACTAACACGATTTAACGATTTTTAACGATAAATCGTTAGAATTTCTATTGTATCGTGTTCTATAACGATTTAAGACGATATAAACATTATCGGACGATAATTTTAATCGTTGAAAAACGATTCACATCCCTAATAGGAATGATAATAACAGACCTTGGACAAGATGTTTTATCTAATAATGGGTCTTTGCACACATTCCAGTGACATCCAACACCCTACATTTCAAACTCAAATGTGACAAGGTTATCAGTCAGCTCCCTGTAAAACTCCTCCTGACCCACATTAGGCCCATTTACAGTAACCAAAGTAAACAAAATCTAAGGTACAATCAAGAAAATCATATCAAACTTACATGTCTTTGAAGGATCTATTAACTGTTAATGGTAAATTTTTGTTAATAAGTATACAAACCCTTCGGCTGCATGAATTATGAGAGGAGTAATGCACCGATCCTACCCATCTAGTTGGTGAGGTGAGTTTCCTGCAAGAGAAATATCTGCATTCTGTGCCTTCTGGCCATCTACAAGATCCACTTTCTTTTAATTGGTAAAGATTAGGGGACACTTCCTCAAGGTAATATTTATTTATTTATTTGTCTATGTATGTGTTTATTTATTTACTTATTTGGACATTTTATATACGTACTGTTGTTCCATATTAAGATCACAACAGTTTACAATAATGACATTCATAGGCATAAATCAGCAGAGAATGATGGATTACATATGAAGTATTCATAAACAGACCTTAATATCTATCAATTGAATTCTCAAATACATATTAATTAAATATCAGGAGATGTCATGAAGTACAGAAATAAAATAAATAACAAATTTCACATATCATTCTGTACGTAGTACAATCTCTCATTAGTTTGTTTATCATGTATCAATTAGTATCTCTTATCCTTCTTGTTATTTTAATTCTCTATATTCTGGTGTTTTAAGTTAGGTTGTATGCATTGTTAAATAACCATGTCTTTAGTTCACTTTTAAATCTCTTTCTGTGTTATCATAAGTAGCATTTCAGGTAAGGAATTTCAAAGTTTTGGGCTTGCTATAGAAAACACACGATCTTTTTCATCTCTTTCAGGTATGTGCTCCGTATTGTTGAAACAGTCAGTAGTCCTTTATTTTGGGATCTTAGTGTTAGGAAGCACATTCAAAACAAAAATGGAAAAACATTTTTTTTTCCACACAGCTTATAATTAAACTGTGGAATTTGTTGTCAGAAGTGGCAGGGACAGCAGTTAGTGTAGCTTGATTTAAAAAGGTTTAGACAAGTTCCTGGAGGAAAAGTCCAAAAACAATTATTAGCCATGTAGACTTTGGAAAACTATTGCTTGTGCTTGCTTATGAGCAAGAAGGACTGGATGTATTCTTTGGGATCCTGCTGAGTATTTGTGTCCTGGATTGGCCACTTTTGGAGACAGGATGCTTGGCTTGATGGACGTTTGGTTTGACCAAGTATGGTATTTCTTATATTCTCAAGAGTGAAAAAAAAGACACATTCTACTTTTGACCAAATAGGATAAAGGTGACTAAATCTCAGAGAAAGAAAAAAAGACAATTGACTTGGACAGAGAATTATAAAGATCAGACTTCAATGATATCTCCCTCTTAAATATCAGTCTAACAATTAAAAGTCACAAAAATCCCATTCCTTAGTAGGTTCAGAGACGTGCATATTGCAGTTAGATGGGAATTAGAAATAGAGGACTAGTCTGACATTCATTGCTGACAATGACCTAAGCCCAGCTGCGTTCTCATTTGAGAGTACATTATCCTCTTCCAGGGCTTGATCTGTAAATAGTTAGCATATGCTAATTTAACATTTCAAAAAGATAAAAGAAAGATTTATGTTTCTTCTTTCAATCAAATTCAAAGTTTACTTGTGATCAGTTTCATTTTTGTGACTGAAATCTATCAACCATGGGTGGCTTCCAGAGAAGCAACCTTTCAGGACTCTTGCTGATTATCTGTTGATAGTATAAGCTGTAATTAGGAAAACTGATGAAGACGGGTGAGACAGCAGGTGGAATTTCTATTAGGACCAACCACTACTTGATTAATGTTTTTCTGATATGAATTATGCAGTTTGTTGGGACACAAAATTTCTTAATGAATCATTTCTATTTTCATATTAGCATTCTGGACAGAATCGAAGTTATACAGACACTCTAGGGATACTTGATTTAGGTTTCCAACCAGCCTTAATGAATGCTGTTTAGTTTCAGTTTTGTTTGATAGAGATATAAATTCCTGCACTTGCTTTCCATGTTTCTGCCAATTTCCCTGGAAATCTGCAAAAAAGCTAAATATTTAATGTTCTGGTTACAGATTTACTTTTGTCAATACAGAGTATAATTTTCAAAGCAATTTGTGAGGGTGAAAAGCATTTTACCAACATTAATCAGCTGTCTGAGAAATTCCCAACCCTCAATGTGAATAAAAGTTGCAAATAGTTCTGTAGCTGGGTAGTTAAGATTTATTGCTAAAAAATGCAGAGTAATGCATTTAGGGAGAGATACAGTATTGAGGTGAAAATGTTTCTAAGCATGAAAGGAGAGTAGGATCTGATGATCTTGAGGTGGCCAAACAGGTCAATATACTGACAGCAAAAGTCAGAAAATCTTGGCTGCATAGGAAAAGAAGGGTCAGCAGAAAAAGGGAGGTGATATTGCCTCTGTATAGGTCCCTGTGAGACCTCATTTGGAATACTGTGCACGAATCTGGAGACTGCACCTTCAAACGGATATAAACAGGATGGAGTCAATCCAGATGATGGCTAAAAAATGGTCAATGGTCTTCTAAAGCATATGGGGATAGACTTAAAAATCTAAACATGTAAAAACTAGAGGAAACATAAGAACATAAGAAATTGCCATGCTGGGTCAGACCACGGGTCCATCAAGCCCAGCATCCTGTTTTTAACAGTGGCCAATCCAGGCCATAGGAACCTGGTAAGTACCCAAAAACTAAGTCTATCCCATGCTACTGATGCTAGTAATAGCAGTGGCTATTTTCCAAGTCAACTTAATTAATAATAGGTAATGGACTTCTCCTTCAAGAACTTATCTAAACCTTTTTTTAAATCCAGCTGTTGCAATCCCTCCTGTGCTGCGTCACAGGAGGCATCTTACCTTCTCTTCTGGAGGCCGCTCCAAAGCCAGGGCCTCGCCTGCGAACTATCCAGGACTTGCTCCAGGGCCTGGGAGGCCTCGCTGTTCTTGAGGCCTGCCTGTGGCTTGCTTGGCTCTGCTTGGACTTCCTGGTTCGGCCACGCCCTTCTCCCTAGGGGCCGGCCCGCAGCACTCCACCGCAGTTATAGGGCCGGTGAGGGGCGGTCCAGGTGAACCCCTCCCAGGGAGTTGCCTGCATACAGCAGTATAAAAGGACTTTCACTTCAGTTCCTGTTTGCCTTCGGATTGAATCTCACAGTCGTCTGTGCGTCTTCATCAATCCAGGTCCTCCGTGGTCTTCACTTGTCTTGATGGCTCCCTGTCCTGTGTCTCTGCCTGTTGCCTTGATGTTGATTCCAGATGTTCCTAGATGCTGTTCCTTATCCTGTTCCGGATGTTCTGACTATGTCTTCGTCTGGTGCTCCTGAGCCTTCTGTCCTGTTGGGTCCTGGAGTGGCCAACAAGAGGGATTCGTCCCTGTGCTCTGGAGCTTCTGTTCCTGCCAGCCGTCGGAGCTTCGGATGTCATTGGTCCCGACATCGGAGTTCCTTCTCGCCTGGATCTTTCCTGTGCATGTCCCACTCTCCTCGTGGTCCGTGACCAGCCTTCGGGCTGTGTAGGGCATGCAGAGGGACAGGGTGGTCCGCGACCAGCCCATTGGGTCCGCCCATGTCGTGGGCTGTGTAGGACGCCCTGAGAGACTGTGCCCATGTCTTCCTTCCCAGCCCTCGTCTATGATGTCTCTGCCTCAACCCTCGTCTATGATGTCTCCGCCTCAGCCCTCATCTATGATGTCTTCTGTGTTCCAAGGACTCTGTCTGCCATCATCCTCTGTCTGGCCTGCAGCCCAATGCCATTACCCAGCGGCAGGTCTGAAAGGGCTTGGAACAGTCAGAGGACCGTTCATCAATCAACACTGCGTTGTTGGTTGCCGTGGGTGTGCAGGTCTGTTTGAGGGTCAGACCTTGTTCTCTCATCCTTGCTTCAGCCTTGCCTTGTCTAGCTCTCCATGCTTGCACCGGCTCACCTCCCACGGTGTGGCTTGGGGCTCCTCCCTGAGTCTCGCCGTGGCCCAAGGGCTCACTTCACCTGCTCTAGAGGCGACCGCGCTCCTCTCACTCGTAGCAGAACCCGAAGGCCTCCAAGCCCTCGGTTCATCAGTGGCGTGGTGGACGCGCTCGCAACAGAATCCGAAGGCCATGAGCTCGGTGAGCTGTGCTTGTGATGGACTTGTATCCAGACCCAGAATTTTTTTTTCTCCCCTTCTGGTTTTCGTCTCACGACTTGCTGGAGGCGCCAGCTTCTGCCACTGATTACGACCTGCTGGAGGCACCAGCTGTCTGGTTCCCACTACCTGCAGGAGGTGCCTGCACCCAGACCATCTGCTCTTTGTTCCCAGGATGGAGTTCCATGACCTGCAGGAGGTGCCTGCATTCCTCCTGATGTTGCTGTTGCCTGCTCCCAACCTGCCCCCCCTTGTTTCCTGCTTCTGCTTGTTTCTGCTGTGGTCCTGCCTTTGCTCCTTTTTCGCTGTGGTCTTGCTTTTGCTCATTGCTGTTGTGGCTTTGGGTGCGTTTGTTCGTGCTGTGTGTGGGTGCGCTTGTTCGTGCTGTGTGTGGTTCTGCTTGTTGCTCGTCTGTCCTGATTTCCGCTTGTTGCTCGTCTGTCCTGTTTTCCGCTTGTTGCTTGTTTGTCCTGTTCTCTATCTGTTCTTCGTTTGTTCTGTTTTGTTTCCACTTGTTGTTTCCCGCTTGTGTGTTTCCGTCCTCCTCGTTCCCGCGTTTCATTCCCTCATTTCCTGTCTCTCCCTCTTCGCTCTTTCGCCCTTCATTTTCTGCTCTCTCGCTCCTTGCTCTTTCGCTCTTGGGCTCCCTTGCTCTCCGCTCCTTCGCTCTCCGTTCCCCTGCTCTCTGCCCTCACGCTCTCCGTTCCCTTGCTCTCTGTTCTCTCACTCTCTGTTCGCTTGTTCTCTGTTCCATTGCTCTCTGTTACCTTGCTCTCCACTCCCTCGCTCTCCGTTCCCTTGCTCCCTCTTTTGTGTTTTGTGTTGTCGGTCGCGCGGTCTCCGTTTGCTCGGTCGCTGCTCACGCGGTCTCCGTTCGCTCGTTCGCTGCTCCCTCGGTCATGTGTTCGCTTGGTCCCGTGTTCCCTCGCTCTCGTGTTCGCTTGGTCTCGTGCTCTTTGGCCTCTCGTCGTGTCTTCTGTTTGCTCTTTTGTGCTGTTTGCTCGTTTGTGCTGTTTGTTTGCTGGCTCACTTGTTTGGTGTTCGCTTGCTTTTTTCTTTGCTTGCCTTCTGTTTCTGGTCCTTCTGAAAGGGGGGACCCCCTTGAGGAGGGGGTACTGTTGCGATCCCTCCTGTTACTGGTCGCTGCTTGCGCGATCTCCGTTCGCTCGGTCGCTGCTTGCGCGGTCTCAGTTCGTTTGGTCGATGCTCCCTAGGTCTCGTGTTCCCTCGGTCTCGTGTTCGCTTGGTCTCGTGCTCTTTGGCCTCTCGTCGTGTCTTCTGTTTGCTCGTTTGTGCTGTTTGCTGGCTCGCTTGTTTTGTGTTCGCTTGCTTTTTTCTTTCCTTGCCTTCTCTTTCTGGTCCTTCTGAAAGGGGGGACCCCTTTGAGGGGGGGGGTACTGTTGCGATCCCTCCAGTGGCTGCACCACAGGAGGCATCTTACCTTCTCTTCTGGAGGCCGCTCCAAAGACAGGGCCTCACCTGCGAACTATGCAGGACTTGCTCCAGGGCCTGGGAGCCCTCGCTGTTCTTGAGGCCTGCCTGTGGCTTGTTGGCTCTGCTTGGATTTCCTGGTTCGGCCACGCCCTTCTCCCTAGGGGACAGCCTGCAGCACTCCACCGCAGTTATAGGGCCGGTGAGGGGCGGTCCAGGTGAACCCCTCCCAGGGAGTTGCCTGCATACAGCAGTATAAAAGGACTTTCACTTCAGTTCCTGTTTGCCTTCGGATTGAGTCTCACAGTCGTCTGTGCTTCTTCATCAATCCAGGTCCACTGTGGTCTTCGCTTGTCTTGATGGCTCCCTGTCCTGTGTCTCTGCCTGTTGCCTTGATGTTGGTTCCAGATGTTCCTAGATGCTGTTCCTTATCCAGTTCTGGATGTTCTGCCCTGTGTCTTCGTCTGGTGCTCCTGAGCCTTCTGTCCTGTTGGATCCTGGAGTGGCCAACAGGAGGGATTCGTCCCTGTGCTCTGGAGCTTCTGTTCCTGCCAGCCGTCAGAGCTTCGGATGTCATTGGTCCCGACATCAGAGTTCCTTCTCGCCTGGATCTTCCCTGCGCACATCCTGCTCTCCTCATGGTCCGTGACCAGCCTTCGGTTCTGTGTAGGGCACGCAGTGGGACAGGGTGGTCCACGACCAGCCCATTGGGTCTGCCCATGTCGGTGGGCTGTGTAGGGCACCCTGAGAGACTGTGCCCATGTCCTCCTTCCCAGCCCTCATATATGATGTCTTCTCCTCAGCCCTCGTCTATGTCTTCTGTGTTCCAAGGACTCTGTCTGCCCTCGTCCTCTGTCCGGCCTGCTGCCCATTGCCATTACACAGCAGCAGGTCCTAAAGGGCTTGGAACAGTTGGAGGACCGTTCAATCTACATTGCTTTGTTGGTTGCCGTGGGCGTGCAGGTCCGGTTGAGGGTCAGACCTTGTTCTCTCATCCTTGCTTCAGCCTTGCCTTGTCTAGCTCTTCATGCTTGCACTGGTTCACCTCCCATGGTGTGCTTGGGGCTCCTCCCTGAGTCTCGCCATGGCCCAAGGGCTCACTTCACCTGCTCTAGAGGCGACCGCGCTCCTCGCGCTCGTAGCAGAACCCGAAGGCCTCCAAGCCCATGGTTCGTCAGCGGCGTGGTGGAGACACTCACAACACCAGCTACACTAGCTGCACTAACCACATCCCCTGGCAACAAATTCCAGAGTTTAATTGTGCGTTAAATGAAAAAGAACTTTCTCTGATTAGTTATAAATGTGCTACATGCTAACTTCATGGAGTGTCCCCTATCTGAAAGTGTAAATAACTGATTAGGGATGTGAATCGTGTGCCCAATCGTCTTAACAATCGGGTTCGGCTAGAGGGGGAAAAAAATCTGATCGGTGGTGATGTGAATTGGAATCGGTTCCGATTCACATCGTTATTTTTTTTTTTAGTGAGGCCCGACCCTTTAAAATTGACCCCTTACCTTCCCCCACCCTCCGGAACCCCCCCAAAACTTTTTACGATTACCTGGTGGTCCAGTGGGGGCGAGGGGACTGATCTCCCGCTCTTGGGCCATCGGCACCATTTTGGCTGCCACTCAAAAATGGCACCGATGGCCTGGAAGGCTCATCTACATACTGCTCCCAGCATCCCCCGGGAGAGGCGTCCAGAAGTCACCGCAAGTGACCAGGGATTGGCGTCCATAACCCAGCTTCCAGAGGCCCTGCATTCCTTTGCAGTAGAGGAGGACTGGATGGCTCATCTGCATACTGCTCCCAGCATCACCCGGGAGAGGCGTCCAGAAGTCATCGCAAGTGATCCAGGGATTGGCGTCCATAGCCCAGCTTCCAGAGGCCCTGCATTCCTTTGCAGTAGAGGAGGACCGGAAGGCTCATCTGCATACTGCTCCCAGCATCCCCCGGGAGAGGCGTCCAGAAGTCACCGCAAGTGATCCAGGGATTGGCGACAATAGCCCAGCTTCCAGAGGCCCTGCATTCCTTTGCAGTAGAGGAGGACCGGAAGGCTCATCTGCATACTGCTCCCAGCATCCCACGGGAGAGGCGTCCAGAAGTCACCGCAAGTGATCCAGGGATTGGCGTCCATAGCCCAGCTTCCAGAGGCCCTGCATTCCTTTGCAGTAGAGGAGGACCGGAAGGCTCATCTGCATACTGCTCCCAGCATCCCACGGGAGAGGTGTCCAGAAGTCACCGCAAGTGATCCAGGGATTGGCGTCCATAGCCCAGCTTCCAGAGGCCCTGCATTCCTTTGCAGTAGAGGAGGACCGGAAGGCTCATCTGCATACTGCTCCCAGCATCCCCTGGGAGAGGCGTCCAGAAGTCACCGCAAGTGATCCAGGGATTGGCGTCCATAGCCCAGCTTCCAGAGGCCCTGCATTCCTTTGCAGTAGAGGAGGACCGGAAGGCTCATCTGCATACTGCAGCATCCACCGGGAGAGGCGTCCAGAAGTCACTGCAAGTGATCCAGGGATTGGCGTCCATAGCCCAGCTTCCAGAGGCCCTGCATTCCTTTGCAGTAGAGGAGGACCGGAAGCGCGTGCCGAATCTCAAACCCTTCCATTAACTGAGTGAAGATTAACGATGGTTAAAGAGGATTGGTAAGTACAGCTTTCAGAAATTTTTGGGCTTATAAAAGTTTGGTGAAAGGTGAAATTAAGGGAAATATTCTTTAGAGTTTGTGTGTGTGTGAGGTAATAAAGCAAGCCAGAGATAGTTAATTCCAGTATCTGTCTTTCCCACCCACTCAACCCTTGATTTTTAGGCACGAGACAGTTTCTCATCAAAAATCAATCAGGGTCTTATCTAAATCATACTATTGTACCAGCCCTTACTGAAAGTTTAATCATCCCCTTGTAGGACACTAGCTGATTAATTAGTAAATTCACCTGTAAATTTAAACTACTCTCATTCCAACTCCCTTAGTATCTTAAACTTTACTAGGAACTCAATAAAGCTAAGATGAAGGCAGCAGTCCAGCAACAAGAGGGAGGCTTTCCAGTCTTTTGCATTGAGTGTCACATGTATGATTTTTTACCCGCCGGTGAGAGATTGTATGTGTGCACTCAGTGCAAAGAGCTCCTGGCTCTCAGGTAACAAGTCCGATCTCTGGAGGCTAGAGTAGCAGACTTGGAGGAGCTGAGGGAAACAGAGAGGTACATTGATGAGAACTTCAGGGACATAGTAGCCAAGTCCCAAATCCAGTCTGGCAGCCCTAGTGCTGCCTTGGATCAGAAAGGTCTCCCAGTAGGAGAACATCACCCTGGTGTAGCTGGAAGTGATCCTGTAGCAAAGACCTGCTCTCCAGGTGATGTATTGTCCTCTCGCACCGAGGACAAGTCTCCCAGGGCTACTGCACAGGAGGGAAGGGTTAGGCCTGCCATCATAGTTGGCGATTCAATTATTAGAAATGTAGATAGCAGGGTGGCTGGTGGACGTGAGGACCACCTGGTAACTTGCCTGCCTGGTGCGAAGGTGGCAGACCTCACGCGCCACCTAGATAGGATTATAGACAGTGCTGGGGAGGAGCCGGCTGTCATGGTACATGTGGGCACTAACGACATAGGAAAGTGTGGGAGAGAGGTTCTGGAAGCCAAATTTAGGATATTAGGTAGGAAGCTAAAATCCAGAACCTCCAGGGTGGCATTTTCTGAAATGCTTCCTGTTCCACGTGCAGGACCCCAGAGGCAGGCAGAGCTCCAGAGTTTCAATGCGTGGATGAGACGATGGTGCAGGGAAGAGGGATTCAGCTTTGTAAGGAACTGGGGAAACTTTTGGGGAAAGGGGAGACTTTTCCGAAAGGATGGGCTCCACCTTAACCAGAGTGGAACCAAGCTGCTGGCACTAACTTTCAAACAGGAGATAGAGCAGCTTTTAAACTAGAACAAGGGGGAAAGCTGACAGTCACTCAGCAGTGTATGGTTCGGAGAAATGTATCCTTGAAGGATACTAATGAAACAGGAGAGTTAGGGCATCCCAATAGAGAGGTCCATTAAAAGCAAACATAGTCCATATGCCTATATGTAAAAAATCACCAAAACTAATGATTTCCGAATTATCCCAAACAACTGAAAAGCAGGTTGTTAAAACAAACAAAAAACACACTTTGAAATGTCTATATGCCAGAAGTCTAAGAAGTAAGATGGGAAAGTTAGAGTGTATAGCAGCAAATGATGAGATTGACATAATTGGCATCACAGAAACTTGGTGGAAGGAGGATAACCAATGGGATAGTGCTATATCAGGGTACAAATTATATCGCAATGATAGGGAGGATTAACTTGGCGGGGGTGTGGCACTTTATGTCCGGGAGGGTATAGAGTCCAACAGGCTAAAGATCATAGAAGAGACTAAATGCTCAGTAGAATCTATATGGGTAGAAATCCCATTTGTGTTGGGTAAGAGTATAGTGATAGTATACTACCGTCCACCTGGACAAAATGGTCAGACAGATGATGAAATGCTAAGAGAAATCAGGGAAGAAAACCAATTTGGCAGTGCAATAATAATGGGAGATTTCAATTACCCAACTGATAACATCAAGAGTCAAGAATTATCCACTGTAATCCATGTTACCAACAACAAAAGTGGACAAAATGAAATTTAGAAATAAAGGCTAAAGAAGGCGTCAGCAAGCCTGACGTTGTATGTTCACACAGAGACACCAACCGGTCTTTTCAATCATTCGCCTTCTTTTAAATTTATTAACTTCCAACAACTTTTTGTTCAAAAAAATTTTTTCTTTTTCTTTTTCTTAAAATATCCTCCGTCAATCATAGACTCTTTAAAGCGGATGTATTGAAATTAAATACATCCGCTTTAAAGAGTCTATGATTGACGGAGGATATTTTAAGAAAAAGAAAAAAATTTTTTGAACAAAAAGTTGTTGGAAGTTAATAAATTTAAAAGAAGGCGAATGATTGAAAAGACCGGTTGGTGTCTCTGTGTGAACATACAACGTCAGGCTTGCTGACGCTTTCTTTAGCCTTTATTTCTAAATTTCATTTTGTCCACTTTTGTTGTAGATTTCAATTACCCCAATATTGACTGGATAAATGTAACATCAGGACTTGCTAGAGATATAAAGTTCCTGGATGTAATAAATGATTGTTTCATGGAGCAATTGGTTCAGGAAGCAACAAGAGAGGGAGCTATTTTAGATTTAATTCTTAGTGGAACACAGGATTTGGTGAGAGAGGTAACGGTGGTGGGGCCACTTGGCAACAGTGATCATAACATGATCAAATTTAAACTAATAACTGGAAGGGGGACAATAAATAAATCTGCAGCTCTAACACTAAACTTTCAAAAGGGAAACTTTGATAAACTTAGGAAAATAGTCAGAAAAAAACTGAAAGGTGCAGCTGCAAAGGTTAAAAGTGTTCAACAGGCTTGGACATTGTTTAAAAATACAATCCTAGAGGCACAGTCCATATGTATTCCACGCATTAAGAAAGGTGGAAGGAAGGCAAAATGATTACCGTCATGGTTAAAAGGTGAGGTGAAAGAGGCTATTTTAGCCAAAAAATCATCCTTCAAAAATTGGAAGAAGGATCCATCTGAAGAAAATAGGATACAATATAAGCATTGTCAAGTTAAGTGTAAAACATTGATAAAACAAGCGAAGAGAGAATTTGAAATGAAGTTGGCCATAGAGGCAAAAACTCATAATAAAAACTTTTTAAAATATATCCAAAGCAAGAAACCTGTGAGGGAGTTGGTTGGACCATTAGATGACCGAGGGGTTAAAGGGGCTCTTAGGGAAGATACTGCCATTGCAGAAAGACTAAATGAATTATTTGCTTCCGTGTTTACTAATGAGGATGTTGGGGAGATACCAGTTCCGGAGTTGGTTTTCAGGGGTGATGAGTCAGACGAACTGAATGAAATCACTGTCAACCTGGAAGATGTAGTAGGCCAAATTGACAAACTAAAGAGTAGCAAGTCACCTGGACCGGATGGTATGCATCCTAGGGTACTAAAGGAACTAAAAAATGAAATTTGTGACCTATTAGTTAAAATTTGTAACCTATCATTAAAATCATCCATTGTACCTGAAGACTGGAGGGTGGCCAATGTAACCCCAATATTTAAAAAAGGCTCCAGGGGTGATCCGGGTAACTATAGACCAGTGAGCCTAACTTCAGTGCCGGGAAAAATAGTGGAAACTATCCTCAAGATCAAAATTGTAGAGCATATAGAAAGACATGATTTAATGGAACACAATCAACATGGATTTACCCAAGGGAAGTCTTGGCTAACAAACCTGCTTCATTTTTTTGAAGGGGTTAATAAACATGTGGATAAAGGTGAATCGGTAGATGTAGTGTATTTGGATTTTCAGAAGGCATTTGACAAAGTCCCTCATGAGAGGCTTCTACGAAAACTAAAAAGTCATGGGATAGGAGGCGATGTCCTTTCGTGGATTACAAACTGGTTAAAAGAAAGGAAACAGAGAGTAGGACTAAATGGACAATTTTCTCAGTGGAAAAGGGTAAACAGTGGAGTGCCTCAGGGATCTGTACTTGGACCGGTGCTTTTCAATATATATATCAATGATCTGGAAAGGAATACGACGAGTGATGTTATCAAATTTGCGGATGATACAAAATTATTCAGAGTAGTTAAATCACAAGTAGACTGTGATACATTACAGGAGGACCTTGCAAGACTGGAAGATTGGGCATCCAAATGGCAGATGAAATTTAATGTGGACAAGTGCAAGGTGTTGCATATAGGGAAAAATAACCCTTGCTGTAGTTACACGATGTTAGGTTCCATATTAGGAGCTACCACCCAAGAAAGAGATCTAGGCGTCATAGTAGATAATACATTGAAATCGTCGGCTCAGTGTGCTGCAGCAGTCAAAAAAGGAAATAGAATGTTAGGAATTATTAGGAAGGGAATGGTTAATAAAACGGAAAATGTCATAATGCCTCTATATCGCTCCATGGTGAGACCACACCTTGAATACTGTGTACAATTCTGGTCGCCGTATCTCAAAAAAGATATAGTTGCAATGGAGAAGGTACAGAGAAGGGCAACCAAAATGATAAAAGGGATGGAACAGCTCCCCTATGAGGAAAGGCTGAAGAGGTTAGGGCTTTTCAGCTTGGAGAAGAGACGGCTGAGGGGGGATATAATAGAGGTCTTTAAGATCATGAGAGGTCTTGAACGAGTAGATGTGACTCAGTTATTTACACTTTCGAATAATAGAAGGACTAGGGGGCATTCCATGAAGTTAGCAAGTAGCACATTTAAGACTAATCGGAGAAAATTATTTTTCACTCAACGCACAATAAAGCTCTGGAATTTGTTGCCAGAAGATGTGGTTAGCGCAGTTAGTGTAGCTGGGTTCAAAAAAGGTTTGGATAAGTTCTTCGAAGAGAAGTCCATTAACTGCCATTAATCAAGTTTACTTAGGGAATAGCCAATGCTATTAATTGCATCAGTAGCACGGGATCTTCTAGGTGTTTGGGTAATTGCCAGGTTCTTGTGGCCTGGTTTGGCCTCTGTTGGAAACAGGATGCTGGGCTTGATGGACCCTTGGTCTGACCCAGCATGGCAATTTCTTATGTTCTTATGTTCTTATTTTAAACATCCTTACAATTCTTGAATGTAATCCACTTTGAAGTGTTCTGAATGGCAGAATATAAATAAAACATTATTATTATTCTAAACACATCAACCACATGCTCTCTCACTCACAGTTTTGCTATCACAACTAAAGTCTTACATCTCTTCACACACCCATACACATTCCCAAATGCAGTCTTCTTTCTCATACACATACTTCCTAACACTCCTTCTCCTACACACTGAGAAACACAGAGTCTCCTTTCTCATGCAAACATACACTTCCAGCATGTTTCCCTTTCTCTCTCTTACATGTTCTTCTCTTTTTCAACCTTCTCAGACAGCTCAAGGTTGCATTATGGACTTCAGGTAGCCCAGGTTGGAGGGAAACCAGAGGAGAAAAGTGAAAGTTACAGTGTGCCTTACACCCCTCACCCAAATGACTGGGCATAGAGCTAAAAGGATTAAACCACTGCTAATATCAAGTGTTGGACATTACACATAGAATTTAAAAAATGCATATACAATCATTAACACTTTCCAAAGTCATGTAATTAAATAACTAATATGAAAATTAAAAGCACTTTTATCTTTTCCTTTTCTCCCCCCATATCATACTGTTCTCTCATTTCATCTTCTGGCTTTTCTTGACTTCTTTCCCTGTTTTTCTTTTCTTTTCATTTTATTTTTCCTTTCTATAACTCTCTTCCTTCCTTCCTCTTGAGATGATATTGTTTTCCTTCCATGCCAGTTCTCCTGTCTCTTTTCTGCCTTTCTTATATCCATCATTTTACATGCCTCATTCTTTTCAGCCAGGCCTACCCCTAAGATCCACATCTTCAACTCAACTTCCTGAATCCTCTACAAAAGATTGCATTATAAACAACAGGGACACATCTGGGTCTTGAAACTATTCACACTTGATTTTCTTGTACTGGATTCTAATGTTTCATTATTTCAAAATTCTGATATGAATGTAAGCTGTTCTATTGCCTCTGTTCATTTACATTTATTGTAATCCCCCATGAGATCAACTTTGGGAAAAGGCAAAATAGCAAATGTTCATAAATAAATTATTATTAATAATAATAATAATAATAATAATAATAATAAAATATTGCATTCCATCTATTTTTTTGCATCTCGCTTTTGCATCTCCTATCTTTTTCTTCTTTTATCTCATTCCAGCCTTCCCTTGTTGCCATTTTTCCCTTTTTCCCCACCCCTACATTGATTTTACTCTCTCCCTTTCCTTCAACCTTTCACAGTCTTTCATCTCTGTCTCCCTTGTGTCACTTATCTCTCATCATTAGGAATGTGCTTTCATTTGAAACAAAATAGGAAATTACAATGATATTTTCCTATTTCATTTCATTATTTTAGAAAAAGAAAATTTCATGTTTTATTTCTATCATTTTGTTTGTGCTCCAAAAAAGCTGGCTAATGCCATTTTGAAAAACGGTGCCCACCAGCCATTGTCCCTGTCCTGAGACAGGGGCTACCCAATGACACCGGTAGCCCCAATCACATGATAGAGCAAAGACAGGCTCACACCATTTTGAATAATGGCAGCTGCCAGGCCCAGGAGTGGGAGGTCACTCCTGGGTCCCCACTAGACCACCAGGGACATTTTGATGATTTCTGGGGGCTCGGGAGAGTGGGCTAGGATGGTCGAGAAGGGGGGATCAGTTGGTGGGGGGTATAAATATTTTAATAAATGGAAAGGGCTGGGAGTGGGTCCTATGAGCATTTGTTTTTTAAATAATGAAACAAAGCAAAAAAGCAATGATACCGGGGAAACACAAAATGTCACACTCAGAGCAAGAAGGCTTCTAGAGAGAAAGAGAGATGGTCAAATACAAGACTGGAAAAACAAAGGGCTAGAACCAGGAGAATGGTGGAGAGCATGAGGCAGGCTGAGCTGCATAGGCCTGCAAGGCACAGGCCTATGCAGCTCAGACTGCATACCACTGAGACCCCCTGCTGGCAGGAGGGCTGTACTGCAGCCAGGATCCTCACATTTCCCCCCTCCCTCAAAAAAAGGGAAGATTCCAGATGATCCTAGGTGTACATCCTTCCCCCGGACCCCAACTGAAGGAGAGATTTAGGGCATCTGGACCAAGGCCTGAAACACTGAAGTAACTGTGAATAGAGATTTGAATCTTCAAGCAAAGTTGCCCAGCTCTATTTGTAATGGAATTTACTGAGACTAGTTTGAAGGCTACAGGCCACCCTCTGAATAAACTCATATTAATTGTTTTGCATTGTTAAATTCTAAAAAAATACTTATGAACAGGCAAGAATCTGAGAACTGTAGTACCAGTTTGTTCCCAGATAGGAAAGTAGGCAATTAAGTGATACCAGAGTCGGAGAATACAAGAGGCCTCACAGCTGTATTTGGAACTGATAAGAATACTCAGAGGGTGGTAGCATCCCTCCCAAGTATTTGCCAGTTTTTAATATATAAAAAGTGAAAATAGCTTGGGGGTGGAATCAGATTACTTCCTAGATATGATAGAGCAGACAGATCCTTTGGAAATGTGAGCTTTGTTATATCTATCTATATATATGCACATATTTAGGTATTCTCTTTAATAGTTGTTATTATTGGCAATTAACTCTTCTTTGTTATCTGATTTAATTTTTCTCTGTTTTATCCTCTTGTTACTTAAATAAACTCATCAGAAAGACTTTGAACCAGAGTATGTGTGCATGTGCATGTATATTAGATAAGTTTTCAAGGTATGCAGGCAGAAGCCCCTTGGGTAAAACTCATAGTGTGTGCAGTCAGAACCCAGAACACTGATGCTACTGAGAGAGAAGCAGCCTGGAGCAAGGCTCTTGGTGCTGCTGCTGTTGTGAAAGAAGCAGTCTGATGAAACAAGAAATGGCTTGGCATGGCATTGGAAAATTGGTGCTGGACTCACTGGAGCTAGCTCGGCCTAGACAGCTGGCGCCAGTCTCACTGGAGCTAGCTCGGCCTAGACAGGCAGTGCCAGTTTCACTGGAGCTAGCTTGGCCTGGACAGCCAGTGCTAGACTTGCTGGAGCTGGCTCAGCCTGGACAGCTGGTGCTGGACTTACTGGATCTGGCTCAGCCTGGATCACAGTTCACATGAATCAGAGTGCCTGGAGCAGAGCCTGACTAGAGCAGATCACCTGGAGCAGAGTTAACCTGGAGCAGAGCCCACCTGGAAGAGAGAATCTGGAGCACAGTGCCTGGAGCAGAGCAGCTGGATCATAGTCTAGAGTCAGAAGCCGGCTGGACCGGATTACCTGGAGCATTGATCTGTTCCGGAGTCAAAGTCTGGAAGCTGTGTGTGCAGAGCTACAAGGTCTGGAATGGAATACGGAAGTGGTGTCTGCACAAAAGCAAACCCTGCAGGAGAGTCAGCGTCTGACTAGAGTAGATCCTCTGAAGCTGAATTGGAGTCAGTTGCTGGCTAGAGTGGGACCTCTGAAGTAGAAGCAGAGATAGCCACTGGCTGGATCTGATTTGGAACGTCTTTAAAATGACTGCTACTAATGCTGGCACTGGATCTAAAGCAGTCTGAGCAGTAGCTGATGCTGGAACTGGATCCAAGGAGAGCTATGAAGCAGCTAATGCTAAAACTGGATCCAAAGTGGGCTGTGGAGAGAAAAATACAAAGGAGAAGATTAGATCTAAGATGACTTTAATGATGGCAACATAACCTGAGAGAGTGGTGATGATGAAAAGAGGAAGAAAGTATTGAAGTTCAAAAGCTATAAATAAGGGAGAAGAGAAATGGAAGGAGAGGTATATAATGTTGATGAAGGATGCAGTGGTTTCAAAGTTTAGAGACAGTTGTACTGGGGAATAAGACGAGGGACCTTAAGGAACAGAAATTGTAAGAGAAGTAGAGTCATAGGAAATAGCAAACAGAAAATTTGCTTAACTAAGGAAAGGGCTCTAAAAAGGTCTTAAATAACTGATAATTAGGGATAACTAGAATTAATGGTGATAAATTGATTTAATATGAAGATACTTCTTTATATTATGAAAGAATCTATATAACAAAAGAACAGTAAATGGGGTGGATGGTTATGGGGCACAGTAGGTGAGATAAAAGTCCAAACAGCAGAAAATTATTTAAAACCCTCCAGAGTTTCTCTCCTTTCCATTACCATTATAGCTTCTACCACCTATTCAAAGAGGCTGTTCCAGGCATCCAGCACACTGGGTTGACACAGAGTAATGTATTATATTGTGTGATACCTGACTGATGATTCCATGAATCATTACATATATAGCATAAATCTGTATATCACTAAATAACTACCAAACTAAACAAATGTTGTTTGCAATGTCAACTGAAAATTGTGTTGGAAAATATGCATTGCTTAATTAGGTGGCCAAGAAACACTCAAGAGACATCTTGATGAGCCAAAAACTGGAGTCTGTCAGATGTTGATAATGAAAATGGTGCTGTATAGCCTCAATAAACAGCTGCTTAACAGCTCTGAGAAAATCATTCATTTTACAGGGACATGTTCATATTGAAAGGTGGGCAACTTTCATAAAATGTGGAGTTTGGAGTAATCAGAAATTTACTATATTTATTTTTGGCTTAGTCAGTATATGAAATTAAGTTCTATTTCATGATTTGGGGAGTTATGTTTCAATCTGCATTTTTACTGAGAGTAGTTTCCTCTTGTGGGCTGTTGTGCAAAGATAAATGCACTGCAAAGTAATATGATTCCAGTTTACTGTATACAATCTGAAAGATAACACTACAGGGAGTATCATTACAAATGTGGCATAAATGGATATATTTTTCTTAGCTCATCTTTGAAGTACAACTGAGTTTATAGCATTAATAAATTCATACCTTTTCCTTTTTAGTTTCTTTTTTCACTTGAATTGAAGTATAATCCTTACTGTGTAAACATACTACTGCATCAGCATACTAATAAAAGAAGAACTAAATTACACAATCTTATCAACAATCTGTTTTATGTAACAGATCCTGGGGCTGGCAATATAAATTAGTCATTTAAGACTTCACTATGGAACAATATACAGGGCGTTCGTGCGTAAAACAACTTACCCTCATTTTCATGCTAGAGGAGGATGCATCTGCTTTCTTTCTATGTGCATAAATAGGAGGTATTGTCTACTAATTAGATCAGGAAATTGAAAGTCAGCCTAGCTCCTCCTCATAGGTTCTTCTTAATCCAAGCTCTGACCTGACTATCACAGTGGCTTGGGTAATCAGTTTACTACCCACCCATGCTTCTGTTTACATTGATGCAATTCAGTATTATTAAGTTGTAATGACTTAATTTACAGACATTATAGGGTAGAGTTCATGTTGCACTAAAGTATACTGAAATAGCTAATAGTGCCCCTTAAGTGATGAAGTGCAAGATAGTAATAAGTATCAACATATCAAGGCCTCCTCTTCAAAAGAGACTCACACAGAGTTTAACCCATGGGGTTTCATTAATGACACGTAACCCATTACAGTGCATACAACCCTGACTATTTTTACTGGATGCCTTTTATACAGTAGAAATATTTCATGGTGCCAGTTTAGCTAAGTAATTTCATATCATGTCAAAAACATTTTGGATTAATTTGCATATGTTTTTCTCTATCAATATCTTTCAAAGATAAGGCAATAGTATTTCCAGGTGGCCACTAAACGTATTAGATATTGTAATCATTTTCTTCCGTCTTGTTGCTTAAGAAAAGTGAAATAATATGATACATTGAGAAACTTCTATTGTTCCTACTCAGAAACCAACATGATAATACTCATGCTTTGTAGCCAGATTAACATAGTAACACAGAAATATAGTAACTGACAGTAGGTAAAGACCCTGATGATCCATCCAATCTACCTGGCAGTTACAAACCTAAACATTTTGATGGACAGACTGGATAGACCATTTGGGTTTTTATTTGCCATCATTTTTGATGTTATAATATTACTATGTTTATCAGGCTGCAAAGGATGAATTCTATTTTGCTTGCCTCATACTAGGAAAAATAGAAATGTGCCAATATTATTTGATTTTCCTCAAGCAATGAAGTGGAAGAAAATACTTACAATATCTAATAACACAGCCTCCTGGAAATATTATTGCTTAATATTTGAAAGATGTTGCTAAAATATATATATATATATCTCCAATCAATCTTAAATGTTTTTCACCTCTGGAAGGTGAATATCATAAAAACTCTGAATGCTAGTTCTCATAAATGTGAAGGAGTAGCCTAGTGGTTAGAGCAGTGTGCTTTAAACCAAAGAGAGTAGAATTCTGAGCCCCCTACCACTCCTTGTGACCTTGGACAAGTCACTTTCCATCAGTTACAAACTTAGGCCTGGATTTATCAAAATGCACTAAATATCGCCTGCGATAGAAAAAGGGGTGTGTTTTATGGTAATAGGCAGTTTATCACAATTTGCACTAATACCTATGCAAAGAGCTAAGTTACCACAAATTGTGATAACTTTTTCACACTTTGAGATAAGGGCCAGAAAGTGGTATTTCCTACATACAACCACTGGGGGGACCATGTTTACTATTGGGGGAGGGGGAGAGAGAGAGTGAGAGAAAGAGAGAGAGAGAGAGAGACTAGCTATAAGGCCCTCATTCTAGGTGGGTATTTATACCTCTATATGAGGCCTACCTAGTACCTTGAGGTGAGGTTTAGGTATTAGTGTAGGTGTTAGGGGCCACTTTGACATTCAGAGTGTGATGTACGAACAGAACAGTGCACTCTTGTGAAGATTTGATGACCTTCGGAGTGAGGAAACTCACCCAAAGATGAGATTTGTGCAATTTTCTCTCAACCTAGCTTGATGTTACCCAGGTAGAGAGTCATCAAGCTAGGTTGAGAGAACATTGTACAAATTTCATCTTTTGGTGAGTTTTCTCACTCCGAAGGACCTCAAATCTTCACAAGAGTGCACTGTTCTGTTCGTACATCTCACTCTGAATTTCAAAGTGGCCCCAAACCCCCACACTAATACCTAAACCTCACCTCAAGTAGCTAGGTGGGTCTAAACTCAGCACATTTCTTTTTTTCTGGAACTGCTCCTGCCTCCCCAACTCCTGCAGATCTTTCTCCAGGCACTGATAGACCCCAGGCCAGAGCTAGTCCACTGCCTACAGAGGTCACATATGACACTCCTCCACTCGCATGCTCTGAGCCCTAGCAGCTGAGCAATCACCATCTCCCCAGCTCCAAGGTCACAGCTGCATGTGGTGCTTCCCAGTTCCCACCCTTAGCTTGGAAACCTCAGAGGTAAATTCTTGTCTCCTGTGGGATATAAGAAAGTATTTTTTTTGTAAACAAGGAGATCATTGTTTCCCCCATTCCCCTTCAATTCAAACTTTGATCACAGCCCCTCTGAATTCTGAAACTGCCATTTAATAGAGAGATATTTTCCTCCCATGACATCACATGCCACATTGAGTTCTGGAGGAAGTGATGAAGACTAAAACTGTGAAAGATTTCAAAAGAGCATGGAATAAACACTGAGGATACATAAAGGCTAGAAGATGGGAATGAAATGAAGAGCCATGGGGGTAGCTTGCTGGAATGGAGGCTACTATCCGGTAATTACTACCCTTACTCAAAAAGCCTTTACATGGTTAATGCAACTCCAACATTGTTCTCTGCTTCAATGGCAAGGAGAAATGTGGAAAAGAGGATTTGCATTCAGACAACTTGTATTATTTTTTTTGCAATCCATTATACTTCTCAAATGCTGTTCTTTTTGCCTTGATTTTTTCAACCAGCTCCTTAGAGAACTAGATCGGTTTCTTTTTCCACTAACTCTTTTTTACTTTCCTAACATACAGATTTAGCCTTTGTAATAGCTCCTTTTAATTTGGCCCACTGTTTTTATACCTCACCCATTTTCTCCCATTTTTCCAGTTCTTCCTCCAGGTATATCCCTATTTTGACAAAAAATGTATTTGTGAAATTCAGAAATCGGGTCTTAGTGTGTCGTCTCTGCATCCTATTCGCAATATTGAACCATACTATCTAATGATCACTACTGCACAGGTGAGCCCCTACCTGGACATCAGAGATATTATCCCTATTACTGAGCACTGGATCGAGGATTGCACCCTCCCTTGTGGGTTCCATTACCATTTGTTTGAGCAAAACACCTTGAAAGACATCCACTATCTCTCTACTTTTTTTAGATTCTGCAAATGGGATGCTCCAATTCAGATCTGGAAGATTAAAATCTCCCTTCTTTCCCAACATTTGGATGTCATCGATCAGGTCTCTGTCCAGTTCATCCATTTGGGATGGAGGCCTGTGGATCACACCAGTAAAAATGGAAGCAGCATCTTCTCTTTTTAGGATGGCCCATAAAGCTTTTTCTTTACCCCACGTCCCTTGCAATTCAGTTGCTTGAATATTGTTTTTGACATATAGAGCTATTCCCCATTTTCTGTCCTCTCTGTCCTTCCTTAACAAATTATAGACTGAGATGGCCGCATCCCACTCGTGAGACTCCGTGAACTATATCTCCATAACAGCAACAATGTCCAACTCTGCCTCTTCTATTAGGGCCTGCAGGTCTGGGATTTTATTGCCCAAACTATGAGCATTTGTAGTAATAGCTTTCTAATTTTTCTCCCTTGATTTGTTGCACTTCCTAGACATCTGTTCTGCTTTATTGAGCTGATTGATTTTGTTATTTACCTCTCCCATATATTTTATTACTTGGGGGTGACTTGTCACTTTCATTTGTCATCTCCTACCCCCATTCTTTAGTTTACATGTATGGTAATATAAAATTTCTGAATTTCTCACTTAGCATCCTTTCTGCTACAGACAAATGTAGGCCATCCTTATCATATAGCCTTTTACTGCTCCATACATGACCCTAGCCTCCAATGTATCCAAAACCACTTTCTGTACAACAATTTTGGAGCCAGGAATTGAAATTATCTATATGGCATAGCTTCTCTTTTCCCTTTCTATGATCAGGCAATACTTCTGAAAAGGCAATAGTCTTTGCAGTGTGTCTTATTATCTTTCCTAGATTTTGGAAATCTTTTTGTACTTCATGGATATTGATCCCCAGATAGATGATAACATTGATATCAATGTTCCAACGTTCTTCTTCAATGACTTGGACTATCTGGTTTGAATTTCTATTAGCTCAGGATCCTGGAAGGCATTTAACTGTTGTACCACCATCAAAATGTGTTCCCAAATTGGTTCCTCTGATGATTGAATCTTCCAGCAGAATCAGCTTTCTTTTATGACATTTGATTCTGTTGAAGGGCTTCTGGGTGCATTGGGAGACTTCACTTTTAGAAATCACTTCAACATCTATTGCTGAGGTTTCTTCATTCTCCAGTGCAAAAAAATATTTTTTTAGGGGTAACAGTGAGGAGAGTGGGTGTCTCTTCATCACAGGCTTTATTCTGCCAGATCCCACTGTTATCCAATTATTCATGGGATTTTGAATCTTGGATTTCTGACAACTCTGTGGGAGTGGGGGTTGATGCACAGGATGCTGTAAAGTTGGGGAAGGTGGGTGACTGTTTATCACATGTCTTGTTCTACCAGAGCCCACTGTAAACTTTTTTTTTTCTGGGTTTCTGAAACTTCTGTGGGAGATGGTTGAAGGTTAATTGAATCTTGGACAATTCCTCCCTTAGATGAATCAGCTCCATTTTAACTGCAGACAGCTGAGTAGCCACAGAGGCATTCACGGAGCGGGATGCCAGTGGCCAGTAGTTGGTGTTCCACCTTCAGGCAGCAAAACACTGCACGGAGCGGCAGTAGCCACAGAGGCATTCACAGAGCGGGATGCCAGTGGCCAGTGGTTGGTGTTCTGCCTTCATGGAGGGCTGCCATCTCAAAAAACGAAAACAAAAACAAAAAACAAACAAACAAAACAGGGGTGGGTAAGAGTATGGGGCAGGGGTGTGGCCTGCTTGTTGCGGTGGTTGCTACCCCTGATTGAGCTGGATGTTCACTGGGATGCGGATACGGCGCTGCTCTCTGCATGGTGGAGGGGTGGAAGGGAGTTGGGGCCGGAGGGTGCTGGAAGCCAATAGTGATGGGTGGGAGGGAGAAAAAGGGTGGGAAAAAAAATGGATAAACTGCGTGGCTTGCTGGGCAGACTGGAATGGCCATTTGGTCTTCTTCTGCCGTCATTTCTATGTTTCTATGTTTCTATATGAAGGCAAAAGGGACAACCTTTGATTCTCCGAATGATAGGCCTTGGGATATAAACACCACAATTATTGCATTGAATAAAAGACATTTTGTTAAATTATCTCTGTACTTAAAATCATATAGATAAGGTAAGGTAAAATTTAGGCTCTAGCAAGATTTTAATAGGTAATTGAAGTACAAACTAACAGTATTAGTGTTAGGCAATATAGATTAATAGGTAGAATATGAAAAACATTTTTTTACAAGCAATATGACAGTTTTTATTATTTTTTATTTATGCATTTTTCAAATACAAAACATACATTTTAATGAATACAGATATTTATAATTCTATTAAGCAAATATTTCAAACTCAAAATTACATTATCTGGTATTCCATGGAAATATTCCCCAGGAAGGAAGATGAAACTAAAGTGGTTTTTTTTAAAGGTAAATAAGGAGGACTACTTCCCTCCTAACCAAACAATTGAAAATTGGGAGTTTACTACTGGTCTAACTTCTACATTGCCTCTAATCCCAAAGCTGCAGCCTCTTGGGTGTGAGAATCTAGGAAAGCTTGCAGCTATGATAATTCAAAAAATACATATTTTTTATTTTGATACATTATTTCAAATTTGCAAGGACATTTTAATAACATTCCCCGCCCCTTGCTTCTTTTTCTGATCTTAATTCAAAAAATGTCCTTCTCCTTTCTTGCGTCATCCTTGAAAAATCAGGATATATCCATATTTTATTGCCATGGAATAAGGCCAAACGATTCCACATATAGAGTTGAAAGACTGCCTCACGATCCAAGGCAAAAGAAAAGGAAACATGTAATATAGATCTATTTGATATGATAGTGTCTGGGGTAGCTTCAATTTTTCCTGTCAAATTCAATGAATTTTCTCCTGGTTTGCTTCCTGATGGCATATTACCTCTTGTAGGAAGATAATAAATCTTTGAGATGGCCAGTATTGCTGATTGTGGCATTTTTAAAATCTGTAGTAAATATTCCTTAAACATGTCATATGCTGATATTAAATCATGTTTTGGGAAATGTTATATTCTGAGATTCAAGTATTTTAGAGAGTTTTCAATTGCTTCAAACTTTTTGTCATATAATATCACAGCTCTTGTAAATCTTCACTGCCAGCTTTCCATGTTACTCATTCTCTTTTCCATCTACTCCATTTTTTCATCAGATTTTGAAATAGTAGCCTCAATTTTAATGAAGCGTTGGTTTGAGTCCATTGTTACATTTGTTAAATTAATAATTGCCATTTCTAAAGATTTTATTGCTGACCAGAGCGAGTCTAACATAATTTCTACTGGCTTATCAAGATGTACAAGACTGCTCCGTGCATAACCCAATTCCAGCTCTCCCACTGTAGCTTGGGTTCCTCCTCTCTTTTCCTCTGTGTCAACTTGTAAATTAAGGAAATCTATAGGTAACAGTTGAGGTAGAGGAGGAGTACTCGGGGCACCGGGGCTCAAAGACATTTCGGTCTGATGGACTGATACCTGCTCTGTACCAGATCCTTCAGCATCCATCTCTTCTGGTTTCATACCAGAAGTTGGTGTGAAAAAGGCAGGGATCCGAGGCTGGGAAGGCTCTGATAGGGTATATGATGTAACCATCTCCCTCACTCTCGCCTTACGCTTTGTATGAGGCATCTTACTCCAAATTAGTGTAAAAAAGAAAAGCCTTCAGATCGCTCCTTTCACCTACTTCTGTCAAATCAAACAGACTTCCTTCCTGGGTGGAGGCCTCAGGTAGAGAGTGTTAGTAAAAGAAAAAGGAAATTTTACTCACGATTCAAGAGGCATAAAGTTCTTTTCCAAATTCTGTAATTAAAGTCAGGCAAAGCCGCTGAAGGGCCGGCGTCGATGGAGCGCTGCAGGTGCGCCGGCTTTTGATGGTCCTTCCGGCTCCGCCCTGATGATGTCAAAGTCAGGAAGTGGATCGCTGTATCCTCGTGGGGGCCGATAGAAACCTCCTCACCCCTAGACGCCTTCAGCTGAAACAGGTAATTTTTTGAACCGGTGCTTCCTCTCTCCTCCACCTCCGCAATATGATAAGAACATAAGAACGTGCCATACTGGGTCAGACCAAGGGTCCATCAAGCCCAGCATCCTGTTTCCAACAGTGGCCAATTCAGGCCATAAGAACCTGGCAAGTACCCAAAAACTAAGTCTATTCCATGTTACCGTTGCTAGTAATAGCAGTGGTTATTATCTAAGTCAACTTAATTAATAGCAGGTAATGGACTTCTCCTCCAAGAACTTATCCAATCCTTTTTTAAACACAGCTATACTAACTGCACTAACCACATCTTCTGGCAACAAATTCCAGAGTTTAATTGTGCGTTGAGTGAAAAAGAACTTTCTTTGATTAGTTTTAAATGTGCCACATGCTAACTTCATGGAGTGCCCCCTAGTCTTTCTATAATCCGAAAGAGTAAAAAACTGATTCACATCTACCCGTTCTAGACCTCTCATGATTTTAAACACCTCTATCATATCCCCCCTCAGCCATCTCTTCTCCAAGATGAAAAGTCCTAACCTCTTTAGTTTTTCCTCATAGGGGAGCTGTTCCATTCCCCTTATCATTTTGGTAGTCCTTCTCTGTACCTTCTCCATCGCAATTATATCTTTTTTGAGATGCAGTGACCAGTATTCAAGGTGCAGTCTCACCATGGAACGATACAGAGGCATTATGACATTTTCCGTTTTATTCACCATTCCCTTTCTAATAATTCCCAACATTCTGTTTGCTTTTTTGACTGCCGCAACACACTGAACCGACAAATTCAATGTGTTATCCACTATGTCGCCTAGATTTCTTTCTTGGGTTGTAGCACCTAATATGGAACCTAACATTGTGTAACTATAGCATGAGTTATTTTTCCCTATATGCATCACCTTGCACTTATCCACATTAAATTTCATCTGCCATTTTGATGCCCAGTTTTTCAGCCTCACAAGGTCTTCCTGTAATTTATCACAATCTGCTTGTGATTTAACTACTCTGAACCGTTTTGTATCATCTGCAAATTTGATTACCTCACTTGTCATATTTCTTTTCAGATCATTTATAAATATACTAGCTGTACCCGGCCATGAGTTGCTGTGGCTCAGTCTGGTTAAATAGAAAAGAAAGAAAAGAGAAAGCGCACATTTTGAAAATGTTTAATTTCACAATGCTTGTGGATAAACAATATTTTTTGTTCTTCCGTTGTCTGTGCTGATATAGAGAATGTCTGGTTTGCCAACTCTAGAACACGCAACATATAATTGTCCATGTGAGAAGCAATCCGTTTCTAGATGCAAACCGCATAATTCTAGAAATGAAAAAGAATGAAAAAAGAAAAAACATAAACTATACTCACTAAATGAACGGTATGGTAAACAATGCAGCTCAATTCCAACGCAATGTCACACGAAATAATTAAATCAAAATGAAAATAAATCAAAATCTATGAAAATTCAATTTAACAATGCAATCGGAAATACTGAAATGGAATCGTAAAATATGTAGTCCAAGCCGTTAAGCCCATTAAAATGGGCGAGATTTGTGTCCCCTCTCCTCCTACGTCTTTGTTCTGCTCCACTTCTCCCCCCCCCCAGCACCATGAAGAGCCAGAGGCGGTGGCAGTAGTAGGAGTGGCAGCGGTGGCCGAGGGGGATCTCGTGAGGCGTAATGGTCCTGCCATCCCAACTCCCCCCCTTCCCCGGTGGCCAAGGGACAGGCTCAGACCCCTTTCACTCTATCCTAACAGGCCCCAACTCCATTGCTCTCCCATTCCCCTCTATACTGAACCCCTTCCACTGTAACCTATAAGTGGAGAGCTGGGGGGGTGGTAGAGAATCTGTCTCTCATACAGCCCCCGACATAGGCTTCCTCTCTCTCTTGCACATACATTCTCCCTCTGTCCCTCATACACGCACGTCCAATCCCTCACACACATACACAATCCCTCACATAGTCTCCCTCTCTCTCTGGCACTCAACTCACCTTCAGCGCACATTACCACACTTCTCTCTCACACAGTTAAAACGGGTGGGATTTTTGTCCCTGCCCCACCTAAGTCTTTGCTCTGCACTCACAAGAGCTTGCAAAGTTTCCATGCCAGTTGTGTCTGGGAGAGTGAGGAAAACACCCTGCACCCCCTCTCTCGCAAACGGCAGGCGGCAGGCACTGCAACAGATTTGGGACACGTTGCCTAGCTAACTTTGCTCTTTCTGGGAGACCTGTGCCTTTAAGAAATACGATCGGGGGCTTGAGAGGCAGGAGGGAGCAGGGCTCTGGTTTTCACTTTCGTCACGGTGCTTTGCTCGGAGTGGGGGTGGAGCGATGCCCATGTAAACTCTTCCCGTGGCGGCTGAGACCCACGGGCGGGTTGACAGCACTGCCTTCCCCCTCCCCCCCCCCGCAGTTGCGGAATATTTACTTGGCTTCTCCTTATCTGCGGGACTCAGGGGGCAGGGGAGGAGGGCGAGCTATTCTCTGTTCAGCTCTTTGCGCTTTGGCTTCTGCAGGCTGCAGCTGCTTGTGATCTCTTCACAACCACTTTCTACTGCATTTTCTCTGCTCCAGCCGTCCCAACTCCCTCCCCCCCTTCCCCGGCGGTGGACGGACTGGCTCGGTGACTCTTCTACCCTTTAATTCTCCTGTGTGTAACTGTCTGGCAGTCCCTACTCCCTCCCCCCTTCCTCAGCGGGGGAGGAACGGGCTGAGCCATTTTTCGGAGTGGTGACTCGTCTGCCCTTTCCTCATTCCCTCTGTGATACCCAGCACGTAGCGCAGAGCTCAATGGTCTGCACATGCGCGGTAGAGCTGCTCTCTACTGCGCATTTGCGGGCCGTCGGTCAGAGCCCATTTATATTGTAGATACTGTGTGTTGCTTGTACGTCCAACAGATGGTGCTGTTTTTCCAAAAAAGCATGTTTATACCTGTCACAGATGTGACATCTATATAATTTAGGTATATAAAAACACGCGCGTATTCGAATGCAACGTGTCAAAATTTCAAAGCCATCGGTGAAGAACTTTCGGAGACTTAAGATTTTGAACAAACGAACATTTACATTTTTATTTATATAGATTGAAAAGTAAGAGTCCCAACACAGATCCCTGAGGCACTCCACTGCCTACTCCCTTCCACTGAGAAAATTGTCCATTTAATCCTACTCTCTTTACTGTCTTTTAGCCAGTTTGTAATCCACGAAAGGATATCGCCACCTATCCCATGACTTTTTATTTTTCCTAGAAGCCTCTCATGAGGAACTTTGTCAAATGCCTTCTGAAAATCCAAGTACACTACATCTACCGGTTCACCTTTATCCACATGTTTATTAACTCCTTCAAAAAAGTGAAGCAGATTTGTGAGGCAAGACTTGCCTTGGGTAAAGCCATGCCTACTTTGTTCCATTAAACCATGTTTTTCTATATGTTCTGTGATTTTGATGTTTAGAACACTTTCCACTATTTTTCCTGGCACTGAAATCAGGCTAACCGATCTGTAGTTTCCCGGATGACCCCTGGAGCCCTTTTTAAATATTGGGGTTACATTTGCTATCCTCCAGTCTTCAGGTACAATGGATGATTTTAATGATAGGTTACAAATTTTTACTAACTTAAACTGATAGTTTAAGTTAGTCTTATCTTAGCTGTAAGGAGCTACTATGTAATAGGAGATAAAAGAATTGAAGCTAATTAACTAGGAGTCCAGGGAGGTCTAGATAAGAAAAGTTAAAACAGGAGAGGGTGGGTAGAGGGATAGGGAGGGAAGGAACTAAACAGTTGAGATTAATTGCAGAAACAAAAATATTTATTCAGATTTCTTGTAGCTGTTCCACCTTGAAAGGACTGCCAGGAGGCAAATGGCTGCTCCCAAATGCTTGGCTGGAGTCAGATAAACTCAACAAAAGAGCCCTTCCCCAAAGGCACACAGGTAGGACTCTGTGCAGCCCTTCCCTTTGTCTGCTATGCAGCCCCAACACGCACTTTAGAGATTAAGTTTACAAGTTAATCAACCCCTCCCCCCCTCTAATGCACAAAATATTACTAAAAGCAGGCAAGGAATATACTCAGACCAGATATTAATAAGCAATTAATTTCAGATTGCTTGTAGCAACTCCACCCTTCTCAGGTAAACATCTTGCTTACAAACATGTATATTATATTTACATGCTCTGCTGAGATGTCAATCAGTAAACCCTGCAAAAACAGTAAAAAGAATACTTTTGGTTTTAGGCCTTCTGAAATATTTGTTAGGTATGGGATTGGCCCTCAGAAAGCCATGAGTAAACTGAATTACAATTTCAATATAGTAACCTCCCATAGCAAAACAGTACTCCAAATAGTAATAACCCTACCTATGAAAAGGCAGTACTGCAAATATTGTACCAGGCCCTAAACCTCCAATACACCTCCTATTAGGAAAACAAAAAAAAATGCCAGACTATTATAGATCCCTGCACAGAAATTGTACATTAGCGGAATACCTTGCCTCAGTCACACATGTTGAAAACAGAGAGTCCCTCATCAATTCAGAATAAAGAGACCATAAAGTATAAATAAAAATGTGCTGGCAAAAACTGAACAGGAATCTACAAGAAGCCAGACTCTGTATGTAGAGCAACAATGGAAAAACAAATATCACCATTCCTTATAAAATAAAAAATAAATTCAAGAAATATAAATCATCAATAGAAGTAAAAGCATATTAATTCAAAGAATACTTCAAAAACAGCTGATGAATAGAATAACATCTAATAATTTAAAGCTCATACAAATTTTCCAATTACCAGTAAAATATTTCAAAACAGCAGACATATCAAACACCATCCAACAATTAAAACTAATAAGAATAAAAAATCCTCTGCTGTCCATACCTGGGATCTTTTGAGTTCTAGATGCCCTGAGATTATCATGGATTAGCAGGGGGAGAGAGGGAATGTTGCTCACAAACCTTCTTTTCTATCTCTTATATATACACTCATGTTGCCCATCTCTTTCACACATACTGACATGTTCTCTCTCATAATCATACAGATACAGATATTCTCATTCTCACACATACAGACATGTTCTCTGACTCTCTGGAAGACGCAGAAGTTTGCTCACATGCACTAAAACTTATGCACATACGTGAATTTGCATGTACTGTGAATGCATGCGCATATGTATAGAGGTATGGATATGTGTATTTTAATCTTAACTACCTGTTCTCCCTTATCAGTAGATCGTTCCCCCTCAAGTCTTCCCGCTAGTCAGGACTGGACTTAAGTTTGGACTCAGAGCTAGGCTTTACCCCCCTTGCTTACAAGATAGGCTTTGTTATTTTCTACATGTTATCTTATTTGTTATTGTCTCTTCATTGCTCTATTTAACTGCCTTGGTTCAATTGTTCTGGGTATATTGCCCACCCTTTCCCTCACCCCTTTTTAAGGATCTTTTTGGTTCTGTATATCCTGTTATATGCTGATAGTTTTATGTTGCATACACCTATTAGCACCCTATATTTATACTTCCTCTACTTATTTTTAATGTATCCCAATTCTATGTAACCCTTGTTCTCTGTAAAGCTTTATTGCTATATACGGTTCATTGTAAACCGATGTGATATGTAATTTTGCACATGATCATTGGTATATAAAAGTTCAAAATAAATAAATAAATAAAATAAATATTTTAGAATCTGTGCAATTGATTCCATACAGATTAATCAAGTTTACTTAGGGAATAGCCACTGCTATTAATTGCAACAGTAGTATGGGATCTTCTTAGTGTTTGAGTAATTGCCAGGTTCTTGTGGCCTGGTTTGGCCTCTGTTGGAAACAGGATGCTGGGCTTGATGGACCCTTGGTCTGACCCAGCATGGCAATTTCTTATGTTCTTATTTTCTTATGTTCTTACTAAGGTAGATGTATGCATGCCCATATTCTCATGTATATGGGGCTGTGCGGAGATCTTTGAAAGTTATTCTGCCTGCGCATACGTTTAATACAGTCAAAGCCAAACAATTTTGCAAACTCCCCTTTGCATGTAAACAGGGAAAATTGTACACCTATGCCCAACTTAAACAAATTTCTGTTTTTTACATGCAAAGTAAACTTTACGAAGTTCGGTGTTCTTTGGTTCATTGGCTCTCATAGTTTTATTAGTCTTTTCCCATTGCTTTCCCATGTGTCTGATCGTCTTTACTGCCCTTTTCTGTACCTTTCTAGTTCTATTGTATCTTTTTATAGCAAATGTGACCACAGCTACAATCAGTAGTCAAGATATGGGCATATCAAGAGCTTATTAATTGGTAAAGTTAAGTTTTATTTTCAGTTTCTTTCCTGTTCTGAGAAAAGTGCCACCTTAGTCCAGAAAGAATCCATCTTAAAATATGCATTAACAAAGCAAAGCTAGCACCTCAATTCAACAAAGTTGATTTTCTTTTAACTAAATTTTATTTGTGGATGGACTAGTATGGTATTCCCTTTCTATTAACTGAAGTGTATACAGAGCTGGCTATATATATGGAAATAAACTGCTCAATATACTCATCTTCATAACATAATCTCATCTTTTTTTTTTTTTTTTTTACTAAAGTCAACAATAAGGAAAAACAGTTTGTTCCTCTTGTGATAGTTTTTCATTGTGGAGTGGGAAAACTAAAAGTATTTCTTTTAACATTTTTATTGATTTGTTTTATAAGTCATTATTCCTCATTTTATCTGTTTTGACATTTGCTATCCATTTGTGTTCCAGCTGATCAAGCAAAGGAGGTCAGCTCTGCAGAAATATTTCAATTGGATTGGTGTAGGGTGCATGTTTACCCTGGAATACTTCTCTTTTCATTGCTCACTCTCTCTCTCTCGCTTGCTGTGTCTTTATTTCCCTGTTTCTTCTCCCTCAGTCCATTCTTTGCTAACAAGTAAATTTTTAAAGCCCTGCATGCATGAATTACAGGGGTTACGTGCATGGTCGGGCCCTTGCGCGCTACAAACATTTTCGGAAGGGCCCAGCCACGCGCATAACCCGTGTTACACGCCGAAGTGCCAGGCCTTTGAAAAGGAGCAGTAACAAAAACAAACATAAGTAGCTAGGAAAGGGTTAGGGGTCGGGGAGGAGGGGAAAGGCTAGGAAGGTTAGGTAGGGGTAAAGGGAAGTTCCCTCCCAGTCTGCTCCTTAAATGGAATGGACTGGGAGGGAACTGGGGAAACCCTACTCCCGTTGCTGCGTGTGGCCTTTTACAATCCCCGCCCCACGTATGCGGAGGACACCCAAATTATTTAACACGTGCTGCACCATCACACGCGTGTTATAAAATAGTCGTGTCCAGGGGTCTTAAAATTGACCCCTAAATATCAGACTAAGTTTATGGGCATATGCACGTTTCTGAATATAAGTCGTAGCTTTGCCCCAACTAGGTTTGTGCAGCAGAGATTCCCATTCCTCCAGGGGAAAAACATTTACTGTGAAGCAGAAAAGACTCAGAACTCTTCTGTGTCAGCATGCAAGGATTCTTTACTTGGGAGAAATGGGACTGAAAAACAGTAACATTATATAAAAGTTATAGTTCTATACAGGTGATTGTGTTGGTGTGAGCAGTACAATAGATAGGGAAGAAGATGGAAATTCAACTTTAGTGCAGGTTACATCCTATGTAGATGCCATTGTAGTCCCACTCCTTCCCATACGAGATCATCTTGTACAGTCAGGGAATGTTAACCCCTTGCTGTTTGCGCTGGAAGATGACTTCTGTTGGTACTCCAATACCCTCTCCCTTCCCCTTCCTTCTGCTTAGCCCTCCCACTCACACACATACATTCTCCCTGCTCTCCCTTCACTCTCACACCTCCTGCCTTCTCTCACACAACCTTCTTTTTCATACATACACCTCCCCTCCCTCCCTCTCTCCCTTCACTTTCACCTGTCTCCTCCCTCCATCCCATTCCTTCCATCCCTTCCTTCTCACTCTCAGCCCTCAACACCTTATCTCAATCTACTGCTGGTGGGAAAACAAGACAGCTCAACCAAATAACTGGACTACTACTGGGCTTTGCATGGATGCTATTCATGCCCAACTACCATCACCAGCAAAATCACCAAGGCCTTCTCCATCTTCTGTTGCCACCCAGGTATGAAGGTGACCCCCAAAGGATGCCAGGGGTTTGTATTATGAACTCCAAGTGGCCCACTTCCCATCGGACAACACTAAGATGACCTACATGCTCTCTTTGTTGATTGGTCCTGTCCTCACCTGGGCCTCCCCTCTTTGGGAATAAAATGATCCACTCCTAGAGAACCTGGATAGCTTTCTGCAACAATTTAATCTGCTATTTGACGAACCTGGCTGGGTCTTCTCTGTGGCCGTGGAATTTCTGTGAATACAACAAGGTACTCGCACAGTGAGGGAGTATGCAATACAGTTTCACACCCTGGCCTATGAGCTTAGCTGGGGTGAAGACAGCCAGATAGCCATCTTCTGGCAAAGGCAAGCAGAATGAATAAAAGATGAGTTGGCAGGCCAGAATATTCCCCGCACACTAGAAGGCCTCTTCGCCCTGGCCATTCAGATGGATTTGAGATTCCATGAATGACCCCAAGATAAAAGAGCACCCCACCAACCAATCAGGGATGTGCAGGGGAAAAATTTTTGTTTTAGTTTTCAGTTCCTTTTCAGGAGGTTTTTTCCCACACATTTTGATTCGTGAATTGTTTCATTCATTTTCATTCATGAGAAAAAAATGAGACAAACAATAAAAAACAAAGAACAAAAATGAGGCTTCCCAGGGTGTCCTGCTCACCTGAAAAATGACAGACCTGGGATCCCCCCAGCCCCTACTTACCCAGTCTGGTGGAGATCCACTAGCTATGCTTAGGACGAGGGCGCAGTAGGTCATTACGACCTTGGCCTACACAAGTCTGAGGCTTCAGCCTGACCCAAAGACCAGGGCCTAGACCCAGGCTGAATGCTGTGACCCAACCCAGAGGCTGGATCCCAATACCGGAGCCTTGGCCCAGACCTAGAGCTGACACCATGACTCAACCCAAAGGCTGGGTCCCAATGCTTGGGTCTCGGCCTAGGCCAGGGCCTGGACGCAGGACTGATGCTGTGATCTGACCCGGAGGTCAGGTCCCAATGCTGGAGCCATAGCCCCAAACCAGGCCTGATGCTGTGGGCCTGATGCTGGGGCCTCAACCTGGACCTAGGCCTGACCCTGTGACCTAGCCCAGCCCGGAGGCCAGGTCCTGGTGCCTGGGTCTCGGCCCAGACCCAGGCCCAACACTGCAACCCGACCTGGAAGCTAGGGTCTAACGATGGTGCCTCGGCCTGGACTTAGGACCGAGGCCGCAACATGACCTGGAAGCCTGTGACCAATGCCGGGGGCCCAATGCGAGGGCATCACCAGGAAGCCAGGTCTAAACACCTGGACCTCACCTCAGGGTCAGGATCAGTCTCAGGCACCATTTTGATGTATGGCAATGCGATACACATTGCCGTACATCAAAATGGCACTGCCCATAGTGGTGAATGCACCAGAATTAACTAACTCTAACTCAGTGGCAGCGGATGGTGTCATTTGGCTTGCAAGAGCCAAAAAATGAAAAGGAATAAGAAGAGTCTCTGAGGCCTGGGCCTTGCCCTAGGCTGAGGGCCAGGATTTGGGACATGGCCTCCTGGACGAGGCCTCAGCATCAGGCTTGGGTCCAGGCCTAGACCCTGGTGTCAGGACCTGGCCTCTGGGTCAGGTCGTGGCATTGTTTTAGTTCTGGGCTGAGACCCTGGCTTTGAGACCTGGTCCTCCAGTCTGGTTTTCGGCATCATGCCTGGGTCTCGGCTGAGGCCTCACTTCGGGACTTGGCCTCTGGGTTGAGTCACATTGTCAGGCCTGGGTCCAGACCCCAGCATAGGACTGGTCCCCGGCATTGGGACCTGGTCTTTTGGTTGACTCTTGGCATCTGGCCTGGGTCCAGGCCTAGGTCCTGAACTACATTGGATACCTGACAGATAAGGTAAGATTTTTTTGTTGTTAATTTTGGGGGTCTCAGCTGAGGTCTTGGTGTTGACCTGTGCCTCCACTGAGACCACAGCATCGTGCTTGGGCCTAGGCTATGGCCCTTACTTTGGGCCTCGGCCTATGCCCTAGGTGACTCCCCCTTCTTTGGGCCTAGACCTAGATCCCAAAACATTAGTTTAAAACCAAACAAACAAATAAGATTAGTTTCATACAGGGGGCCCACAATTTGTTTCGGGACTCCCCCAAATGAAACAAATTAACCATATTCATCACATTTTGCAGCTTCATTATAAATGAATGCACATCCCTACAATCCATCTGATTGGCTCCCAAGTTTCAGCGCCCCCTATAGTTTTCATCAGATCTAGTGATGACAGCTTTTTTTGATGAGCCCATGCAGTTGGACTGGTCTAAGCTTTCAGAAGAAAAGAAACGGAGATGGAGGAGACTTAACCTCTGTCTCTGCGCCAAGAAGAACTGTACGGCACCAAGAAGGCAGCCATAACAGTGAAGAAAACACCATAACATATTAAAACTGACTAGGAGTGGCCAGGCACTTCCCAGAAAATTTTAGGAAACACTCAAATCTAGGTTTTGTCAGAGAGGCAACATTAGGTTAACCTTTCCCCTCTCCACATTTGGTGGTACCAGTCTGCCTTACCACTGGGTAGATAGTTGTTCAAAAAAAGACATTTCTAGATTCAGGATTAGGTGGTAATTTCATCGAGGAGTCACTGGTTCGCTAATATAACATGCCACTACCACCTTGGCTGCGGCTCTCTGTTAGTGCTCACCCCGCCAGGAGGGCGGAGTGAGCGATCTGATAGTGATCAGCTCCTCCCGAAGGGAGAAGTTGGCAAGCTGATAGGCTTGGCTCCTGTAGGAGGAGAGGTTAGCAATCTGTTAATGCTCTGCTCCCCCAGAAGGGAGGAGTTGGCAAAGTGTTATGCTTTGTTCCTGTAAAAAGAGGAGCCAGTAACCTATATGATCCTCACGGGAAGTAGGCTATCTGATATGGTCTGATGTGGGTTGGCTCCCACAGAGTGGCAGATGATGATACCACTCTGTTAGTGTAAGGAGTAACACTTAGTAGAAATAGTGAATCCCTGGGCCGATGGCAGATGACAGCGCCCTCATGTGGAGATCCTGAGAGGGACCACCGGCTAGGCTGGAGTATTGAGACAAACACAGATAGTTCTTTATTAGGCTGGAATTAGAACCACCAGAGGTGGAAGTAGTGAGCTGATATGCCCGGCAGAGCTGAAGTCCTTCTGATACTGGAATTACGATCTCTGAGTTGCTGAGCCGTAAGGAGAGACTATAAGTAGTAAGTAGACAGGGCATGCTGGACATATAACCAGTGATAGATGATACACTCACACTTGTAGATATCTGTAATGTCTTCTTATGCAACAGAGTCTTCAGGAACAGGAGCCGCAGGCGAATACTGGTTCCTATAGGCAGTCTGAAATAGAACTCTCAATAACTGTGTATGGGATGGCTTCTGGAATAAAAGAGAGGTTAGGAGAGATCTAGGAACATAGGAATTGTGGAGCGAGTGCCAGTTCCTATCTGTAAATGCGTTTTTAAGGCTCTTTTGAAATTGCTAACATTTGTAATGAAGCTTAAGGACAGCAGTAGGGGATTCCACAGGTTGGACCCTGCAATGGAGAAAGTACTTACCAAGGTGACTGACAATTGGATAGACCGTACAGAAAGAACTTTGAATAAAAGCTGTATTATGGATCATAGTGGTCTGAATGGAGTATGAATCTTTAGTATAGAGTTAATCCATGGGAAAGAAATGTTATTAATAGTATTGTGTATGATTGTAGCAAATTTATAATCAATAAATTGTTGAATAGGCAACCAGTGAAGTTGCTGGAATACAAGAGACATCTGTTCCCCATTACTGCTTGGACTCTTCATGCCACTTTTGGTGCCATGTTCACATTGTCTTGTCTTGTTGGCATACTTTTACCCTTCTGGTGATATCTACCTACCATTTTCATCAGAAATGATTAGAAAATCCCAATTTGGTAGCCCAGAATAGGCTTCATTGCTTCTCCCATTGACTATAATGGGAAATAAATTAATAAATACAATGAACAGACTTTTTTTTTTCATTTCAAACTAATGAAACAAATGAAGGTGCCCTGCAAAATTATTGAAAAAAACAAAATAACAATTTATCCTGTGCACATCCCAAACCAAAATATTTTTTTCCTCTACACATCCCTATTCAATTAGAAATGGTAGGATTCTTAACAATGTCAGAATTCAGCAAATATGGGATACTCACTAGGGATGTAAATCGTGTGCCCGATCGTTTTAACAATCTGGATCGGCTGGGGGGAGAAAAAAATCTGATCGGCATGATTTTTTTGTAAAAAAAAAAAAATCGTTTTTCTGAATAGTGCACACTAACGCGAGTTAGTGCGCACTAATGGAAGGTTAGTGCGCACTATCAAAAATTGTTACTTAATGGTTTAAAAGTAACATTTGAGGAAATGTTCGTTAGCTAGAGGTGCACAATAAGCCGTGCATGCTTGGTGCTGTCCCCCATGGCCATTTTGCTACCAGATATAGCACACACTAGCCAGAAAGAACAAAAAAGGGCCAGCAGGCTGCAGCAGTGACAGTGCCAGCAGTAGCCACTAGCCAGTAGCCAGTCTAGCCTCAGCCTGCTCTTTAAATTTAACCACTGTAAATATAATAAATTAATAATAAAGTTTTTTGTTTAGTTTTTCTATAGTATGTTAATGTTTTGAAGCTCAGGTTGCAAGTTTCTTTATTAAATGTTTTGTTTCACTATTTATTTATTTATTTATTTATTTTAAATCTTTTCTATACCGTCGTTAAGGTGGGTACCGTCACAACGGTTTACAGTAAGGCACATAAAGTAATGTAATTAAAATCTTTCAGTTTACATAGGTGCCATAAGGTTCGGTAACATAGTTTTTAATAAATGTAAATTGATAAATGTGAAAAACATCATGTCCAGGTCAATTCTATAGCAGTTTTGAGTACAAGACTCATTTTCTAATTGTAACTTATCCTTTAGTGATGCGCTCTCTATTAAAACAAAAACTACACACTTGGTGATTACTGTTGTGTGTATGGGTGTTCCTTGAGCTTCCCTGGTTTCTATTCTCCCTTCTCTTTTTCAAAAGCTTGTTTAAACAGCCAGGTTTTTAGATTTTTCCTAAATGTTTTGTTTTCTCTTTGTAACCTTAACTCCAGGGGCATGGAGTTCCATAGTATGGGTCCCACTAGGGATAATGCTCTCTCTCTTACCTGGGTTAGTCGTGCTGTTTTGACTGATGGAATAGTTAGGAGTGCTTTGTTGGCTGATCTTAAGTTTCTGTTGGGGATGTGTACATGAAGGGCCGTGTTTAGCCAGTCTGCATTTTCGTTGTGTATTAATTTGTGTATGGTGCATAGTGTTTTGTACTGTATTTTTTGTTCAATGGGAAGCCAGTGTAATTCAGCTAGTGTTTCAATGATGTGGTCTCTTTTACTCTTGCCACTTAGGACTCTTGCGGCTGTGTTTTGCAAGATTTGCAGTGGTCTTAGTGAGGTGTATGGTAAACCCAGTAGAAGGGCATTACAATAATCAGTGCTTGCGAATATCAATGCCTGTAGTACTGATCGAAAGTTGGCTGTTGTTAGAAGTGGTTTAAGTCTTTTGAGGACCATGAGTTTGGCGTATCCTTCCTTTACTTTTAGGGATATATGCTGTTTTAGGCTTAGTTCTGTGTCAATTATTACTCCTAGATTCCGTACTTTCTCTGCTAGTATTATTTGTTTGTTGTTATTGAGTGTGATAGGGCTCTGTGAGATCTCCATATTTTTTTTCCATTCTAAATGTAGGAATTCTGTCCTCTCTATATTAATCATTAGCTCCATTTGGTTTAGTAGCTGCTTGATAATATCTAGATACATGTTTGCTAAGTTTAATGTCTTTTCAATTGTATCATCAATGGGTAATATTAATTGAATATCATCTGCGTATATATAGTGTGTGATTCCCAGACCAGCTAACAGGTGGCATAATGGTAGCAGAGAAGTACTTAATTTCATTTTATGTAAAGTTTCTTTAGTTTAATACACAAAGTACTTCTTTTTATTTTATTCTACTCTAGTGAAAAAAAAGTTTAGTTTAACCCAGGAACTTCAAACCTGAGCACAGTGAATGGGGGCGGGGGGGGGTAGAGGGATGTGAAGGGGGAGACAGCCCCTGCATTCAGCAGCTCTGATTTTCTGAAGAGATCTGTCCTTCAGAGACCAGGGAGTGGGACTGCTTGGCCCTTCACCTCCCCCTTTCTCTTCCCTTTGTCAAGCTACCAACTGTTTCCATTTCCCATCCCCCATATATTAAACCATCACCTCAGTGGGAACCTTGGTAACAACAATAAATAAGAGGGCAGCCAATAGGAATACATATTCATTCCTAACTGACCTTAACTGACCTGAAAAGTGTCAAATTGTATCATTTTCTGTTAGTGCACACTAACAATGGGTAGTGCGCACTAACTTCCTGTTAGTGCACACTAACTCCCGTTAGTGCGCACTAAGACGATTAACGATTTTTTTTAGGATAAATCGGGGGAATTTCTATTGTATCACACTTTTTAACGATTAATGATGATATTAAAAATATCGGACGATAATTTAAATTGCTAAAAAACGATTCACATCCCTAATACTCACAAAAGGAGTGAAGGGAGGCTGGGAAGGAGAAAATCCCAGCTCAAGTAAGACCTGGACAGTACATTTGGCAGGCACAAAGGGGCAGAAAGGATGTGTTATATGGTTCTCGTCTACCAACATCTTCCATTTTTCACTATATTTGATTTCTGGGCCAAACATGGCATCATTCTTTATAGCCCTTATCTTGTATGCTCTATCTTTTGGAGATATGCTTTCCCAAACTGACTACAATACTGTAGATGAGGTTTCACCAATGATTTGTGCAAAAGCATTGTCACCTTTTTTTTCTGATGGTTATACTTCTAGTGTTTCTTTTACTCTGACCATTAACTTGTCACACTGTTTGGGAACTTTGAGATCACCATATATGATCACATCCAGATCCCTCTCCTTTTCTCCCTGCTGACAGGAGGAGGATGTGAAGGTCCACAGCAACATCTTGAACCCTTATCCCACCAGGGCATTTACTACCTCAAATACTGCCAAATGCTGGAAATCATTTGCACTATTATATATCTCATGTTGTAATTTTCAAATTAAAATAAACCTTATAAACCAATCTTTCATTTTTAAAACTTGTTGCTGAACTACCAGGTGGTATATCCTGTTTGCTTTTGAGATCCCTAACTGTCAGATAATAGATTGAACTAAACAGAATGCAGCATACCAGCCAATAAGAAAACACAATTTCAAACCTATTCCTCTAGGCCCAATCAGAATTTTTATAATGTTTGTTTTGTGCTCTATCATTGTTAAATCCACAAAGGAAAAAGGAAGCATTTCAACTGACACATGGATAGCCAAAAGTGATGGACATGCTAAAAGAAGACACTTTGAACTACATTTTCAACTGTGTCAGTTACATTTTCTGTGATAGCTGAGATTGCTTCTCTTTCTGTCTCATCAATGTTGTCAGCTCACTAACACCCTGAGGCCTTCATTAGTCTATTTTCTCTACCATCTACACAGAACAGTTGCTGGACAAATCAGAGCCCTAGGCAAAGGTTGATTTCTGTGCCCCCCTCCCTTTTGCGCTTGCTTGTTTGCAGAGCATGGTAGCATGGCTTGCCCCCACCCCCAGCCCTGGCTTAGTATCTCACCCCTGTGATATCCCTACATCTACAATTGTTCTTGCTTGGTTTACAAAGATGCTATACAGTACTCATGGATTTATAGAACAAAATCTTTATTTCTACATACCCTTGTGGACTAGCACTGCAACCAAATTATTTTACTCTAGGAGAGAAAATCAGCAGCAGAACTGTTATAGGAGGCCTTCCTGTTCGAGAAGGCCTTGCATTTTGTTATAGGAGGGGAGCGCTAGTAGAGTGATCCCATCTTGAGGGGATTATGTGCCCTTGGGTAGGGATGTGCATTCGTTTAATTTGTTTCATACGTTTCCCATTATATGCCAATTAGATGTGCATTCGTTTCATATGTTTAATATGTTTCATATTACATGCTTGTATAGGAAACGTATGAAACTAATGCACATCCCTACCCTTGGGCCTCGGCACAGAAGGTAGGTGAGGCGTGTCCCAGCATGGGTGGAGACAGACGGTCTGACCCTCTGCCGGACCTGCATGCTTCTGGAGCCAACACAATGGTGTTGGTTATTGAACAGTCCTCCGACCGTTCCCAGCCCTTTCGGACCTGCCACAGGGTATCGGCAAGAAGTAGCAGGCCGGACTGAAGATGAGGGTAGACGAAGGCTCTGAAACATAGAGACTCTAGACATAGACTCAGGAATGAGGTCCTTGGGTGCACAGATGAAGACTCAGGAACGAGGTTCTGCAGGCAAGGTATTCAGAAGCAGGATCAAGGACTGAGTTGAGAATGCGACCCAACGGGTGGCCCCAATGGATGGTAATGGACCACACTTGCAAGTGAAGCAGGATCTAGACAAGGTATGGAATAACTGAAGCTGGAACATGGCGAAGATTCAGTAGAAGATTGTACCAAGGCGCACCCTACACAGCCCATCCTAGGCTGGTCGCGGACCACACTGGAATGGCACAGGTACATTCAGAGTCTTTGACATGGACAGATGCAGTGCAAGGAACTCCGAAGACCGGGACAGAAGCAAGCAAGGATTCTAAGACAACTCAGGACTGAAGTGGAAGTAATTCAGAGGCTTGTACTTGCGTAGGTGAAGATGGCCTTGTACCATGAGCGCTCTACACAGCCACTACCCATGGGCTGGTCATGGACCACAACATGGCATGCCAGAAAGGAGGCAACGAGGAACCTGGGGTACAGGACATCAGGAACAGGCAAGGAACATCAGGACTGGATTACAGACATCAGAAACAGGCGACGGACATCAAGACGAGACATGGAGCTCCAACGAAGAACACAGGCCTGACGGAGCACTGGAAGGTGAGACATCCAGGAGTATGAAACTCCAATGCAAGGCAAGGCAGAACTGAAAGCAAAGTCCTTTTGAAGTGCAGGAAGCAGGCAACTCCCTGGGAGGAGCCAAGATGAGCCACATCCAGCTGGCCCCACAACTAAAGCGAAGAGCTGCGGGCCGGCCCCTTAGGAAGACGGGGCGAGGCCCAAACCAGAGAGTCTAGGAGGAAGCAGAGCAGGCCTCAGGCAGGCCCAGATGGCAAGGAAGGCCTCCCAGGCCATGGAGCAAAACCAGGATAGACTGTCCAGGCAAGGCCCCGGCTTCGGTGCGGCCTCCAGGGAAAAGGTGAGAGTCCTCCTGTGGCACAGCTACAGGAGGAATCATAACAAGAACAGTAAACTGAGAGATATAAAAACTATTTTACTCAAGTGGATGATTTCAGTTGGCACAGCAAATTACATCAGTTGGAACCAATTTGAGAACAATTTCTGAGTGTAAGTAAAAGTCTGCACATTTTTTTTACAATGTGCATATTTTTACCTATGGAGAAAAGAGGCTGAATGCTTATGAAGGAGAGGAAAAGTGCATGCAGTAACTTCATTCTGAAATCACCACATGTACATTAAGCCTTGCAAACACAAAGGGGCGGATTTTAAAACATATGCGCGGGCGTACATTTGTGCACGCAACTCAGCGCGCACAACTTTACGCCCGATTTTATAACATGCGCACGCAGCCGTGGGCATGTTATAAAATCAGGGGTCAGCACGCGCACTGGGGTGCACACTAGTGCAAATTGCGCGCGCCGAGCCCTCGGGGAGCCCCACTGGCTTTCCCAACTTCCCCCCCCCACCTTCCCCTCCCTGTCCTGCCCCCCCCCCATCCTAAAGAAAACCCCCTGTACCTTTGTTTTGGAAGTTATGCCTGCCAGAGGCAGGTGTAACTCTCGCGCGCTGGCCAAGTGCCAGCGTGCGATCCTCAGCACAGCGGCAAATGGCTGCTATGCCAGAGTCCTTGGCCATGCCTCCCAGACTGCACAGCCACGCCCCCAAAGCACCCCACCTTGCCCCTGGACCATCTGCCCCACCCCATCCCGCCCCCTGCCCCGCCCCTGCCCGCCCCCTGCCCACCCTTTCAGAAAAGCCCCGGGACATGCGCATCACCGGGTCTTTTGAAAATAGGCCCGGCACACGTAACCCCCCTACACATGTAAATCCATTAAAATCTGCCCCAAAGTGTGCAGGTACTTTGTATCCACGGTGTGCATGCTGGATGAACTTTCAAAAGAAAACTCAAAAGAAAGCTTCCCTTTTGAAAATGAACTTGCAGTGCATCTGCAAAGTTGTCTCCTATATGTTCCATCACTTTTGGAGTGGAAAACGAGCGCCATAATAAAAAGTGCATTCTGACATGCTGCTTAGCAAACCAAACTATTGCCACAGACCTCAGGAAACATAGAGGATACAGGGTAGTCAAAATTATCTTGTAAATAAGTACAAAAGTAACATACCTATTTCAAGGCATTACAGAAAAAAGCAAAACCACAGAGTTACAACCACAAATGACTGTGCTGATGAAAGTCCACCATTGCATGAAACTCCACTCAGTTCCTCAAGGAGACAGATCATTGGATTTTCTGACTGCACTTCTAAGCCTGAGAATGCCAGGCTCTGACCTTAAATATGATTTTGATGGAGCAGAAAAAGAAAAAGATTGGGCACAAGAAGGTTACATTCTTCAGCTCCTCACAAGTAAGAACAAGATATAATTTAAGCCTGAGAACTAGAACACATCATTGTTTTCCTCTCTGTTTCTGAATTATGCCTTTTTTTTTCCATTTTTTGCACAGCACTAAAATATATTCTACTTTTCTCCAAGCCAGTAACTTTACCCTTTCCTCATTCCCTTCCCTGTGTTTTCATTTTCTTGTTCTGCAATATTTAATCAATCAACATCACTACACTGCACCCTTGCTTCTCAATGTTGCTTCTAAATCATGCAGCTCTCTTTATCGCCTATATAAATAACTCAACTCCTTTTTTCCTCTCACTTTCTCAAAATACAGTTCAAGACCTAATTATGTTCATTATTATATAGCAAAAAGAAAGATACACTATGATCATCATCATCTTTGTTTTAAAATGCATGAAGAATAGCTTAAGAAATTACTTACTAATTATTTTTTGAAAATTATCTGGCATGATGATTTTACTTCCCCATATTTAAAGCATAGTAACTATTATAACAACTCTGTGGTAATTGTACAGGAACAAGCAGCGTGCCTAATGCTATTGCAGAGAGATCAATAGCTGCATGTTGTCTTTTGCAGGCTCTCATGAGACTGCATTGTTGACAGACATTTTTTGCAGATGGATTAAAGTTTCGTCAAATTATTTCAGTGATACTATTCTGTATGTGCCTTTTTCAGGTTGTATGTGTCACCTTTGGTTTCACCATAAGACCTATATTTTGTTACTGCTTATGCTGTAGCAGTGTGACAGATTTAACAATTATTTTTATTAGCCTACTTTGCAAAGGAAAATAAACATTTTTTTACATCACTTAGAGCTCCATATCCAAGGGGTTTGTCTGGTTGATTTCGGTAGTTAAATGGACAAATCCTGCTGTTTCAATTTTCCTCCTGCTGACTGGATAAATTTTATCTGAGTAAATTGTAGCCTATACAACATTTAGCCAGACACAAGTAACTAGCACTGGCTGACGTTCCTGTGGCACACTTCAGCTTTGGCTGGTCAGTGCTGGCCAGCCAATGTTACCCAGGCAGTTTGATTATGCTTCCAAAGCATGGTCCATTCCTATATATCCCTTTGTGGTTTTGCCAGGAGAGGAAGTGCAGAGATCCCTGTAGGGAAAAGCAGTTCAGTCAGTGTTGGGTCTTGGTTCTCCTTTAATAGAAGTATAGGAACTCTTCCCCAAAACCCTAAGGGAAAAAAGACAAATTCAGCTTTACATTAACAGGTCTGAGGAATTCAGATGTTTGCTTTTGAATTGAGTTCAACAAAGTCCTCAATCTGTCCAGTTCAGGTCCTGCATGTAGACTTCATGTGGGAGAGTGAACCCTGAGAATCCAATTATTAGACGCACACATATTGACCCAGGAGTGCCTTCTCTTAATGCATCTATAAGAGTACACATTGTCAAACAATGTGTGTACTTTTCTTAGCATTGAGGGTGGATCGTTTTCAGACAGCTGATTTGTATGCTTTGAAATCTGGCCTCTACAAGGCATTGAAAACCGTTCTCCCCCATGCTATATTTTACGCTACAGAATGACTGTAGGAACAGTGTTCTTCCAGACCAAACAAATCAATACTCTCTTTGATCTTCAGTTTGTACCATGAGTGCTAGTGGTTTTCAGCACTGCCATGTCGCTCCCACACAACATCCCAGACTCCCAGTGTCTGAGCACATAATCAATTCAAACTCCATTTTCCATCACTAGAGAACTACTATCAAACCATTGGATTAAGCCTCATTTCTTTCTAACAAAAAGCATTTCAATGAAAGCATCGCTCTCCTCTTAAAAGATCCAGCTCTAGGGAATGCTATTATAGGACCTCATCTTTTTTTAAAGAACATACATTGTTTGTGAGAGTCCCTCTGCTGTTTCTACTCCCCTTGGTTATTTATTTTTTTTAACTTTCAGATGTTGGGCATGTGGCACATCAAGCAGATTTGGTCCCTGGGCTCTGTGGGACAATGTTCAAGCAAACAAATTGGCCCACAGAGGCAGAGACAGAGAAGGGAACTGTTGAAAGATATTTCTCTTTAAACAGTAAATATTGTGAAAGTATTCTCAGATCTCTTTTTCTTTTTTTCCAAGGAAAGAAAGGAAGGGGAAGGATGATCCAAGGCTCCAGCATTAGTTTGCTGTAAATTGCCAGGTTAACACTGTTAAACAGCATTTTTTTAATCATTGTTTTGTTAATTCTAATTTAAATATCCACGTTAAATACTTGAAAAGGCCATAGCTGGTTGGGGAAAGATAGGTTTGGTGTTGTAATACACTCTGGGTCTCTGACCACTTGCGCTAGTACCAAAATACAATGCCCAACTAAAGCTAATTTTGACCACTATATTTTGTCTTCGATTGCAGTTCAGTAAGTTTATTTTAAAATGTTTTAGGAAATCTCCTTACCGCAAATATGGACAACTACTAGGACAAGAAAACTGAGCATTTAAATTACATGCAGTAAGAAATAGTAGCCTAATACAATTTATTCTGCTGGTGCTACATTATAAGCTGATGTTAAAAAGATGCTTGCTTAAATCACTATCTTTTGCCCAGCCCCATGCAATCACTCCCCTGCATGTGCCTCGGGCTTGATTATTTTTGTGCCTACAATGCTGATTTCAGTACTGAAAGGATGTCCTTGCTTTAAATTTGAAGGAAAGATAAAAGAAGCCTGACTAACTAAAATGGAAGAAAAACTCAGAAGTCTGCTAAAATTAAAAAATAAAAAGCCTTGGAGTAAACTGAAGATCCATTTGAAGGACAATAAACCTTCTTTGTGACAGTTGTGTTAATGTAGCATGCATTTATTTAAATTAAGATCATTTAAAAAGGTTGAACTTATTAACTAGAGGATTTATCATTTCACTATAATTATAGTGAAATGATTTGCCACGGGGAAAAGACGGGACGGGGAGGTGATCGTGATAGTGAGCAGGCAGCTGCATCACGGCGATGTGCTTCGCAGTGCTACAGGCCCCTAAATTTCTTTAGCCCCGCCCAAACCTCTCCCTTTCCCTAATTTGCATTTAGAACTTGCGATGTGGCAGTTCTCGCATGCGTTAGGGCGTTATCCCGTGTGATAGTGCCCTAATGCACGCGATCTGAAAAATGATCCCCTTAGTGTGCTGTCAAGAAACTTAAAAGCTGGGGCTCAGTTGATGGGCTAGAGTAAACCACTCTCAGGGTAGGGTCCATCCCACTTTGGCATCCCAGGAGAGGGAGTGAAGGGAAGCAGAGGTGCAGGATGATTTCCTTGAGGGGGCACACCTGAAAAGCCCTCTTTCTTTCTGGGTTTTGTATGATCAAGTAAATCCTGGTGGTAGGGAGGGAAAGAAGGCATAAAATAAAGAAAACATCCTGTATGAGGATGTGAGTCCAGAAAACCTCTGCACTAAATGCTTCTATGATCAAAGGTTTAACAATTGTATTGTACTAGAAAGATAAAAATTAAAAGTGGCTGGCAATAAACAATATAATATATATTTGAGATCCTTAAACAAGAATTTTCTAAACAATCCCTCAAGAAAAGGCTTTTTTATATATTTAAATAACAATTTGAAACATCACACTAAAACCTTTTTTTTTTTTAGCATAGAAATACTTTAGATACTGGTAACATATTATTTTTCTCATAGGACTTTAAGCTAAAACAACTATAGGTCAGATTAAAAACAATATACCTGTAAATAAAAATAAGTATTGTCTTTGTATTTTCTTTTTAAGTGCTTTTTATTCACATTTTGTATTTTTAAGAAATTGAATCTTTGTGTAAAATTTATTTTTATGTTTGTCCAGTACAGAGTCCTTTCAGGTAAGTAAACTTCTATCTGCATGTGTTTATTTTTCTCTTATAGTTCTTCTCATCTTGTGCTGCTTTCCTATTTAGTTCACAAAACATTGTTAGTCTGGCCAAACCTAGAGGGAGTCTCTGATGTGGTAGTCCATTGTTATGGTCAAAGTTCTGATGTGATGAGTCTTTCTTTCATTAACTTTCTCTTCTCCAGGGTTACCTACTCCCTAAGAGGTAGATTTTAAGAAGCTGTGAATGCAAAAAAGACCACACGCATGAGTAAACCATATTTTAAAAGCTGCTACTTGTGCATGTAACACAGTGACCGTAAGTAATTTTGTGAGTAGAGAAAAGGGAGCACTGGAGGCCCACTGGAGGTGTTCCGGAGAGGGGCCAATATGTATGCATGTAAGCTGCTATTTTAAAATCTGTTAAAGTGATGCACATCAGTCTTTTACCTGCGTATATTTAATTCTGCTCAATATCAGGTGTAAATGATCGTAAACATCATTAAAGTGAAAAAATGACCGGATGAGGGGTCTAGGTAAACTAGGGGGAGTGCAGGTTGAAGAATCAGAGGAGTCTGGATGACCTAGAGAGAAACTGGGCAAACAGACAGATGAATTGGTAAATCTGGTAATGTCCTTCATGAGGGCATGTTTACAATTGTGCTCACTTGCATGTGTAAAAGTCAACAAGTCTTAAGGAAATTATGCAAATAATGTTTCATAATGCCCACGATAATGCCATTGGAGTGATGACAGGTACACAAAGATGACAGGTACACAAAGATGAGCTTTGTGCAATGTACTCTCGACCTAGCTTGATGCACATTCTACCTAGCTGCTATTAAGCAAGGTCTAGAGTACAATGCTCAAAGCTCATCTTTGTGTACCTGTCATCACTCCAAATCACATAAAATCTTCAGTGATGTCTACTGTGCTGTTTGAACCTCTGACTGTGCATGTAAAACTGCCCCCCCCCCCCCCAAATCTCTGCCACAACCAAAACCTCATCCTGAGTTACTAGTTGCCCCTATTACAGCAGTATAAATAATTTAATTATATGAGAACCTTATAAAGAGTCTCTCTCTCTCTTTCTATCTCTCTCTCTCTCACAGCCCAAAATGTGATAAAAGCCTTTCTGGGCACTTCTCAGCTTGCAATGTGAAAATATCATGGGTGCCGTAAAATGGCACACCCCCTTTTTTTTTTTTTATCATGAATGCTATTCTCACAAAATGTATAGCAAAATGATTAATCTATGTAAAAAATAGTGCTATTTTAAAAGTTGTTAGATGCTTTACCCCAGTATCACCCAGACTTCTCCATACTATGGAACAGGTGCCTTGTGTTTCTGAGTTGCCATGGTAGCTCTGTTCCAGTGAGCCATCCTCCATTCCCTGTCTGTTGCAAGCAGTTAAATCTGGCATGTATACTTACCCAGACTGGAGACATTGGTATAGATCTTTCTCTGCCCTTAAAAATTTGCCTATCCACTTTGCTAGAGGTGATGAGGCACCACTCAATTTACCCAATTATTTTTCCTGGAAGTGGCATTGGCAGCCTACTTTTTGTTTCCCCTTGAACTTCCCTGAGTGCAGCAGGGGCTTTCCTATGGCCCCTTGCTTCAGGGCATGTCCTCCTGGTGCTTGGGCACTACGTAGAATGGTGGGACATAACTCAGATGGTGAGGACTTGTCGAAGGCCCCATACCACTTCCGTGCTCGTCCAGTGCTTTATATTCTTTTGTGCCGTTCTACTTATTTATTTATTTGCTTCTTATTTTATGTGCTGTCTCTCCTGTAGTGTACTGCGACCTGGCCCCTTTAAGAGTTTTAGTGGGAATGATGTCACTACCAGGCCTATGGGACCAGCTGCATCTGGTTTAACTCTGTGGGAGCTTCCCTAAGGCTTCTCGCTGCTTCCTGCTGACTCCCTGAGCCGCCTTGGAATAACAGCAGCATTGGCAGGTGCTTCCTTCTTCTGGGCAATCATGAAGAGCCACAGTCAAAAGAAGAGTGCTCCTCTCCAATCCTCCTCCCACTATCCTGAGGGCCACAGGAGGCAGAAACAGCCGTACTATGGCAGCTGACTGCTGTCTTCCCACTTGTGCATGTGCTATTGCTCTCTCCTCTCTGTATGCCTCAGGATGCAAAGGAAACATGTTTTCATGGCTGCTGGCTGCTTTCTGCTCCTGAAGCAGGTAGAAAAAACATTTCAGGTGAATTTTCAAAGGAGTTAACACATGTAAATGTAACATACTATCATAGACATTTTCAAAGCCATTTACCTACATTAAGCAAATTTAATGCAGGTAAAACTTATTGACAATTCAATGACATATAATGTAGCAATTTTCAACAGCCCACTTACATGGGTAGAGTACATTTACGCATGTAAAACCCAGTTTTAAGCATGTAAATGCTTTTGAAAATCAGGTCTTTTATACTTTTTTCTCTGGTCCACACTACTGACAATATTAAGCAGGAGATTCTGGTTCAATTCACAGGATCATCTCCCTTTTCTCAGGCCAGGAGCAACTGAGGATGGATGCTGTAGAAGCAGCATTCACAGACCAGGGGTGCCACCTATTGCTCAACAGTGACATCTACTGGCCATCTTAAAAACATACTTTCACCAGGGTTCTGATAAGATTCATGATTTAAGTCCTTTCCCAAATTGCTGACAGTGTGATGACCGGGCTTTAGATTAAGACAAATGTGGAGCAAGATCTAAGAATGTGAAGAAAAACCTTGGGAAAAAATAGGAACTTAAAAAATATAGACAAAACTCAGCTATCAGATTACAAACTGAAACTAAAATACTTCAAGGGAACAAGAATTATAAATTACTAACAGGTAGCAAAGAACTATACATAATTTCTTCAAATTCATTAAAATGCATAGCACAAATTTCTAGAGTAATACAATCATATCCTATAAAGAATCTTAACTGATGCCATTCAAGTTATTCCAGGGAATAAGAAGGAAGGTTGGAGTGGCTCTCTGGCCTCTCAGAACAGCTCCAGGTTCTGAGAGGCCAGGAGAGTGTTTCTTTCTCTATATATATCTGGACAGATTAAGTCCTGGCAAAGAGATGAGCATGCTCCTTCTCAACTCCAATTCTATGTTTCCTACTGGAAATCTTGTGCTCCAAGGTAGTTTTTCTCTTTCCTCACCTGATGGCTCTTCCTGGTGAAATGCAGTTCTCTGCATGTTTACCTTTCCTTCCTGAGCTTCAGATGACTTTTATTGGCTCCTTTCCCCCAGTATCCCCTCGGTAGGCCTTTAGGGTGGAACTTGGTCATACCAAGGTATCTCTTTTGTTTTTTTTTTCCCTACCATACTTACCCCTCATTTATCAAAATGCGCTAAGGTGTTTTAGCATGCATTAAGGGCTTATCGCATGCGATAGCACCATATTGTATGGTGTAATACAAATCTGAAAAAAAGGAGGAGTTTACTGAAACCATATCACATGGCTTTAACTACAACTTTTTCAGGGGTGTTAAGCCATGTCATACTGCTTATCATGAGAGTGAGAGAGTGAGAGACTAGCCATAGTGCCCTAACCCTAGATAGGTATTTATATCTCCATGGGAGGCCCACCTAGTAACTCAAGGTGAGGTTTAGGTATTAGTGAAGGGGGTTAGGGGCCACTTTGACATTCAAAGTGAGACGTACGAACAGTGCTCTCTTGTGAACATTTGATGACCCTCGGAGTGAGGAAAGTCACTCAAAGATGAGATTTGTGCAATGTTCTCTCAACCTAGCTTGATGTTACCCAGGTAGAGAGTCCATCAAGCTAGGATGAGAGAACATTGCACAAATTAATTGGCTCAACCATGCCTGAGTCTCTAGAAATGTAATAGCAGGCCCGTTGGTCCTAGTGCTATATCCTCCCCTATCTTCTATGCATCCTATCACAGAAGGTAAGATATCTGTAACTGGTGGAACACAAATGTGCAATCTGTAGCATCCCATCACAAACCAAGCAAAGTTGCCAGCACTGTAGGCATCCAGAATTCTTTCTTAGAACTGTTTATTGAGAATGCTGCTGCTGGGTGCTGAACAATAATAATTTCAGTTTTCTTGCCCACTACTGATTACATATTCTGTATGCTCCCTGGATTTCTGTCTATTGATACCACCCTTCTTTCCTTCTCAGAATCATTGAAAAATCTTCGGATCACTGTTGATTTCTTCTTTTAGATGCTAGCTTGCATTTCTAACAAGCATACTTCATTGGGTTACTTGCTTCAAAATGTTCATAAAATCTACACTTTCTTACCTCAGCATAGCAGACAAAGATCAAATTGGCCCCTTCAGACTGATCAGCATTTCCAGGTAGCTTACTGCAGTTTTCTGCAATAATAAACAATTCACTGGAAACAAAATTTGAAGGGAAAATACTTTTAAGTCAGCATTAAAACACACATATTGCCAGATAAAAATTACACCTAGTAATGGTAATAACTAAGTAAGTGTAAGAGGCTGCCCCTCACCGGCAGTAGTACCTTTTACCTTTATTGCAGTGGTGGCCTCCATAGGTTTGCTATACCAACAGTGTAATTCAGAGCTCTCAACAGACCCTGTAACTGGTGTGATGCAGTGTAGTGAGGTACAAGGAGTATTACGCCCAACTGGGAGGGGTCGAAAGGATGTATAAACCCCCCTGAATTTATGTATGTGGGGAGGAGAACAGGAGACTAGAGAATTGGAGTGTCAGCCCTTAGCACAGGGCTGAGAAAGTGAGTGTCTCTCCCTTGGTGGACCTGTTCCTCCACAGGGAAAGGACCAGAAGGAGAGAGCTCTCTTTAGGGCAAAGAAGCGTCTTGGGAAAGGAGGGAATTCAGGAGTACAGGAGAGGTGCAGTCCTGTGAATCCAGTGGGATCTGAAGAGAGATGTATCTGCAAATCCAGTCTGAAGGACCACAGAAGAAAGAATCAGTTCAGAAACAGATGAGAAAGAGCATCGATTGTTGGGAGCATTGGAAAGAAGCTGCTTTCCAGGGGAAGATCCAAAGGAGCTCCTGACTGACAAAAGGTTCAGAAAGGAGCTCCCTGTATTGCTTATTACAGAGAGGAATGAAGGCTTGTCACCCAACAGGTACTAAAGGAAGGATACTTGCCCCAATAGCAGACCTGTTTGGGAAAGTTGTGGAGTGTATGGAAAGAGACTTATTTTTTCAGTATTTCTTGGAATGTTTTTGTTTTTTATGGTGGTACTGTTATACTGTTGTGGATTTTGTTTTCCTGATATCAGTTATCAATTAAGACTTTAATTTTCAGCAACAGTTTTGGAACGAGATGACTGCAGAGGCAGGGGGACACCTTTTTTTTTTTTTGGGGGGGGGGGGGGGGCACCAACCAAACTCTGACCCAGCTCTGCTCCAACTCTGCCTCAAGCTTTGCCCATGTAATTGCTTTACATTACAGTTAATGTCACTCTGTCTTACAATACATTCTTCATAGAAATCATGGTGCACAATTACTCTTTCCAGAACAATTAAATGCTTGATACTGGAAACGCAGGTATAATGGTAAAGGAGAAAAAAATGACAAAAACAATGAGGTTGATATTCAAAAGCATTTAACTGGACAATTTAGAATTTATCTGGCTAAATGAAGATTTGGGCACTTATCTGGCTAAATCCTAGCTGGCAAATAAGTCAGGGACATTCTGAGGGGGTAACTGGGAAGAGCTGAGTTAGCCGGGTAATGTTATATGGCTAACTCTGATATTCAAAGTTAGCCGCCTGTTGGGGGATACTGGCTGCTTTAAGATACTCATCACAGACAACAACAACAACCATAAGAACAGGCAATGGAAGTTCCAGCCCCTTCTAGAGAAGTCCTTGCAATGGAGCCTGAGCCATTGGACCCACAGGGAGAGGGTTGTGGATCACGGTAGCAACTGGCATGCAGGCGACCATGGCAGAGGAGATAAAGAAGTGCATCTTTTTTCCATGAGCTTCATTTGCTGGGCGTGCCAGAAGATTATATGGTTAGCAGGTACCGCCTCAGCTCTCAGGCTATCCTGGAATTATATGAAGAAATCTGAGGGGATGAGGATCTGGTCACAGAAAGATCACACACTATAGCAGGGCTCACCAAACTATTGGATTTCCTGACATGTGGCTCCTTCAAGATGATAGTAGGGGTTGTGAGGGGAATGTTGCCAGAGGATGTGATTAGTGCAGTTAGTGTAGCTGGGTTCAAAAAAGGTTTGGATAAGTTCTTGGAGGAGAAGTCCATTAACGGCTATTAATCAAGTTTACTTAAGGGTAGATTTTAAAAAATTGCGCGATCGCGTACTTTTGTTTGCGCACCAGGCGCAAACAAAAGTACGCTGGATTTTATAAGATACGCGCGTAGCTGCGCGTATCTTATAAAATCCGGGGTCGGCGCGCTCAAGGGGGGTGCACATTTGTGCAACCTGTGTGCGCCGAGCCCAGCGCGCACTGCCTGTTCCCTCCGAGGCCGCTCCGATTCCCTTTTAAAAAACCCCGGGACTTACGCGCGTCCCGGGGCTCTGCACGCGCCGGCGGCCTATGCAAAATAGGCGCACTGGCGCGCAAGGGCCCTGCGCGCGTAAATCCGCCCGGATTTACGCGCGCAGGGCATTTAAAATCCGCCCCTTAGGGAATAGTCACTGCTATTAATTGCATCAGTAGAATGGGATCTTCTTAGTGTTTGGGTAATTGCCAGGTTCTTGTGGCCTGGTATGGCCTCTGTTGGAAACAGGATGCTGGGCTTGATGGACCCTTGGTCTGACCCAGCATGGCAATTTCTTATGTTCTTATGTTCCCTCTGTCTGGGCCAAGTCATAACAGATTTATCTGACTGCATTAATTGCTACATAGCATTTCCTCAGGACAGGCAGGACTTGATAGAAATGAAGAGAGGCTTTTATGCCATAGCTCACTTTACCAGTGTTCTGGGAGCTATCGACTGCACTCACATTGCCATCATCCCACCCCGTAACAGGGAGAAGATCTTCCACAACAAAAAGCTCTTCCACTCCATCAACATGCAAGTGGTTTGTGATGCTTGGTTATGCATCCTCAGCGAGGTGGCCAGGTACCCAGGAGCCACACATGATTCCTTTATACTTAGGCAATCGGGCCTTTTTGAAAATTTTCAGGACGGCATCTGTGGTGATGTTTGGCTCATAGGTAAGACAGATGTTTCTTCTCTATTCCCTCTCTGGCTATGTATTTGCAGCAAATATCACGGACATGGGGCGGGGCTGTGGGGGATGTAATATTATCACTGACATGACAAGTGGCTTGTACAGTTAGGTCTGCACACCATTTCACCAGGGCATGTCTTTCTCTCCCCATGCTCAAGAGGCCTGATAATCTTGTGAGACCAAACAATGCATTTGTCATAAAACTTTGTGTGTGAGCAGCCACTACACACTTCCTACGAGTTCACTTTATACGTTGGCCTTTTCCAATCCTCACATTTGGAGCAGTTAAAATCTCACTGGTTAATCACAACCTTTATGTGTCCACACAGCTGGCACTCGCAGATCAAGTGTGTCATGTTAGTAATGGGTCAGCCAAGATGTCAGCACAGTTTGTCTTGCCCAATGCCCATCACACAGGTAAACCAGAAGCAGTGACCTGTTAATTTTTGGTCCTAGTATAATCCCTGTGTCAGGGCTGACAAATTTGTATCTCTTGAGGACATACTGCAAAGCAGCCAGGGACTTGTATATTCAGAACACGAGGTAGAGGTTTTTTGTGCTAGGACAGATGTGGCAGCTTTGTTGTACTGCTTCAGAGTTTGATGACTGCTATGAAAGGGTAGTATTAGCTTGGTTGTGAGGGGATGCCACACAATTGGTGGAATCCTCAGATGCAGTTTCCTAGTCTGTAAGATCCAACCCAGATTCAACGTGCTATAGTGTTCATATAGTGTCACAGAAAAAGGTGGCATGGAATTAGGGTAGGGAAATAGGCTTTTAAAGCTCATGCTTAGCTAAAGGTTAGCTTCTACTGTCTTATAGCATGCTGCAATTTGGCAGTCATATCTCAAAGTCACAGTGGTGTGAATGATGCAGCCATTCTGTCTTTGCCATAGGAGATTCGGGATATGGTTTCAGGACCTGGCTTCTTCCCCCCATTGCTATTCCCAACATGCCGGATGAGATGAGGTACAACGAGGCCTTATTTATTTATTTATTTATTTACGGGTTTTTTTTTTTTTTTTTTTTTTTTTTGCAGCGGTTCTCTATAATGTTCTTATGTTGCAGCGGTTCTTATGTTGCAGCGGTTCTCTATAATGTTCTTATGTTCTACCCACTGTATCATAGAATGCACCTTTGGTGTTCTCAAAAGTAGATTTTGCTGTTTGGACAAAACTGGTGGAGCTTTAATATATGCCCCACCCAGAATAGCAGATATGGTGGTGCTCTGTTGTATATTCCATAATCTTGCTCTACACCATAGGATACCAATGGAGATACTTCTGGATCTACACCCAGATTCCCTATGTGCACCTGCACAAGCTGAGGATACCATGCTGAGTGGCAGCCAGCTTCGGCAAAGCCTCATAGAATGTATTTTGCCTATTAGGGAGGGAAGCCAGTAGAGTGTTTGCAGCGGTTCTCTATAATCTTTCTTTGACTCATTACTCCTCTGTCTAGGTCAGTGTGTAGCAGAAACCACTTATGCCCAGTTACGCTTCATTTTGACAATGGAGCAGAAGATTGTACTTGAAAAATTGCAGTCAAAGTAAAGATAACACCAAATACATGTGACTGGTCTAATGCTTTCTGACTGAAGGTGAGTCTAAAAGAGGCAATAGTGACATATAGGACTGCAAACACAGTGTGCCTAGCTTGGCCTAACGTGCAGCATTTTGCTTGTTGGGCCTCCCCCTAGGACCTGTCCTAGCCATCTCATGTGGGTGAAATAGTGCCATAGGTGTGATGGAACTCCAAATGGGCCTTGAACATGGAGAGCAACAACTGCTCAGTTCCATGTAAACCGGTGCAATATGTATTGTATACAGGAACATCGGTATATAAAAATTATAAATACATAAATACATAAATAAATAACTCTAGAATCCTATAAATCACGTAGCTCTGAAGCTTAAAGGCATAGCATAAAGATGCAGGTTGACAATTTAAAGAATCATTCACAGAGTTGCCATTTTACAATTTCATCCCATACCTGACAACCATGTGCATGTGAAGTTATGTACCTGTACTTAGGATGCTTTGTGTCATATGGGCTTGCAAAGACACTCAAGATAGGACTGCCTCAGCTATTTCAGAGTCAGTGCTGACTTCAGGTTTTCACTTATAGGCTTTAATAAAGTGCCTGTCAAAGATTGTGCATTCCAACAATGCTCAAAGGTCATTTCAAGCTAGCATACCTCTTTGGGGTTGCATGCACCCATACACAGATGCACCCTGCTACACCTACCTAGGCAAAATGTTAGCTATCACGTACAGAGTAGTTTGGCCTTTGCCATTGGGATGTCATGTTGGTTATGTTAACTTCTTGGGGAGACTAGGCAAGAATGCAGGTCAGACTATGTAAATGCAGGATTGGTAATCAGATTGTGTTATGCTTGCACTTGTATTTGAAATTACGTTCTGAAATGTCAAGGGCATATGTTCAGTTTTCACAGTGGAAAAAAAATAAACAGTGGAGTGCCTCAGGGATCTGTACTGGGACCGGTACTTTTTAATATATTTATAAATGATCTGGAAAGGGGTACAATGAGTGAGGTGCTCAAATTTTCGGATGACACAAAATTATGCAGAGTAGTTAAATCTCAAGCGGATTGTGATGAATTGCAGGAGGACCTTGCATGAGTGGAAAACTGGGCTTCCAAATGGCAAATGAAATTTAACGTGGACAGGTGCAAAGTGATGCACAGGGAACATTAACCCTTGCTGCAGTTACAAAATGTTAGGTTCTCTCTTAGGAGTTACCACCCAGGAAAGAGATCTAAGGGATAATACATTGAAATTGTCAGCTCAGTGTGCTGTGGTGATCATAAAAGCAAACAATGTTAGGAATTATTAGGAAGGGAATGGCAAATAAAATAGAAGAGGTCATATTGCCTCTGATTGCTCCATGGTGAGACCACACCTTGCATACTGTGAGAAATTCTGATCATCTCATCTCAAAAAGCATATAGCTGCACTGGAGAAAGTGCAGAGAAGGGCGACTAAAATGATACAAGCATGGAATGGCTGCACTATGAGGTAAGGCTAAGGAAGTTAGGGCTGTTCAGTTTGGAGAAGAGACGACTGAGGGAGATATGATAGAGGTGTACAAAATCATGAAAGGATTTGAACAAATTAATGTAAATCGGTTATTTACTCTCTCAGATAATTGAAGGTCTAAGGGGCACTCCATAAAGGTAGCAAGTACATAAGAACATAAGAACATAAGAAAATGCCATACTGGGTCAGACCAAGGGTCCATCAAGCCCAGCATCCTGTTTCCAACAGTGGCCAATCCAGGCCATAAGAACCTGGCAAGTACCCAAAAACTAAGTCTATTCCATGTAACCATTGTTAATGGCAGTGGCTATTCTCTAAGTGAACTTAATAGCAGGTAATGGACTTCTCCTCCAAGAACTTATCCAATCCTTTTTTAAACACAGCTATACTAACTGCACAAACCAAATTCTCTGGCAACAAATTCCAGAGTTTAATTGTGCGTTGAGTAAAAAAGAACTTTCTCCGATTAGTTTTAAATGTGCCCCATGCTAACTTCATGGAGTGTCCCCTAGTCCTTCTACTATCCGAAAGAGTAAATAACCGATTCACATCTACCCGTTCTAGACCTCTCATGATTTTAAACACCTCTATCATATCCCCCCTCAGTCGTCTCTTCTCCAAGCTGAAAAGTCCTAACCTCTTTAGTCTTTCCTCATAGGGGAGTTGTTCCATTCCCCTTATCATTTTGGTAGCCCTTCTCTGTACCTTCTCCATCGCAATTATATCTTTTTTGAGATGCGGCGACCAGAATTGTACACAGTATTCAAGGTGCGGTCTCACCATGGAGCGATACAGAGGCATTATGACATTTTCCGTTTTATTCATCATTCCTTTTCTAATAATTCCCAACATTCTGTTTGCTTTTTTGACTGCTGCAGCACACTGAACCGACGATTTCAATGTGTTATCCACTATGACACCTAGATCTCTTTCTTGGGTTGTAGCACCTAATATGGAACCCAACATCGTGTAATTATAGCATGGGTTATTTTTCCCTATATGCATCACCTTGCACTTATCCACATTAAATTTCATCTGCCATTTGGATGCCCAATTTTCCAGTCTCACAAGGTCTTCCTGCAATTTATCACAATCTGCTTGTGATTTAACTACTCTGCACAATTTTGTGTCATCTGCAAATTTGATTATCTCACTCGTCGTATTTCTTTCCAGATCATTTATAAATATATTGAACAGTAAGGGTCCCAATACAGATCCCTGAGGCACTCCACTGTCCACTCCCTTCCACTGAGAAAATTGCCCATTTAATCCTACTCTCTGTTTCCTGTCTTTTAGCCAGTTTGCAATCCACGAAAGGACATCACCACCTATCCCATGACTTTTTACTTTTCCTAGAAGCCTCTCATGAGGAACTTTGTCAAACGCCTTCTGAAAATCCAAGTATACTATATCTACCGGTTCACCTTTATCCACATGTTTATTAACTCCTTCAAAAAGTGAAGCAGATTTGTGAGGCAAGACTTGCCCTGGGTAAAGCCATGCTGACTTTGTTCCATTAAACCATGTCTTTCTATATGTTCTGTGATTTTGATGTTTAGAACACTTTCCACTATTTTTCCTGGCACTGAAGTCAGGCTAACCGGTCTGTAGTTTCCCGGATCGCCCCTGGAGCCCTTTTTAAATATTGGGGTTACATTTGCTATCCTCCAGTCTTCAGGTACAATGGATGATTTTAATGATAAGTTACAAATTTTTACTAATAGGTCTGAAATTTCATTTTTTAGTTCCTTCAGAACTCTGGGGTATATACCATCCGGTCCAGGTGATTTACTACTCTTCAGTTTGTCAATCAGGCCTACCACATCTTCTAGGTTCACCGTGATTTGATTCAGTCCATCTGAATCATTACCCATGAAAACCTTCTCCATTACGGGTACCTCCCCAACATCCTCTTCAGTAAACACCGAAGCAAAGAAATCATTTAATCTTTCCGCGATGGCCTTATCTTCTCTAAGTGCCCCTTTAACCCCTCGATCATCTAACGGTCCAACTGACTCCCTCACAGGCTTTCTGCTTCCCTCAGATATGGTTAGAGTAGTTAGTGTTGCCAGAAGATATGGTTAGAGTAGTTAGTGTAACTGGGTTTAAAAAAGGTTTGGATAAGTTCCTAGAGGAAAGATCCATAAACTGCTATTATTAATAATTAATAAGCAATAGTAGCTTGTGATTTTTTTAATGTTTGGGTACTTGCCAGGTACTTATGATTTGGATTGGTCACTGTTGGAAACAAGATACGTGGCTTGATGGACCCTTGGTCTGACCCAGGATGGCAAATCTTATGATCTTATGTTCTTATTTCTGTAATAAAATATTGTGGCCTATTATATCAAATGCAGAGGAGAGGTAAAAAAAAATATTAGACACAATGCCTTTTCCCTTATCCAGATTCCTGAATATCATATCATTTAAAGCCACCAATACTATCTCTGTAGTTTTTGCCGCACATAGCTGTGATGTCTGTGAAAAAAAATGGAAGGACACCAGGGAAGAGATAGGGCTTACTCCTAGGGAAGAAATGGAAACATTTTGTTGATTTTCATTAAAGTAAAATTGATTCAAAGGTTGTCCCTACATCTATAAAGGTACAGAAGAAAAGTTACAATAATTATTTTGTGAGGATTGGGATTGTGAGAAGTTGAGACTGTTTTATTGGTTCCAGGAAGTGGATTGATCACAGAAAACATTTTACACATGAAAAAGGAGGCAGTTGGGAGCAGAGAGAGAGAGAGACATTAAGAGGACCAAAAGCATATAAGCATGTCTTCTGCAGAGGTAGAGAAAAAAGTAGCTTTTTTTCTGTCAGTAAAAAAGAAATAGTTTCTAAAAGAAAATATTTAATAGAGATAGAATTTGGTTGAGTTTAAAGGACTCTGATAACTCTAATGCAAAAATGTATGTATTGATAGAAAAGAGTTATCCTGCAAAGCAAAAATGGTTGTCTAAGATAATGAAAGGAAATCATTAATAGAAAAAGAGGAAATCTGAAAAGAAAGTAAACAAAAGAGAAAATGTGTGAAAGAAAATTTTGTTAAAGTTAAATTTATAGGCAGAATGACAAATAAGTATGGAAAACTGATGTAGTTACAGGCTTGAATGGAAACCAATTGGATCTGACAGGTTTTGAATTTGGCTACTAGACCAAAGGAATTGCTCAGTCAGAGGCTGATTTTAACATCTAAAGCTGTGAAAATTGACTCGAATGGAGTGTTCAAACACTGACTCTATGGAGAACTGGCAGAGTAAACTTCTGTTATAAAGGACAGCCTGTGGCAACAAGGTTTAAATTGAAACTGAATCCCAACTTAATATTTTGGGAGATAAACCAAAGTAAGGAAACAAATTCTGCCACATAAAACCTTCTTTATTAGAGCTGTTATCAATGAAAGAGCTGCAAGAAATTTTAGCTGAGATAAAAATCTTTACATCAGACACTGGTTGCAACAGAAAAGAATTGTCCCAGTGAATTGCTCAAACTTTGTTCAAGTGAAACTGAAGGACAAATAATTAACAAACAAATGAAAGTAAATTTGACTATCTCAAACTAAGGGGATTATTTTCCAACTTGCGTTATGGCATTTTCGCATGTGTTAAGGCATTTTTCATGCGAAAAGCCACCATGCTAATTTTTTGAAAGTGGATGAGTTGGGGGCGGGATTTTTGTAAAAGTGGGCTAGCTTCATGAAGCCATAACATTGCACAATTTTAATGCTAAAAATAACTAGAGAGAGAGAGAGAGAGACTATAAGGTGCATGAAGTAGTTAGCTATTTATATCTCTATAGGAGGTCCACCTAGTAACTCAAGGTGAGGTTTAGGTAGTAGTGTAGGGGTTAGAGGCCATTTTGACATGCAGAGTGAGACGTACGAACAGAACAGTATACTCTTGTGAAGATTTGATGTCCTTTAGAATGAGGAAACTCACACAACGATGAGATTTGTACAGTGTTTTCTCAACCTAGCTTGATGAACTCTCTACCTGGGAAACATCAAGCTAGATTGAGAGAACATTGTACAAATCTCATCGTTACGGTAATACCTATGCGAAACGCTAAGATAATGCACATTGCGATAAATAGGTTATTACCATACAACATGCCCCTCTTCCTATTGCATGCGATAGTTTGATGAATCTAGCCCTAACTTAGTTAAGGACAAACATTTAGTTTTTATTTATTTATTAGTTAGTAGACAATTATACAATGTCCCAGCAAATGAGACCTACACATACCTAGAACTTAGGGAAGATAATTTGTAAAAGAGTAGATTGCCTCTCATGTTTACTTTGTTTGCTAGAGTAGTAAGGAACTGAGGACAAGAGAACCAGAGATTGTTTGTTAGAGTAGTATGTGCTGTGCTGAGGCCGGACAAGGAACTGAGACAAGGGGACCAGAGAATCAGGGGGAAAAAAATATGCCAATGAACTCTAGCATCACTTGCAGAGATTCTTCAGAACTGTGAACTGTATTTATACACCTGATACTTTGATACTAAGGTCCCAATGTTCAGCACCACTGACCCAGTTAGCTGCAAATTATCTAGCTAAGGCCTAGATTCATCATTCATCATAGCAGAATGATGGCCCGTGAACAAAAAAGGGGTGGGGGCAATAATGTGCAGGCGGCTGCATTGCGGTGGTTCGGTTTCATCTGCTGCGGTGCGGCAGTGCCACACACTATCGCCCCCATAGCACCATGGGAAGAGGTGTATTTATTTCCCACGGTGCTGCCAGTGAATGTGAAAAACATTATTGCCTGCAGCGCTGCCAGGACTTAACTCCACCCATATTCCTCCCTTTCCCTTAATTTGAATAGTACCGCCATGATGCGGCCAGTATTGCATGAAGCAGGTTCTTTTCACACGTGATAAGACAACATGGCAGATTGATGAATGACCCTGTAAGTGTGGTATTTGAATATCTGGCTGCATTCAGTGGCTGCCACTTCACTGGATAACTACTTATTCAACAAAGTAGTTAGCTGGCTAAGTGGTAAGTGGAATAAAGGCTTACTTGGGAGGAGCTACTTAACTTATTAACTTACTGGCTCATTCATCAAGATGTGTTAAGGCTCTAACATGTGTTATATTTTGTTTATCGCGTGATATATGTGATATTTTGCATCTCCCTGCCCACATAACCTCCCTTATTACAATAGCCTTCTTTGCGTGCAGTTTGCATGCGTGAATAATGCAAATGCATGCAAAGAAGTTCATTGTTAGGCAATTTTATACAAAGATATTACTATTTTATCTTGGCTGACCAAGAAGGTAGTCAGCCAAGATAAAATAGCAACACCATCTAGGGATGCGTTAGATGTGCGGTGGGAGAAATGGGACCTAACATGGATCCTGAGGTTCCCACCACACATTTTAAATGGCTGAAACAAAAACAAAACAAAAGCATGGCCAAATGGGGAGTTGATCAGGAGTCACTGCTGACCTCCCCCCCCCCCCCCGCCCCACCACAATTTCAACCAGGGTCTGCCAGTCGAGGTAGCTATGACTCCCCCAAAATTTAAAAATAAGTTCAAAATATGTGCTCAGCAGCTGTGGTGGCCCCCTCCAAAATCTAAGCCCACATACCCCGACCTCCTGAACAATTACCCAGCCTACCCCCATTCCCCCCAAAAAAATAAAAAGTAGTTCCATACCTCACATCACCACTCCACTCGCTACCCTGACCCCCACCCCTTCCAGAACTCCCTATCTTGAATTTTAAAAATGCAGTAGAAAGTCCATCAAACTAGGTTGAGAGAATATTGCACAAATCTCATGTTTGGGTGAGTTTCCTCACTCCGAAGGTCATGAAATCTTCACAAGAGTACACTGTTCTGTTCATACGTCTCACTCTGAATGTCAAAGTGGCCCCTAACCCCCCTACATTAATACCTAAACCACAACTCGAGTAGCTAGGTGGGATTCATATAGAGGTATAAATACCTATCTAGTATGAGGGCCTTATAGCTAGTCTCTCTCTCTCTCTCCCCCCCCCCTCCAGTGGTTGTAGGTAGGAATTACAATTTTCGCACTTACCGCAAAGTGCAAAAAAGTTATCGCAGTCTGCGGTAATACCTATGTGAAGCGCTAAGATAGCGCCCTTTGCGATAAACAGAAACTGGAGTGGTGCCGAGTGATTGGAGAAGAGCGGTGGTGGTCCCGCTTCACAAGAGTGGGAACAGGGAAGAGGCAGGCAACTACAGACCGGTTAGCCTCACTTCGGTGGTGGGAAAAGTAATGGAGTCACTGCTGAAAGAGAGAATAGTGAACTATCTACAGTCTGGAGAATTGATGGACCAGAGGCAGCATGGATTCACCAGGGGAAGATCCTGTCAGACAAATTTGATTGACTTTTTTGACTGGGTAACCAAGGAATTGGATCAAGGAAGAGCACTAGATGTCATCTACTTGGATTTCAGCAAAGCTTTTGATACGGTTCCGCACAGGAGACTGGTGAATAAAACGAGAAGCTTGGGAGTGAGTGCCGAGGTGGTGACCTGGATTGCAAATTGGTTGAAGGACAGAAAACAATGTGTGATGGTAAATGGAGCCTTCTCTGAAGAGAGAGCGGTTTTAAGTGGTGTGCCGCAAGGATCGGTGTTGGGACCGGTCCTGTTCAATATCTTTGTGAGCGACATTGCGGACGGGATAGAAGGTAAGGTTTGTCTTTTTGCGGATGACACTAAGATCTGCAACAGAGTGGACACGCCGGAAGGAGTGGAGAGAATGAGACGGGATCTAAGGAAACTGGAAGAGTGGTCGAAGATATGGCAGCTGAGATTCAATGCCAAGAAGTGCAAAGTCATGCATATGGGGAGTGGAAATCCGAATGAACTGTACTCGATGGGGGGGGAAAGGCTGATGTGCACGGAGCAAGAGAGGGACCTTGGGGTGATAGTGTCTAATGATGTGAAGACAGCAAAACAATGCGACAAGGCGATAGCAAAAGCCAGAAGAATGCTGGGCTGCATAGAGAGAGGAATATCAAGTAAGAAAAGGGAAGTGATTATTCCCTTGTACAGGTCCTTGGTGAGGCCTCACCTGGAGTACTGTGTTCAGTTCTGGAGACCGTATCTACAAAAAGACAAAGACAAGATGGAAGCGGTACAGAGAAGGGCGACCAGGAAGGTGGAGGATCTTCATAGGATGACGTACGAGGAGAGATTGAAGAATCTAAATATGTACACCCTGGAGGAGAGGAGGAGCAGAGGTGATATGATACAGACTTTCAGATACTTGAAAGGTTTTAATGATCCAAAAACAACGACAAACCTCTTCCGTAGGAAAATAATCAGCAGAACCAGGGGTCATGATTTGAGGCTCCAGGGAGGAAGATTCAGAACCAATGTCAGGAAGTATTTCTTCACGGAGAGGGTGGTGGATGCCTGGAATGCCCTTCCGGAGGAAGTGGTGAAGACCAGAACTGTGAAAGACTTCAAAGGGGCGTGGGATAAACACTGCGGATCCATAAAGTCAAGAGGCCGCCAATGAAGAGTGGGTGACTCGCCAGAATGATGGCTATTGACACAATACCCTTATTAAATAAACATACACATGCTTACTGTGACTCCTACATCGCTCTAAGCTTCAACAGCAAGAGGTAATGGAAAAAAGGATTTGCACTCACAAAGAGGGGAGTAGCTGGCTTGTTACGGCGGTTACTACCCCAAACCAAATATGCCTGATACTTCACTTTCAATGCATATACAGCATAGCTCTCTGCTTCAATGACAGGGGAGAAGAATAACTGATACTTCACACATCCAGCAGAGCTCTCTGCTACAACGGCAAGGGAGAAGAAAAAGGGTTCGCACTCAAAACGCGGGGAGTAGCTGGCTTGTTACGGCGGTTACTACCCCAAACCAAATGTGCCTGATACTTCACTTTCCATGCATATCCAGCATGGTTCTCTGCTGCATCGGCATGGGAGAAAGACTGATACATCACGCATTTCCAGCATAGCTCTCTGCTTCAACGGCAGGGGAAAAAAATTAACAAACAAACAAACAACAAACAACGGCAGGGGGAAAAATAAAACAAAAACAAAAAAACTGATGCTTCACGCATATCCTGCATAGCTTCAACAACAGGGGTGAAGAAAAAAAGGATCCGCAATCACAAAGCGAGGAGTAGCTGGCTTGTTACGGCGGTTACTACCCCAAACCAAATGTGCCTGATACTTCACTTTCAATGCATATCCAGCATGGCTCTCTGCTTCTACAGCAGGGGAGAAGTAAAAAAAAAAAAAAACCAACAAGAGCTGTACAACATAGTCTAGGTAAAACAAATAAGCATGGGTGTAGCTTGCTTATCGCGGCAGTTACTGCCCCTACTACCCCTAACTAATCAAGCTAGATATTTCACTTGCATGCAGCTCCATCACTGCTCTCTACATTAATGGTGGGGGTGGAAGGGGAATAGAACAAGGAGCTAAGAGTAACAGATAAGAATGAGAGAAAAAATGTGTGAGGCTTGCTGGGCAGACTGGATGGGCCATTCGGTCTTCTTCTGCCGTCATTTCTATGTTTCTATGTTTCTATAATACCATGCGATATTTAGTAGAGATGTGAATCGTGTCCTCGATCGTCTTAACGATCGATTTCGGCTGGGAGGGGGAGGGAATCGTATTGTTGCCATTTGGGTGTGTAAACTATCGTGAAAATCATTAAAATCGTGAGCCGGCACACTAAAACCCCTTAAAACCCACCCCGACCCTTTAAATTAAATCCCCCCCTCCCGAACCCCCCCCCCAATGCTTTAAATTACCTGGGGATCCAGCAGTGGTCCAGAACGGCGGCGGTCCGGAACGGCCCCCTCAATTGAATCCTGTTGTCTTCAGCCGGCGCCATTTTGCAAAATGGCCGCCGCAAAATGGCGGCGGCCATAGACTAAAACGATTCGACGCAGGAGGTCGTTCCGGACCCCCGCTGGATTTTTGGCAAGTCTTGTGGGGGTCAGGAGGCCCCCCCAAGCTGGCCAAAAGTTCCTGGGAGTCCAGCGGGGTTCCGGGAGCGATTTCTTGCCGCAAATCGTTTTCCGTACGGAAAATGGCGCCGGCAGGAGATCGACTGCAGGAGGTCGTTCAGCGGGGGTTCCGGACCGCCGCTGAACGACCTCCTGCAGTCGATCTCCTGCCGGCGCCATTTTCCGTACGGAAAACGATTTGCGGCAAGAAATCACTCCCGGAACCCCACTGGACACCCAGGAACTTTTGGCCAGCTTGGGGGGGCCTCCTGACCCCCACAAGACTTGCCAAAAGTCCAGCGGGGGTCCGGAACGACCTCCTGCGTCGAATCGTTTTGGTCTATGGCCGCCGCCATTTTGCGGTGGCCATTTTGCAAAATGGCGCCGGCTGAAGACAACAGGATTCAATTGAGGGGGCCGTTCCGGACCGCCGCCGTTCTGGACCACCGCTGGATCCCCAGGTAATTTAAAGCATTTGGGGGGGTTCGGGAGGGTGGGGGATTTAATTTAAAGGGTCGGGGGTGGGTTTTAGGGGGTTTTAGTGTGCCGGTTTTCCTGCCCTCCCCCTTCCCACGATTTACGATTTTTTAACGATAAATCGGGGGAATTGGTATTGTATCGTGGCCCTAACGATTTTTGACGATTTAAAATATATCGGACGATATTTTAAATCATCAAAAAACGATTCACATCCCTAATATTTAGTGCATTTTGATAAACCCAGGCCTTAGCCGGATATCACCAGAGTTTGACCATCTATTTAATGAGATTACAGAGAATAATGAATTAAAAGTTGGATATGTAAACACTAGGTCTGTTAGAGGGAAAGAATGTCATATTTTAAATGTGATAGATCAATTCTGGCTTGATTTATTTTTCATAACTAAAACATGACTAAAGGATCATGATACCTTTTATTTTAATCAGGTGTCTTCCAGAGGTTTTACACATTTGCATTATTCACATCCAAAAAGAAAAGGAGGGGGAGTATTGGTTCTATATAAGCAAGATCTTGACATAAAAAGAATAGACAGTCAGCCCCCATCTCCAATTGAATCTTTACTTTTTAAGGTTATGGATGGGAGATTCTGTCTGTTATATTATTGCATGGTTATATTATGCTTCAGTTGAATCAGTTTGTAGAATGTATTTTATCTAATTATTTGACTTATTCGAAAATGATTTTTATTGGTGATTTAAATATTCATGCTGAAGAAATGTTCTGTTGTTGTACAGAAGAATATTTGTTGGTGATGCAAGCAGTTGGTCTTATTCAAATGATAAAGACTCCAACTCACCAAGAAGGGCATACTTTAGATTTACTATTGTCCAGAGGAATTAACTATAGTTGTAGCTAATCTTCAGATTTTGCAAACTTTGTGGTCTGATTTAGTTTAATCATTTGTGATTTTAAAATGTTTATGTAAAAAGAGGTAAAAATGTGAAATCCACAAAAAACCTATTCAGCCATTAACTGATGAGGACAATTTTTTACATCAGTTGAAGGAAGAATTAGCAGATCAAAATTGGTCTGGGTTAGATATAGATGATTTAGTTGGTAATTGGAATTTGTCTTTCTCTAAGACATAGGAAAAAGTTACTATGTCATATAAAGTGAGGGATAGAGGAAATAAATCTTATGCTCCATGATTTAATCGAGATTTATTTGTTTGTAGACATAATTTGAGGACATCAGAAGGACATTGGAGGAAGAATCCTGGAGAAGGAAATAGGATTCAGTACAACATGCAATTGTGTGAATATAGAAAGCAACGTAAATTGTCTTGAAGTAATTATAATGCCCAAAAAAAGATTGAGTCTTCGATGAACTGACCATTAACACTTTTTGATAAGGTACTCAAGCTAATCTATCGTTGCAATGTTGATATTCAGAGGTTTCCCTCTTGTGAGAGATTAGCTGAAATTTTTGAGAAGGTTGATGAGATTAAAATGCAAATCTGTTTTAAAGCGGATTATTCATCAGTAAATGAAATGCAGCAATCTGTTAAATGGTCTGTTTTTAGAGAGGTATCTGAAAGGGAACTCTCTGACATTATTAGTGCGATAAAATCTTCTGCTATTTATTTAGATCCATGTTCTTTTAATAGTGTGAAAAATTTACGATCTGAAACTTTTGAAAGATTGAGGATGGTAGTAAATACATAAATGTCAGAGGGTCATTTTCCAACTCATTTATTTATTTATTTAGCTTATTTATATACCATTTACCAATATAAAAATTGACCAAAACGGTTTACAGCAATATACTTATAATCAAAACTTACTTAAAATAATAAAATAAAAATAAAATAAGACTAGAATAACATGAAATAAAATAAAAGCATAATAAAATAAATAATTAAACAAAGTTTGAATAAAAATACAATTAATAACATGATCAATAACGTAAAATTTGGGTGAACTAGGATAGTAAATAATTGGCTGCTGCATTACAAAACTAAAAGAAGGAAGAAAGAAAGAACAAAACTATGATGGTAAAACCATTCTATTCTTGATAATGATTAAGAAGAGCTGGCATCATGACAATTTAGTTGTTAATTGGTAGTTTCTATGTTCTGTAAAACCTCTTGTTAAAGATGATAAGGTAGCTTTGTCAGAATTAAATAACTATCGACCAAATTCTCAACTTCCTGTTTTGATGAAAATTATTGAAAAAATGTCTTCTGGTGCAGTTGGAAGAATTTTGGTTGAACATCATCTTTTGATTTCCTAGTTAGCAAGTTTTGGGATTGGGGGTGTAATATTGCACTGGTTTGGGTCTTTTTTGGTGGAAAGAATGCAACAGACAGTAAATGATTCAGAACAATCAGCATGGCGGAATGTGAATGTGTGTAGGGGAGTACCACAATGGCTGTACTATCCCTTGTTCAATATTTTTCTGGCCCCTTTGGGTAATATGGTGGATTCTCTTGGAATTCAATACTTTATGCATGCTGATGACATCCAATTTTATATTTATTGTGAAAATGGAAATAGTTTACCTTATATGTTATTGAAGAATTGATTAGACAGAATAGTAGAGGGCTGCTGCTGAACATTAAAAAAACAAAAGATCTTTGGGTCAGTAAGAAGATTTTTAGCTCAATGAATATTAGGTATCATAGTGAAACACTATTATTAAACACTGAGGATCACAATTTGGGGGTTCTTTTGGATTCACAGATAATACATCTTGTTAAGTGCTTTATGTTTAAGATACAAATTCTCAAACCTTTGAGAAATTTTTTAAAGTTGGACTTGTTAAGAGCAGTTTTGCAGGCATTAGTCTTAGGGAATTTATATTATTGTGGTAGCTTATTGGTTGGACTTTCAGCTAAGCTTTTTTGGGTACTTCAATTGTTTCAAAACATTGGGGCAGATTTTCAAAGTGATACGTGCATAAGATATGCGCGTACCCCCTGAAAACCTGCCCCAAGTTCCCCCTGAGCGTGCCTAGCCTATGTTGTATAGGCTGCCGGCGCACGCAAAGCCCCGGGATGTGCGTAAGTCCCAGGGCTTTTCTGGGGGGGCATGTTGGGGCATGTCAGGGGGCATGTCGCGGCGGCACATCATCCGGGGCATTTCGGGGGTGGGGCCACGGCCGTGGTTCCAGCCCAGGGGTGTTTCGGGGGCATGGCCAAGGCCTACAAAACTGCTCCTGGGCTGGGGAATCACACACCAGCAGCCGGCCGGTGAGCGCGAGTTATGCCTGCCTCGGGCAGGCATAACTTTATAATAAAATTAGGGGGGGTTAGATAGGGTTTACAGCGGCCTCGGAGGGAATAGAGGAGGGCTATGTGGCTCGGCACGCACAGGCTGGCAATTTTGCACAGCCTGGCATGCGCTGACCCCAGATTTTAAAAGATACGCGCGGATCTTTTACAATCCGGTGTACTCCTGTTTGTGCCAGGTGCGCGTACTTTTTAAAAATATGCCCCATTGTGTCTAAAATGGTGAGTGGATTTACTTATTTTGAGCATATTTAATTGTCTCTTTGCTTGTTACATTAGCTTCCGATAGTCTGGAGATATCAATTTAGAGTTGTGGTTATTTTACATGTTACATTGTTATATGGGGAAATAGGATGTGTGCTTAGACAGAAGTTAAATTGGTATTTCCAGCTCAAGATTTTAGATCTGCCACAATGCATTTGCTTATGCTACCAACAGTTGAGTTTTATAGGCTTCAGATTTCACAGAAATGTACTTTTTTATGTTGGAGCTCAACTCTGGATTGAACTTCCCATAGAAATATGTTCATTGACCGATATAAAAATATTTAGGAAACGGTTAAGGCTCACTATTTTAAGATGGTTTTTACAAATATTGTTTGACTTATCAAATTATATTGTTAAATTTTATTGTCTAATTATCTTTTTATGAATGTTTTATGTAATCCGCCCTGAACTTGTCAATGAAGGTTGCGGAATATAAAAAATGTATAAATAAATAAATAAATATACATTGTGACTTAACTGGCCAGCATGGAATATTGGGCCTAAAATAAAATAACTTACAAGTTATACTCCTAAATGAAAAATTTTGGAATATTATGCCACTTGTCCAGCTAAATTATAGCCAGATAAAAAAGAGGCATTCTATGGATGTTCTGTGGCTTGATGCATTGATCTGGTTAACTTAGCTGATTTTCACTAGTAATTGGCTAAATTATCTAGCCTTCCTTGGCCAGATAAAGTAATACCTAAGCTAAGTAGGGGTGTCAACATTTTTAAAAAGAAAGAAGTAAAAGGGCAAAGGGCCCAATTCCGCCCCCAATAACATCATATATGGCTTTGTTGGACTGGGCATCCTCCACCAAAAAAACCCTTTTATATATTCAAAAATTCCATTAATTTGCAGGTCTGGCCCCCCTTCCTTGCTTCTCTGAAATTGTGCAAATTATGTTATCCCCCTATTCCCCCCATTTACTGACAGTACCAATGTGCCATGCTACATCCTGACCATCTCCATCCCCACTGATAACTTTTAATTCCCTGATGGGAGTGAGGGACATACTTGCTCACTTCCAGCACTTCCCGAACTGCTTTGTCAGAGATAATGTTAGAAGCTTTCACTTAGCTGATAGCTAGGGCTGGTGGAAGTATTAGGTGGGATATGTGGTATCCTAGGGCACTGAAAGTGGGCAGGGTGGCAGAGTAGCTGGCAAGGGCGGTAGCTTTGAAAGGTGTGTAGGAGGGTGGAGATGAGATGTGGATGAGGCACAAAGCTGGTGGTTGTTTTCCTGTTTGGGTATGTATATATTGGAGGAGCTAAAGTGTGATTTGCATTGGGAGAGAGAGAGAGAATCATGTGACATCATCACTGCCTAAGGTGGCTGGACACCCTTGCACTGGCTCTGCTTAAAGCTTACGCATCTAACTCTCATAGCTTAAGGGAGCAAGGAAGTATGTCCCTTGTTCCCAGCAGGGAATTTAAGGTATTGGGAGAGGATGAAGAGAGTCAGGAGATGGCATGGCAAATCACCTCTGTAGGTTGGTGGGGGAAGGGTTCTTGTGCATGGTCTGACAGAGCCATGTTTGAAATTTTGCAAAGAGGGAGTGCTAGTTATCTAGATATCTTTAGAAGATATCCAATTAAGTAGCAATTTATCTGGTCACACAAAGCCAGATAACTTTAAAACTTAAACGGCTATATTCAAATATAGCCAGTTAGGGTTTTTTATTTTGTAAATATTTATTTATAAATGTAACAATGATATATAAGTATTAACTTGTGAAGAAAGTTAAGCCAAATACATAAATGAAAATTGTAAAAATTAATACAATAATCAGGAAAACAAAATAAAATACCTCCCTGCTATTACAGACCAACACATAATTGGAGGGAGACCAGAAAATAAAAGTGTGTATATAATAGTTTAATAACAAATATTTTTCTGAGAGGAAAAATCCAATAATTCTAATAAGCAAATATACCTACCTCATACAATTCCAACACCTTTGATGGAGTTCTCAAAGGTTAAGTCTATTATTGTACATCAGATTTTAAAGGATATGAGGCCTTCAGAATTTGTTTAGACCTATACTCCTCTCTTTTGGTTAAATAGTTAAGAGGAAAAACTTTAGATTGTTTGGTGGAGGTGGTTAATTTCTCTGAGAGATGGTCTATTTCCAGGAGGTTTGAACATATCTATAGTTTCCTCTTTACTTAAAAAAGCACATTTGAATCCCACTTGTAAGAATTTGTATTTTATTCTTTTTATTATTTACTGTATTGGTTTTATTTGTTTTATTATATATGTGAACTATTGTAAACCATTTTTGTTTGACAGGTTATGCAGTATATAAATTTTACAAATAAATAAACAGAGAAACAACATGAAACAATATAAGAAGGTTCAAAGAAAACATACTTCTCAGTGGCAAAGGATAACAAACATTTGCAAGTAAATCTCAATAAGAAAAAGGCCGCCAAATCCACCATTTCATTACACATAGAGAAAAATGTCTTTCTTCATTCTTGGTTTGCTGTTAAAAAGTCAGGTAAAATACACACTTTAAATCCCATAAAAGGTAAATAAGATGAACAAAAAAAAAATCCTAAAAACAATGTCACACTCAAACATAGAGGAAATAGTTACCAACAATGTGGACCTATGACTTTCATCAACAACAGTAGACTCAAAAAATGCAGAAATATCTAAATCAATAACTTCTGGATGATTGCACTACTTGACCAAATGCACTGACCATGGATCCAGTTCTTATAGGAAAGTAAAAGGGAACAGCGCCTTGTGAAATTCCCAATATCTCCCACATATAGGGGCAGATTTTAAAAGCACTATGCATGCCAAGCCTATTTTGCATAGGCCCGGCGACGCGCAGAAGCCCCGGGACACGCGTATGTCTCGGGGCTTGAATAAAGGGGTGTGGCGGGGGTAGTCTGGGGCAGGGGTGTGGCCAGAGGCCTCCATAGGGCCCCTAGGCCGGGGGATTGTGCGCCAGCACTTGGCCGGCGCGTGCAAACTACGCCTGCCCAGAGGCAGGCGCAACTTGCATAACAAAGGTATGGGTTTTTTTTAGGTAGGTCTGGTGGGCGGGTTAGGTAGGGGAAGGGAGGGGAAGGTGGGGTGGGACGGAAGGAAAATTCCCTCCGAGGCTGCTCTGATTTCAGAGCGGCCTCAGAGGGAACAGGGAAAGCCATCGGGGCTCCCCTAGGGCTCGGTGCGCGCAAGGTGCACAAGTGTGCACCCCCTTGCACGCGCCGACCCCGGATTTTATAACATCCGCATGGCTGTGCACGCATGTTATAAAATCGGGCATAGATTTGTGCACGCCGGATTGCACGCACAAATCTATGCCCGCACGTAGGTACTAAAATCTGGCCCACAGGTCTTAAACAAATCTGCAGGAGATATCATTGAAACAATAGGAAAATTCACCACAATTAGGCTCAAAACTCTAGCAGAATTTTCCAAATTCTCTAGTCTTAGATAGACTTGATTCTTATCCTGGAGTAGAGAAGCTTGAACCGTGGATAATCTACAACTGGTTTGCTGTCAACTCTCAATAAGTTGATAGCATTAAAGATGACAGAGATTACTTCATGGAAGAAAGAACAGTCCATATACTGTCCACTGTGATAGGTGAGAGTTTGAGAGTACTAAGTCTCACCAAAGGGAGCGTATCCAGCATACCTTGTTGCAACAAGGACACTGGGATCTCTAGAGAAGAGGGTCCATAGATCAAGGGGATATAGCCTGTAAGAGTGTCCACCCAACAAAAGCTGCCTCCACTGGCAGGCAGCTGAAGGTTAGCTCTGCTTTGTTCTGCCTCCTCGCAACAGTGTCTCTGCTGCACTTCCATCAGGGCCATCTCCAGCTGAGCCCTGGGTGCGCACCAATGAAGGCTGGGGAAGAAGGAAGTCTTGCGTTGGGACTGAAAGAAACATCTGTATCCTCTTGCAGCAGCTGTTCCATTCTCTCGGCAGCAGCTGCAATGAGAATCACCACTGATATTGACAGTGAAATCTGCAGAAGCTCTAGAATAGCTGCTTAATGCAGGTGGGTTAACAGAGAGTGGAAGGGTAGAAAAAAGGACTCCCCTCCTCCCTGCATTTTGCCCTGCCATCAGGAAAATAAGAATATCAGGCAAAGAAACCCCAAGCATGCAGGAGCTTCTTTCAGAAAGTCTGCTCATGGTGCCATCTTGATCTCCTTAGGTTTTTAAGTTATCCAGCAACATGTAACCAGATAACTTTAGAAAAGAATATTCAGTAGGGATGTGAATCGTTTTTTGACAATTTAAAATATCGTCCGATATATTTTAAATCGACAAAAATCATTAGAGGCGCGATACAATAGGAATTCCCCCGATTTATCGTCAAAAATCGTAAATCGGGGGAGGGGGGGAGGGGAAGGGGGAGGGCGGGAAAACCGGCACACTAAAACAACCCTAAAACCCACCCCGACCCTTTAAAATAAATCCCCACCCTCCCGAACCCCCCCCAAATGTTTTAAATTACCTGGGGTCCAGTGGGGGGGTCCCGGTGTGATCTTCCACTCTTGGGCCACAGCTGCGTTAATAGAAATGGCGCCGGTGCTACCTTTACCTTTGCCGTATGGCCGCATTGCTGTATTGCAAAATGGCACCGGCATATGGCCGGCGCCATTTTGTTAATTGGTAGTTGCCGATTAACAATTAACAATTGCAATACGGCAATACGACCATACGGCCGGCGCCATTTTGCAATATGGCCCGAGTGCATGAGGTCGCTCCCGGACCCCCGCTGGACTTTTGGCAAGTCTTGTGGGGGTCAGGAGGCCCCCCCAAGCTGGCCAAAAGTCCCTGGGGGTCCAGCGGGGGTCCGGGAGCGATCTCCTGCGCTCGTGACATCGGGGGACAGGAACCAAAATGGCGCCATTTCTATTAACGCAGCCGTGGCCCGAGATTGGAAGATCACACCGAGACCCCCCCACAGGACCCCCAGGTAATTTAAAACATTTTGGGGGGGTTCGGGAGGGTGGGGGATTTATTTTAAAGGGTTGTGGTGGGTTTTAGGGTTGTTTTAGTGTGCCGGTTTTCCCGCCCTCCCCCGATTTACGATTTAAACGATTTAAAAAAAACAAAAAACCCCGCGACGATCAGATTCCCTCCCCCCCAGCCAAAATCGATCATTAAGACGATCGATCACATGATTCACATCTCTAATATTCAGTAGCACATTTATCCTGCTGAATATACAGGACAGGTTATCTGGCAAGCTTGTTCACTAACCAGATTAGGTCTAGATTCATCAAATTGCTATAAATATATCAGAAATAGCACTGGTGCTAAAAAAAACGGGTGTGGTTAGGTTAATTTCCTATGTATTGCATCACAGAGGAAATTATTGCATCGCGCGTTGCATTAGCGCATCGCACACTGCGTCAGTGTGTCACACATCATTTTACACGGCATGCGTTGATTTGTGCATGGCATGAGGGTTTTTGTTTATATATACCAATGTCCTGAAGCTGCTTCTTTGAGGGTGTGTCAGGCATTAGAGAGAGGAGAGGAAAGTTGGTGAGTGGATTAGTGGAAGTAGGAGCTTATAGATTTTATGAGTGCATTGTATGTCTTCTGTCCTCATCTGTTTCACTTTACCTTGGTCTTTTGTCTTTGTGTGAGTGAAAGTTTTTGTCAGTTTGTCCTGTTTGTTTTTGTGTCAGGTGGAGGAGATGGTGGTGGTGGTAGTGAGGCAGAGGAAAGAGGAGTGATGAGGTGGGGGAGGAGTGTTGAGGTGTGTGGTGAGGTAGGGGAGGAATAGTGAGGCAGAGGAGAAGCGGTTAGGAGGAGTGGTGTTAGTGGTAAGGCATGGTTGCATTGAGTGGAGAGGATGAAGCGTGAGAGGCAGGGAAAGAGAGGAGAGGAAAGGCATGAGAAGAGGACGGGGTGGGTGGAGGCGAGGAAGAGGGCAGGAGTGCTAGGGGAAGGAGGAGGAATAGGAGTAGGAGTAGGGACAGGGACAGGAGTAAATATAGGGAGGGAGCAAGGGATAGAAAGTGTCAAGAGGGGGAAGGGGATAGGCAGTCAAGTCTGGGGATAGGCAGGAGAGTCCGGTGGGAGGAAGATGATATGCTGGGGATAGCTAGAAAGGACAGAGAGAACGGGAGTTTGTAGGGCAGGTGGAGGGGGAGGAAGAAAGGGGAGAGAGGAGTGGGAGCGAGAGTGAAGAAAAGGAGGACACCTCTCTGGAAGCAGAAGTAGCACCCCCTTCAGGCAGCCAGGCAACAGGGTGCTTTTATCTCAGGGCATTGAAGTTTTGCCTGGAGGGCATTGAGATGATCATTGCTGGGTTCCTGGAACATTATGTCATGCTGTTCAGCAACCATGCAGCCAAGAACTTGAGGGCAGCCAAGGGACAGATCTAGTGCACCATCGCCCAAGCAATCTCAAGGCTCAGTCACGTGTGATGCAGTGGGGAGCAGGTGGCCCACAGGTAGTGGAATATAAAGGCCCAGTTAAAGTCCAAGGTGGCAAACTGCAACAGGTATATCCAGCAGACCGGCAGAGGAGCAAATCTCGCTTCTATTGCATAAGTCGGGGGATTTTAAAAGGGGCGCGTGCCCGTACCATTCCCAGTTTAGTAGTTCATCCACCAATTCACCCAATTAACATCTAGGTCCTCCAACTTTCCCCTGGTGTGATAGACTACTCATACCCCAGTTACCCCAGATCCTTTAAACCCCAAGAAATGGCTCAATCCTTTTATTTTATGACTCACACATCATCCTTGGCAAAAGTAAAGTTACACGGCAGGGGACCTCAGCACTAGCCGTGGCATGTATTTATTTATGTGCCCGAAACACCTACACCCAGACTTCACACTCCACCCCTTGTCAGGAATTTGAGAGATATGCCCATCGCGGCATTTATACATGTATCTGGGTACTTTACAAAATTTGGTCAGAGTGCACAAGCCCGACTTATTCACGTATTCTCCAACTGATGCGTGGGTCAGGCTTTTAAAATTCACCTTTCCATGCAATATTTTGTATCTTCCGCACTTCTACCCTCCCCTATTGTAAAGACCTTCTTTGCATGCAGTTTACATGCACAAATAATGCAAATAATGCATATACAGTCCTATGCAAATAATGTATCGTGGTCAAAAGAGAAGGTGGACAGCCGTGATTAAATAACACCTTGTTAAAAAATGCTAAACAAGAGGAGGGAAGCCTGGAAACCTAGCACGGATTCGAGGATCCCATCTCACATTTAAAGAGCCGACAAAGAAAAAATGTCATCAAATGTGAGGGTCAGTGCTGACCTGTATGTCAACCCAAGGCCACCACTCGAGGCACCCTGACTCGTCCAAAGTAAAAAAAAAAAAAAAGAAAAATGGGCCAGTATAAAGATGGCCTCAGTCCCTCATTCTCCCATAAGGTCTAAATGACAAAATGAGAGGCCCGGTCCAGGCCACCCCCAAGTCCATCAAAATGAGTGTCCTGTCCTGGCCCTCCACCGCAGAAAGGTATAAACAACAAAATGAATGTCTCATTTCCATCCTTCCCCCCCCCCAAGTCTATCAAAATGAGTGTCCAAGTCCTGGCTCCCCTCATCCCCCTGAAGTCCAACCTACATTGAGGGTCCTAGGCCCTCCCTCCTTATCCCCCTTCCCCTCAGTAGCAAGTTCAACAAAGCCCCTCTTGCACCCCAAAGTCTAATCTAAATGTATGGGCCTAGGCCCTCAAACCCCCCACCCCTTCACCTAAAAGAAAAATAACCCCCAAAAAATGGTCTCAGGCACTCACCTCTGAAAGCAAAAAAATAAATAAATTTACAGTCCAGATCCCCAACCCTCAACCCGTCAGCCCAACCACACTCCCTACCCCCCAAACCTTAAAGTACAATAAAGGTTCTCACGTCACGGCTAGGGAGCTCTCTAGCACCTCACCCGGTCAGCGTAATTCTTCAAAATAGCACCAACCCAACCTTTCCATAGCCATGTGACTGGGGCAAGGTCCGGGGATCGGACCTCGGCCAAATACCCTGTGTCCAATCTATGGACTTTGCCCCAATCACATAGTTGGGGCAAGGTCAGGTCGGTGCTATTTATAAAGAATGACGCCAATCAGATGAGGTGCTAGGGGGCACCCTGGCCTCAATGCGGGAGCCTCTACTGTAATTTAAGGTTTGTTGGGTGTGGGAGGAGGGTCAGAGGGTGGAGATGATGTGCCGGTGGTGGGGGGGGGGGGGGCTGGATATTAATTTTTGCTTGGATTCCTTTTGGTGTGGGGAGGGTTCCAGGAGGAGGTGGCAGGCCCAGGTCCCTCTTTTTTGATTTTTTTAATCTTTCGGGTGGGCAGGGGATGAGGGTTTCGATGGTTCGGGTCAATATTTATAGGTTGGACTTTGGGTGGGCAAGGAGGGACTTTGTTGGACATGCTACTGGGGGGAGGGGTTGCAAGGGGGAGGGCCTGGAACCCTTAATATAGGTTGGAATTTGGAGATGTGGAGGGACTGGGATCAGGACACTCATTTTATCATTTAGAACTTTCAGGGGGGTGGAAGGGCTGGGATGGGACATGCATTTTGATGGGCTTTGGGGAAGGCCAGGGTTAGGACACTTGTTTTATCATTTAGACCTTTTGGGCGGGTGAGGGGGCCAGGACTGGGACACTCATTTTGTAATTTAGACCTTTTAGGGAGTGGAAATCTGGGGCCATTGCCACACTGGCTCATTTTTCCTTTTTTTAATTTATGTTGGGGGAGTTGGGGCTGACTTGAGTGGCAGCCTCGGGTTGAGTTTGATAAGTGTAGTTCAGCTATTTGTGGCTGGAGGAGGTGTAACTTTGTGCTTGTATGTTGTTGTGCAAACTTGGGACATCTATGAATTTTCTATGCTGACTCATGCTCATGAGTCTGTTTTGAAAATTTGAGCTAAAGTCTGCGGGTATCCAGCCCTATGCAGGCTGTTTGAAAATTACCCTCGAAGTGTTAACCAGGAAAGATGGAAAACTGAAAGATGTAACAATAAGATTCCTGAGGAAATTATGATGAATGTACTGAAGATTGTGGTTAATAGTTTTGATATAACAGTATTAATTCATATGTTCCCAGAAATTGCAGGTTAGGTCTTGAAACACAGATTATTTCCTGTAAAGTTAATGTTAAAGTGATTAAAAAGTATGAATTTTTGGAAAATAAAATCAGCAGGTCCTTAATGAAAGTTTAAGGTAAGATAAAATTTCTCTCTAAAGGAAGCTAGAAAATATTGAAAATCTACTGGGGGATAAGGGAAATTGGATTTAGACAACACCAATGAGGGCCCCGAGTTTTATGGTCTGGGGAACTGTTAAATACGGGAGTAACCTTAATAAAAGACATGGGATTACTACCCTTAATCAATAAGTCTTGATGCTTTTGACACAAATGCAACATCACTTCCTGCTTTAATGGGGGGGGGGGGGGGAGAGGAATTGGATTCAGATGACAACCAACACAGGCCCTGGCTTTTACAGTCTAGGGTACTGATATGCAAACATAAGAAGAAAAGCACAGGACTGCTTCTATGGCCAAGTCTATTAGCATAGGGCCAGATTTTAGTTGGTACACGTGGGCGTAGATTTGTGCACACAACCCGGCGCGCACAAATTAACGCCCAATTTTATAACATGCGTGCAGCCGCGCACATGTTATAAAATCCGAGGTCGCCACGCGCAAGGGGGTGCACACTTGTGCACCTTGCGCATGTCGAGCCCTAGGGGAGCCCTGATGGCTTTCCCCATTCCCGTCGCCTTTCCCACCTTCCCCTCCCTTCCCCTACCTAATCCACCCCCAGCCCTTTCTAACCCCTCCCGACCTTTGTTGACAAAGTTGTGCCTGCCTTTGGGCAGGCGTAGGTTGCGCACTGTTGCGTTCGTGCCTCTTCTCACCCTTGCTCCACCCTCTCTACCTTGGCAGCGACTCCCTTCGGCTCTGACAGACAGATGCAGCCGCGGCTTCTCCCTGCCTCTTGGTCTTGGTGTCACCGGGCTGGCTTCACGCTATGGATCCGCCATGTTCCCGATGACGTAATGGCGCGTGCGCGCTCCAGACTTTGTACCAGCAGGGGCGCGAACCTCGGGGCGTTCCCCCATAGTGACGTCATCCATTTTCACTTTAAAAGGTCTTTGTTTGCTCCAACAGGACTTGCTTTGGCAGTGCACAATACTTGCAACAACGATCTGAGTCAGTGAGGGGAATCCTTCTCCACTGCTCGGTCTTTTCAAACTTACCAGGAGAACACGCTCCACGGGGGCTCCGCTCTCTCTTCTTGATTTCAGATTGCCAAGATGGGATCCGGTACTCGCTCCTCAAGGGTCTACGTCCTTGAATACTCAGAAGACTCCTCATTGCCTGGAGGTGATCGCAGACGTGAACACAGTGAGTTCCAAAGTAGATAGGAATCGGTACTCGCTCCACAAGGGCCTACATTCCTATAGCTCTGAAGACTTCCTTCCGTCCAAGACGTTATTGCAGGTACGGAGATCGTGAGTTATATTGGCAAGATTGCAGATAGGAACCGGTACTCGCTCCACGAGGGCCCATGTTCTTAGAATCCTTTACAGACTCTCTTCTACTCTAGAAGCCATTTCATATGCAGCTATTGTGAGTTCTTATTGCAGACTGTTTATAGGAACCAGTGCTTGCCTATGGCTCCTGTTCCTGAATGTAGGGATGTGAATCGTTTTTCTGACGATATTTTCAAGATCGTCAGAAATCGGGAGCTTCCCGAAACTGATAGGAAAACCCACAAAATTGTTCATGGGGTTCTCTTATTGTTTTGGGGGAGGGCGGGAAAAACGGCACACAGAAACAACCCCTAAACCCACCCGACCCTTTAAAACAGATCCTTTAGCGACCCCCCCCCCCCCGAAACTTTTTATAAGTACCTGGTGGTCCAGTGGGGGTCCCAAGAGCAATCTCCCGCTCTCGAGCCGTTGGCTGCCACTAATCAAAATGGCGCCAATGGCCCTTTGCCCTTACCATGTGACAGGGTATGTGTGCTATTAGCCGGCCCCTGTCACATGGTAGGAGTAATGGACAGCCAGCACCATCTTTAAAAATGGCATGAGCCACCCAGTAATGGACGGCCGGCACCATCTTTAAAAATGGCACAGGCCATCCAGTAATGGACGGCCGGCGCCATCTTTAAAAATGGCACGGGCCATCCAGTGCTCCTACCATGTGACAGTGGCCGGCCAATGGCACGGATACCCTGTCACATGGTAAGGGCAAAGGGCCATCGGTGCCATTTTTTTAGTGGCAGCCGATGGCCCGAGAGCGGGAGATCGCTCCCGGGACCCCCACTGGACCACCAGGTGCTTGCAAAATGTTTTTTTGGGGGGGTCGGAAGGGTGGGAGAAGCTAAGGGATCTGTTTTAAAGGGTCGGAGTGGGTTTTTTGTTTATCGGCTCAGGCGCAGCCGATAAAAAAAAAAACGATCGAACCGCATGAAAAAAATTTCACGATGTGAATCGGAACCGGAATTGGAACTGATTTCGGTTCCGATTCACATCTCTACCTGAATGTACTGAAGACTCTCTGTGGCATAGAGACCATTGCAGACATCTATTATTGTGAGTGTACCATCTTGTATCCAGTATAACCTGTCTACTCACTACTTCTAGTCTCTCTCTACAGCTCAGCAACCCAGAGATTATATTTCCAGCATCAGAATGACTTTGGCCCTGCCAGACACGTTGACTCACTACTGCCACCACTGGTGGTCCAGCTTCCAGCCTAATAAAGAACTATTTGTGTTTATTTCATATTACAGCCTAGCCAGTGGTTCCTCTCAGGATCTCCTCTTGGGGGCGCTGTCATCTGCCATTGGCCCAGGGATTCACCGTTTCCTCCAAGTGGTCATTTCTTACTTTACTGTCACTCTGTGGAAGCCAACCACTACCGACCACTAACACCGCTTACAGAAGTATTATATAGATAGATAACTCCTCTTTCTATGGAACTTGCCAGCAGCCTATATATAACAGATTGCTACTCCGTAGCGGAGGCATGATAGATTGCTATCTCAGTAGTGAAGTACAATATATCTATTGTTAGCTCCTCTCCTCAGAAGAGTATCATTGAACAGATTGCCAACTCCTCTACCCTGGGGAGTTGATCCATAACAGATTGCAACCTCCTTCCTAACAGCAGTTTGCTAACTGATTACTAACTCCGCCCTCCTGGAGGATAGCTAACTCCTCCCCTCTGGAGGAGCAGATCATGACAGATTGCTAACTCCTCCCCCTTTCAGGAGGAAAGCAGAACAGATTGCTAACTCCACCCTCCTGGCGGGGTGAACGATAACAGATTGCTAACTCCTCCCCTCTGGAGGAGGAGAGCGTAACACGCAGGCCAAAGCATGATCCCCCGGCACGGCTGCTGTGCCGGAGGCCTCAGTCCCGCCCCCGCCCCACCCCCAGACTGCCCCACCCCGCCCACTCCCAGCCCCATTTTTCAAGCCCCGGGACATTCGCATGTCCTGGGGCTTGCGCGCATCGCCGGGCCTATGCAAAATAGGCTCGGCGCGCGCAGGAGCGGGTTTTTGGGGTTACGCGCGTAACCCTTTGAAAATCTGCCCCATAGTGACTATTGGGACAGTATTTTTGATTCCTGGCATGAAAACTTAGAGGTAGATCTTAAACAAGTACGTGCGCGCGTACTTTTGTTCACGCAATTGGCGCAAACAAAAGTACGCTGGATTTTATAAGATACGTGCGTAGCCGCGCGTATCTTATAAACTCCGGGGTCGGCACACGTAGGGCTGCACAAAATCAGCAGCCTTCGCGCGCCGAGCCACGCAGCCTGCCTCCATTCCCTCCACATCCCCCCACCTTCCCCTATCTAACCCACCCCCCAGCCTTACCTAAATCCCCCCCCACCTTTGTTGTGCAAGTTACGCCTGCTTGAGGCAGGCGTAACTTGCACGCGCCGCCTTGGCATCCCCCAGCACAGGCCGCAGTGCCGGGGAACTCGGGACCTCCCTCCCGGCCCATCCCCCGAACCGTCGCCACACCCCTGGACCCGCCCTGGACCACCCTCTGACCCCGAACATGCCCCGGACACCCCCTAGCCTGCTGACACGCCCCCGGACATGCCCCCCCCCCGCCCCTTTTACGAAGCCCCGGGACTTACACGCGCCCCGTGGCTTTGCGCGCACCGGCGGCCTATGCAAAATAGGCGCACCGGTGCGTGAGTGCCCTGCGCGCGTAAATCCGGCAGGATTTACTTGTGCAGGCCTTTTAAAATCTACCCCATACTGCAGAAGAAAGAAAGACCACAGGTCTTTATAACAACATCTGTGGTTTTCAATATTATTTGCATTAGTCTAAAAATAAAAACAATTTTCACTGACTATACGATATGTGAAATTACAAAAGAAGATGAAGTAGAAAGCGTATAGCATGAGAATTAAAAACCCTAATAACGGAAATAATTCTAATTTCTAAAATAAGATGGCATATATATGTTTGTTTTTCATCTCCTTTAAGCTGACAAAAGAATGCTTTTTTTTATAATTTTTTATTTATATTCTGCCATTCAAGACACTTCAAAGTGGATTACATTCAAGCACTGTAGATTTTTCCTTATTCCCAGAGGGCATACAATTTAAGGAGGTCATATACTAAAGTTTAGTATTTTCCCTTGGTGAAGGAAAATACTGCAGAGTTTATTAAACTGATGTTGCAATTGGCGGTTCATGGTCCCATTCCGTGGACTGCCGCTCTTATCTCCAGCCCGGACTCTGGTGCACTGCTCCCTGATGCTGTGGCTGGCCTCCCCAGTGAGGATGCAGTTGTCTGTCACAGTATGACTAGGCCAATGCTGAAGCCATCGCAGACAATGCTGGAGGGATTCCTTAGGTGTGTGCATGCCCAACTTGCTGGCATTTAAAGGGACCACAGCAGGAAATTCCCTGCAGCACCTTTTGATGACAGACTCTTTCACTATTTAAGGGAACCTCCCCCTGCAGCCTACGCCTTGGCAATAGGTTGACTCCGCCTGCAGAAGTGCTTTGACTCTATGTTCCTGGTTTCTCCTTCCTGGTTGACACTGTGGGTCATTCTTGTGCTCCTGTCCTGTTCCTGGTTTCTTGGCAGTCTAGTTTGTCTTCGTGGTCAGTCTTTCCTTCGTCTATCTCCAGCATCTCATCTTGCTCCTATGGTTCCTCGTCCTCCTTTTTCCTCTTCATTCCTTGTCTCTTCGGATTTGACTTCTGGCTTTGACCTCGGACCAGACTTCTGGCATCTATGTGGATTGGACTTTTGGCTTGACCTCGGATTGGACCTCAATGCTGCTTGAACTCCACCTGGCCAGACCACTGCCTGAACTATGACACTGCAAGAATGCTGCCTGCTTCCAACAACAGCCTGTACCTGACACTGTTGACAGTTGCTTGTCCCGGCTCCAGTTCCTTCTCCATGCTGGCCTGCAATGACTTCATCACTATGGAACTTCACCTCCACAGAGGCTCACACCTAAGACCAGCCAGTCCCGGCATCCAAGGGCTCAACCTAAGGGGAACGTGGGCTGATATTGGCGAAGCGATAGTTGGGCATCTGCTACTGCCAGCTCCACCTGCTGACAGTGAGGACCTGCACACTCGCGTGATACACAATCTGTGAAGGAACCAATAGCTGGGCACTTAACATAAAAAGAAGATCACTCAATCCCTTCAAAATACTGGCCAATCTATCAATGTATTCATTAGGCTCAACAGTATAAAAATAGTGAATCCATCTCTTTTACTTTAGCACTAATACTCAATCAAAATTACCCCCATGAGCTCACTGTTCAGGTTGTTCAATAACTGCAAAAGAGAGATCAGCCAAACAATGGCCAAGGGATATATTATACAATGTTGTACTAAATGGTCTTCAACCTGACCCTGTGTTAGTGCACTTTGATGTTCAATCAAACAGACCGATAATGAACTTTTTGTTTCCCCTATATATATATAAAACAGACAACATGGGTAACCAAATACCATAAATTATACCCCATGAAGAACAAGTTGTTAATTTTCACAAAGAAACATGCCCTGTCTTTGAATATGTTAATGCAGTACAAAAAAAAAAAGATTGACCACATATAGAGCAGTGATTATAAGGAAAAAGATCTGTCACTTCTGTCACATCTTCTATAGACCCATTTCTGCCTTCACGATATTCAGAATGTTCAATGCAATCTCTTATATGACAACCACGTCAGAAGGCAAACATCGGGCCTGATTCAAAAGCAATTTCAATATATGCTAGTGCTTCCTAATGCTCTTTTGTACTTGAGATATTTGTGGAGAATATGGAAGTGCACAAGTTGCCCTTGTTTTTTCTTTTACTCTTGCTGGTTGAAAAAGTAATTCTTGATTCACACACCGAGTTCTTTTATAGGCTTTTTTCAAAATATAGAGAGGATACCCACATTCTGCAAAATTGCATATCATCTCCTTAGCTCTCATTTTACTTCAGTGCTGGGAAAAATAGTGGAAACTATTCTCAAGATCAAAATTGTAGAGCATATAGAAAGACATGGTTTAATGGAACACAGTCAACATGGATTTACCCAAGGGAAGTCATGCCTAACAAATCTGCTTCATTATTTTTGAAGGGGTTAATAAACATGTGCATATAGGTGAACCGGTAGATGTAGTGTATTTGGATTTTCAGAAGGCGTTTGATAAAGTCCCTCATGAGAGGTGTCTATGAAAACTAAAAAGTCATGGGATAGGAGGCGATGTCCTTTCGTGGATTACAAACTGGTTAAAAGACAGGAACAGAGAGTAGGATTAAATGGTCAATTTTCTCAGTGGAAAAGGGTAAACAGTGGAGTGCCTCAGGGATCTGTACTTGGACTGGTGCTTTTCAATATATATAAATAAATGATCTGGAAAGGAATACAATGCGTGAGGTTATCAAATTTACGGATGATACAAAATTATTTAGAGTTGTTAAATCACAAGCAGACTGTGATACATTATAGGAGGACCTTGCAAGACTGGAAGATTGGGCATCCAAATGGCAGATGAAATTTAATGTGGACAAGTGCAAGGTGTTGCATATAGGGAAAAATAACCCTTGCTGTAGTTACACGATGTTAGGCTCCATATTAGGAGCTACCACCCAGGAAAAAGATATAGGCATCATAGTGGATAATACTTTAAAATTGTTGGCTCAGTGTGCTGCAGCAGTCAAAAAAGCAAACAAAATGTAAGGAATTATTAGGAAGGGAATGGTTAATAAAACGGAAAATGTCATAATGCCTTTATATCACTCCATGGTGAGACCGCACCTTGAATACTGTGTACAATTCTGGTTGCCGCATCTGAAAAAAGAAATAGTTGTGATGGAAAAGGTACAGAGAAGGGCAACCAAAATGATAAAGGGGATAGAACAGCTCCCCTATGAGGAAAGGCTGAAGAGGTTAGGGCTGCTCAGCTTGGAGAAGAGACGGCTGAGGGGGGATATGATAGAGGTCTTTAAGATTATGATAGGTCTTGAACGAGTAGATGTAACTCAGTTATTTACACTTTCCAATAATAGAAGGACTAGGGGGCATTCCATGAAGTTAGCAAGTAGCACATTTAGGACTAATCGGAGAAAATTCTTTTTCACTCAACGCACAATAAAGCTCTGGAATTTGTTGGCAGAGGATGTGGTTAGTGCAGTTAGTGTAGCTGGGTTCAAAAAAGGTTTGGATAAGTTCTTGGAGGAGAAGTCCATTAACGGCTATTAATCAAGTTTACTTAGGGAATAGCCACTGCTATTAATTGCATCAGTAGCTTGGGATCTTCTTAGTGTTTGGGTAATTGCCAGGTTCTTGTGGCCTGGTTTGGCCTCTGTTGGAAACAGGATGCTGGGCTTGATGGACCCTTGGTCTGACCCAGCATGGCAATTTATGTTCTTATGTTCTTATATTAGAGCACAACCGTCTCAAATGGAGTAATCGTCCAAAAGCTAAAATTTCCCACAGATGACGGGCATGACAGCTTGATAACCAAAGCAGAGTATTTCTATTGGTAGACTTTTTATATACAGTGACGTCAAAATCTTCTCTTTTCAAAGAAACAAAGATGTCTAAAAATTATAAGGAATGGAAAAAATAATTTTTGCCTCTATTTTCTACCTTTCCAATGCTGAAAACGCTCCAAAAGAGTCACAGTTGGTAGCTACAGCCTCACACCTTGGAAACGTGCTGCTTGCCTGGATCTTGAGGCTGTCTTTTTCATCTACATATCTAGATCTCAGGTTGTAGCAGGTTTTGTAGGTGTGATTCTCATTTTTTCATGTTTGATAGAAAATTTTACCACCAAACAAAAGAGTAGCCATGGGTGCCAGATGTGGCTAACCTTTATCGGGCCCAATGTTTGCTTTACATGTGGTCACAATATAAGAGATAGGAACATAAGAACACGCCATACTGGGCCAGACTAAGGGTCCATTAATCCCAGCATCCTGTTTCCAACAGTGGCCAATCCAGGCCATAAGAACCTGGCAAGGAGCCAAAAACTGTCTATTCCATGTTACTGTTGCTAGTAATAGCAGTGGTTATTTTCTAAGTCAACTTATTTAATAGCAGGTAATGGACTTCTCCAAGAACGTATCCAATCCTTTTTTAAACACAGCTATACTAACTGCACTAACCAAATCCTCTGGCAACAAATTCCAGAGTTTAATTGTGCATTCAGTGAAAAAGAACTTTCTCCGATTAGTTTTAAATGTGCAACATGCTAACTTCATGGAGTGCCCCCTAGTCTTTCTATTATCCGAAAGAGTAAATAACCGATTCACATCTACCCATTCTAGACCTCTCATGATTTTAAACACCTCTATCATATACCCCCTCAGCCGTCTCTTCTCCAAGCTGAAAAGTCCTAACCTCTTTAGTCTTTCCTCATAGGGGAGCTGTTCCATTCCCCTTATCATTTTGGTCGCCCTTCTCTGTACCTTCTCCATCGCAGTTATATCTTTTTTGAGATGTGGCGACCAGAATTGTACACAGTATTCAAGGTGCGGTCTCACCATGGAGTGATACAGAGGCATTATGACATTTTCCGTTTTATTCACCATTCCCTTTCTAATAATTCCCAACATTCTGTTTGCTTTTTTGACTGCCGCAGCACACTGAACCAATGATTTCAATGTGTTATCCACTATGATGCCTAGATGGCATTGGATATTCTGAATATCACAAAAGTAGTAGTGGTTCCATAGAAGATGTGTCAGTGATGACAGGTCATTTTCCTTGTAATTACTGCTCAGTATATGGTCAATCTTTTTCAGATATTGCATAACCATTTTCAAAGACAGGACATTTTTCTTTGCAAAAATTAACCATTTGTTCTTCATGTGATGTAATTTATGGCATTTGGTACCCCTGTTATCAGTTACATATAGGGAAAATGAAATGCTGCTTATGTGTCCATATGATTGAACATCGAAGTGTGGGCACACAGGGTCAAGTTGAAACCTTTTAGTACAATGTTGTATATCCCTTGGCCACTGTTTGCTGATCTCTATTTTGCAGTTATTGAATAACATGAACAGCAAAGTAACAGGTGTAATTTTGATCAAGTATTAGTTGAACAGGAACAGAAATGGATTCACTATTTTGATACTGTTGAGCCTAATAGGTTGAATAAAGAGATAACTTGGTCAGTACTTCGAAGGAGGAAGGGATTGAAAAGTAGGGATGTGAATCGTTTTTTGACGATTTAAAATTTCGTCCGATATATTTTAAATCGTCAAAAATCGTTAGGGCCACGATACAATACCAATTCCCCCGATTTATCGTCAAAAAATCGTAAATCGGGGGAAGGGGGAGGGCAGGAAAACCGGCACACTAAAACCCCCTAAAACCCACACCCGACCCTTTAAATTAAATCCCCCACCCTCCCGAACCCCCCCCCCAAATGCCTTAAATTACCCTGGGGTCCAGCGGCAGTCCATAGCTAAATCGGGGGAAGGGGGAGGGCAGGAAAACCGGCACACTAAATCCCCCTAAAACCCACCCCCGACCCTTTAAATTAAATCCCCCCCCCAAATGCCTTAAAGTACCCTGGGGTCCAGCGGCGGTCCGAAACGGGCCGAAAACCGGCACACTAAATCCCCCTAAAACCCACCCCCGACCCTTTAAATTAAATCCCCCCCCGAACCCCCCCAAATGCCTTAAAGTACCCTGGTGTCCAGCGGCGGTCCGAAACGGGCTCCTTCTGTTGAAGCGTGTTGTCTTCAGCCGGCGCCATTTTGCAAAATGGCCGCCGCAAAATGGCGGCGGCCATAGACCAACACGATTCGACCGCAGGAGGTCGCTTCCGGACCCCCGCTGGACTTTTGGCAAGTCTTGTGGGGGTCAGGAGGCCCCCCCAAGCTGGCCAAAAGTCTCTGGGGGTCCAGCGGGCGTCCGGGAGCGATCTCCTGCCGCGAATCGTTTTCCGGACGGAAAATGGCGCCGGCAGGAGATCGAATGCAGGAGGTCGTTCAGCGGAGGTCCGGAACCCTCGCTGAACGACCTCCTGCAGTCGATCTCCTGCCGGGGCCATTTTCCGTACGGAAAATGGTGCCGGCCATACGCGTATGGCCGGCGCCATTATCCGTACGGAAAACGATTCGCGGCAGGAGATCGCTCCCGGACGCCCGCTGGACCTCCAGAGACTTTTGGCCAGCTTGGGGGGGCCTCCTGACCCCCACAAGACTTGCCAAAAGTCCAGCGGGGGTCCAGAAGCCACCTCCTGCGGTCGAATCGTGTTGGTCTATGGCCGCCGCCATTTTGCAACGGCCATTTTGCAAAATGGCGCCGGCTGAAGACAACACGCTTCAACAGCAGGAGCCCGTTTCGGACCGCCGCTTGACACCAGGGTACTTTAAGGCATTTGGGGGGGTTCGGGGGGGGGATTTAATTTAAAGGGTTGGGGGTGGGTTTTAGGGGGATTTAGTGTGCCGGTTTTCGGCTCGTTTTGGACCGCCGCTGGACCCCAGGTTACTTTATGGCATTTGGGGGGGGATTTAATTTAAAGGGTCGGGGGTGGGTTTTAGGGGGATTTAGTGTGCCGGTTTTCCTGCCCTCCCCCTTCCCCCGATTTAGCTATGGACCGCCGCTGGACCCCAGGGTAATTTAAGGCATTTGGGGGGGGGGGGGGGTTCGGGAGGGTGGGGGATTTAATTTAAAGGGTCGGGGGTGGGTGGGTTTTAGGGGGTTTCGGGAGGGTGGGGGATTTAATTTAAAGGGTCGGGGGTGGGTTTTAGGGGGTTTTAGTGTGCCGGTTCACGATTTTAACGATTTTCACGATATTCTAAACACACAAACGGCAACGATACGATTCCCTCCCCCTCCCAGCCGAAATCGATCGTTAAGACGATCGAGGACACGATTCACATCTCTATTGAAAAGCTGTTTATTGATTGTTCTTCTTTTTGTTCTAAGTGCCCAGCAATTGTTCCCTTCACAGTTTGCGTATCATGTGAGTGTGGATCTTGGGTGCAAGTTGGATTGGAAATCCAGCTGGTGATTGGTCTTTTGATTTTTGCCTGAGCAATCATTTGATTCAGGGTTTAAAATACGGAGGAGTTAAGTATTTCAGTGAGTGTTGCACCATCTTTGAATCCTTTTTGTTAAAATGAACCAGAATGAGTGGTGAGAATATAGTTGATTTTGGCTTTTAAATTTAATTTCTGCATCAGGAGTTTGTTTAATTTTAATTTTTGTCCTTCAGAGATGTGCCTGTCTAAACCCCTGATATGCCAAAACATGGACCATGCTGGGTTGTATTAAGGTTCTGTCAGAACTCTCTAAGAAAAATGTTTTTAGAAGAAGTTTTTAGAGAAGTTTTTTGATAAAATGATGGTTAATGATGGGAAAAATAATGTCATTATATTATTTCCATGATAATAAACAGAGGTTTGGTAAATGATTTGAGAATTGGTGACTTACACTGATACTGTTTGAAGCCCATTTTGGGGAAGAGACAGCAGATTAAACCTTAGCATCTCAATTGATCTGATTCCTTCTTCTTTAAAATAAGTAAAAAATATAAAATACAAAGTGACAATCAAGAACTATTAATAAAGATTTTTTGTATGTGGATACATTTTCTTCTACATCTCATTTTCTAATTGGTATATTGGATATTATTGGGAGGTTTTGCTCTTTCTGGATTATTACTATTCAGTTTATGAGACTATTTTTTAAAGATGAAATTGTAAGATCTGGAGGTGGGGGTAGGCGGTTGGAGGGGGGAGACAACTTTGATAAAGAGGCAGGGTTGGGAAGGGAGGAGTCAGCGCCGTATTTTTTAAAACTTTTTAAAAAAAATTATTGCATTGGGGCATCCTCTAGAAGCTGAGAGGGGTGGGGTGGGGAAATGGGTATTTTTTAACTTTTGGGTGGAGGTTTCATTTGAGCTACATTGGCTCTTTAACATACAACTCTAATTAGGATGCTCCAAGGGAAAATTAGCTACAATTCCAAGGTTGTAGCTAATTTTCATGAAAATAATGCGGCTTGTGATTTATCCGGCAAGTGGTGTTATTTTGTTTCCATGAAAATACCTAGTAATGAGTTACTTTGCATTCATAGCAGCTCATTTCCATTTTGAGTAGAATAGGTGGGCCCGTGAGCACACAAAGGGCCCATGGCTAACCTGGGGCCATGGGCTGAAGTCGGGCGGTGACATGCTGGCAGAGCGGCGTTGGCTAAATAGCCTCGGAGTACTCCTGCACTCCGAGGGTGGCGTGGGGCCAGCATCATCGGGGCTCCCAAGCGCTCCGGCACGTCCCAATGACATTGGCAGCATTGCCACGCAATTGGGGGGGGGCATTCCTACAGACTGGCATCATTGGGGACAACCGCGGCCGGCCCTGATGACGTCGGCCCGCATACTTAAGGTGAGAGCTGCATCGCAACCGGCCTCTTTCTCCTCTCCCCAGGGACCAGCAACACAGGCATAGTTGCGGCGTGACTCGGATCACTGACCATGTGGTGAAATCGCTCGCAGAGGCGGCGATTTCACCAGGAGCAAAGAATTAAAATAATTAAAACAAAAAAAACAGCAGACCAGTCTATGATCTGGGAGAAGCCAAGGATGGCAGCCAAGTGGGACTTGAAAACATTGTCTACAAGGCGGCAAATAAAAAAACAAAACAAAACAAATTTTAATACATAAAAATACCTGCAGCAGCAAGCAATTCAAGAAAAGGAAGGCACCAGGGTGCCCTGCCGGGCAGCCGCCCGCACCAAGGAACGAAGGGAAGAAGGCATCAAGCGTGAGAGAAAAAGATCAGTGCAACAGTGAGTACCCAATGGAAAGGGGACCGAGAACCCGCTACATGGGGCAGAGAGGCGCCTCTACTCAGGGCATGCAGAGCTGAAGGGGAATGAGGATGGAGGGGAGAGGTTGTGGAAGGGACCCCCCACAGCACAGGATGGCAGAGGGAAGAGGTCATGGAAGGGACCCCCCCAGCGCAGGTCTGCAGAGGGAAGAGGTCGTGGAAGGGATCTCCCCTAGCGCAGAACGGCAGAGGGAGGAGGTCATGGAAGAGACCCCAGCAGCGCAGGACTGAGTGTATGAACGGGCGGAATGTGGATCGTGACTCGCTGATGACACAGGTCCCACAACGAAACAGGGGGTGGTTTACAACTGCAGTAAACCGCAAGAATAACACTGCAAGCGCGAACCCTGGCTCAGGGGCCAGACACAGACTATGGGTTTCCCTTATTTACTGGGGTTCCCTCCACCTTGGGCCTGCGGACCTTGGATGCCGCCAGCCAACTCCGATGGAAGTAACAGCAGCCCAGGACCTAACACATTCCTGCAATGGTCACAAACGGCCTACACTGGAGGGATGCCATACCCGGTATATCCATGGGGATATTGGCCAGGACAGCAGGGCATGTGGAACAACCAAGAGGCCCAAGGGAGAGACGAGCAGAACTCACTGGCAGCAGGGCATAGCGGGTATGCTAGACGCATGCCAAGAAGAAGAAATAGTAGTAACACTGCAGCCAATAGTCAGTCCGAAGGAGAGACCCAACGCAGTGAGACAACCAGTGCAACGACCGATAGCGATGGAGAGAACATGATACTACTGGAGGTGCGCACGGGGAACGCAGTTGCAGCAGAAGCTGGGCTTGAGCAACAACAGCTGGGTGAGTTATCCGAGCATAATGTTTCAATTCTACAGCCCCTCGCCGACATGGCGGTAGCGCATGCGTCAAAAAAGAAAGGAAGTGGAAAGCGGAGGAGAAGGTACAGTTCAAGTTCAGTAACATTAGCTCATCTTTGGACTCCGATAGCGCAGACAAGGACAGCTTAACACGGGCACAGTCGGCACATGGAGAGGTGGCAGCAACCTTGATGCCGGCGAACAGCGTAGCCCCTCTATGGTTAAGTGTGCTGAGGAAGCTGCGAAAAAGTATTATAGAGAGAAAATACATCGACATCTTCCACTTATGGAAGGAAGGAGGAGCTCAAGAGACAAAAAAAAGAAAAAAGGCAGAGATGCACTGCCAGAGGACAACAAGACCACACCGCGGAACATATGGACATGGACCAGAGCATATCTCAGACTGATGAGTGTCATAACAAAATCCGATCCATTGCAATGCGGACTGATGCTCGGGTACGCAAACACAATTTTGGCGGCGCAAAGAGCATATGAAGGCTGGGCGTGGCTAAATTATGACGAGCACTTCCGGGACAAGATGGAGGACTCCGGAATGATGTCATCTGGGACCCACAATGTCAACCTATGGTTAAAACAAATGACAAACAAGGCCACTGACACTGGGGGGGGGGGGGGGGGGCGTGGAAGAGCATTGACAAGGACATCATACACGGGAGCAGCCTACGGCGGAACGACAGACAATCAAAATAATGCCTGCTGGAGATTTAACAAATCTTCTTGCATGTTCAAAGATTGCAAGTTCAAGCACATTTGCTTGATTTGCGCGGCACCCCATTCAGCAAACAAATATACAAAGAAGATGGCCACGGGAAGTTCTTCCCCAAGAAAATGAAACAAGGCAATGGTAAAAGCAGCCTCACCGATTCGAATGGACAGAAAGTTAGAATGGCTTGGGAAATACCAAACGAAAGAGGATGCTGGGAGGATTGCCAGTGTTTTTAGTGAAGGATTCCGAATTCCTTACCAAGGAAAAATCAAAGAGTTTACAGCCAATAACACAGCGTCGACAACGAGACATCCTGAACATTGAGCTGTCGTTGGATAGAATGGCAGGCCCTTTTGCAACACCCCCATTCCAAAATATGGCATTATCTCCTCTGGCGGTAGTACCAAAGAAGGAGCCAGGCAAATACAGACTGATCCAAAACCTATCATTTCCACCTGGGCTCTCAGTCAATGACCACCTGCCACAGGAAGAATGTTCCATACGATATGCATCATTTGACAGTGCGATCACTCTTCTTCAGAGGTGCGGAGAGTCTTCAGTCATGGCAAAAACTGACACTGAATCGGCATTTCGGCTGCTGCCAGTCCACCCATCTAGTTTTCCTTTGCTGGGCTTCAAGTTTCGTGTGATGTTTTACTTCGACAAGTGCATGCCCATGGGTTGCTCCGTGTCCTGCGCCTATTTCGAGGCCTTCAGTTCATTTTTACACTGGGTGACGGCAAAAAGGGCACAGTCAGACAATATAATACACTACTTAGATGACTTCCTGTTCGTCGGCTTGGCTGAAACAGAGACAGCAGCTCGCCTGTTACGGACCTTTCAGGAGGTGGCGGAGGATTTTGGAGTTCCGCTTGCAAAAGAGAAGAAGGATGGGCCAACTACCACCATGTGCTTCCTCGGCATTGAAATGGATTCTAAGAGGATGATATCCAGACTCCCAATGGACAAGCTACAAAAATTGCGTGACCTACTGGACAAGGCATCCAAGGCGAAGAAGATGACACTCCGGGAAGTGCAGGCAATGTTGGGAGCTTTTAATTTTGCCTGCCAAGTAATCCATATGGGCAGAGTCTTCCTGCGCAGACTAGCCGCAGCGACAGCAGGAGTGTGACATCTGCACCATTTCATCAGGATATCACAACCTATACGCGAGGACATGGCGATATGGGCCTTGTTCCTGAGCAGTTACAACGGCATATCGATCTGGCAGGAGCCCCCGGTCTCAAGCCATGACTTGGACATTTATTCAGATGCTTCTGGGGGATGGGGATTCGGCGTGTACTGTCAGGGTGTGTGGGCCGCCACGCAATGGCCGGCCGCATGGGTGAATGAAGGAATAACAGCAAGTATAACATTCCTGGAGCTTTTCCCCATATGGGTGGCGTTGATAATCTGGGGAGAGCGCTTGTGGAACAAGCCCATCATATTCTGGCGTGACAACCAAGCCGTGGTTTCAGTCATTAACAGACATTCAGCCAAATGTCCACGGGTGGCGGACCTGTTTCGGCAGGTAGTCCTAAGTAGTTTGCGCATTAATACCACTGTAAAGGCGCAACATGTTCCAGGGGCTTGTAATGGTGTGGTGGATTCTCTATCTCATGCTAAATGGTCTTTGTTCTGCAAACAGGTACCCGATGCCGACGAACTGGCAATTCCAGTACTGGAGCACATATGGGCAATTGGTCGCCAACCACATTAGAACTGTTGGGGCGATCTGTGGCTCCCACCACTTGGGATGCTTATTGCAGGGGATACGGGAGAGTGTGCTCCTTCCTGAGACAACATGGTTGGGGAAAAAAGACCGGTAGCAGAGGAACGGATTGTGGCATACATATCGTGGGCCAAGGACGCGGGACTGTCCAGGGGCATGATAGTGAAGCGGTTAGCTGGGCTGGCATTTTTCATAGGAGCTCAAGGTTGGGGGGACCCTACCAAAGGATTTCTGACTCGAAAAATGTTGAAGGGTTGTGGAAGAAGATTAGGGGCCCAGAGGGACGGGCAACATCCCATAACCCATGATTTATTAATATTAATGTGGCATAGGTTGGGCGACATATGCCATTCAACATCCGAGACACGGTTATTTAGATTAGCTTTTATGCTAGCCTTCAGTGTGCTACATCCAAGAAAGGTGTCATTCACACGGGAATGCTGATGCGGAATGTCACAAAGCAGGCGGACATGATGAGGATGTTTATACCAAGGTCCAAAACAGATCAATTGGGGAGGGGAGCGACCGTGACACTAAGACAATTGCATAGTCAAGTCACTTGCCCGTTGGCCAACTTAGAGAAATATCAAGCCGTGCATCCTAGGAAAGGGGATCATTTACTTATACATGCAGACGAGGCCCTCTTAACGCGATACCAGTTTTCAGCGATACTCAAGCGAACCTTAATTGAGATAGGAGAGAATGCAGATAACTTTTGGACAGACTCTTTCAGAATAGGAGCGGCCACTAGCAACAGAAAGAGAGATGGCGCTCTGCCGCGGTAAATTCCTCCGTCAGGCAGGATCGAGCCGGTGTATTGCAACAGGTTGATTAATTTGCTTATTTCATTGCAGAATCATGTCCTAGGTCGGTACAGATGTGGATCATGGAGCACTCATTCATGCACTGGGCGGAATAGAGGGCACAGCAGCGCAAATACAGTCTGCATCTGGGCTTGGCACATCGGGGGGTGCGCATCACTTGGATGTGAAAGTGTGGAATGCGCTGGGAGCAGGTACTGCCCACACTACGGGTCAAGAGGGATTCTTTGGCCAGATCGGACATCATTATAATACACCTGGGTGGTAACAATTTAGGGGCAATGTCATGCAGACAGCTGTTACGGCAGGTAAAGAGGGACCTACGGGAAATACAATTGGGGTTTCCGGGAGTGCTTATTTGCTGGTCCAACATAATATCATGCATTAAATTTGCAAAACAAAAGTTATAGGGGAGAGCCCAGAAGAAGTTAAACAGACAGGTCGGAGGATGGTTGGTGCGCATGGGGAGCTGTCAGATACTGCACACATGGGCTGATCAACAGTACAAAGGTTTTTACCTGCAGGACAGGGTACACCTATCTGATATAGGGTATGACCTTTTCAATAATGAAATACAGGAGGCACTTGAAAGGAACTGCACATGGGTGTAAAGGGGCCGCAGCTAAGGTTTGGTTTGGGGGGGGCACCAGGCAAGTGTAAACACAACCTGGCACTGGTGGTGGGTACCTGGGCCAATAGAGAACTATTAGACATTAGAGATGTGGTTCATTTATCGCACGAATTAGGAAATTACACAAAATTTCCTAATTCGTTGTGGTTTCTGAGTCCCCGAAACCCGAAAAGAATTTTCCCCGAATTTCGGGGAAATTTCGTTTTTCGGGTTTGCATGGAGAGAGGGGCACTTTTTTTTTTTTTAAATTAAAAACCACCCCAAACATTTAAATTAACTATAATACAACACCCCCCCTCCCCTGATCTCGATCCCTCCCCAAGACTTACGAACATCCCTGGTGGTCCAGCGGGGTCCCGGGTGCCATTTGATCCTTCGTGCCCATGTTGTGCGCTATTGCCAGGCTTGCTCAAAATGGTGCCGAATAGCCTGAACTACCATGTCACAGGGGCTACCGGCGCCATTGGTCAGCCCCTGTCACATGGCCATTGGCGCCATCTTGTGCTCCTGTCATGTGACTGGAGCTGACCAATGGCGCCGAAAGCCTCTGTGACATAGTATAGGCAAAGGCTATCGGCGCCATTTTGATTACTGGCAGCCGACAACAAAATTGCTCCTGGACCCCCAGGGATTATTGGCAAGCCTTGGGGGGGTCAGGAGGGGGCTCTTGACCCCCCCAAGGCTTGCCAATAATCCCTGGGGGTCCAGCAGGGGTCCGGGAGCGATTTCGTTGTCGGCTGCCAGTAATCAAAATGGCGCCGATAGCCTTTGCCCATACTATGTCACAGAGGCTATTGGCGCCATTGGTCAGCTCCAGCCACATGACAGGAGCACAAGATGGCGCCGATGGCCATGTGACAGGGGCTGACCAATGGCGCCGGTAGCCCCTGTGACATGGTAGTTCAGAGGCTATTCGGCAGTCGGCACCATTTTGAGCAAGCCTGGCAATAGCGCACATGGGCACAAAGGATCAATTGGCACCCGGGACCCCGCTGGACCACCAGGGATGTTCGTAAGTCTTGGGGAGGGATCGGGATGGGGGGGGTTGTATATATGTACGAAAATGCTTTTAAATGCTTGGGGTAGGTTTTTTTTTTTTAGCTTCGTTTCCTGATTCGTTTTTTGGCCCGGTTTCGGGTTTCCTCGTTTCGTTTTTCGAAAAACGAAATGAGAAAACCCAAATTGTACCACGAAGTATCTGAACCGAAAAACTGTTATGTCAATAAAAGCTGCGGCCAATTCATATCAAGATTAATGTGTAAGATGCAATTATTTCGGGATGGAAAGGGGGCAAGATGCAGAAAGGAGCCCGAGAGGCATTACAGCTCCCAGAGTCAATATTATTGCAAGGCATTTACTACACAGTAAATGCTTCATGCCTCGGCAGGCATTTAATGAGCACACATGAAATCTTGGTTATTCCCTCGGCCATATTTCTGTCTTAGTCTAATTTAATGCTTTCTTTTTCATTACCTTTTAATTTGATTAATTTTATAGTTCTATTTTATTGATGTCTATATTATGTATTATGTGATTATGTTTTATATTCTTGATATATTTTAATGAATTTTGCTATTGTACTTAAACTATGTGAACTGGTATGATGTCCCACGAATATCGGTATATAAAATAAATAAATAAGTGACCTCTTACATTTGTACCTGAGGCAACAGAGGGTGAAGTAACTTGTCCAAGGTCACAAGACATGTCTGGGGTTTTTGAACGCTAATTTCCCTGGGTCACAGCCTGCTGCTCTAACTACTAGGCTACTCCTCCATTCTGCTTTGGATTAAACACAATTACTTTAAATTGAGGCTTTTGGAAAAGCAACATCCTTAATAATTTTTGCTATGTTTTCTGAGATGTTTTGTTTCTGAGGGTTTTTGAAATTTGATTTATGTCCTTAGTTATACATTACTTAGGGCTGGATTTTCTAACACCGCAGGGATTTGTGAATCCTGGGGTAATGGGAGTTGGGGGGGGGAGGCGGAGAAGCAGGGGGTGGGTCTGCAAAAGCTGGCAGCGATTGCACCACTGTCGCTGCCGGCTTTCGCACCCAATAGCGCCATTGTGAAAGGTGGTGCTATTGGGCGCGCTATTGGCAGCGATAAGGGGTCCTACCTTTTTGCCATTAGTGAAGTTGTCGCGGAGTCCACCCCAATGCCACCACGACTCCTCCCCTTTTGTTGCAGACTCCACCCCAACTCCGCCCCGATCCCTTTAGAAAATGATCCCCATAGTGCTTCATGCTTAAGTGATTAATACATTTTAACTACATATAAAGATATTTTCTGGGTGATTTCAACCATTAGCACATTTCCTTTGAGTTTTCAGCTTCTCAAACAGTGTATTCAATTTTAAAATACCTTTCTGAATCACAATGGGATATGAAATGCGGCAATACTGAAAAGTGCTTATTAAGTGTTACACTTCACTAGTAAATACTTTTAGTGATTACTACTGTTCAATTGGATGCAATGATCAAGTATGTGTTAATTGCCTGAATAATTATAGCATCCCAGTGATGTCTTCACTGCAGAAGATCACTCCATACAAACAATTCCAATTACATCCTTTTAAGGAATAGGATTATGACATCATGAAAGCTCTATGGCTGCCATAGATATGCTTGTGTGACACTTTCACATTTGCAGGTGAGCATGATCAGAGAACTCTAGTCTGGAAATACTGCAGTGATACACCAAGTTTAATAATCTACTGCTATTAAGGATTTATTTCAACTACTAAAAAGAGTCATGTTTTGTGAATGTGCCTGCTGTACTGGAGAAAGAAGGGAGTACCGAGATGAAATAACCTGTTGTAGAAGTTTCCGTGACCTTGACTGTCTGAACTGTTTTCCCACACATGAAGCACCAATTGAATGCACATGCTATAAATGTGAATATTCACCCAAACCAGGGTGTAGAAACTGTGAATGTGAATGCATAGAAAGTCCAGAGTGTCTAGGCTGTTATTGCTTCAGACTTGTAGACCCGCTTTGTTATTGTGTCAAGGTGAAGAAACCATGTTGTCTTTGCTGTAGGAAAAATAGACTCCAAAGAAAAATGTAAGTATATTAAGAAAATTCTTCCTTTTATCCTTTTAAGGTTTATTTGTACCAATTTAGATTCCAAAGTACTTCACAGACTATTGAAAATAACGAATGACTCGTGGGATGCCAAATCTAGTCTAGTGATATATGCCCATGCTGTTGCTTGAAGCCTTGTCTGAGCCATTCAGAAATCCGTTTTGATGGAGATATTGTCCCAGTATTTCAATTTATTGACAATGTAGATTGTTTTTTAAATACAAATTAAATTTTGTAAAAATTAAATGAGAACACTCAGAGGTCAATATTCACGTAGTTTGTAAAGTTTGGGACTTAGCCAGACAAACCATAGGTTTTAAATACCTCACCATTCTGAAGAGCTCCAATTTATTCCACTGTTTAGCTGGATAAAAGTTAGCTGGATAAGTTGGTGGCATTCTGGGGCAGAGTTAAATTAACCAAACAAGTTAATCAGCTGATTCTGATATTCAAGTTAAGTAGATAACTAATTCAGCTAAGGGGATCGGATGTTTATTAAGCTTCAGTAATGGAATACTGGGTGGAATTGCAGTTTTCACATGATATTTGTTTCCATGCGATATTTGCAATTACAACATGGTGTTTGCAATTTTGCATAGTAGTTATTTTCAACAAATTTTTATGATAATGAAGAAATCATATGACTATGTTTTATTTTTGTGCAAAATAAATAACATGCCATGTTTAAACACATTTTGTATAAAACTGAATAAAATAACTGAAATTGTAACTATTTGTAGTTTGGACTTTAAAATTTCAGGAAAGTGGCTAATTTAACACATTATTTTTCTCTAAAGCTGCAGACATGCCTACCTGGTTCCAGACCTATAAAAAGTCCTTATCTCTCTGCCCATGATTCTTCTGGGAAGAATGGTTAACCAGTATAGTATTACTTTGGCACACTGAATGCTTCAGGCTGCAAACCAGCAGCAGCAAGAGGGATGGGAGGCTGAGATTAAGCCTTTGTTGCCACAGATGCAAGAGCCAGTGCAGGGGGCAAAGCAGCAACAAATGTTCAAAAAGTCAGGAAATAATTTCAAATAATAAATAAATAATAAATAATAATAATAATAAATAAATACATATAAATAATAGTGCTGCATTGCAGGGGGCAGCAGAGAGTCCACTGGGAGAAAATATTTCATCCCTGCACCACACTGCCAGGTATTCCAGAGGATGAGGTCTGTGGCCATAATGCCTTTGTATAAGGATCTCAAATCAGAGCTGAAAACTGTCACAGCCAGGTCCCAGGCCATACCAGTCCTTGTGAAATTGCTAATATCACTCTAGTTCATGGCTTCTGGCTCATTCCAAATATCAGTCAGCATCATAGGGGGAACATAAGAGCATAAGAAATTGCCATACTGGATCAGACCAAGGGTCCATAAAGCCCAGCGTCCTGCTTCAAACAGTGGTCAATCCAGTTTACAAGTACCTGGGAAGTACCCAAACACTAAGTAGATCCCATGCTATTGATGCTAGTAATAGCAGTGGCTATTCTTTAAGTCAACTTGATTAATAGCACTTATCCAAACCTTTTTTAAAACCACTACTGCACTAACCACATCCTCTGGCAACAAATTCCAGAGCTTAATTGTGTGTTGAGTGAAAAAGAATTTTCTCCAATTAGTTTTAAATGTGCTACTTGCTAACTTTATAGAGTGCCCTCCTAGTCGTCCTATTATCTGAAAGAGTAAATAACCAATTCATATTTCCCCATTCTAGAACTCTCATGATTTTAAAGACCTCTATCATATCCTACCTCAGCCATCTCTTCTCCAAACTGAACATCCCTATCCTCTTTAGCTTTCCTCATAGGGGAGCTGTTCCCCTATGGGGAATATATCAAGTCACCTTTTCAAGATGTTGCATCAGTTACTGTGAGCTTTGTGCAGCTGGGTTCACATGTACATCAGCTTCCCAACACAGATGTAAGAATGACAGGCCGTGAAGAGGCATTTCCATGTCATGGCATAGCCATGGATTGCACCTATGTAATCCTTATCACTTCTTGTCGTAATGAAGAATCCTATCACAACTATAAGCTTTTGGACTACATCAATGTGCATGTGGTGTGCGATGCACACTTGCACATCCTCAATATGGTGCTCAGGCATCTTTGATTCACCCATTATTTCTATAACCTCTGACAATCTACACTTCTCCAGCAGTTTGAAGATGAGCGTTATGGCAATGGATGGCTACTGGGTAAGTACCTTACAAGTTTCTTTCACCAAAATTTGTATTTCCTGTCTATATGCCAGGAAGAAATGTGCATATCAAGGCACAGCATACCTACCATGTATTCTGTGCCAAGAATGTGTTCATGCATTATATGGGCTCATCTTGTAGGCCACTGATATACTATATGTAAGCGGGTGGCAAGGCTGCATGTTTCTGTTACATAGGCATGATGGCTTATGCTGTCACCCTACATTGATGGTGAAGAGTGGAGGGGCAGAAGGAGGCAACAAATCTGGGCTACCTATTGTTTGGAGGTAGCTTTTAAATTGCAACCCTTGATTATCCCACTTACTGCCTTATTGACATGAACCATTTTCATTATAAATATCTTTTGCTCTGGATGGCCCGCTCTGGATGGCCCGTGCCATTTTTAAAGATGGCGCCAGCCATCCAGTGCTCCCTCCATGTGACAGGGGCCGACCAATGGCACGGATACCCTGTCACATGGTAAGGGCAAAGGCCATCGGCGCCATTTTTATTAGTGGCAGCCGATGGCCCGAGAGCGGGAGATCGCTCCTGGGACCCCCACTGGACCACCAGGTACCTGTAAAATATTTTTTGAGGGGGTCGGGAGGGTGGGGGAAGCAAAGGGATTTGTTTTAAAGGGTCAGGGTGGGTTTAGGGATTATTTTTCTGTGCCGTTTTTCCCGCCCTCCCCCAAAACGATAAGAGAACCCCACCGATCAATATCGTGGGGTTTTCCTATCGTTTCGGGGGAGACCCCGATTACAGACGATTTTGAAAATATCGATGATATTTTCAATCGTCCGAAGCCCGATTCACATCCCTACTGTATATTTATCTTGATTAAATATTAAGCTCTATAGGAGCCTGTACCATGTAGCCCCTCTGCTGACCCTACTGCCTCTATCTATCCAGTGAGTTGTAGATGCTGAACTGCCTCATTAACTGACTTGGCCATACCAACTTCTCTCCCACAGCCCAGTTGGACTCCTAAGACCTGCCCACCTTCAACAGCATCAAGGGCACTGGGCTGAAAGGAAAAGCGCAGATGCCAAAGGCATCCAGGAGCCTGCACCATCTAGCCTTTCTGCTGACCCTGTTGCCTCTATCCATCCATCGAGCTGCTGACACAGAACTCCCTTATTATCTGCCTCGGCTGGACCAACTTCTATCCTGCAGCTCAGTGGAACTACTAAGACCCTGCTCACTTGCAACAAAATCAAGGGCACCATGCTGAAAGAGAGCGCAGATGCTGATTGTGCTGCTTGCTGTCTGGTTCATGCCTTTCTCATGCATAGGAGTACACAAAAGGAGCTTGCCCTTTCATGCGCATCTTGAGGAGCTGATAGCATACATCTCTTCAAATAAAGAAAAGGTCAGAAAATTTACTTATTCTACTTTAATTTTGGTGGTAAGCTCCATTGATATAGAAACTGAAAACTCATCCACTTTTTATGGGGGTATGGGACCCTATGATTCTTTGTCACACAGACAAACACTGACTAAAGGGAGAATTATTTCCAACCTGATATCAGTGAAATAAGCTTTTCCATCTTTATTATCATCTAGCCTGATGATCACAATCCTATATTGATTGCCTAATCCATAACCAAAATTATACCAATTATCCATGACTTACTAATGAACAAAACACCCTCTGTTTTATTCCTCACTGAAACATGTCTCACTGATATACATAAGAGCATGCCATACTGGGTCAGACCAACGGTCCATCAAGCCCAGCATCCTGGTTCCAATAATGGCAAATCCAAGCCATAAGAGCCTGGCAAGTACCCAAAAACTAAGTCTATTCCATGTTACTGTTGCTAGTAATAGCAGTGGCTATTTTCTAAGTCAACTTAATTAATAGTAGGTAATGGACTTCTCCTCCAAGAACTTATCCAATCCTTTTTTAAACACAGGTAAACTAACTGCACTAACCACATCCTCTGGCAACAAATTCCAGAGTTTAATCGTGCTTTGAGTGAAAAAGAACTTTCTCCGATTAGTTTTAAATGTGCCACAATACATCTTCTAAAAAACCAGATCGCTCCACCATAATACAGTTTTATGACAACCTAGATTGAATAAAAGAGGAAGAGGTTTAATGGTGATATTCATAAAAGAACTGGAACACATTGAAAATATCCATAGCTTCTCCATTCAAAATGTTGATATTAACTTCTCACAATAAATCTTTGTGTTGCATATCACCCTCCAGGCATACTATCACATAATACTTCACCATTAATAGAATTATTAGCTTCTACTTCCATTAACCAATATTCTACATAAACCCTTGGTGACTTCAGTCTTTACTTACATCAGTACCTGTTGTCAAATCCAAGTGAAATTTTCAAAGGAATTATGAATGCAATGGGATTGAAACAATTTATCCATAGACCAACACACAGATCAGGACATATACTAGACCTAGTTTTTGCTAACCCACAATTCATTCATATTAAAGATTCAGAAAACAAAATAGATTCTGTCCCTTGATCCAATCATAAACTAATATTCTTCAATGCTACTTTCACAACCAACCAAATAGCTGTGATAGCATAAAACCATTGTTTAAATGTAGTTGAATTGATCCTGGCACTTTAAAAGTATAATTGGTCAAAGACCTAGAGCACACGAGATATGAAAATGTTTCAAGTGCAATTACAGACTGGAATGACATCATACTAAGAGAAGCTCCACTAAAATCTATATTCTGGTCTCAGACTATTAAGAAGATAAGAAATTGCCATACTGTCCTGGGTCAGACCAAAGGTCCATGAAGCCCAGCATCCTGTAGGGGTGTGCATTCGTTTTGAACGCATATGTAAAATGCAACTTTTTTTTTTTTAACTTAAAAAAGTGATGAGGCGCAACGATCGCGATTTCCAACTTATTCAATGTTGAATAAGTTGGAAATCGCGATCGTTGATCCTAAATAAACACTTAAATCCCCCACCCTCCTGACCCCCCCAAGACTTACCAAAACTCCCTGGTGGTCCACCGCGGTTCCGCTCCCGGACCCCTCTTTGGACCCATCCGGGACTTTTGGCCAGCTTGGGGGGTCAGGAGGCCCCCCCAAGCTGGCCAAAAGTTCCGGTTGGGTCCAACGAGGGGTCCGGGAGCGGAACCGCGGTGGACCACGTGATGTCTGCGTCACTCTGACGTGACGCGGACGTCACGTGCTCCTCGCAAAGGAATACAGGAATGGCTTCCTGACTCCCCGCTGGACCACCAGGGAGTTTTGGTAAGTCTTGGGGGGGGGATTAAGGAGGGTGAGGGGTTTAAATTTTTATTTAGGGAACCGGTGCACGTATGGACATAGCCTCAACTTATGGAATTCTATATATGTCCATATTGGCCGAAATTGACCCTCACCTTTGACTTATGAACATAAACGTTTTGTCTGCACATCCATAGCATCCTGTGTCCAATAGTGCTAATCCAGGCTACAAGTACCTGGCAAGTACCCAACACTAAGTATCCACTGCTATTACTGATGCCAGTAATAGAAGTGTCTATTCTCTAAGACAACTTTATTAATAGCTGTTAATGGACTTCTCCTCCATGAACTTATCCATCCCCTTTATCATTTTGGTCGCCTTTCTCCATCGTGACTATATCTTTTTTGAGATGCGGTGACCAGAATTGTACACAGTGCTCAAGGTTCGGTCTCACCATCAAGCAATACAGAGGCATTATGACATTTTCTGTTTTATTCACCAGTCCCTTCCTAATAATTCCTAACATTCTGTTTGCTTTTTTGATTGCTGCAGCACACTGAGCTGACGATTTCAATGTATTATCTGCTATGATGACTAGATCTTCTTCTTAGGTGGAAGCTCCTAATATGGAACCTAACATTGTGTAACTGCAGCATGGATTATTTTTCCCTATATGCATCACCTTGCACTTGTTCATAAAATTTCATCTGCCATTTTGATGGCCAATCTTCCAGTCTTGCAAGGTCCTCCTGTAATTTATCACAATCCACTTGTGATTTAACTGAATAATTTTGTATCAGCTGCAAATTTGATTACCTCACTCGTATTCCTTTTCAGATCATTTATAAATATATTGAAAAGAACCGGTCCAAGTACAGATCCCTGAGGCACTTCACAGAGATATAATAGATCACTAGGATATACAATGAAATTAAAACAAGAAAAACAAAATCTATGCTGACTTGAATGGCAATAGAGGAATAACAAATCTGTGAAATGTTACAATATTATCAAAACATTGAATAACCCTAACAACTAACATGATATCAGAATATACCACTATGTCCCATCCGGTCTTGTATTAGGATGTGGAGACGGTTCATTGATGATATCTTTCTTTTGCAGACTGGTGGGAAGAAATGGTTTGCTATATTAATGATGTAGTTAAAACAATGTGATTTGAGTTAACAGTTTCCTACTACCATCAGCACTACAGGTTTGCTGTATTTTGAATATTTATATTGAAATTAATCAAGGCAGGTTTGAGTTCTCTATCCATGAAAAATCGACAGATAGAAATAGTTTTGGCATATCACAGTTGCCATCCTAGAAGTCTATGAGATAACTTATCTAATGGTCAATTTTTATGGTTATAGAGGCTGTGTTCTTCCACTACAGAATTTAAAAAACACACAACAGACATGAGCGATACATTTGCAGTGAGAAGTTATTCATAGTCAGTAGTACAGAAGGCTTACAAAAGAGCTAGGTGACCAAATCGTGAAATGTTATTACAACCTAAATCACAACCAGTGAAATCTGGATTTGTGTGTGACTTGCCCTTTTCGCCTCAGATTTTTTTACATCCAACACATTATAAGGAAACACTGGCAAATATTACAACTAAATTCAATTTTCAGTGAATTGCCGATGTTTTTGTTTAGTAGAGGTTGCAATATTAGAGATGTGGTTGTAGAGTCATAATTAAAAGACAGAGAATCATCTATTAAGCAGGAGCTAGATAGAAAAAGTCATTTTGTTTGTGTCCATTATTACATTTGTTCACAAAGTTTTGCAGGTGAAAAATTACCCTTTGATGAGGGAAAGAGGCAAGATGGCGGGGTAATGCAGATGCGATCCCCACTGGCTCTTTGAATTTGCTCATTGCTTTTCTTCATGAGAATACCTTCGAAAAGGAAAGGAAGGATGAGAGTGTATCCCTCCATGACCTCACTTCCTCCAAGCCAGCAAACTATTTCTGACTTCATGTCGACCATGCCACATGGGCTTTGAGCACCATTGATGAAGCAGAGAGAAGAGCTTTGTTTTCTCCTGGAAAAGTGTCACTCAACCCACCAGATAACTTTACACAATTGCTGCCCATTCTGCATGAAGATGCCATAGTTTCTGGGACGCATGTTGATCACCACATCAGAGGCACCCTTACGGAGGGAGCAGCCGGCACCATTCTTGCTCCAGAGATGGTGTCTGCCTCCTTGTGGGAATCTGTTATCAAGGTGACTAGCAGTGAAGACAACTCTGCTCAGAATGTAGTCTCTGTGGAACAATGAACTTTGACCCAGGTTCTAATACAGGCTGAGTCTTCCTTCGTTCTGGCCTTTTTAATACCATATAAACTGACTGATATGACTCTCAATGCCCTCTGGCACCTGATGGCCAATCTATCCAATTCTGTGATGGAGCATTCACACAGGGTTGAGACCATTTTCCAGAGGTCAGACTGTATAGATCAAGATCACCAGCATATTCTTTCGGAACATTCCAGGATGCTTCAATCTTTGGGGAAGGAAGTACAAGAAATCTAGGCACTAAACACTGCAATCATACGAGAGTGAGATTTCCTTAGTAGGAGAATGGAGAATGGAGAAAATAGCCTTAGACTTTTAAATCTAAGACTAACTAAGTTTTCCAAAGTTAAGAGGTAATTACCCCACGTCGCTTTGAAGAAATACTTGATGGAAGTTCTAAAGCTCTCTTTAGACCAGATTCCAGCATTTAATAAAGTTTATTTCTTCCCTTATAAATCCTGTACTGGTCAATCAGGTCTGCCTCAAACCTGTGTGCGGATATGGGGAATTTATTTGCTTTTCTGGAGATGTATAATATTGAGATCACTGAGAGAACAACTATAATTGTTATTTTTTTATGGGCTTGTGATTTAAGCTCAGTGATGTAGAGTTACTTTCAAAACATAAATGTTACTTTTCGTGGTGTGTTAGTTAGAATCTATCCTGATCTGGCTAAGGCCACTCAGGAAAGAAGGGAGACTTTTCTTAATATGAGACAAGAAATTCAGGCATTAGAGCCTCTTTTCTTTTAAGATATCTATGTAAATGTTTGATCAAATTGAATGTGAACAGTTTTATTCTCTTTGCTCTAGATTACCCTTTAACAACATCTATACATTTTGCAATTTACAATACATTGGTAAGACCCAACAAATTATGTAAACCCGTATGATTGAGCATAGAAGTGCAATTTTGTGTTGTAAGTTACATGCAACGTTGGTTGAGCATTGTATGGTGAAACAGCATAGTATTGAGCACTTCATCTTCTCTGTTTTGGATAAGCCCATAATTCCTGCTCGAGGTGGTGATTATGACTTGATGTTGAAACATGGAGCATAGCAATGGATATACAAATTAAAAACTGTTTAACCACAGGGATTAAATAAATTGATTGACATTCCTGTTAGACATTGATTGTGGTTATTTTCACAATGTGGTATGAATTCCTTTAAGATTGTGATGTCAGTGTGAATGGTTGCTGATTAGATGAGTCATCTAGGAATAGAGTTTGTTAGTATCCATGTTTTAGTAGCCGCCATATTTTAAATGTGGGAAGGAGTTAGTATGAAGGCAGGAGGTGAATACATATGAAAAAAAAAAATCTGAAATCTGAAATATCTATTTGTTTTTTAATATATGGTTGGTTTGTGAAAACATCTGTGAGAATGTTTTCCCTTAATGGTATGCTTTTTTGTTTGTTTTAGAGTAGATTTGACCCCTGAGGAAGATGAGTGATCCTGACAAAACATGGGCCTATGTCAGGCATGCCAAGATGTTTATTGAAGAACCAGTTGGTTGTTTAAGAATGGTTGAATGGAAAATAGTTTATGACTAATGTTAAAGATAGGTACACTTGTTTGCCAAATGGGGACTTTTTAAAAGGTATTTACAAAGGGGTAGATTTTCAGACGAGCGCGAATAGCCTACTTTTGTTTGCGCTCCAGGCGCAAACAAAAGTACGCTGGATTTTAGTAGATACGCGCGTAGTCGCGCGTATCGGCTAAAATCCTGGATCGGCGCGCGCAAGGCTATCGATTTCGTATAGCCTGCGCGCGCCGAGCCGCGCAGCCTACCCCCGTTCCCTCCTAGGCCGCTCCGAAATCGGAGCGGCCTAGAAGGGAACTTTCCTTTGCCCTCCCCTCACCTTCCCCTCCCTTCCCCTACCTAACCCACCCGCCCGGCCCTGTCTAAACCCCCATCCTACCTTTGTCGGGGGATTTACGCCTCCCGGAGGAAGGCGTAAATCCCCGCGCGCGAGCGGGACTCCTGTGCGCCGGGCCGCGACCTGGGGGCGGGTACGGAGGGCGCGGCCACGCCCCCGGGCCGTAGCCACGCCCCCGTACCCGCCCCCAAAACGCTGCCGACACGCCCCCGAAACGCCGCGACGACCGGGCCCGCCCCCCGACACGCCCCCCTCCGAGAACCCCGGGACTTACGCGAGTCCCGGGGCTCTGCGCGCGCCGGGAGGCCTATGTAAAATAGGCTTCCCGGCGCGCAGGGCCCTGCTCGCGTAAATCCGCCCGGTTTTGGGCGGATTTACGCGAGCAGGGCTCTGAAAATCCGCCCCAAAATGTATTACTTCAGCGAACTAGTAAATGATAATACTTTGACTACATTTATTTGAAAATTCCTGTAGCCCATTGTGAGGCAAGAGGCATCAGATCAATAAGTTACAGCTCCTTTATATTATGATACCACATTCATTGTTAGGGTTATTCAATTGTTTTGATTAAAATTGTAATATTTTGAACCTCTGTTTTTGTTTTTTGTGTGCCAATATTGGAGGTGTTTTGCTGCATGATCTTTTGAAATAACAAATCTACCATCTATAAAACCCAACTAGAACTGTATCACAAGGCAACACATTTGCAAAAGAAACAATATTTCTCTAATAAAATGTATGAAACCGGTGTTTACGTTTGGCGGCTTATGTGAAGATTTCATGAGCTGCAGCACTCATCCGCACGCCTTATCATGGCTTGGATGCCACCCACCATCAACTGCTGCCAAGAGCAGCCTGGAAAGCTGTCATTCCACACCACATTCTGCTCTTCCTAGGTGCATGCTTGCCTGGCTTGTCTGCATTTAAAGGGCTCATGGACAGAAACACCCGTGGTGCCCCGAGATGATGTCAACAAGCTTGTCCTACCTAAGGGCTTCTTGGACTTCCCTACCTTGCTTCAGCAAAAGGTCTTCTACCTCAGTAGTCCATGATGTTTCCTTGCTCGTCTCATCCAGCCTTGCCATTCCTGCCTCATCTGCCTCATCCTGCTCAGCCTTGCCTTCTTTCTTTAGCCAGCTTAGCCTCATCTCTCCTATTGCCCATCCCCACCATATCCAGCTCCACCTGCATCCCAGCTCATCCTGCTGTATTAGACCCCCTTGCTTTGTCCTTCTTTTCTCTGCAGACAATCTCCTGGATCTAACCTTTTGCCTGGATACTGATTATGCTTGTTTGCCACCTGCCACTGACCCTTTGCCTGGACTCTAACTATTCTTGATTGCCTTCTGCCACTAACTCCTTGCCTGGACTTTGACCTTTCTTGCTTGCTGCCTACCTCTGACCCTTGCCTGGCCATACCTCCATCTTTGCCATTCTCTGCTGGCCCCCAGAATCCAAGAGCTCAACCTGTGGGGAAATGAGCTGGCAAAGGTGAAGCTCTAGACCAGTCTCCTGATAGGGAACCTCTACAAAGGTCTTTTATCAATACCAACTATCAAATCAGCTAGATTATCCCATGTAAGGGATCGTATTATATCCATTGCAGGAACAAAACTATGGAATGCTTTACCTACATCACTGAGACTAACAACTGAAAAAAAGCAATTTAAAGCTGCTTTAAAAACTTGTCTGTTTAAATGCGCATTTGCAGAATATGAATCAGCTAACCAGCCTGACCAGAAATAAGCAATTACACCATAAGTATGATCATCTGCAAACCATCAGGATGAGCTATCCCCTGTATATTTTTAGTTTAATTTCTATCTCAATGTTTTATGATTATGTTATTTAATTAATCTATCATTTTATCTCTCTTAACAGCTAATTTATTCTTTTACCCTATATAGTTTTTAGCTGTTACTAATTATGATCATTGTATTTCTAATCTTTTTATCATGTGTGAACCGATGTGAAGGCTTGTCTGATGTGTCGGTATATAAAAATCCATTAAACTAAATAAACTAAAATCTACCAGCTCTTGGTGAGGGCCTTCAGGGCTCGCCCCATAGCCTGTGTTAACCTCACCACAAGAACAACCAGCTTTAATGCAAAATTTTTATTTACTACTGTTGAAAACTCACCAACTTTTCATTTGAAGTTCAAAATAATAATTGACCACCCCTTGATCTAAATTGGAGTGATGAATTTGCTCAACTCTTTGAGAAAAAGATCACAAATTTGTGTAATACTTTGCCTCCATTACTGCCATCATTATGTACTCCAGTTAATATAGTTGTATTTAATTGGGATAATTTCTCAACAGCATCATGTATTGAAATCCAACACATCATACAAAAAATGAATCCATCACATTGTAATATGTTATGGTTTTGAGGTGTTGGAGTGGATTCTTGGGTACTGCGGTGATGGCCACTCCCATGGGGAGGAGCCCCATGAGGAACCACACTACTAGGCTAGACTTGACACACACAAACACAGAGATTTGTCTTTTATTATACAGCTGGATCGTGAGCCCATGCTAACATTTTCTTTCTTAGATTGCAGGGTACAATGGTCTTGCCCGGAGGTACCAGATGTGTAGCTGATAGAATAACTCTCTTTGGGTCAATGATATGCTGGGGTTTATCAGGAATGTCTTCAGAGAGAAAAAAGTGAGATAGAGCATCTGCTCTGATGTTCTTATCTCCAGGGCGGTATTTCAGCACAAAGTCAAATCTGTTGACGAACAGGGACCATCTCGCCTGTCTTTGGTTAAGGCACTGAGCATGACGGAGGTACTCCAGATTCTTGTGATCAGTGTAAACAGTAGTCTGATGTTGTGCACCTTCAAGCCAGGGGCGCCACTCTTCAAATGCCATCTTTATTGCCAGTAGTTCTTTATCCCCAATGCCGTAGTTCTTCTCCACTGGTAAGAAACATTGGGAGAAGAAAGAACATGGATGCAAGACTTTAGAGTCACTGGTCTGGCTTAGCATGGCTCCTACGCCTACATCCGAGAAATCAACTTCCACAATGAAGGGTCATGCAGGGTCCGGATGGCAGAGGCATGGCTTACTTGAGAAGGCATCTTTTAGTTTCTGAAATGCTGTCATAGCCTCCGTAGACCAATTGGTGACGTTGACACCTTTCTTCATCATCGCAGTTAATGGAACAATCAGTGAAGAGTAATTCTTGATGAAGGTTCTGTAGTAGTTGGTGAATCCCAGAAATTGTCTAAGAGCTTTCAGACCAGTGGGTTGTGTCCATTTTTGAATACTCTCAAGCTTCTGAGGGTCCATCTGGAAACCTTTGTTCAAAACAATGTACCCTAAGAAGGAATTTGCATTTAGATAGCTTGGCATATAAGCGATTCTCGCAAAGTCTCTGCAGCACTCTTTTGACAACTTCCAGATAGGTATTCAGGTCTTGGGAAAATATCAAGATGTCATCTAAGTACACAACGACACATTGGTAGAGTAGATCATGCAGAATATCATTTATCATGTTTTAGAAGACAGCCAGGGCATTGCACAGGCTGAAGGGCATCACCAGGTATTCAAAGTGCCTATCCCTGGTATTAAAAGTCGTCTTCCATTCATCGCCAGAGCGAATGCAAACTAGATTATAGGCTCCTTTGAGATCAAGCTTGGAGAATATCTTGGCTCCCTGTAGTCTATTGAATAGCTCCGAGATGAGTGGTAAGGGATAGTGATCCTTTACAGTGAACTTGTTTAGACCTCTGTAGTCAATACATGGACGTAATGTTCCATCCTTCTTCCCCACGAAGAAGAAGCCTGCACTGGCAGGAGACTTGGAGGGTCTTATGAAGCCTTTCTGAAGGCTTTATTTTCTACCACGGAGAGAGGGTAAACCCTTCCTTTGGGTGGTTCTGTGTTAGGCTTCAAATTGATGGCGCAGTCGTATGATCTGTGTGGAGGCAATACATCAACAGCTTCTTTGGATAATACATCTTGAAAAGATGCATATTGAGGCGGCAACCCAGGCAGCAAAGGGGTAGTTGGCATACAGGGTATTGGAGAAACTTCCATCAGGCACTTGCCATGACAATCTGGACCCCAATGTGAAAGCTCCAAAGTGGCCCAGTTGAATTGTGGCATATGTTTCTGCAGCCACGGTAGCCCCAGTACTAAAAGGTACATGGCCTTCTCTAGTACAAAGAAGGAAATAGTCTCTTTATGAAGAGCACTGGTACGTAAGCTCACTGGTTCTGTGAGCAGGGTTACTTCACCCGGTAAGGGCTCCCCATGGATAGACGACAAAAGTAGCAGAGACGTCATGGTAGTGTTGGGGATCCACAAATGTTCCACTAGATGTTTCAAAATGAAATGTCTCCCTGCCCCAGAATCCACTAAGGCAAGGGTCTGATATTCTAGAGGTCTGCAGATTAAGGAAAAAGGAAGAGAGAGAGAGGAGGAGAGGGTGCAGTTAGACTTAAGAAGAGTCCTCCCACAGGACTTAGGTCTGCCAGTTTCCTGGACATATGGGGCATGTTTGTACAACATGACCGGCTTGTCCACAATACATGCATAGTCCCAATCTCTTTCGCATTCTTCTCTCTTTAGAAGTTAAATGATTGCGGACTAATTGCATTGGTTTTTCTTCGCCAGCCACAGGACTTGAGGGTATAGGCCTGGGTATAGACTTGACTTGAGTCTCTCCCTGAAGTGGTCTTCTGGGACTCTTGGCCTTTTGAACCTTGTCAAGAAGTTGGTGATCAATCCTTGCTGCCAACTTCATTAGTTCAGCTAAGGTTTCAGGCATCTCTCGAGCCATCAGCTCATCTTTTAGCCAGGAGTTCAGGCCTTCAAAGAAGAGGATCTTCAGGCATCTAGGGTCCCAATGTAATTCTGACGCCAACGTCTTGAATTCTATGGCGAAGGCTGGAAAGGGTTTATTACCTTGTTTTAAATGAACCAACGTAGATCCTGCTGTTGTGTATCGGGCAGGGTAATCGAATACTGATCTGAACAGTTCAAGGAACCTGGCAAGATCATTCAGGATAGGATCATTGCACTCCCACAGCGGAGAGGCCCAAGCCAACGCTCTTCTGTCCAGATAAGACAGGATATAAGTGGTCTTGGCATAAGTTGTAGGAAAATAATTAGGTTGCAGAGAAAAGTGCATGCAACATTGATTGATAAATCCTCTGAATTTCCAAACTTCAACTGAGAAGCATGTTGGAGCAGATAGAGATACAGTAGTTTGACCATCACTTCTGGTGGTGTAACTTCTTTACCTGCGGTGGTCGGTGTATTCATCTGGGTGCATAACTGGTTAAAAGCAGTAGACAAGTTATCCAGCGAGTTTTGTTGTTCGGAGATTCACTGGGCCAGTCCTGGAATGGCCTGCAATGCGGTGAGCTGAGCCAAATCCATGGAGTTAGCAAAATGTTATGGCTTTGAGGTGCTGGAGTGGATTATTGGGTACTGTGGTGATGGCCACTCCCATGGGGAGGAGTCCAGTGAGGAACCTCAGTACTAGGCTAGACTTGAGACACGCAAACACAGAGATTTGTCTTTTATTATACAGCTGGATGATACCACCAGAGGTGGCAGTAGTGAGGTGATCCAGTAGTAGCAGTCAGGGACCCTCGGCAGAGGAGACCCATCTCACAATGGTAGATGTTAGCAGCACACGGTAGTATAGGGAGTTCCGGTTGCAGGTTTCCAGTGCTAAGCTGTAGATGAGACAGACTGATAAAGGTTAGATTACTCACTAAGTTGGTAGCTGTATAGATGTAGATCCCAGCAGGCAGAAGTAGTTGGATTACAGGCACCAAGGCAGGGAGAGCAGGCCCTCAAGGAGCGAGTACCTGGTATTCCAGATAGGCACCTGAAAGAAAGCAAAGGGTCCCCGAGGAGCGGGTACCCAGGTTAGATGAAATACTCCGAAGGGCAGAGAGAGCTTCCAGTGGCAGCACGGAAGTGGCAGAGTAGCTTAGACCGGAGGCATATCCAATCCTTGCTAACTCGAATTGTTAGCAAATGAAGGCAGGCTAAATACCCGGATGGCGTGACGTCACTCGAGGGGGACGCCCCCGAGGTTCCCACCATGACATGGATAAAGATTTAGGTGGCGTGTGCATGCGCACCCTAGGAGGCCCTCAGGAGAAACATGGTGGGTAGCCTTGCCATTGCCGTTCCGGGGACGCCGGAGAGAGCGGCATGCAGACACAGTGGTAGCCATCTTCCCAAGGCTAGCGGGGAGAGCAGAAAGAAAGGTGAAGCACAGAGGTTAAAGCCATCTGAGACCAACAGATGCAACAAATATAAATTATATCTCAATAAAGAGTAGGAAAATAATCAGAGAAGAACTTGCCCCATACATAACAAAAATAGTCACTCTATCTGTGAATGAAGGCTTTCTTCCAGACACTATCAAAAGAACCTTTATATGTCCTATCCTAAAATATCAACCTACTGATCCAACAAATCCATGTTACTATCCAATATCTAATCTACCTTTCATTGCAAAAAATAATTAAGAAAGTTGTAAATAAACAATTATTGAAGTTCTTAGAAAAAAATTTACTTTTTGACCCTACCAGTTTGTGTTCTGTAAGAATTATAGTACAGAGATCCTACTCTTGACCCTATCAGATACAATCTGGCACAGCTTTAATGGAGGGCAAAATTATATACTTGTCTTCCACGAATATTTGCCACATTTGACACAATTGACCATAAGATACTACTAAGCAAAACAGCTGAATTTGTTCAGCTGTTTTGCTTAGTAGTATCTTATGGTCAATTGAATGAAACCATTGTTAGTATTGTTCAGGAACAATACTAACATGGTTTCATTCATTTCTAATTAACAGAACACAACAGATCTGTTTTGGCAAATCTGGTACAATATCAAGAAAGGCATTCCTCAGGGATTCTCTCTTTCTGCCACACCTTTCAATAATTATCTTTCACCATTGTGTAAAATCTTCAGCAGTTTAGTATTAAATCATCGAATGTTTGTAGATGACAAATTTTTCAAATCTGTATGTAACTCCATTAATCACACTTTGAAGCAATTGGAAATCTGTATTACAGTTATTCAGAAATGGCTAACCTTTAATCTTAACATTGCAAAAACAGAAAAAATTTTACTAGACAGTCCAAAATACACAATATACCTAATTTTTCACTTGGAAATCAAAACATCAAAATAACAAGAATACAGGACTTAGGTATATATCTTGACTCCTATTTATCAGTGAAAATACATCAAGAACCATATAAAATCAGGGCACTTCACACTTTGAATGCTTAGAAAAGTAAAACCTCTTATAGACCTAAATAGCATTTGCACAGTTCTTCAATCATTACTAATGTCAGGTATTGATTACTAGGAGTGGGATGCCAAAATTTTTGTTTTATTTTTACTAACTTTTCAGGGGTGGGTCATTGGCACGATCTTTTTTGTTTTTTTGTTTGTTTCATTTAAAAGAAAAGCCTTTAACCTTCCCCCAACCCTTCCCCTTAATTAAAAGTTTCAACCGTGATCACATGAGCTCACTCTAACCCACCCTCCCAAGCCCCTTGGACTTACCAAAATGTCCCCTGTGGTCTATTGGGAGCCTGGGAATGACTTCCTACTCCCAGGCCCAGCTACTGCCTTTCTCTTTCTTACATGATTGAATCCCAACTACACAAGCCTCCCAGATTCATCAGAATGTCAGTGGTAGTCTAGCGGGGGCCTGATGATTGCCCTTATTCAAAATGTCACTGGCTGCCCTTTGCCCCTATCATGTGACAGGGGCTACCCAATGGCACCTTAAGCCCCTGTCACATGAAAGGGGAAAAGGGCAGCCAGTGACATTTTGAATAAGGGCAATCATCAGGCCCCCGCTAGACTACCACTGACATTTTGATGAATCTGGGAGGCTTGTGTAGTTGGGATTCAATCATGTAAGAAAGAGAAAGGTTTCTGGATGTGTTTAAACATGAAATTTCATGGCTTTTTTTCTTTCATTTTTTTAGACCCATAAAGTTCAACAAAATAGGAAATATCATCAGTATTTCCTATTTTGTTGCAAACAAATGCCCACCCATATTGAATACTACAACTCATTACTTTTAGGCCTGCCAAATAACACCTTTAAACCTCTTCAATTATTGCAGAACTTGGTCACGAGAATACTAACAGGTAATTCCTGCTATGATCACTTCATCCCAGTTTTGCCAAGACGTACCTGGCTCCGATTCATTATAGAGTCCATTATAAAATTCTAACCCAATGTACAAATTAAATGACAGATTCCCCATGGCTGGGATTCACACTACAAGTTTACACACCTCAGCGAACATTGTGATCAGCTAATAAAGGTCTATTGGAGGTTCCCACAGTCCAACGGGCACACATACATGAAGTAAGGGACTGTGCTTTTTCCATAGCTGGTCCCATAATATGGAATATGATGGCCAAGTACTTAAGAACTATAACAGATGGTAAATATTTTCAAAAGGCTCTTAAAATTTGGCTATTTGAAAAAGCTTTTGGCCAGGAAAATTGTTAAAATGCCATCAGTCAACCAATTGAGGCAGACTTCTTCTTTCAATTCAGCAATTCTTTAGAGAACCCCAATGAGGTGTAATATGTTCTAAACATTGATGTAAAAAACAGGCAAGGTTATAACGTTAGCAGCAGCCACTCATTCTTGTGTCGGTCGTGCAGTCTAAATCCGCCATTCAGTAGGTAATGCTACCTGCGCCTTATACTCTATAATATTGATCACACTGAGACTGTTTTTGGAAGTAAAATGGCCGCAGCTTTATTTTAAAACATAACATGTTAACTTGGTAGGATACCCAAGCCGGCGGCTTTCATATTCCGCTGCCCGCCGTCTGATCCGAGCAAGGCAGCCCAACTCTGTAGGTCCCCCGCCTTGTTCCCAAGCAAGGGGGCCATCACCTTTTACGCCTCCCGGCACCATCGGCTACCACACTGTCATGCGATGACACCAGCACCGCTTGTAATCCTGCCTAACCGGCCCTGGTACCGGCCTTGCTCAGCTGCGACGAAAAGTACAACAATGAAATAAATGTTATTAAATTGCCTAGTATCATCGACCTTGCTGATGGAAATTGCAAATACATATCCGCAAGAATTTTTTTTTTTTTGTTTTAATTATTCTTAATGTAAAACACTCAGGGAGGGAGGGTGGGTCTTGATCTCCTGCACGATCCGTGAAAAGGGGTCTCTGGCCGCGGGTGCCGTCCCTTTAAAGGGCGAGGCGCGTCATCGGAGGGGGCCAACGACGCTCCCCGATGACGTCACATCCCCCCGGGCGTAGCCAGTGGCTCTCTGCTCTCTCTCTACTCTGCCAGCGGTGAGTGGGGCCTGCGGTGGCGCTAAGGGGGGGGGGGGTCGGGGTCGTGGCAATCGATCTTCACTGTGCTCCCTTCCTGCACCCCCCCCCCCCATCCCCATTTTGCCTGTCCTCCATTTGATATTCCTGGGCTTGCTGCCGTTACGGGCGGGCTCCGGTTATTTATTTATTTATTTATTTATTATTTTTATATACCGACATTCATCTCAATTGAGATATGCGGCGCCGGACCCACCTATTAATGTTAGCAGCAGCCACTCACTCGTGTCGGTCGTGCAGTCTAAATCAGCCATTCAGTACGTAATGCTACCTGCGCCTTATACTCTATGCTATTGATCACACTGAGACTGTTTTTGGAAGTAAAATGGCCGCAGCTTTATTTTAAAACATAACATGTTAACTTGGTAGGATACCTGAGCCGGCGGCTTTCATATTCCGCTGCCCGCCGTCTGATCCGAGCAAGGCAGCCCAACTCTTTAGGTCCCCCGCCTTGTTCCCAAGCAAGGGGGCCATCGCCTTTTACGCCTCCCGGCGCCATCGGCTACCACACTGTCATGCGATGACACCAGCACCGCTTGTAATCCTGCCTAACCGGCCCGGGTACCGGCCAAAACACGAGGTAGGGGAGACCCTTGCCTCGTGTCCCCCACTCCATATGAGCTGTGGCCATTTTACCTATGTTGTGCCTCAATAACATCTTGCAGTGTGATATTGAAGATATCATATCCAATGTCGGATAAGTGTATCCCGTCTGGGCGGAAAAGCCTGGGGGACAGGTCATCTGCCCTTTGGTGCCTTATCTGATGTCCCCCAATTTTTTGTACCCATGACCCAATCTGTCTATTGACTTTCTTTCTCCCACGGCCCCATAGTTTTGACTAGGGATGTGAATCGTTTTTTGACGATTTAAAATATCGTCCGATATATTTTAAATCATCAAAAATCGTTAGAGCCGCGATACAATAACAATTCCCCCGATTTATCGTCAAAAAATCGTAAATCGGGGGAAGGGGGAGGGCGAAAAAACCGGTACACTAAAAAATCCCTAAAACCCACCCCGACCCTTTAAAATAAATCCCCCACCCTCCCGAACCCCCCCAAAATGCCTTAAATTACCTGGGGTCCAGAGGAAGGGTCCCGCTGTGATCTTCCACTCTCGGACCTCCGGTGCTTGTAGAAATGGCGCCGGCGCTACCTTTGGTTTTTCCGTACGGAAAAACGATTCACGGCAGGAGATCGCTCCCAGACCCCCGCTGGACCCCCAGGGACTTTTGGCCAGCTTGGGGGGGCCTCCTGACCCCAACAAGACTTGCCAAAAGTCCAGCGGGGGTCCGGAACGACCTCCTGCAGTCGAATCGTGTTGTCTACGGCCGGCACCATTTGGGGGTCCAGCGGGGGTCCGGGAGCGATCTCCTGCCGCGAATCGTTTTTCCGTACGGAAAATGGCGCCGGCCGTAGACAACACAATTTGACTGCAGGAGGTCATTCCGGACCCCCGCTGGACTTTTGGCAAGTCTTGTGGGGGTCAGGAGGCCCCCCAAGCTGGCCAAAAGTCCCTGGGGGTCCAGCAGGGGTCCGGGAGCGATTTCCTACGCTCCTGACCTCGGGGGACAAAAAACAAAATGGCGCCGGCGCTACCTTTGACCTGTCATATGACAAGGCAAAGGTAGCGCCAGCGCCATTTCTACAAGTACCGGAGGTCCGAGAGTAAAAGATCACACCGGGACCCTTCCTCTGGACCCCAGGTAATTTAAGGCATTTTGGGGGGGTTCGGGAGGGTGGGGGATTTATTTTAAAGGGTCGGGGTGGGTTTTAAGGATGTTTTAGTGTGCCGGTTTTCGATTTTCACGATTTTTAAAAAACCCAAACGGCAACGATCCGATTCCCTCCCCCTCCCAGCCGAAATTGATCATTAAGACGATCGATCACATGATTCACATCTCTAGTCTTGACTCTCCCCATTTTGGTCTGGGAATAATATCAGACCAACATATGACCGCACCTGGGTATAACTGAAAAATTGCGGCAATGTCAGCTTTTACCATTCTGATCAAATGCTTGCATGTGATGTTTTTCAAATCGTTGCCTCCCAGGTGCATTATAACAACATCGGGTGGTGCCCTCGAGCATGCCTGGTTTTCCCATCCAATCAATGCGCCAGCCTTTTGTCGCCATGCCCAAGTGAAGGCCGTAAGGCCGGTCCCGAGCTCTCTTTGCCGCCCACGATCGATTATGAATGCTTGTTCTCAACGCCCACCCTGTCCAGTCGAACGTAAGTGTTGACAGTGCTGGATCTCCAACGCCCAATTTTTTTGATGGCATCTGTTTGTAGACCCGCTTGAGCAGCACTTGTGGCTGCACCAATCCTAAACGAATGTGATGTGAACTTTTTAGGGTCCAGTTTCATTTTTGTGATAGATGCTTTTAATAGTGCAGAAAATTGGAATCTGGTGAGTGGTGATGCATCGGCGTGAATCAACAGATGCTCCCTTCCCCTCGGCCGAACTACCATATACTGTTTCATATTGTCAATTGGGCAAGTATCACAGTCCGGGACTTTCGATAGTGAAAGCGTGGTACCCCTTCCTTCTTGGTCGGTTTTTGATTTTTGTATCGTAATCATTATTTTTTCTGGGGTCCATACCATGTTCTTCGCTAGCAGTCTGGTCCTGCCTTTGTCCTCCTTGTTATTGGCTACTAATTCACTAACTCGGAATGCACCAAAGAATGCCAGTGAAAATGCTAGGCGAAATAGTAGCGTTTCAAACCGAGATGAGCAGATGGAAGATAACTGTGTCCATAATGAACAGAGCATGTCGTGTGTGATGGGGTGTCTGCTATCCTTGGCATGACCCACTTGCCTTGCCCATCCAGACATCATTTTCTTGATAATAAAAGATTTGGTGGGGTCGCCCCAACCGCGGGCTTTGGTAAAGAATGAAAAACCAGCCATGTGCTTGCTAACCGTGTTCCGTGTTACTCCATCTTCCTTTGAGGAAACAATGAATTTGACCAGGAGGTCATCACTTATGGGGCCCGAATGCCAACCGTTCTGCATCAGGAACTTGGCGACGGTCTCGTATCCTCAGCAGTATGAATTCCAAGTGGATGAGGCCACAGATCTGCGTATTAAATCTTGCGTTTTAGTCGTCCAATGTTCCATAATCGTGTAGGCATTTGGGTTCCCACGTCGTCTGCTGCCGGTACCTGCTTGCGAAGCAAAGTCCATTTAGCACGGGAAAGGGAATCAGCTGCGCCATTAGCTATTCCGGGTAAGTGCTTAGCACGCAGTGTGATGTTATTATACAGTGATTCTAAGACGATTTCCCTGAGTAAAGTGACCACCATGGGGCACTTGGCCGTTTGCACATTTAATACATGTACTACTGCCAGATTATCGCACCAAAATACAATGTACTTGTTTTGTAGCCTTTTTCGCCAAAGGACCAGGAAGTATTTCTTCACGGAGAGGGTGGTGGATGCCTGGAATGCCCTTCCGGAGGATGTGGTGAAGACCAGAACTGTGAAGGACTTCAAAGAGGCGTGGGATAAACACTGTGGATCCATAAAGTCAAGAGGTCGCCAATGAAGAGTGGGTGACTCGCCAGAATGATGGCTACTGCCTGGAGACAATACCCTTATTCAATAAACATATACATGCTTACTGTGACTCCAACATCGCTCTAAGCTTCAACAGCAAGAGGAAACGTGGAAAAAAGGATTTGCACTCACAAAGAGGGGAGTAGCTGGCTTCTTACGGCGGTTCTACCCCAAACCAAATAAGCCTGATACTTCACTTTCAATGCATATACAGCATAGTTCTCTGCTTCAAGGGCAGGGGAGAAGAAAAAACTGATACTTCACACATCCAGCAGAGCTCTCTGCTTCAACGGCAGGGGAGAAGAAAAAAGGGTTCGCACTCACAAAGCGGGGAGTAGCTGGCTTGTTATGGCGGTTACTACCCCAAACCAAATGTGCCTGATACTTCACTATCGATGCATATCCAGCATGGCTCTCTGCTTCAACTTTCGATGCATATCCAGCATGGCTCTCTGCTTCAACGGCATGGGAGAAAGGCTGATACATCACGCATTTCCAGCATAGCTCTCTGCTTCAACAGCAGGGGAAAAGAAAAACTGATGCTTCACGCATATCCAGCATAGCTTCAACGGCAGGGGAGAAGAAAAAAGGATTCACACTCACAAAGCGGGGAGTAGCTGGCTTGTTATGGCGGTTACTACCCCAAACCAAATGTGCCTGATACTTCACTTTCAATGCATATCCAGCATGGCTCTCTGCTTCAACGGCATGGGAGAAGACTGATACATCATGCATATCCAGCATAGCTCTCTGCTTCAATGGCAGGGGAGAAAAAAAAACCTGATACTTCACGCATATCCAGCATATCTCCCTGCTTCAATGGCAGGGGAGAAGAAAAACAACCAATAAGGGCTGTATAACATAGTCAGGGTAAAACAAGCATGGGTGTAGCTTGCTTATTGCGGTGGTTACTACCCCTACTACCCCTAACTAATCAAGCTAGATATTTCACTTGGATGCAGCTCCATCACTGCTCTCTACGTTAATGGTGGGGGTGGAAGGGAAATAGAACCAAGAGCTAAGAGAAACAGATAAGTATGAGAGAAAAAATGTGTGAAGCTTGCTGGGCAGACCGGATGGGCCGTTTGGTCTTCTTCTGCCGTCATTTCTATATATATGTTTCTTTGTTTCACCCATATGGGAAAAAGTTCAAGGAAGGTAATGTTCTTGGTGATACCACTTGATATCCAGTCGTCTGGCCACTTCTCTGCGCACCAGGAATTTTGACAAATGGCTCCGAAACCCCACCCTCCCGATGCGTCTGTGTGAATGGATAGATCGACATTGGACAGTGGTGTTCCTTGTAGCACCGATATTCCATTAAAATTGGTGAGGAATGCATTCCATATGTCAAAATCGGCACGGATGTGTTTGGATATACGTAGGAAATGGTGGGGTCGTTGTATTCCCACGGTAGCTGCTGCGAGTCTCCTCATGAATGCTCGTCCCATGGGAATGACTCTGCAAGCGAAGTTTAGGGAACCCAGAATGGATTGGGCTACCCGTAAGGTTATCTTCTTTGATGTGGACACTTGTTGTATGATTAATCTTAGTTTGCTCACTTTTTCGTCGGGAAGCTTCGCTATCATCTGATTGGAATCGATCTGTATCCCAAGGAAGGAGATAATGGATGTAGGGCCTTCTGTTTTGCTGTGGGCTAGGGGAATCCCAAATTCGGCAGTGATTTCTTGGAATTCAGCTAAAAGGTCGGAGCAGGAGTTGGATTCTCTCGGCCCAACGAAGAGAAAATCATCAAGGTAATGGATCATATTATGGGAAACTGTGCGCTTTTCAGTTACCCAGTGGAGGAATGAGCTGAATAGCTCGAAGTAGGCACAAGACACGGAGCATCTCATGGGCATGCATTTGTCGAAGAAATACTGGTTATCGAATTTGAAGCCCAATAAGGGAAAGCTTTCTGGGTGTACCGGAAGTAATCGGAATGCAGATTCAATGTCTGCTTTTGCCATCAGGGCTCCGTGGCCACACGTTTGAACCAAAGCCACTGCTGCATCGAATGAAGTGTATTGAAAGGTGCACTCCTCTTGTGGCAAGTAATCGTTGACCGAACGACCCGGGGGGTAAGAAAGATTCTGAATCAATTGATATTTTCCTTTTTCTTTTTTTGGAATGACAGCCAATGGGGAAAACATCATGTGGGGAAAAGGTGGTTCTTGGAATGGACCAGCAATTCTGCCTTGCTTGATTTCGGCGTCTAACTTGGCTTGGACGATATCCTTGTGTTGAATTGCCGAGTGCGCGTTGGTCGTGTTGATTTCTTGAATGTTTCCCCGGAAAGGTATACGGAAACCTTGGTGAAAACCAATTGCCAGTTTGTGGGCTTTTTGTTGGTTAGGATACATATCGAGCCATGGTTGCATGGCTTCCAATCTTATGGGGGAAGGAGCTTTTTCAAATGGGGCCAATTGAGTTAACTTTTGGCTTACTCCCTGCAGTTTGTTTTTTTGGACATTTTGATAGCGGGTGTGGTAAAGCGCAATCTGTGCATACGTGTCTGTATTTGCATTCAGGAAGAGTACAGCCTGTTTTGTTGTACCTCCAGCAGGTACTGTCCTGTGACCGCGGTTGTCTTGGCGGAAATCGGGGAGGCGATGTCCTCCTTGTAAACCGTGATCTGGTGGATGGGTCAGATGGTTTGCACGTCATCTGGTTGATCCATAGACTAACGTCTTGTGTACCCCATGTCATGAAACGATTCTCTTCCATCTTATCCCGGAATTGTTTGTCGTAGTTGAGCCACGCCCAACTCTCGTGCTGCTGGTATGCCCTTAAAATGGTGACAGCGTAGCTCAACATTGGACCATATTGAGTGGGATCATGATGGCCTATGACACTCATCATGTACATGAACGCAATAGCCCAGTTGACAATGGTTTTTGGAATCTCTACTTCTTTGCTCAAGGTTGCAGAGGCGGCCCTACGCTTTTTTCGTTCCTCTGTCTTTCGCCGACCATGGAGAATGGAAAAAATGTCTATGTATTTACGTTTTCTTATTTGTTTTCTCAATTTTTTTGGAACCCCTTCCCATAACTCGGATAGAGTGGTGAGAGCCGGTGGGCCTCTGGATTCCTTCCCGTATATGTTCGGGGTCACCTGCCGGTCACTGTCGGTAGATGAGTCAGATGACGTGGTTGAGGAATAGCTACTAGAGCTAGAGGTAGATCTGTGCCTGCGCTTCGCCTTGCGTTTTGACCTTTTTTCCGCCATGACCGTAACCGCGTCAGGGTGTTTACCCAACTCACCGCTGTCAGCTTCTTGGCTGCGTTGACTTTGGCCAGTCTGTGAGCTGGTAGAAGGCCTGTCGTTATCGCATCGCATGTCACGTGAGCTGGTCGAAGGCCTGTCATTGTCGCATCGACTGTTGTGTGTCTCTGTGACATCGCCCTGTCTTGATGGGTTGCCAACCGCCGCGGTCGCGCCATCTGTGGTATTGGCGTAAAGATGGTCCGCCTCATTCCCAACTGTGCCATTGAGTGAGTTGCTGTAAGGAGCAGGTATCTGCTGACGAGGAAGCTCTGCCCCCTGATGTCTAGCGGTATTCGTAGGTGCTTGCCAATACCACCAAGGAGGCTGGTCATAATATCTTCGTCCCCTTCCTCGGTGATGGCGTCTGTCTGGGCCATCCCACTGCCTTTCTTCGTGATCCCAATAACGCCGAGTGTAGTTGGTGTCATCGTCCCACGGTGGCCTTGGGTACCAGTCTTCGTCCTCCTCGCGGGAACCTTGGGATCCGTAGCCAAGAGTATGTGGTTCCCCTCTGGGCTGATATCGTCGTAGAGGGTAGTAATCTGAACGTGGCAGACTGTGATCCAATCCTCCATCGGGTAACGGTGATCAGGAATCAGGGGCGGGCATAGGTGCAGCGGTATGGACTACTGGCTCCGATGCGGGTAGTGGTGGTATGCTCTGGTTCGGGCCGGCCATCGTGTCATGCACTGCCTCGTCGTGTATTGGAGCAGTGAAGGTGGTATGACCCGCATCGTTTTTCCGACTCTTCCCCTTGAGCGTCTGACTTCTTCCTTTATTTTTTAGGGTGCCCTTTTTCGCCTTGGGGATGTTGGCCTGGGTGGGGACCTCCTTCCTTCTTGTTTGCGCATTTCTTTTTTTTTTTATTTATTTATTTATAATTTTCATGATATTCAATCATACAATTGAAACATATTAACAGAAAGAAGGTTAGATAGTCACCTAATCAATGTTATTTTTTACATTACAAAAACAGACACATATTACTATCCTTCTAATTCTGAAGTTACCATACTACTAAATACTGGGAGTCCTGTATATGAGCAGTATTTAAAACAAAAATAATATATCCTTAACTTAGATAAGTATTTGGTGGAAGAAATCATTTAAACTAAGCCATATTAGGTATCAGATTATGTCCTTCACCCTGGTTTCGTTGTGCCTCCAAGGCTCTTTCCAATTGCTCTGGTTCATAGTAAATATATCTTTCACCCCCCTTATACATTATGCACTTACAAGGAAATCTCAATTTGATTTGTAATCCAAATGTTCTAGCCTGATTTACTAAGGTCAAAAACTTTTTTCTTCTCTGTTGAGTATCTTTAGATAAATCTGGATATATCCACACTTTCTGTCCCAAATATAGAGAGGTTCTCTTTAATATAAACATTTTCAATATTTTATCCCTATCAGACATTTGATTAAATTTAACCAGCAGAGTGCCTCTTTTCTCTATTTGGGAGCTGAGAGAAGTTTCAATTAACTCTGTAACATTGAGTGATGTTTCCACTTCATTTGGTGCTATTACACAATCATTTTTCCAACTGATAAAGTAGGCATTATAAATTGTGGGAAAATCTTCTCCTGACATTGATAGTATTTCTGAGCAATAATTTTTTAATTGCTCACAAGGAGAGATCATTTTACACTTCGGGAAGTTTACAATTCTTAAATTTGTATACTTAATAGTATTCTCAATACTTTCAATTCTCTTTGATAATAGATTTTCACCTTGAATTATTGTTGTTTGTACCGATTTTATCTGGGTTACTTCTTGTTCTATTTTATCCATTTTTTCAGCCTGACTTGTCACTGTTGGATTGATATTAAGCAAGACAGATTGCATATCTTTGATATTAATATTTAGACTTGCAATATTCTTTTGCAGTGCAACTATAGCATGCCAGATTATATCCATTGTTATATTTGAGGGTTTTCCTGGAAATGCACCTAGTATTGGGGTATCTAATTGATTTATTGGTAGATCTTGTCTAGCACTTACTTCCCCTGGTGATTTTGAATCTTTCCTACTAGTAGGTGTACTAGCCCTACTAGGTCCCTCCCCCGGAGGAGGGAGAAAATTTTCTCCCTGCTCAATCTGCGCTGCCTCTTTTACGGCCACAAACTCCTTAATTGGGCTCAAAACCCCATGTGCATTCCGCAAGGGGGAAGAACCTGTTTCATGGACGGATTCAGCGCTACCGGGGGGGGGAAGGTGGTAATGGCGCCCCGGGACTAAGACTTATTTCTCCCGGAAGGAGCCATGGCTGCTCACCAGTTGCTCCTTCAATGGGATACTCCGGGGCTATCCCCTCTGCCACTGGATAATATCCTGTAATGGCCGTTTACACAGAGGTTGGTCTCACAGGGTTTAAGGCTTCCTGACGGACCCTACCTTTACGTTTAGAATGAGGCATGTCGTAAATGATACAATAACAAACAGCTTATACAGGAAAATTACTTATCTTAACCAAATTATACTTAGAAGAGTTTAGTTGGAGAGAGTCCTTCTCGCACCACACTTCAAAGAGTCCCGGCAGCCTTCAGCCTTCGCCGGCCTAAGCCGGACCAAGTCGGCGCGCCCCTTATGGAGCACGCGGCTTAGGTAGCGCGCCTACGGCGATTATGCGCCGTCTGTCACCCCAACTTATAGCTCCAGGCACTTCCTGCTGATGTCACTCAGGCTCCGCCTCTCCGCTACGCTCGCGGCAGGCACGTGGGATGTTCTGGGGTCTCTCACCTCCTAGGAGCGCCGAGGTAGGCCTCTCTGAGTGTTGGTACGAAATTGGAAAGTCTCTCCCTCTTTTCCTCTCCTCGGACTCCCAATTCTCAGTGTCTGTCGCCCAAACTTATAGCTCCAGGCACTTCCTGCTGATGTCACTCAGGCTCCGCCTCTCCGCTACGTTCGCGGCAGGCACGTGGGATGTTCCGGGGTCTCTCACCTCCTAGGAGCGCCGAGGTAGGCCTCTCTGAGTGTTGGTACGAAATTGGAAAGTCTCTCCCTCTTTTCCTCTCCTCGGACTCCCCTGTTTGCGCATTTCTACCTGATCTGCGTGTTTCCATGTTGTGAATGGACTTGTAACAAGGGGAACACCTGCTATCGATAGAAAGGTAAAGCAAGATTAAATTGATATTTTTTTATTTAGGAAAGTTTCTCAATGACAAAAAGTTGCCGGTCCTAAAAGGAAAGGAAAGACAAGAGAAAATTTAATTATTATTATTGTTTTCATGAGGGCATGAATCCAGATCTCCCTGCACTGCATCCCCCAACTGAAACCATTTTTTTTTTTTTATATTCGCACCATTCACAACATTACTGTAAAACAAAAGTAATTAGTTAGTAGCATAAAATTCAATGACTGATAAGTTGTAACCTAATGCCCCCTGTTATAATAAAATTATTTAAATATTTTTTTAAACCAACTTTTGGAGTAACAACAGGATTTGAAACCTGGACACCTTGTTTTGTGTGCTGGTGTTGCAACCATTCAGCTATTACACCTCTTAATGAATTGCAGTAGCAGAAACTGATTAATCACATTTGTAAGCTGCTCGCGGTGTCTCCCACGTGGCGGACCGGCATCATTCGGACGTATCAACGCATGAAAAACAGGCACCGGGAGGCTCTGCCAAAAATGAGCTCTGCTGCGCAACAAAATGTACCAACAATGACACCGATATTCCCTGGCGCAAGAAATTGTACCAAATGACACAAAAAAAAACACACACGCTGTTCTGCCTGCCCCATTCGGAAACCGCATGTCCTTTTTTTTTTAATGTTAGGAAGGGCAACCTTCCAAGCATTTTTGTCGGGCGGCATGACGATCGGGACCGGCGTGGGTGCTGATCGCGAAGTTTTTTGTTTTTTTTTTAAAGAAAAATTGGCGCATTGCCTAAGCAGATTGTCCAACGGCCTGGCTGGATGGACTCGTGCGGCTGAGGACCGCAAAATTGTTCCTCCATTTGGACACCGTCGTGCTAGGGCTGGGAGCAAGGGGGCGAAAACCGCCCGTGTGGTTTGGGAACCACGACTGGGTTCTCTGTGCTGGCAGTAGCACGGCGCTGCGGAGCGAGGGGAGGTTCGGTCGGGCAAAGAAGCAAGGGGGGGGGGGGGGGGGGGGGGGGGGCCGTAAGGCGGCATAAACATGAAAATTTGTTTTATCTGCAGCACCTACCGGCACCCTGCAACCCAAGGTGCAGAAATGCTGAAGCTCCCTCACACATCCTGATCAATATCTGGCAAGTGGTGAGTAAGGTGGGATTCAAACCTGCAGCCTCTTTATAATATGGTAAGCACTCTATGAACTGTGCTACTCGTTCTTGGTCTCTTGATCTCCTGTACGATCCGTGAAAAGGGGTCTCTGGCCGCGTGTGCTCTCCCTTTAAAGGGCGAGGCGCGTCATCGGAGGGGGCCAATGACGCTCCCCGATGATGTCACATCCCCCCCGGGCGTAGCCAGTGGCTCTCTGCTCTCTCTCTACTCTGCCAGCGGTGAGTGGGGCCTGCGGTGGCGCTAAGGGGGGGGGGGGGGGGGGGTCGCGGAAATCGATCTTCACTGTGCTCCCTTCCTGCACCCCCCCCCCCCCATCCCCGTTTTGCCTGTCCTCCATTTGATATTCCTGGGCTCGCTGCCGTTACGGGTGGGCTCCGGTTATGCGGCGCCGGGCCCACCTATTACTATAAGTTCTCTTTTTTAATTTTGTTTTTATTTGTTTCACTCTGTATTGTTCTGTATTTTAAAAAAATATATGTTTTTACCTTTGTAAACCACTGTGATACCAGCAAACATGTGGTATACAATTACTGTTAAATAAATAAATAAATAAATAAATAAATAAATAAGAAGAAAGAGCTGTCTCGTGTGTTTTTATACAGTGCTGTATGTGCACATCAAGTACTGCTATAGAAATGATTAGTAGTAGTTATTGTAGTAGTACACATAGCAAATGTAGACATGTACAGAGTCCTAATATCTTTTGGTCTACCCCACATGATAACACATGCAAGATGGCATTGTAGTAGCCAGTACTTAAGATCCTCATGCATGAGTTAGGATACAGGTTGTACTGCATTTGTGGAAATTAATTGTTAATGCTCTTTGGGACTCACTCTGAGCTTGTTGGCTAGGGCATGTAATCAAATGCAACAATAAAAAAAAATGGCAAAGGCAAAGCTGGCTGCCATAATTGGTACACTTTATAAGAACATCTATCAGCTCAACTAATGCAATCTATCTTTTCAACAGATGTTGCAGAATATGGTTGTTGGACATGACTTTTTACTCTGTTGCTCTCCTTAGCACACCTGCATGTCCACTCACTCTGTCATTGAGTGCATCTTTGGACTGTTGAAAAGTCAGTTCAGGTGACTGGCCAGAACAGGGAGTGCCTTATTTATTTTGATTTTATTGTGATTTTTGACACTTCAAAGATTACATTCAGGTAATGCAGGAAGTTCCCTTGTTGTAGAAACCCACAGACAGCTGAGATCATGCTTGCCTGCAGTATGCTTCACAATATTTCTGTCTGATATGTTATCCTAGCAAATATTAACCAGGTCCTAGAAGAGGATCTGGTGTCCCCCTGCATGTGATCTGAAGGTAACAGAGAGTGGCAAACAGATATGAGGCAGATGCATAGAGAGGTACTTTGCCTATTAGTGTTAGTCATGGCCTGCAATATAACTATACTAGCCGTTAAGCCCGTAACAACGGGCTCGGTCCATTTCCTTCCCACTCCCTTCCCCTCATTCTCCCTCCTCCCTCACTCTCTTCCCCCTCCCTCTCACTTCCCCCCCTTCCCCCCCTCCCTCTCTCTCACCTTCCCCCCTCCCTCCCTTTCTCTCACCTTTCCCCCTCTCTCTCTCTCACCTTCCCCCTCCCTCTCTCTCACCTTCCCACCTCCCTCTCCCCTTCCCTCTCCCCTCCCTCCCTCTCACCTTCCCCTCTCCCCTCCCTCTCCCCTTCCCCTCTCCCTCCCTCCCTCTCACCTTCCCCTCCCCTCTCTCTCTCACCTTCCCCTCTCCCCTCCCTCTCACCTTCCCCTCTCCCCTCCCTCCCTCTCTCTCACCTTCCCCCCTCCCTCCCTCTCTCTCTCTCTCACCTTCCCCCTCCCCTCCCCCCTCTCTCTCACCTTCCCCTCCCTCTCACCTTCCCACCTCCCTCTCCCCTTCCCCTCTCTCCCTCCCTCTCCCCTCCCTCCCTCTCCCCTTCCCCTCTCCCCTCCCTCTCACCTTCCCCTCCCTCTCTCTCACCTTCCCCTCCCTCTCTCTCTCTCTCACCTTCCCCTCTCCCCTCCCTCTCACCTTCCCCTCTCCCCTCCCTCCCTCTCTCTCACCTTCCCCTCCCTCCCCTCTCTCTCTCACCTTCCCCTCCCCTCCCCTCTCTCTCACTCCCCCTCCCCCTCTCCCTCTCACTCTTCCCTCTCCCTCTCACTCCTCCCTCCCCTCACTCTCTCCTCCCTCTCCTCAGTCACTTCCCCCTCTCTCAATCCCCTCCCCTTTAAGATCCACAACCGGCAGACGGAAGATCTCTGGGGGGGGTGTGTCCCTCCTGCGCGCGCGCGGCGCCACTACTGCTCCTCCCACTCCTGCTCTTCGTCGCTGCCGCCGCTACTGCTCCTCCCACTCCTGCTTCTCGCCACCCCCGCCGCCGCCGCTCCTGCTTCTCACCGCCGCCGCCACCACCGCTCCTGCGGCCCCAGCACCATTTTTTTTTTCGGGCACGCTCGGCTCTGACCGACGTGCTCGCCCACGCATGCGCGGTAGAGCTGCTCTCTACTGCGCATTTGCGGGCCGTCGGTCAGAGCCCATTTATAAGGTAGATTTCAGAGTGAGTGTTCTAGTGCAACTAACTCTCATTCAGGCTATTTTATTGTGTTTCTGGACACCAATGGCTTCTGCTTCCCTGCAGTAAGATTGTCTTTATCCACAAAATAAACCAGAGGGATAGGCAAAAGGAAGTGAGAGGAGGAGGAAGGCTGGACACTTTGGATGCTAAGGTGTATATTGTACCATTAGCTCCCTTCTGAAGACAGACTAAACAGATTAGAACACTTCAATTTGGAGAAACAATGATTGGGGGAGGATATGATTGAGGCCTATTAAATCAAGAGTGGAGTAGAACAAGCAAATAGGGAACAGTTATTTACCCTTTCAAATAACACTAAGACTAGAGGACACTCCCTTAAGCTAACAGAAAATTGAAGAAAGTATTTTTTCTCTCAACTTACAATCAGACTGTGAAATCTGTTGCCAGAGGATGTGATCAAGGCAACTACCTTTGTTGGGTTTAAAAAAGGGGTTTGGATGAGCTCATGAAGAAAAGTTCATAAATAGTTATTATCAGATGAAACAAGGAGACCTACAACTTGTCATAGGGAGTAAATGGTAAGAAATTGATTCTATTTTTAGGGATTTTTGGAGAAGGATGCTCGGCTCAATGGACTTTTGGTTTGATCCAACATGACTTTTCTTAAGTTCTTATGTTCTAGCACCTCTGATAGATATCTTATACTTAATCAGCAAAGGCGAAAAAAATGTAAAGCTCACTTAGCACATGTAGAATGCCACTGTTATGTTTACTTTTAACAGCAGTACCTCTAATAGGTCACACTGGGAAGACAGGACAATTCTAGCTACCATTCTATGTTTTCATCTACACACAATGGGCCTGCAAGCCATCCAGCAATAGTCTATATGAGCCAGAGGTATCTTGCTAACTATGTGACACTGTTGGAATCTAGCTGCCTTCCCAGACTCCTAGGCAATGGAAGTTCACTGTGCGGCAGGAAGCCACCATTGTACTCTCTGATGTGTGTGATAATAGGACCTGGTGAAGAGATGCTTAGGGTGTGCATGCACATCGATGCGCACAATTCAGCATATGTTGGCAGGAGAGTTGGGTACCCACCCTGATAATGATATCACACACTCAAGACTACTTAGTCTGCCTGGACTTGGAATCATGGCCTCAGTAAGAAGGTTTCATGGTTCCTGCTCACAGACTTCTATCTTGCTCACTTGGGGGTAGATTTTAAAAAAGTACGCTGGATTTTAGTAGATACGCGCGTATCCGCTAAAATCCTGGATCGGCGCACACAAGGCTGCCGATTTCGTGTAGCCGGCGTGCGCTAAGCCGCGCAGCCTACCTCCGTTCCCTCCGAGGCCGCTCCGAAATCGGAGTGGCCTCGGAGGGAATTCTCTTTCGCCCTCCCCTCACCTTCCCCTCCCTTCCTCTACCTAACCCAGCCCCCGGCCCTGTCTAAACCCCCCCTACCTTTGTCGGGGGATTTACGCCTCCCGAAGGGAGAAGTAAATCCCCGCGCGCCAGCGGGCCGCTAGCGCGCCGAGACGCGACCCGGGGGCGGTTCCGGAGGGCGCAGCAACGCCCCCGGACCGCCCCGGGCCGAAACCACGCCCACGGGCCCGCCCCCGAAATGCCGTGCCCCGCCCCCAAAACGCAGCGCCGATCGGCCACGCCCCCGACACGCCCCCCTCAAAAAACCCTGGGATTTTCGCGAGTCCCGGGGCTCTGCGCGCGCCGGTAGGCCTATGGAACATAGGCGCACCGGCGAGCAGGGCTTTTAAAATCCGCCCCTTGATGAGAAACAAAGGTGAAGATCCCAAAATCCTTGTCTCTAATGAGCCACACAAGATCATTTTTTCCATCAGTGCCCCTGAGACCAGAAAACTTAAAAAGAGAAGTCTCATTGGGAAGGGAGCCTTCTACCATCCTGCTACCTCTCTGCTACTAATGGTTCCGATGTGTCTTACCTATGGAAAACACTCAGTTTAGACCGAAGCTTTAGTAGATTCCGGCACCAGGGGCAACTTTATTCAAGAATCACTATTACGTCAGTGTGGTTGCCCTACTACCAGGTTAACCATCCCCTGTATCATTTCATCCATCTATGGTCATGTGACAACAGCTTTCTCACCCATCATTATGCAGATTGAGTCTCACCAAGAGAACATTCAGTTCTATGTACTATCTAAAGCATCCAGCCCTCTTGTACTTGGACTACCTTGGCTGAGTCTTCATCAACCATCTATTGACTGGAATGCCTTACAGATTGACCAATGGGGTCCATCTTGCCAAGAACATTGTATTATTTCATCTTTGTCTCTGGTCTCTTCACTTCAAACATCTCACCTGAAGTTTTGGTTTTTCCGCTTCAATGTACATCTTGTTCCTTCTTGAATTCTGAACTGTCAATTAGGACCAGTCTCAGTCCTTGTCCAAGCTTTCATCCTTTTCTTCAGTTAAGTCATCTGCTTTGAATGATTTTTCAGTCCACTCTCGAAACCAAAGAAACTATGGATCCTGTGTTTGGACCCCCAAGCCCCCAGTTGGTAAAACTGTACCTTTGTCTCCTCAGAAGCTGAAGAATAGAGGCTTGAGGGGGGGGGGGGAGGGGGTACGGTGTTAGAATCCAGCTGCCTTCCCAGATTCCTCAGTGGTGGACCTTCATTGTATGGCAGGGAGCCACCATTGCATGCTATGATGCGTTTGATACTAGGGTCCGGTGAAGAGATGCTCAGGCATGCATGCGCATCAGTGGGCTTGATTCAGCACGCGTTGGTGGGAGCTTTGGGTATGCACCCTGATAATAATGTCACACTCTCAAGACTACTTAACCTGCCTGGACTTGGATTCATGGCCTCAGCAAGAAGGTCTTCTGGTTCCTGCTCCACACGGTTCCAAACTTCTGTCTGGCTCAAAACATCCAGCTTGGTTCTTGCCTTCAGCACCAGTCTTGTTCCACTTTCTCAGCCATCAACTTTGTTTCAGTCTTTGTCTGAGGCTCTGCTGCAGTCTTCAGCTCCACTTCAGTCCTCAGTCTTGTTTCAAGCCATCGGTCTTGTCCTTGCTTAGATTCAGCCACAAGCCTGGTCTTTGTATAATCTTTTGGACTCAACCATAGTTTAGCCTGTGCCAAGACTCACTCACCACCATTGGCATGGGTCTCAGGACTCTACCTATGAGGCTCTATCATGGCAAGAGGGGCTCATGCATATGCAGTTCCTTACAGTCACTTCCATGAACTGCTGCTTCTCGTGTGTGGGAGCAGTTCTGCTTGAAGTTTCTTTTTTTAAAGCCTTTCCCCTTTCTGCATATGTGTTTCTCAAAAGTTATATACAGGTCTACTCCCATGAGAACATAAGAACATAACATAAGAATGTAAGATATGCCATACTGGGTCAGACCAAGGGTCCATCAAGACCAGTATCCTATTTCAACAATGGCCAGTCCAAGTCACAAGTGCCTGGCAAGTACCTAAATATTAAATAAATCACAAGCTACTATTGCTTATTAAATAATATCAATGTATGGATTTTTCCTCTAGGAACTTATCCAAACATTTTTTAAACTGTTGTAACCACATCCTCTGGCAATGAATTATAGAGCTTATCCTATGCATTGATTGAAAATAATTTTCTTTGATTTGTTTTAAATGAGCTACTTGCTAACTTCATTGAGTGCCCCCTGGTCCTATTATCTGAGAGAAAAAATAACCGATTTACATTAACGTGTTCAAGTCCTTTCATAAATTTGTAGACCTCTATCATATCCCCCCCCCCCCCTCTCAGTCATCTCTTCTCCAAACTGATAGCTGTTCCATGCCCCTTATCATTTTGGTCAGCCTTCTCTGCATTTTCTCCAGTGCAACTATATCTCTTTTGAGGTGCGGTGACCAGAATTGCACACAGTATTCAAGATGCGGTCTCACCATGGAGCGATATAGAGGCATTATGACATCCATTCTTTTATTTTCCGTTCCCTTCCTAATAATTCCTAACATTCTGTTGACTTTTTTGTTTGCCACAGCACTCTGAGCCGACAATTTCAATGTATTATCCTCTATGATGCCTAGGTATCTTTCCTGGGTGGTGACTCCTAAGATAAAATCTAACACTGTGTAACTACAGCAAGGATTATTTTTCCCTATATGCATCACTTTGCACTTGTCCATTTTAAATTTCTTCTGCCATTTGGAAGCCTAATATTCTAGTCTCACAAGTTCCTCTTGCAATTCATTCAATCCTCTTGAGATTTAACTACTTTGCATAATTTTGTATCATATGCAAATTTGATCACCTCACTCATTGTACCCCTTTCCAGATCATTTATAAATATATAAAAAAAAACACCGGTCCAAGTACAAATCCCTGAGGCACTCCACTACCTTTTTCCACTGTGAAAACAGACCATTTAATCCTACTCTCTGTTTTCTGTCCTTTAACCAACTTGCAGTCCACAAAAGGACATCGCCTCCTATCCCTTGACTTTTTAGTTTTCTTAGAAGCCTCTCATGCGGGGTCTTTGAGTGCCTTCTGAAAATCCAAATACTCCACTTTTATCCACATGTTAATTCACCCCTTCAAGAAATGTAGGAGATTAGTGAGGCAAGAATTCCCTTGGGTGTCCCATCAAACCATTACTATCTAAATGTTTTGTGATTTTATTTTTTAGAACATTTTCCATGATTTTTACTGGCACTGAAGTCAGGTTCACCGGTCTATATTTTCCGGGATCACCCTTGGATTCCTTTTTAAATATAGGGGTTACATTGGCCAAGTTCAAATCTTCAGGTGCATCAGATGATTTTCATGATAGGTTACAAATTTTTACTAATAGTTCTGAAATTTCATTTTTTAGTTCTTTCAAAACCTGGGGTATATACTATCTGGTCCAGGAGATTTACTACTCTTCAGTTTGTCAATCAGGCCTACCACATCTTCCACGTTCACCGTGATTTGGTTGAGTTGTTCTGAATCATCACCCATGAAAACTTTCTCCAGAATGGGTATCTCTCCAACATCCTCTTCAGTAAAAACTGAAGCAAATAAATCATTTAATCTTTCTGCAATGGCCTTATCTTCTCTACTTGCCCCTTTAATCCCTTGATCATCCAATGGTCTAACCAACTCCCATGCAGGCTTTCTGCTTCAGATATATATTTTTAAGTTTTTATTGTGACTTTTTGCCTCTATGGCAAACTTCTTTTCAAATTTTCTCTTAGCCTGTCTTATCAATATCTTACATTTAACTTGCAAAAGCTTATGCTTTATCCTACTTTTTTGAATGAAGATCTTTTGGCTAAAATAGCCTCTTTCACCTCAAATTTTAACCTTGCCAATAATCGTTTTGCCTTTCTTTCACCTTTCTTAATGCATGGAATACATCTGATCTGTGTTTCTAGGATGGTATTTTTTAACAATGTCCCATGCCTATTGCATACTTTTTACTTTTGTAGCTGCACCTTTCATTTTATTTCTAAATATTTTTCTCTTTTTATCAAAGTTTCCCTTTTGAAAGTTTAGCACTAGAGCCAATAGGCTTATATACTGTCCCCCTTCCAGTCACTAATTCAAATTTGATCATATTAATCGCTATTGCCAAGCGGCCCCACCACCATTACCTCTCTCACCAAATCCTGTGCTCCACTGAAAAGTAGATCTACATTTGCTCCCTCTCTCATCAGTTCCTGAACCAATTGCTCCATAAAACTGTCTTTTATTCCATCCATGAACTTTATCTCTCTTCCATGCCCTGGTGTTTCACTTACCCTGTCAATATTGGGGTAATTGAAATCTACTAAGGAAACATGGTGCAGGACAAATCTCATTTCCACCAGAAATTCCAATTGTTATTTATTTCAAAATATTAGCGTTTCAAAATATTCATCTGGCAACTCCACAATTAATAACAGTAACTTGTCAAAGTCCCCCGACACGGTCCCGTGTTTCGCTGTGGATGCATCGGGAGGGACCAGGCATATAAATATAATCTGCAATAGAATGTACATACAAATAAATAGTGGAACACATTGGCTACTTAAATATATCATGATGATATATTTAAGTAGCCAATGTGTTCCACTATTTATTTGTATGTACATTCTATTGCAGATTATATCATGATATATTTAAGTAGCCAATGTATTCCACTATTTATTTGTATGTACATTCTATTGCAGATTTTATTTATATGCCTGGTCCCTCCCAATGCAGCCACAGCGAAACACGGGACCGTGTCGGGGGACTTTGACAAGTTACTGTTATTAATTGTGGAGTTGCCAGATGAATATTTTGAAACGCTAATATTTTGAAATAAATAACAATTGGAATTTCTGGTGGAAGTGAGATTTGTCCTGCACCATGTTTCCTTAGTACTTGCGGATGTGCAAGGTTGTGCTTCTTTGGATTTTTGGTAATTGAAATCTCCCATTATTACTGCACTATCAATTTGGTTAGCTTCCCTAATTTCTCTTAGCATTTCACTCTCCAGCTCACCATTTTGTCCAGGTGGACAGTAGTAATTCCTATCACTATTCTCTTCCCCAATACACAAGGGATTTCTACCCATAAAGATTCAGTTATACATTTAGTCTCATGCAGGATCATTATCTTGTTGGACTCTATGCTATCCTGGATATAAAGCACCACCCCGCCACCTAGATGCTCCTCTCTGTTATTACAATATAATTTGTACCCTGGTATAGCACTATCCCATTGGTTATCCTTTTTCCACCATGTCTCTGAGATGCCAATTAAGTCTATGTCATCATTCACTGCTATACATTTTAACTCTCCCATCTTACCTCATAGACTTCTGGCATTACCATACAAATATTTCATAGTGTGTTTTTTGTTTGTATTTACATTCTGCTTTTCAGTTGACAGAGATAAATTGGAATTTTTTAGCTTATGTGAGTTTTTAATTCTAGGCACTTGGACTACTTTTATTATTAGTGGAACCTCTCTGTTGGGATGCCATAACTCTAATGCTTCATTAGTATCCTTTGAAGATCCCTCCCTCCAAACCATGCACTGCTGAGCAATTGTCGGCTTTCCTATTTGTTCTAGTTTAAAAGCTGCTCTATCTCCTTTTTAAAGGTTAGTGCCAGCAGCCTGGTTCCACCCTGGTTAAGATGGAGCCCATCCCTTTGGAAAAGATTCTCCCTTCCCCAAAAGGTTCCCCAGTTCCTTACAAAACGGAATCCTTCTTCCTTGCACAATTGTCTTATCCATGCATTGAGGCTTTGCCTGCCTCTGGGGACCTGCACGTGGAACAGAGAGCATTTCAGAGAATGCTACCCTTGAGGTTCTGGATTTTAGCTTTCTATCTGACTTAAATTTGGTTTTCAGAACCTACCCTCCCACATTTTCCTATGTCATTGGTGCCCACATGCACCATGACAGCTGACACCTCCCAATGTCTAAAATCCTATTAGGTGATGTGTGACATCCACCACCTTCACACCAGATAGGCATGTTACCAGGCAATCCTCACGCCCACCAGTCTACATTCCTAATAACTGAATCACCAACTTTGACAGCTGACCTGACCCTTCTCTCCTTAGCAGAAGCCCTGGGAGATACATCCTCGATGCGAGAGGACAATGCGCCCCCTGAAGAGCAGGTCCTTGTTACAGAATCATTTCCTGCTGCACCAGGTAAATGCTCTCTGTTCATGAGAACTTTCTCCTCCAAGACAGCATCGTGGATGCCAGACTGAAGTTGTGACTTGGCTACTATGTCCCTGAAGGTCTCATCTATATTCCTCTCTGTCTGCCTCAGCTCCTCCAGGTTTTCCACTCTAGCCTCCAGAGATCAGACTCATTCTCTGAGAGTCAGGAGCTCTTTGCATCGGATGCACACATACAATTTCTCACCTGTGGGTAAAAAATCATACATGTGACATTTGATGCAAAAGACTGGGAGGCTCCCCTCTTGCTGCTGGACTGCTGCTTTCATCTTAAATTTGTTCAGTTCCTAGTTAAGTTTTAGGTTGCTATGTGTATAGGATTGCATACAAATTAGGGTCATTTAAATGTATTAGTGTATTGACTATATATCTGGTAGTAACCTGCAAGGGAATGATCAAACTCTTGATAAGAAATGGGGAATTTCTGAGTTTAAGTTAAAAGGCAGATTTTTTTAATGCATTTTTAAATGTTTTAAATGTGAAAGTGACACCTGCCTATAAATTAAAGGCAGCTAGGGGTGAGTGGGAGAGGGGTGGGAGGGTTAGGAAATACAAACACACAAATTTAAGTTTGTTGCCTGACTTTCTGACTACCTTTTGAAAAGAAAACACACAAACACACTAAGGGGCAGATTTTAAAAGGGTTACGCGCATAAGTTATGTGCGTAACCCTTTAACACCCCCCCCCCCCCCCCGCGCGCCGAGCCTATTTTGCATAGGCTCGGCAGCGCACACAAGCCCCAGGACGCACGTAAGTCCTGGGCCTTTGCTAGGGGGGCGTGTTGGGGGGCATGTCGGGGCGGTGTGATGTTTGGGGCGTTCCAGGGGGGATGTGGTTCCAGCCGGGGGCGTTTTGGGGGTGTGGTCGAGGCCTCCGAAATCGCTCCCAGGCCAGGGAATCGCTCGGCAGCAGCCAACCAGGGCAGGCATAATTTTCGCAATAAAGGTAGGGGGGTGTAGATAGGGCTGGGGGGGGTTAGGTAGGAGAAGGGAGGGGAAGGTGGGGGGAGGCCGAAGAAAAGTTCCCTCTGAGGCCGCTCCGATTTCGGAGCCTCCTCGGAGGGAACGGGCAGCGCGCGCAGGGCTCGGCGTGCGCAAGGTGCACAAATGTGCACCCCCTTGCGCGCGCCAACCCCGGATTTTATAAGATACGCGCGGCTTGGCACGTATCTTATAAAATCCGGCGTACTTTTTTTGCTCCTGGTGTGCGAACAAAAGTACACGCGGGCATACTTTTCTAAAATCCACCCCTAAATGATATACCCCAACGGGCGGATTTTAAAAGCCCTGCTCGCGTAAATCCGCCCGGATTTACGTGAGCAGGGCCTTACGCGCCGGCGCGCCTATTTTCCATAGGCCGCCGGCACGTGCAGAACCCCGGGACGAGCGTAGGTCCCGGGGTTTTCGGAAAGGGGCGTGTCGGGGGCGGGGCCGAACGACGCGGCGTTTTGGGGGCGGGACATGGCATTTCGGGGGCGGGCCCGGGGGCATGGTTTCGGCCCGGGGCATTTCGGGGGCGTGGCCGCGCCCTCCGGAACCGCCCCCGGGTCGAGTCTCGGCACGCCAGCAGCCTGCTGGTGCGCGTGGATTTACGTCTCCCTCCGGGAGGCGTAAATCCGTGGATAAAGGTAGGGGGGGGGGTTAGATAGGGCCAGGGGGGTGGGTTAGGTAGGGGAAGGGAGGGGAAGGTGAGGGGAGGGCGAAAGAAAGTTCCCTCCGAGGCCGCTCCGATTTCGGAGCGGCCTCGGAGGGAACGGTGTCAGGCTGCGCGGCTTGGCGCGCGCCGGCTGCCCAAAATCGGCAGCCTTGCGTGCGCCGATCCAGGATTTTAGAAGATACGCGCGGCAACAGTGACTACCATCCCATTTCTTTAAAAAAATTATTGAAACAGTTAAGCTAATCCAGTTGACAGATTTTTTTTACTAACCATTTAATTCTTGATCAATAATAGTCTCAGTTTTGAAAATTCTTAAGTATTAAAACTCTCTTGGTTTCTAGCTTAGACAACATTAGACATTTGATAGTGGAATAAATTATGGTATGGTATGGTATTGCTTGGTATTTCTGTTGCCTTTGATACCTTAAATTAACAGATTTTTTTTCCTCTTCTGTGTGATATCAGGTATCTGGTACTGTATTGAACTGGTTTAATTCCTATGTGACTGAACATATGCACCATGTCTCTGCAATATCCTTTTGGTATTCAGTTTTCACTGGTATTCCTTAAGATTTAGTCTTATCACTTCTCTTGTTTAGTCAGAAAGCCCTGATTGTACTCCCCAAGGTCTACTGGGGTCAAGTTTCTTGGGCAACGTATTGCTCCCCTGTCTAAAGTGATTCTGAATCACAAATGACAATTGCACATTCAGAAGCAGCCAGTTCAAGAAATCACCCATTTCCTCATTTGAGAACAAGTCCAGAAGCTGAAAAACTGAACCAAGCCTTAAATAGTAAACCACAATAGATACAACTGTATCATGCCCATACATTAGACTTGAAAAATATTGTGCTACATTTCCTGATTGTAAGCATGATTTCATTAGAGAAGACACACTTATACAAAGGCAAAGGTTTATCAAAGAGAAACAGGAAGGTATATGTATCCTTTACTTGAGGTGCCAAGTGTAACCTCAGCTACTAGTAATGGTGTTCAAACTGTTTATGTTCCATGGTCATGTACAGATTTATTAGCTATTGAAAGCTCATTACCAAATTTTAGAAAGGAGCCAAAAAAACGGGTTGAAGAAATTGAAAGCATTATTCAGGCACATAGCCAAATGTATAGGAATGTTACTCAGTTATTAACATTGGTTTTGCCCCATGACATAAGGGATCATTTAATTGAGAAATCTAAATGGCCTTCAGGTGTAGATCTCCCATTGTATCCAGCAAACATAGAAACATAGAAACATAGAAATGACGGCAGAAGAAGACCAAACGACCCATCCAGTCTGCCCAGCAAGCTATGCACTCTTTTTTTTTTTCCTCTTACTTGTAACGCTTGGCTCTTAGTACCTTGTAGTTCTATTTTCCTTCCACCCCACCACTAATATAGAGAGCGGTGTTGGAACTACATCTAACTGAATATGTAGCTTAGTTAGGGTTAGTAACCGCCTCAATAAGCAAGCTACACCCATGCTTTTGTTTACTCGACTATGTAATTCAGTCCTTGTTGGTTGTTGTCTATATATAGATCCTCTTTTCTACATTGCCCCTGCCGTTGAAGCAGAGAGCTATGCTGGATATGCGTTGAAGTGAAGTATCAGACTTTCTCCCCTGCCGTTGAAGCAGAGAGCTATGCTGGATATGCGTTGAAGTGAAGTATCAGACTTTCTCCCCTTCCGTTGAAGCAGAGAGCTATGCTGGATATGCGTTGAAAGTGAAGTATCAGACTTTCTCCCCTGCCGTTGAAGCAGAGAACTATGCTGGATATGCGTTGAAAGTGAAGTATCAGACTTTCTCCCCTGCCGTTGAAGCAGAGAGCTATGCTGGATATGCGTTGAAAGTGACGTATCAGACTTTCTCCCCTGCCGTTGAAGCAGGGAGCTATGCTAGATATGCATTGAAAGTAAAGTATAGGCTTATTTGGTTTGGGGGTAGTAACTGCCGTAACAAGCAAGCTACACCCTGCTTTTTTGTGAATGCAAATCCTTTTTTTTTTTTCCACATTTCCTCTTACCGTTGAAGCTTAGAGCAATGTTGGAGTCGCATTAACCGTGTTTATGTATATTGAATAAGGGTATTACCTCCAGGTAGTAGCCTTCATTCCCGCGAGCCACCCCCTCTTCATTCACATCCTCTAGACTTGATGGATCCACAGTGTTTATCCCACGCCCCTTTGAAGTCCTTCACAGTTTGGTCTTCACCACTTCCTCCGGAAGGGCATTCCGGAGGAAGCAAGTTGACAATTTGCTAAAAGCAGCCTTAAAATTGTTTCCCAAAAAAACAGATTGGTCTAAGATTACTGGGGTAGATTTTAAAAAAATGTGCGTTCGCGTACTTTTGTTGGCGCACCAGGCGCCAACAAAAGTACGCTGGATTTTATAAGATACGCGCGTAGCCGCGCGTATCTTATAAAATCCTGGATAGGCGCGCGCAAGGCTGCCGATTTTGGGCAGCCAGCGTGCGCCGAGCCGCACAGCCTGCCTCCGTTCCCTCCAAGGCCGCTCCGAAATCGGAGCGGCCTATGAGGGAACTCTCTTTCGCCCTCCCCTCACCTTCCCCTCACCTTCCCCTCCCTTCCTCTACCTAACCCACCCCCCCGGCCCTATCTAAACCCCCCCCCCACACTTTTGTCCACAGATTTACGCCTCCCGGAGGGAGAAGTAAATCCACGCACGCCAGTGGGCCGCTGGCGCGCCGAGACGCAACCCGGGGGCGGTTCCGGAGGGCGCGGCCACGCCCCCGGACCGCCCCAGGCCAAAACCACGCCCCCGGGCCCACCCCCGAAACGCCGCGTCCCACCCCCAAAACGCCGCGTCGATCGGCCCCGCCCCCGACAAAAAACCCCGGGACTTACGTGAGTCCCGGGCCTCTGCACGCGCCGGCAGGCCTATGGAAAATAGGCGCGCCGGCACGCAAGGCCCTGCTCGCGTAAATCCGGGCGGATTTACGCGAGCAGGGCTTTTAAAATCCGCCCCACTATGTGTAAAATGACAGCTACAAAGGAGCCAACTGATTATTTAACCAGGTTAATGAAAGTGTTTGTAAATTATTCAGGAATTGAAGATCCTGGAAAAGAAGCTAACCAGACAGCCTTGACAAATCATTTTTATATGGGACTTACCCCTAAATTGAGAGAACGTAGCAGGTTTGTTAGGAATAGATGACTGCAGCAAAAACAGTGCAAACAGATAAGTCATTGGTTTTGCAAATAAATCAATTAGAAATTCAAAGGGGGCAAGGGGAGGTGGAAGATAATGGGATAGAAAAGGATTCAGAGGTAGGGGAGGACAGACTAAGGGGTAGATTTTAAGAACTTGCGCACGGGCTACCTGGTGCACATACATGGATGCCCTAATTTTATAACATGCGTGCCAGTGCAGGCATGTTATAAAATCAGGGGTCGGCACATGCAAGGGGGTGAACAATTGTGTCACTTGCACGTGCCAATGCACACGGCCTTCCCCTGTTCCCAACCCCCTAACCTAACCTCCCTTCCCCTTCCCCTAACCCTCCCTTCCCCTAGCCCTATCCTAAACCCCCCAACCTTTATTTTACCTGTTGCGCTTGCCTCTGGGCAGACGCAGGTAGTACATGCCGGCAGCCTGCCGGCATGCGATCTTCTGACACAGTGGCAAATGGCCGCTGTGTAGGAGGCCTCTGGCTCTACCCCACCCCTCCCCACCCCTTTTTCGAAGCCACTGGACTTAGACGCATCCTGGGGCTTTACACATGTCTAAAATAGGCCCGTTGCATGTAACCCCACCTACACGCATAAATAGGCTTTTTAAAATCCGGCCCTAAGAGTCTTGCACCTTAAAATTATTACATGTAATAACAATCAAAAATATTCCGTTTGCTGAAAACAAAAAATATATCAGAAAAATATATGTATTTATTTATTTGTTTGTTTTTCTATACCGACATTCAATAAGGAATATCACATCGGTTTACATGGTAACTCGTGGGATAATTTGACAACGGATCATATTATCTTTATATCATAACAGCAATAGTGTCCTATTATCGTAACAGTATAACTGAATAACATTAATAAACAGTTTGGAGATTCGTTTGGAATACTATATAGCAACATAATCACGTTACATCATATAACAGAATAACATTAATAAACAATTTTAAAATTTGTTTGGAATATTATATGGCAACGTATCTGCGTTAGATGATTGAGGTGTTTGTGAGCCCTAAGTTTGAGGTATACAGATATTCTGGGGGGCATGGGACTTGTTTAGATCAATCAGAAGTCGGGTTTGAGATTGATTGTAGTCTCAATAGGAAGTTCTCTTAGTGAGTTATGGTTCGTGTTGGTTTTCTGGTTGTTTTACAGAATCGCAGGGATAACTTGTCGGCTGGAAGGCTTTCTGGAATAGCCAGGTTTTTAGTGATTTCTTAAAGATCTGTGTTGAGGGTTCCATTCTGAGTTTTGAAGGTAGTTTATTCCACAGTGTGGGGCCTGCTATTGAGATTGTGCGTTGTCGTGTTGAGGTGAGGTGGGCCTGTTTGTTGGAGGGGATAGAAAGTAGTCCGGTGTTTTTGGATTGAAGGTTTCTTTGTGAGTTGTATGGGTGAAGGGTGTCTTTTAGCCAGTCTGTCTTTTCATTGTTGATGGATTTGTGCATGAGGGTTAGGGCTTTGTATTGAATTCTGTGGGTTATGGGGAGCCAGTGGAGGTCTTTCAGTATTGGTGTGATGTGTGTGGAGCATTTGCTGTTTGTGAGGGATCTGGCTGCCGCATTTTGCAGTAGTTGGAGAGGCTTGAGGGTGAAGGTTGGGAGCCCTAGGAGAATGGAGTTGCAGTAATCAAGCTTGGAGAATAAGAGGACCTGGAGACTGACCGGTAATCTTGATTGAGTAGCAGGGTTTTGAGTTTTTTGAGGACTTGTAGTTTGAAGTAGCCCTCTTGTATTATTATATTGATATGTGTTTTTAGGTTGAGTTCAGTGTCTAAGGTGACGCCTAGGTCTCTTACAGTTGTAACGATTTGGATCTTATGTTGTGTGAATGAGAGGTGTTGAATATTCCTTGCTGGGGGTTTGTTGGTAATGCATTGGATTTCTGTTTTTGTGTGGTTAAGGGTGAGCGATATCTAGGTTAGGAGTTTTTGTATTTGAGATGAGATAGAATTCCATTGTAGTAGGGTGTTCTGTATGTTTTATTTATTTATTTATTTATTTATTTATTTATTTAGATTTTTTTTATATACCGATATTCTTACATAAAATGTAAATCAAACCGGTTTACATAAAACTGTAGAAGCAGGAAATAAACTTCCGTTGTCTGATACAATGAACATTTATAATTTAACTTATTAACGAGTCTAAAAAGTTGAGAAAAGGAAAAACGGGTTAGTTAAAAACGAAAAGGAGAAAAAGCATAGATAAATAAATATTACATAAGGCACTAAGGATTGCATGAAGGGGTGCACAAAGGGGAGGAGGATCTGGACGTCATCTGCGTAGACGTAGTATTGGAGGCCCAGGTCGGTGAGGAGTTTGCATAGTGGGAGCAAGTAAATGTTGAAGAGAGTGGAGGAGAGTGATGATCCTTGTGGGACACCGTGTGAGAGGGGGAATTGCTTTGATTCACTGTTGTTGAGTGTTACTTTGTACGTTCTGTTCGATAGGTAGGAGCTGAATCATTGTATGGTGGTGCCACCTAAGTCAATCTTGCTTAGTCTGGTTAATAGGATGTTATGGTTGATAGTGTCGAATGTGGCGGATATATCTAGTAGTATCAGAAGGTAGGACTGGCCAGCATCTAGACCTCTGAGTGCTGTATCGGCTAGGGTTAGAAGGAGTGTCTCCATGCTGAGTGTTTTCCTGAATCCTTGTTGCGATGGGTATAGTATTTTCTGGGTTTCCAGGTGTTCTGAGAGTTGATGGCTTACAGTTTTTTCCAGAATTTTCGATATTAAAGGGAGGTTAGATATGGGTCTAAAGTTGGTGGTGTCAGTGGCATCTAGGTGTGGTTTTATGAGTATGGGTTTGATGACAGTGCATTTCAGGGCTTCAGGGAAGTTACCTTGCTCTAGAGATGTGTTGATGATATCTGCTATAGGTCTGGCAATGATTTCTGGAATTAGTTTCAGGTTTTTAATTGGTATTGGGTCAAGGGGGTGGGTGGCTGTGTTTATGTTTTGTATGATGGTTTTTACCTCGGTAGAGGTGGTGAGTTCGACTGTTCCATGAGGGGACTGTTGCGGGCTGGGGGTTCAGTATTTCTTTGGTTACTTGGGGGGTAGATGTTATTAGTTTGGTGATTTTGTCCAAGAAGAACTGGGCTAGTTTGTCACATGTTTTTGAGGTATTTTCTGTTGAGGGTGGGGCTTGGATAGGTTGTGTTAGTTTGAAGACGAAGTTGAAGAGGGCTCTTGGGTTGTATTGGTGATTGTGGATTTTCTTTGCATAGTATTCACGTTTGGCCTTGTCTGTTTTGGTTTTGTAGATGTGGAGTATTGTTCTGTATTTGTCCAGGTGGGGTGGGGTTGGGTATTTTCTCCATTTTTTTTCAGCTTGTCTGAGTAATCGCTTGATATTTTTCAGTTCATATTTGTACCAAGGCGCTTTGTGGGGGTTCTCAGTTCTGATTTCTTTAGTGATGATTGGACATTTCGATTTTGCGATTTCACTGTTGATGGTGAGCCATGAGTTTATGGCTGTGATTGCTGTGTTGAGGTTAAGATCTTTTAAGGCGGTGAGGAGGGCTTCTGTGAGGTCTTCACTGGGGCATGATTTGGGGAATTTGATATATTTTTTGTTGCCGTTGATTTCTCTGTGGTTGGTTTCCAGTTGAAGTGTGGTTTGAATGAGCTTGTGATCAGACCATGGGATGTTAGTTGTTGTAGGGGGGTTGTTGGAGAGTTCAGATTTATGAGTCGGTGTGTTGACTATTTGTTTGAATCCAATTGCTGACATGGTGTCGAGCAGGAGTTTGCATGTGGGTGACTGGGGGGTTGTAGCTATGTGGAGATTGAAGTCCCCTAGGATGATTGCGGTTATGTCCATGTTGATGTGGGAAAGGATGATTTCAATGAGGGAGGATAGATGGAGGTCAAGGCATTTGAAGGTTTTTTTGTTTTGAAGAGGCCTATCTCCAGAGGTGGTGGTTGGTTGATGAGATGGTGTGTGAACTTGAATTTCTTTAAGGCTAGAAAGAGTAGTTCACCTCCTTTTTTTTTTGGTCTAGGCAGTGAGAAGATATTGTATGCTGAATGGGGTAGTTAGTTGATTATTTCTGTGTCTGCTTATTGAGCCAGGATTCGGTGATGCAGAGGATGTCAGGGCAGTTGTCCATTAGGAGATCGTGTAGTATGGGGATTTTCTTGGAGAAAGATTGAGCATTGACCAGGATTAGTGATAGGGATAGGGTTGCCATATGAACGTTTGGGTTTATGGAGATGGCTGTGAGGCATCTTGGTCGTTGGTGTGTGTGTGCTGATTCTTGCTGATGTAGAAGTTGTAGTTTGTTGTTTGTGGGTGTGGGTACATGTGGTGTTTTGTGTTGATGAAGGGGTAGTAGCATGTTGGTAGGGGTTTGTAGTGGGTGTCCATGGTATATGTGGGGGGGGGGGGGGGGTGTGGCAGATTGTGTATGCTATCTTATGTTGCTGGGGGGTGGGGTTGTTTGTGTGTGGGGGTGTAGTGTGGTAGCTATAGGTGCACTGGGTAAAGGTGATGGTGGAAATTAGGGTTGGAAGGGGTAGGAGGGGTAGGAGGGGTGGGAGGGGGGGTCTGGTGTGTAAGGGAGTAGAAAGTGATTTCTAGGTGGGTGTGGGGGGGAGCGTTGTTGGGGGAGGGGGCACAAAGGTGTGGCACAAAGAGGCACACTAAGGGGCAGGCCCCTTAGTCATGCTCCTTCGGCGCGAGACGCCCAGTGCGAGAGACGCCGGAAGCCTGTTTCCTACTTTTAAAAGGTCCTCCAGGACCGGATGTGATGTGCGCTGGTGGGGGCGGTCCAAACGTTGCGTGGAGATTGGCTCGGGTAAGTGTAGGCCACGGTCTCGACTTGGACCCCGATGGGTCGGCCACGCCAATTGCGTCAAGCCGGTCGGGAGTCGGGTTGGGACAGCAGCCACAGCACAAGAGGAAGGTTGCAGCCTATTTCCTACTTTTAAAAAGTCCTCCAGGACTGGATGTGATGTGCGCCAGTGGGGGCAGTCCAAACGTTGTGTGGAGGTTGGTTCGGGAAAGTGCAGGCCGCGATCTCAGCTCGGACCCCGAAGGGTCACTCATGCCGATCATGTCAAGCCGGTCGGGAGTCGGGTCAGGATGGCAGCCGCAGTGCAAGAGGAAGGTTGCAGCTTGTTTCCTACTTTTTAAAGGTCCTCCAGGACCAGCAAGCCAGTCAGTGTACCCTGGTATGCACAGGCCACCCAGTCTTATTATTCATTCACTAACGAGGGAATTTTAAAATGCCGGTACGAATGGACGCAAGGGTATCGGATTTTATAACATGCGCACATCGACGTGCACATCCATTGGCACATCCATGTGCACATGCTGGGAACCACACATGTATGCCTGTGCTGCCCTTTTAAAATGTACCCCTAAGGGTGCACATTTCCAATGCAAAGTACTTTTTAAAGTATTTTTCAAAGCAGGTAAAACTTATATATCAATGAACAGTCTAAATTGAAATTGATGTGGAGCCCAACAACCGCCGTGGCTTCATGAATAAACACTTCTTCAGGAGCTATTTGACAATAACCTTTAGCAATTTTGAAAGACCTAGACTGTTATCTTCATGAATGGAAAAAAGTCTCAAGTGTGCATATCCTTTGCAATACACCTATTTTGTAGGGATGTGAATCGTTTTCCATATCGTCTTAACGATAGAAATCGTGTGGCAGGAGAAGAAAATCGTGTTTGGCACGATTATTTCATTGAAAAAATCGTTAAAAATCGTTTTTTTCCGATTAGTGCGCACTAACTCGAGTTCGTGCGCACTAACTCCCCGTTAGTGCGCACTAACTCAAAATGATACAAATAGACACTTTCCAGGTCACTGAAGGTCAGTTAGGAATGAATATGTGTTCCTATTGGCTGGCAGCCCTCTTATCTATTGATGTTACCAAGGTTTCCACTGAGGTGATGGTTGGGGGGATGGGAAATGGAACTGGAAACTCATGAACACCAACAGAAAATGAAACAAAGTGTTCACACTTCCCAGGTCAGTAAAGGTCACTTAGGAATGAATATGTATTCCTATTGGCTGGCTGTGCTCTTATCTATTGATGTTACCAAGGTTACCACTGAGGTAATGGTTGGGGGGATGTGAAATGGAAACAGTTGGAAGCTTGACATGTGATGATCAGCACTCACGTGACTAGAACTTCTTTGTTTATTATTTTTGTTAGCAGGCACCTGAAATGCTAGTGCATGTTGAATTTGCCAATCACTGTGCATTTTAGAAAGGTGGTCCTGGCTGGAACTGTACACAGTTCAAATATATGTAATTGATTGTTGGTAAGTGTATTTTTTAAGTAGCCACACTGGCACAAGTATGTTTACTTTTCCTCCTACTTAACTCACTAGCTCAGCTTTGTAAGAAGGGCTTCTCTGCTTGAGTGAGGGTCAGGCAGCTCCCCCCTGTCTGTGAAGCCAGCCTCTCACTAGTAATGCAGGGAGGGAGCTGTCTCAGACTTCACCATCCTCCTCCCCCCCCCCCTCACCCACACACCATTCACTAGCTGGGACATGGGGGAAGTCAGGAGTGAGGGTCAGGCAGCTCCCCCCTGTCTGTGAAGCCAGCCTCTCACTAGTAATGCAGGGAGGGAGCTGTCTCAGACTTCACCATCCTCCCCCCCCCCCCCCCCTCACCCACACACCATTCACTAGCTGGGACATGGGGGAAGTCAGGAGTGAGGGTCAGGCAGCTCCCCCCTGTCTGTGAAGCCAGCCTCTCACTAGTAATGCAGGGAGGGAGCTGTCTCAGACTTCACCATCCTCCCCCCCCCCCTCACCCACACACCATTCACTAGCTGGGACATGGGGGAAGTCAGGAGTGAGGGTCAGGCAGCTCCCCCCTGTCTGTGAAGCCAGCCTCTCACTAGTAATGCAGGGAGGGAACTGTCTCAGACTTCACCATCCTCCCCCCCCCCTCACCCATACACCATTCACTAGCTGGGACATGGGGGAAGTCAGGAGTGAGGGTCAGGCAGCTCCCCCCTGTCTGTGAAGCCAGCCTCTCACTAGTAATGCAGGGAGGGAGCTGTCTCAGACTTCACCATCCTCCCCCCCCCCCTCACCCACACACCATTCACTAGCTGGGACATGGGGGAAGTCAGGAGTGAGGGTCAGGCAGCTCCCCCCTGTCTGTGAAGCCAGCCTCTCACTAGTAATGCAGGGAGGGAGCTGTCTCAGACTTCACCATCCTCCCCCCCCCCCCCCTCACCCACACACCATTCACTAGCTGGGACATGGGGGAAGTCAGGAGTGAGGGTCAGGCAGCTCCCCCCTGTCTGTGAAGCCAGCCTCTCACTAGTAATGCAGGGAGGGAACTGTCTCAGACTTCACCATCCTCCCCCCCCCCCCCCTCACCCACACACCATTCACTAGCTGGGACATGGGGGAAGTCAGGAGTGAGGGTCAGGCAGCTCCCCCCTGTCTGTGAAGCCAGCCTCTCACTAGTAATGCAGGGAGGGAGCTGTCTCAGACTTCACCATCCTCCTCCGCCCCCCCCTCACCCACACACCATTCACTAGCTGGGACATGGGGGAAGTCAGGAGTGAGGGTCAGGCAGCTCCCCCCTGTCTGTGAAGCCAGCCTCTCACTAGTAATGCAGGGAGGGAGCTGTCTCAGACTTCACCATCCTCCCCCCCCCCTCACCCACACACCATTCACTGGCTGGGACATGGGGGAAGTCAGGAGTGAGGGTCAGGCAGCTCCCCCCTGTCTGTGAAGCCAGCCTCTCACTAGTAATGCAGGGAGGGAGCTGTCTCAGACTTCACCATCCTCCCCTCCCCCCTCACCCACACACCATTCACTAGCTGGGACATGGGGGAAGTCAAGAGTGAGGGTCAGGCAGCTCCCCCCTGTCTGTGAAGCCAGCCTCTCACTAGTAATGCAGGGAGGGAGCTGTCTCAGACTTCACCATCCTCCCCCCGCCCCTCACCCACACACCATTCACTAGCTGGAACATGGGGGAAGTCTGGAGTGAGGGTCAGGCAGCTCCCCCCTGTCTGTGAAGCCAGCCTCTCACTAGTAATGCAGGGAGGGAGCTGTCTCAGACTTCACCATCCTCCCCCCCCCCTCACCCACACACCATTCACTAGCTGGGACATGGGGGAAGTCAGGAGTGAGGGTCAGGCAGCTCCCCCCTGTCTGTGAAGCCAGCCTCTCACTAGTAATGCAGGGAGGGAGCTGTCTCAGACTTCACCATCCTCCCCCCCCCCCTCACCCACACACCATTCACTAGCTGGGACATGGGGGAAGTCAGGAGTGAGGGTCAGGCAGCTCACCCCTGTCTGTGAAGCCAGCCTCTCACTAGTAATGCAGGGAGGGAGCTGTCTCAGACTTCACCATCCTCCTCCCCCCCCCTCACCCACACACCATTCACTAGCTGGGACATGGGGGAAGTCAGGAGTGAGGGTCAGGCAGCTCCCCCCTGTCTGTGAAGCCAGCCTCTCACTAGTAATGCAGGGAGGGAGCTGTCTCAGACTGGTATCAGGGTTAGGGCACTGTGTGCAGGAAGATCACAACACTCCTGGTATTAATAGGGATAGGGCACTGTAAGAGATGACTGTAGTAGATTGAATAAAGATCTGATGTTTCTGCTCTCCTCACACCAAACAAAAACAACACACAAGCAGAGAAGCCCTTCTTACAAAGCTGAGCTAGTGAGTTAAGTAGGAGGAAAAGTAAACATACTTGTGCCAGTGTGGCTACTTAAAAAATACACTTACCAACAATCAATTACATATATTTGAACTGTGTACAGTTCCAGCCAGGACCACCTTTCTAAAATGCACAGTGATTGGCAAATTCAACATGCACTAGCATTTCAGGTGCCTGCTAACAAAAATAATAAACAAACAAGTTCTAGTCACGTGAGTGCTGATCATTACATTACTTTTTTTGTCAAGCTTCCAACTGTTTCCATTTCACATCCCTCCAACCATTACCTCAGTGTTAGCCTTGGTAACATCAATAGATAAGAGCACAGCCAGCCAATAGGAATACATACATACATATTCATTCCTAAGTGACCTTTACTGACCTGGGAAGTGTGAACACTTTGTTTCATTTTCTGTTGGTGTTCGTTAGTTTCCAGTTCCATTTCCCATCCCCCCAACCATCACCTCAGTGGTAACCTTGGTAACATCAATAGATAAGAGGGCAGCCAGCCAATAGGAACACATATTCATTCCTAACTGACCTTCAGTGACCTGGAAAGTGTTTATTTGTATCATTTTCAGTTAGTGCGCACTAAATCGAGTTAGTGCGCACTAACTCGATTTAGTGCGCACTAACACGATTTAACGATTTTTAACGATAAATCGTTAGAATTTCTATTGTATCGTGTTCTATAACGATTTAAGACGATATAAACATTATCGGACGATAATTTTAATCGTTGAAAAACGATTCACATCCCTACTATTTTGCTTGTTTTGAAACCTCATTTTGATAAGTACAGGTTTGTATAGGATATACAATGGATTAATGATGTGGTTTTGCTAGTGCCCCAATAGTACCAGACCCTTATACTCTCTTGTTTATGATCCCTCCTGAAGCCCAGGTGTTTACAGCAGTAGATTTATATTCAGCATGCTTTGTTATAGAAATAGCTGTTCATCCAGCTAGCAGAAATAGGGCATACTCTCCCATTGTCATTTATTTTGGGTTTTAAAATATCTCAGGACCTTTGTTCATTACCATCAGATTGTATTCAGGTCTTTTACTGTGAAACAATTACATTCCTTTCTGAATTCAGTTGCTCAGGCACATCCTGCCTGTTTAAAAGCTGTACTGGTTGCTGCTGCAGACTTGGTTTAGATGGCTCAACCTTTTGTTTTGAGTCATTTATTTATTTATTTTATTTATTTATTTTTAATTTTTATATACCGAAGTTCTTGTAGGGACTACAAATCACTCCGGTTTACATAAAACAATGAACTGCCCAACAGAGAGCGGAGCTTTACATAGAACAGTAGAACATATGGAAACAATATAACTAGATGACAATTTAACATAGTGATAAATAAATATTATAGTTTAACTGGTAATACTAGATGACAATTTAACTAGATGACAATTTAACATAGTGATAAAATAAATTATAATTTAACTGGTAATACATAAAAATTATATTATTTAATATAAGCAGTATAACTATTTAATGTAGAATAAAGGCGTATTAACAGTGCCAAATATATATATAAGAATGAATTTTTTGAACTCAAAGATAGTTGTTCAGTTGCAGAGTCTTAAAATAGGACTTGGTGTGGTGTCCATGATTAGGAGATGCCTAATATATAGGATGTCTGTCCGTCAGAGTAGAATTAAGCGTCTGGGAAGGCTTGTTTGAAAAGAAAGGTCTTAAGTCTTTTTTTGAATTCTTGGTGACTAGTTTCTAATCTTAGATCTGGGGGAAGTGTGTTCCACTGGTGGGGGCCTGCTGAAGAAATCGCTCGTTTGCTCAATGAAGATTTTATTTGCGGAGCATGCAGTGTTCCTCTGTATGCACTTCTGATTGGTCTGGAAGACGTGTGCGGTTGGAGTTGAGAGGTTAATGTGATGGGAGCTAGTTTGTTTGTCGCTTTGTGGATGATAGTGAGTACCTTATAGAGTATCCTTTGTTTAATGGGAAGCCAATGTAGATTACGAAGGATTGGGGTGATATGAACTTTTTTGTTAGTGCTTGTTAGTATTCTAGCCGCTGAATTCTGAACCATTTGTAGTGGTTTGATAGTGTTGGTGGTCATAGTTTATATATGTCATATGTCATATGTCATATGTCATATGTCATAGTTTATATATGTCCCACACTCTGTTATCACCTTGTTGACTTATTCACAAATCCAGTTCTTATCTAATGCACAACTTACTCGCTATGAACCTTTACTTATAGGTCAGCAAATTTTGACTATCGGTCTTCTCCTTTAAATCCAGCATCACTGCTGCCTATTCCAGAAGATATAGATCCTCATGTTTGGGAAGAAGCAGTACAACAGGACATTTTAGAAATCCCTATTCAAAATTCAGATGTTATCTTTTTGTGAATGGCTCCTATAGCCAAGATCCTTCAGGGGCTCAGATTGCTAGTTATGTCATTTGCTCCCCTTTTCAAGTGATAGAATCAGCAGTTCTCCCTCTGCACTCTAATTGAGTGAAGATAGCAGAATTAGTGGCAATGACTAGAGCCTGTCATAGGGCTAAAGATATCACAACTACCATTTATACAGATTCTCAGTATGCCTTTAGAGTTGTGCACAATTTTGGTGCTACATGGAAAATCGAGGGTTTCTTCCTCAGAGTCTCCTTTTAAGAATTCTCAATTAGTACAAGAATTACTAATGGCTTTGTTACCACGCTAGCAGTGGTGACGTGTTCCAGGCATTCCAAAGAAGATTCCTTTGAAGAAAAGGAAATGCCTTTGCTGATGCTGCAGCTCATGGGGCAGCTCATACTTTGGCTCATGACTCAAAAATAACCTTTTTGCTCTCTTCATAGTTACCTGAACAAATGGCTTTTGCCAGACTTTGTACTTTGTAATAAGATGCAACTCCAGAACATGTGTTATGGCAGAAACAAGGATGAACCAAAGCATGGAGGATCCCAAAATCTTTACTTGTTGCCCCTTCTAATTAGTTACCTTTTTTGGCTAGGATGGTGCATGCATGTTCACATTCCAGCAAGCCAGAAGTAATGAAAGAAATGTTCCTAAATTAAGGTCTATAGTGATTAATATAGGAAAAGGGTTGTAGGTTGCACCCTCACATTTGACTGCCCTTTGGGGTCCTTTTCTGAGGCTGCCTATGGATTTTATTGTAATGACACAGATGTTAAAATGGAGATATATTCTCATGGTTTCCTGCTTATTTACTGTGTAGTTAGTTAAAGATATTTTTTACAACTAATGCTGATGCAGAGACTGTTGCCAGGAAAGTGCTAAAAGAACTCATGTCTCATTTTGGAATTCCTGAGGTAACTGAAGCTGACTGAGGTCCCCATTTTGTTGGACAGATAATGCAAGAAGTGGGTAAAGCATTGGGGATTAGATTACACTTACTTTGCCCTTACAGACTGGAAGCCTCCAGTTTAAATCAGACTCAAAATAAAAATTGCTAAGATTGGTGATAAGACTTCACTTAGGGTGACTGGATGCCTTGGCTTTGGCTTTGATGAGCATGAGAAATATGCCAAATCGCATGCGTGGACTCACTCCACATGACATTTTGTTTGGGACACCTATGACTGCTCCCACTATGCCTATACTGCCAGGACATTTGAACTTTGCCCAAGATGAGTTAATTTTGCACTATGTATCACAGTTGAATCATCAGATTCATCAACAATTTACTCCTGTCTTTCAAGAGACACCAAATTCAGAGTCACCAGACATGCAGCCTTTGCCTATTTCAAGATATATAAGCCTAAACACTGCTTGAGACCTCATTGGAAGGGCCCTTATCAAGTACTGTTAGTGACTCATTCTGTATAACAGAGTGTAATAATAACAAATAAAATGGAGCATAAAAAAATCCATGATTAAAAGAATAAAATAAAAGATAATAAGATCAAGGAAAATAAAATACTAGAGGCAGCTGTATTCAATAAAAGCATGAACGGATAACATAGTCATAAAGTCAGGACAGAAACAGGAAAGCTCGTAAAAAGAATCATGTTGGATCCTGATAGGCCTTTGTAAAAAGCTACATTTTTACCTCCTTTCTGAATACTTTTAGATCTGGTTGAAGTCGAATCTCTATTGGGAGGGAATTCCAGCACTTGGGTCCTGTCAATGAAAATGCCCGATCTCTTACTTGAGAGAGGTGTGCTGAACAGACAGAGGAAATATTTAGGAGACCTTTATTAGCAGAATAGAAATTGTATTCTGGAGTGTGAATCCTAATGGCGGTATTAAGCCAGTCAGTTTGTTCACCATCTATGATTCTGTGAAGAATGCAAACGATTTTGTATTTGATTCAATATTTAACCGGTAACCAGTGTAAGGATATTAGGATCTGTGTTATATGGTCATGTTTCTTGGTTCCTGTTAGAATTCTGGCTGCATTGTTCTGTAGAATTTGCAGAGGATGTATCGTGGAGGACGGTAAGCCCAGTAGTAGAGAATTACAGTAGTCAATGTTAGCAAAAATTAGAAGTTAGAGTACTAATCTGAAGTCAGAGGGATTTAGTAATAGCTTCAAACATTTTAAAGTCTGAATTTTGCTGTACCCTTCCTTTCTTATTGTTATTTTGATAGGAGTGTTACCTTTTTTGCGTTTGTGGTCAATTTACTTTTAAATTTAACAAGAATGAACCTGTCCACTGCTTCTTCCATCATGGAACTAAAGATTTTTAAAGTGCCTACTGCCCCACCAACAACTTTTAGTCCTAGCGCCAGAGAGTTAGATTAATTTGCTACTGAAGTTCTTGATATTGAAACCCCTAGGGTATAATTGACCTGTTTCTGATATCTAAATTAGGACGGAAACTGTGATGATTTAGCAAGAGCTTTTCTTGAGCATTTAGTTTGATTATCAGAAATAGGGAACAAGTAATTGTACAAGGTAGACAACCAGACATTAGCAAATAAAATTAGGGGTAGATTTTAAAAGGTTGCGCGTGGGCGTACATGTGCGCGCGCTACCTGGTGTGCACATGTTATAAAATCCTGGGTCGGAGCGCGCAAGGGGGTGCAAATTGTACACCTTGCATGTGCTGCGCCGCGCTGCCTTCCCCCGTTCCCTTCCCCCTAGCCTGACCTTCCCACCCCTTCCCCTAACGTTTCCCTCCCTAGCCCTACTCTAACACCCCCTGTCCTTTATTTTACCTTTTGCGCCTGCCTCTGCAAGTTGCGTGCACCGTCCAACTGCCGGTGCGTGATTTCTGGCACAGCTGTGCCGAGAGCCTGATCCCGCCTACGCCCCACCCCCAGACTGCCCCTTTAGTAAAGCCCTGGGACTTACACGCGCCCTGGGGCTTTATGCTCGTCGCCAGGCATTTTGAAAATAGGCCCGGCACGCGTAACCTTTTTAAAATCCAGCCCTTAGAATGTATCTTGCAGCTATAATAGAAAATTCTACTTAAGACAATGCTTTTAGACATGTGGCTTGACAGACAAATTGAATGAGGAACTAAACTAAAGGTTAAGAGGTGTTTTAACTAATTTTCTATGCAGATGGTAAAATAGGCCAAAGTTGAATTAAAAATGCTGAGATAAGTGATTCATTCTAGCTTTGTAAGAGAAAAAAAATCAGGACCTGTCTCTGTCATTGTGTCTTTTGATGTGTGCACATCAATAAAGGTAATTATTTACTGCAGAAAACTTGGGTGTAACATTTATTCCATCTAAGTAAGGAAAAGGACCAGAGACCTATTTATATTTGGAGATTTCTACAAAAGTAGCTATGATTTAATTAGTGAAAATTTTGGAGAAGACGTTAGCATTTCATTCCAGGTAATCAGGCTATCATCAGAGCCACAGAAAAAACAGCATTGCTGGCTCTGATGAATGATGTACAAAGCAAGACAGATAGAGGGAAGGAAATGCTCATAATCTTTTTAGATATGAGCATGGAGTGTTACACAATTAATCTCTAAGATTTGATTCAGAAACTTACATAGCTTTAATAAAAGGGAATTGTTCTTGACTAAATCATCTCTTTTCTTACCAATCATTCTTAATAAGTAAAATGGAGATCAGAGATATCTTTACCACTCTATCTAGTTTTGGGAGTACCACAGGGCTTAGTCCTGGTCCCTATCCCATTCATAAGAACATTTAAAAAAATTGCCATACTGGGTCAGACCAAGGGTCCATCAAGTCCAGCATCCTGTTTCCAACAGTGGCCAATCCAGGCTACAAGTACCTGGAAAGTACCAAAACACTGTTGCGTTCATGCCTGTTCTTGAACTCGCTCCACCCTCTCTACCCTTGTGGTGACTCCTTTCGGGTCTGATGGACAGATTCTGCTATGGCTTCTCCTTGCTTCTTTTTCCTGGAATCCCCGGGCTGGCTTGAGGCTGCAGATCCACCATGTTCCTGATGACATAAGGGTGCGCGCGCGCTCCAGAGTTTGTACCGGCAAAGGCGTGAACCTCGGGGGCGTCCCCCGTAGTGACGTCATCCGCTTCCAACTTAAAAAGTCTTTGCTTGCAACTACGAATCGAGTTAGCAAGGGGAAACCTTCCTCCGCTTCTCTACCTCCACAAACTTACCCAGGGATAACCGCTCCTCGGGGGCCCCGCTCTCTCTCTTCTTGATTTCAGATTGCTAAGACGGGATCCAGTACTCACTCCTCGAGGGCCTACGTCCCTGAATGCTCAAAAGACTCCTTACTGCCTGAAAGCGATCGCAGACGTGAACACTGTGAGTTCTATTACAGATAGGAACCGGTACTGGCTCCACGAGGGCCTATGTTCCTAATCTCTGAAGACTCCCTTCTATCTAAGATGTTATCGCAAGTACGGAGATCGTGAGTTATTATTGCAGATTGTAGATAGGAACCAGTACTCGCTCCACGAGGGCCCATGTTCCTCAAACCCTTCAACAACTCTCTTCTATCTCAGAAGCTATCGCAAACATATATCTTGTGAATTACTATTACAGATTGCAGATAGGAACCGGTACTTGCTCCACGAGGGCCTATGTTCCTAAAACCTTCCAAAAACTATCTTCTATTCCAGAAGCCATTTCATACACAGATATTGTGAGTTCTTATTTCAGACTGCATATAGGAACCAGTACTCGCCTACGGCTCCTGTTCCTGAATATACTGAAGACTCTCTGTTGCATAGAAGCCATTACAGATATCTACAATTGTGAGTGTACCATCTACTGGTTATGTATCCAGCATACCCTGTCTACTCACTACCTATAGTCTTTCTCTACAGCTCAGCAACTCAGAGATCTCAGTTCCAGTATCTGAGGGACTTCAGCCCTGCCGGGCACATCAGCTCACTACTGCCACCTCTGGTGGTTCAACTTCCTATCTAATAAAGAACTATCTGTGTTTGTCTCCATACTCCAGTCTAGCCGGTGGTCCCTCTCAGGATATCCTCCTGGGGGTGCTGTCATCTGCCATCAGCCCAAGGATTCACCAAATTCCATTAAGTGTATTCCTTACTCTACCAGTGTGGTATCATACAGACTGCCACTCTGTGAGAGCCAACGCACAACATATCATTAACTCCGTCCACGGAGTATTACAAATTGCTAGCTCCTCCCTCTGGGGGAGCATCATTCAACAGATTGCTAGCTCCGCCCCCTGGAGGAGCAAAGCCACAACAGATTGCTAACTCCTCCTTCACAGGAGACATATTCATATAAATGGCTAACTCCTCCCACTGGAGGAGCGAAGCCATAACAGATTGCTAACCCCCTAGCAGATTTCCAACAGATTGCTAACTCCAGTGAATCCGGCTAAAAGTATTGGAGAAGAATTGGAGAAACTAACTCCAGTGAATCTGGTTAAAAGTATTGGAGAAGAATTGGAGAAACAAACTCCAGTATATTTGGTTAAAAGTACTGGAGAAGAATTGGAGAAACCAACTTCAGTGAATTCAGCTTTCAAGAAAAGTATTTGGAGAAGCAGTACTTCTGGGGATTCAGCTAAAGATATTTGATGTCTGTAGCCTAAGGACCCGGCTCACCTTTCTGCCTTGCAGGCTATTCCGGGCCTGGCTCAACGCATCTTAGAACAGCAAGAAACCTTGGAGAAACTTACTGCAGCTTTTCATCAGCTTTACATACAGAAGGCACAAAGCACAGCTTCTATACAAGAAGATCAGTTACCCGAGGTAACTTAAGTCAGCTGTTCCACTGGCAGTGGCTATTCGATTCTCTGGAGACCTCCAGAAGACTTGGGGCTTCTTGAACCAGTGCAGCTTACATTTTACCTTACAACCTTCATTGTTTCCCACAGGCTTCTCTAAGACCAGCTACATTCTGTCTTACTTGGATGGGAGAGCCTTGTCGTGGGCATCTACCTTGTGGGAACACAAGGACCCTATCTTGCAGGACATAGAAGAATTTATGGACTTGTTTAAATCCATTTTTGATGACCCTGCTCATATGTCTGTTGCTGGATTTGCTTTGGTGGACTTGAAGCAAGGCAACAGATCTCTGGCTGAATTTGCCATAGAATTTAAAACTCTTGCAGCAGAACATCTCTGGGACCCCAGATGTTTGAAGACACTCTTTTGCAGAGGCCTGGACACCCACATAAAGGACGAGCTGGCTGCTTGTCAGACACCTGACTCACTGGAAGAATTAATTGCCTTAGCTACTCGGATTGACTGGCGGCTCCGAGACAAGGTGAAGGAAATCCGGCGAAAGGTGTTACCTAGGTTGAAGCAAACCAGTGCTCCTGCACTACTAAGGGGTACAGCATCTCCTGCCGTGGAGAAGAAGGAACTGAAGGAACCTGGTCACGGTCACTTGACCTCTAAAGAGAGAAGATGTAGGAGGAAGAACGGCCTGTGCTTGTACTGTGGTCAGCCAGGTCATGATGTTTCTGCTTGTCCTATTCGTCCGGGAAACTGAGAAGCCTGAGTCCCACGGGAGGACTGTTCTTGGGCTATACAGCAATATCTCCTCCACTCTCTCGTCCAGTCTCTGTGATCCCTGAACCAGTGACAGTTCAAACCTCTGCCCTGAAGGACTCAGGGGCAGGAGGCAACTTTATTCTCAGTCGTCTTGTGGAAGACCTGAGGAGTCCATTCAGCAAAATTGAAGATCCACTATTGCATAACAATTTGAAGTGGGCTTTGGATGATTCTTTACACCACCACTTCTCTTGAGGATCTTATCAACATCACCTGCAATTTTTTATACCTGCTGTTATTCATAGCGGTTGCTATGTGCGTCATAGCTAGGTGGTGCTCTGCATCTTTAATGTCTTCCTGGACTACAAACTTGAGATATCCACTACGATCTATCTACTTGGAAGTTGTGCTGACGGACTACAGCACTGTTGATTCCGAAGAAGAAGATATCTCTAACTACCAGCCTGGTTGTCTGCTGGTGCTACCATCAGTTCTGAAGAAGAAGACATCTCTAGCTACCAGCTTTTGCAATTGGTTCACTCGGAAGTCATGCCTGAAAGCCTATGGCACATTTGATTCCAAGGAAGAAGATGTCTTTATCTATCAATCCTATGTTTTGCCCACTCAGAAGTCGTGCCCGAAAGCCTATGGCACTGTTGATTCCGAAGAAAAAGATATCTCTATTTATCAATCTTATGTTTTGCCCATTCGGAAATTTTGCCCGGAAGCCTATGGCACTGTTGATTCCAAGGAAGAAGATATTTCTGACTATCAACTCTACATTTGGTTTACTCAGAAGTCATGCTGGAGGTTTACAGCACTGTTGATTCCAGGGATGAAGATATCTCCATCCAACAGTCTGATCATTTTGCTGATTGCCATCATCTCTCTTCCAGCATCCTGAGGAAGAGCTTCTCAGAAGTGGATATTGGACAAGTTTCTACATCACCATTTCCACTGAAACTTCAGTGACGTCCATGGCAGCCCTCTCATTGCTACTGACTTCATTATACACTCTGCAAGATTCTTCAAATCTCAACATCCATCTGTCAACGTGAATTACGAACTTGTACTCAAGAATTTAGCGATCCTGGATGTTTGTACAAGAGGCTGAGTTTTGTATGCCTGAAAGGGCTTCAGCCCCAAAATCATCTTTGGGAGCCTCAGACCTATTGCATAAAGAGATGCTTCATCAGTTCCACCTCGCGCATCTTTGGTACTTAACATGGTACACGAAGAGGAGACCTCCCTTTGAAGGGGGGTACTGTTGTGTTCATGCCTGTTCTCACCCTCGCTCCACCCTCTCTACCCTTATAGCGATTCCCTTTGGGTCTGACGGACAGATGCTGCTGCGGTTTCTCCTTGTTTCTTCTTCCTGGAATCCCTGGGTTGGCTTGATGCTGCGGATCCGCCATGTTCCTGATGATGTAAGGGTGCACGCGTGCTCCAGAGTTTGTACCAGCAAGGGCGCGAACCTTGGGGGCGTCCCCCGTAGTGACGTAATCCGCTTCCAACTTAAAAGGTCTTTGCTTGCAACTACGAATCGAGTTAGCAAGGGGAAATCTTCCTTCTGCTTCCGCAAACTTACCTAGGGGTACCCGCTCCTCGGGGGCCACGCTCTCTCTCTTCATGATTTCAGATTGCTAAGACAGGATCCGTTACTCGCTCCTCGAGGGCCTACATCCCTGAATGCTCAGAAAACTCTTTACTGCCTGGAAGCGATCGCAGACGTGAACACTGTGAGTTCTATTACAGATAGGAACCGGTACTCGCTCCACGAGGGCCTATGTTCCTAATCTCTGAAGACTCCCTTCTGTCTAAGACATTGTCGCAGGTACGGAGATCGTGAGTTATTATTGGAGATTGCAGATAGGAACTGGTACTCGCTCCACGAGGGCCCATGTTCCTCAAACCCTTCAACAACTCTCTTCTATCTCAGAAGTTATCGCAAACCTATATCTGGTGCATTACTATTTCATATTGCAGATAGGAACCGGTACTCACTCCATGAGAGTCCATGTTCCTAAAACCCTCCAAAGACTATCTTCTATTCCAGAAACCATCTCATACACAGAAATTGTGAGTTCTTATTTCAGACTGCATATAGGAACCAGTCCTCACCTACGGCTCCTGTTCCTGAATATACTGAAGACTCTCTGTTGCATGGAAGCCATTATAGATATATACAACTGTGAGTGTACCATCTACTGGTTATGTATCCAGCATACCCTGTCTACTCACTATCTATAGTCTTTCTCTACAGCTCAACAACTCAGAGATCGCAGTTCCAGTATCTGAGGGATTTCAGCCCTGCCGGGCACATCAGCTCACTACTGCCACCTCTGGAGGTTCAACTTCCTGTCTAATAAAGAACTATCTGTGTTTGTCTCCATACTCCAATCTAGCCGGTGGTCCCTCTCAGGATATCCTCCTAGGGGCCCAAGGATCATCTGCCATCGGCCCAAGGATTCACCAAATTCCATTAAGTGTGTATTCCTTACTCTATCAGTGCGGTATCATACAGACTGCCACTCTGTGGGAGCCAAACACACATATCATTAACTCTGTCCATGGAGTATTACAAATTTCTAGCTCCTCCCCTCTGGGGGAGCATCATTCAACAGATTGCTAACTCCTCCCCCTGGAGGAGCGAAGCCAAAACAGATTGCTAACGCCCTAGCAGATTTCCAACAAACACTAAGCAGATCCCATGCTGCTGATGCCAGTAATAACAGTGGCTCTTCTCTAAGACAACTTGATTAATAGAAGTTAATGGACTTCTCCTTCAAGAACTTATCCAAACCTTTTTAAACCCAGGTACACTAACTACACTAACCACATCCTTTGGCAGCAAATTCCAGAGCTTCATTGTGCATTGAGTGAAAAATAATATTCTCCAATTAGTTTTAAATGTGCTACTTGCTAACTTAATGGAGTACCCCCCCTAGTCCTTCTATTATCGAAAGAGTAAATAACTGATTCACATTTACCCGTTTTAGCCCTCTCATTATTTTAAAGACTTCTATCATATCCTCCCCTCAGCCGTCTCTTCTTCAAACTGAACCACCCTAACCTCTTTAGCCTTTCCTCTTCTGGGAGCTGTTCTATTCCCTTTATCATTTTAGTCGCCCTTCTCTATACCTTCTCCATCGCAACTATATCTTTTTTTAGATGCGGCAATCAAAATTGTACACAGTACTCAAAGTGTGGTCTAATCATGGAGAGATACAGAGGCTTTCTGACATTTTCCATTTTATTCACCATTCCCTTCCTAATAATTCCGAACATTCTGTTTGCTTTTTTGACTGCCGAGCACACTGAGCCAACAATTTCAATGTATTATCTACTATGACACCTAGATCGTTTTCCTGGGTGTAGCACGGATTATTTTTCCCTATATGCATCACCTTGCATTTTCCCATATTAAATTTCATCTGGCCAATCTTCCAGTCTTGCAAGGTCCTCCTGCAATATCACATTCTGCTTGCGATTTAACTACTCTGAATAATTTTGTATCATCTGCAAATTTGATTACCTCACTCATCGTATTTCTTTCCAGATCATTTATAAATATATTGAAAAGCACCTGTCCAAGTACAGATCCCTGAGGCATTCCACTGTTTACCCTTTTCCACTGAGAAAACTGACCATATAATCCTTCTCTCTGTTTCCTGTCTTTTAACCAGTTTGTAATCCACAAAAGGACACTTCCTCCTATCCCATGACTTTTTAGTTTCCACAGAAGCCTCTATTGAGGAACTTTGTCAAATGCCTTCTGAAAATCCAAATATACTACATCTACTGGCTCACCTTTACTCACATGTTTAATAACTCCTTCAAAAATGAAGCAGATTTGTAAGCCAAGACTTGCCTTGGATTAATCCATGCTGACTGTGTTCCATTAAACAATCTCTTTCTATATGCTCTGCGTATTATTTTTCCTGGCACTGAAGTCAGGCTCACTGGTCTATAGTTTCTAGGGATGTGAATCGTTTTTTGACGATTTAAAATATCGTCCGATATATTTTAAATTGTCAAAAATCGTTAGGGCCACGATACAATACCAATTCCCCCGATTTATCATCAAAAAATTGTAAATCGGGGGAAGGGGGAGGGCAGGAAAACCGACACACTAAAACCCCCTAAAACCCACCCTGACCCTTTAAATTAAATCCCCCACCCTCCCGAACCCCCCCCCAAATGCCTTAAATTACCCTGGGGTCCAGCGGTGGTCCATAGCTAAATCGGGGGAAGGGGGAGGGCAGGAAAACCGGCACACTAAATCCCCCTAAAACCCACCCCCGACCCTTTAAATTAAATACCCCCCCCAAATGCCTTAAAGTACCCTGGGGTCCAGCGGCGGTCCGAAACGGGCTCCTGCTGTTGAAGCATGTTGTCTTCAGCCGGCGCCATTTTGCAAAATGGCCGCCGCAAAATGGCGGCGGCCATAGACCAACATGATTCGACCGCAGGAGGTCACTTCCGGACCCCCGCTGGACTTTTGGCAAGTCTTGTGGGGGTCAGGAGGCCCCCACAAGCTGGCCAAAAGTCTCTGGGGGTCCAGCGGGCGTCCGGGAGCGATCTCTTGCCGCAAATCGTTTTCCGTATGGATAATGGCGCCGGCCATACGCGTATGGCCGGCGCCATTTTCCGTACGGGAAAATGGCGCCGGCAGGAGATCGACTGCAGGAGGTCGTTCAGCGGAGGTCCGGAACCCTCGCTGAACGACCTCCTGCAGTCGATCTCCTGCCGGCGCCATTTTCCGTACGGAAAACGATTTGCGGCAGGAGATTGCTCCCGGACGCCCACTGGACCCCCAGAGACTTTTGGCCAGCTTGGGGGGGCCTCCTGACCCCCACAAGACTTGCCAAATGTCCAGCGGGGGTCCGGAAGCGACCTCCTGCGGTCGAATCGTGTTGGTCTATGGCCGCCGCCATTTTGCGGCGGCCATTTTGCAAAATGGCGCCGGCTGAAGACAACACGCTTCAACAGCAGGAGCCCGTTTCGGACCACCGCTGGACCACAGGGTACTTTAAGGCATTTGAGGGGGGGTTCGGGAGGGGGGGGGATTTAATTTAAAGGGTCGGGGGTGGGTTTTAGGGGGATTTAGTGTGCCGGTTTTCCTGCCCTCCCCCTTCCCCCGATTTAGCTATGGACCGCCGCTGGATCCCAGGGTAATTTAAGGCATTTGGGGGTGGGGGATTTAATTTAAAGGGTCGGGGTGGGTTTTAGGGGGTTTTAGTGTGCCGGTTCACGATTTTAACGATTTTTCACGATATTCTAAACACCCAAACGGCAACGATACGAAATCCTCCCCCTCCCAGCCGAAATCGATCGTTAAGACGATCGAGGACACGATTCACATCTCTAATAGTTTCCTGGATTGCCCCTGGAGACCTTTTTAAATATTGGGGTTACATTGTACCATCCAGGTACAATGGATGATTTTAATGATAAGTTACAAATTTTAACTAATAGATTTGATATTTCATTTTTGAGTTTCTTCAGAACCTTGGGATGCATACCATCTGGTCCAGGTGATTTGCTAAAGTTTATCAATCTGGCCTACTACATCTTCCAGATTCACAGTGATTTGGTTCAGTTCATCTGAATCATCACCTTTGAAAACCATCTCCGGAACTGGTATGTCTCCAAAATCCTCACTAGTAAACACAGAAGCAAATAATTGGTTTAGTCTTCCTGTAATGACTGTATCTTCCCTAAGAGCTCCTTTAACCCCTCAGTAATCTAACGGTCCAATTGACTCCCTCACAGGTTTCTTGCTTCGGATATATTTTTAAAAGGTTTTATTATGAGTGTTTGTCTCTATGGCCAACTTCATTTCAAATTCTCTCATCCTATATTTAGCCCATCTTGTAACTTAAATTCAAGATCTGGGTTTTAGCTGCTTCCTGCACATTGATGATGTGCAGATAATCACATATTTGGACCCAGAATCACCAGACCATCAACTGAAATTCAAGGATTGTCTTAATGTGATTTCTAATTATCCGGCTATCTTATTTACTAAAAGTCAATCCCGATAAGTCTGAAACACTGTTGGTTAGCAGAAAAAACACTCAGCTTGCATACATGCATATAGGGAAAAAAAATTTTGCTTCAGTGTTTACTGAAGAGGATGTTGGAGATAATAGTATCAGACGAGGTTTTAATTGGGTAATGATTCAGATGGACTGACCCAAATCACAGTGAACCTAGAAGATATGGTAGGCCTGACTGACAAACTGAAGAGTAGTAAATCACCTAGACCGGATGGTATACACCCCAGGGTTCTGAAGGAACTTAAAAATGAAATTTCAGACCTATTAGTAAAAATGTATAACCTATCATTAAAATCATTCATTGTACCTGAAGACTGGAGGGTGGCTAATGTAACCCCAATATTTAAAAAAGGCTCCAGGGGTGATCCGGGAAACTACAGGCCAGTTAGCCTGACTTCAGTGCCAGGAAAAATAGTGGAAAGTGTTCTAAATGGTTTAATGGAACAAAGTCTTGCGTCACAAATCTGCTTCATTTTTTGAAGGCGTTAATAAACATGTAGATAAAGGTAAACCGGTAAATGTAGTATATTTGGATTTTCTGAAGATGTTTGACAAAGCTCCTCATGAGAGGCTTCTACAAAAAGTAAAAAGTCATGGGATAGGTGGCGATGTCCTTTCGTGGATTACAAACTGGCTAAAAGACAGGAAACAGAGAATAGGATTAAATGGACAATTTTCTCAGTGGAAGGGAGTGGGCAGTGGAGTGCCTCAGGGATCTGTATGGATCTATACTTTTCGATATATTTATAAATGATCTGGAAATAAATATGACAAGTGAGGTAATCAAATTTGCAGATGATACAAAATTGTTCAGAGCAGTTAAATCACAAGCAGATTGTGATAAACTGCAGACCTTCTGAGACTGGAAAATTGGGCATTGAAATGGCAGATGAAATTTAATGTGAATAAGTGCAAGGTGATGCATATAGGGAAAAATAACCCATGCTATAGTTACACAACGTTAGATTCCATATTAGGAGCTACCACCCAAGAAAGAGATCTAAGCGTCATTGGTTCAGTGTGCTGTGGTAGTCAAAAAAGCAAACAGAATGTTGGGAATTATTAGAAATGGAATGGTGAATAAAACAGAAAATGTTATAATGCCTCTGTATCACACCTTGAATACTGTGTACAATTCTGGTTGCCACATCTCAAAAAAGATATAGTTGCGATGGAGAAGGTACAGAAAAGGGTGACCAAAATGATAAAGGGAATGGAACAGCTCTCCTATGAGGAAATACTAAGGAAGTTAGGACTTTTCAGCTTGGAGAAGAGATAGCTGAGGGGGGATATGATAAAGGTGTTTAAAATTATGAGAGGTCTAGAATGGGTAAATGTGAATCAGTTATTTACTCTTTCGGATAATAGAAAGACTAGGGGGCACTATATGAAGTTAGCATGTGGCACATTTAAAACTAATCGGAGAAGGTTCTTTTTCACTCAATGCACAATTAAACTCTGGAATTTGTTGCCAGAGGATGTGGTTAGTTCAGTTAATATAGCTGTGATTAAAAAAGGATTGGATAAGTTCTTGGAGGAGAAGTCCATTACCTGCTATTAATTAAATTGACTTAGAAAATAGCCACTGCTATTACTAGCAACAGTAGCATGGAATAGACTTAGTTTTGGGGTACTGGCAGGTTCTTTTGGCCTGGATTGGCCACTGTTGGAAAAAGGATGCTGGGCTGGATGGACCCTTGGTCTGACCCAGTTGATATATATTATCTATACATGCCTTCCACACTGAAGGTCTTGAAGTTTTTATCATGAGTTGAGTAGATATATATTATCTATATATCTATATATTATCTATATATATATATATATATATATATATATATATATATATATATATATATATATATATATTTATATTTATATATTATCTATATTATCTATATCTATCTATCTATCTATCTATCTATCTATCTATATATATATATATATATATATATATATATATATACTCAACTCATAAAAGCTTCAAGACCTTTAGTGTGGAAGGCATATACTGCTGGACTAGCTGGCTATAAGAGGGAGATAATGACAGATAGTTTATGAGCTAGGCCTCAAGAAGTTCATGGCTGTACATGTAGCAGAGGTAGGATTTAGTAGCAGGTGTGAGATTAACATTGCTTGAACTAATCAATCATACTGACCAGTACAATGACATATGCATGCACACAATGTTAGATAATTGAAATCAAGGGTGTAGGTTTGTATGTCCAAGTTATATGCCTACTACTACATTCTTCCGACAGATCAAATTGTAGCTGTCTTTCAGATCTGGTGGCTTTGGGTGATGCTGATGGACCTGGTCATGAGTATTTTTAAAACTATTGTTAAGCAAAACTTCTGGCCTTGCTCTGACTTGGTTCAAAATGGTGTTGGCAGGCTTCCAAATGTCAAACCTAAGCTGGCAGTGTGACTCATAGAAACTCTTTATGGCACAGGTGATGCTCAATATGGCTGCCGGATATGGCTCCTCATCCCAGTTACTCTTCCTAACACACCAGCAGAGGAGAGGTACAATGAAGCATGCACATCTATTTTCTCAGTGGTTGAATGAACTAAGTGGACTTCTGGGATTAATAAAGAGCAGGGAGATTAGCTTGAATACACTGGAACCGCATACAACAGTAGGCTTGGACACAATGGCACACTATACAAGTCCTATGTAAGTTCAAATTATTAAGGATGGCCAGCTTTCACCTTAAAAACTGAAGCAGTTACTTACACTCTTTATAGTTGTACCTCACATATTTGTCAAAGAAAACACAGCAGGCACACTCATGCCTATGAGCATATACATATGAGTACCTTGCCATTTACTGGGCCTGCAAGGCATGCAGCTACAGTTCATAAGAGACTGGATGTATCTTGATCAGAACCAGTTATACTTCCTTGCGCTCTCATCAATTCCATATAGATAAGCTGGTCTTATCTATATGGAATTGATGAGAATTGCTCTGAGACTTTTGGACTCCAAACTCACTAGGACATTATGTCTTGCATTTGTAATCCATTCTTATCTGTGCCCACCCACATCTTAGCCCTCAACTACAACATATACAGCAGGATAGAGCACTAGCAAGGTTTGGGTTTTTTTGGGTTTTTTTTTTACTGTAATTCAGAAGGACCTCCACCTTTCTTAGTTATGTGGCTTTATTTTTCTTTCACGGTTTGGTTTTGGATGCCTGGCAGTTTGTCTCCAATTTGACTATGAGCTATGATTATAATATACCCGTGACTGCCCTTCACATGAAGTGAATATAATCATATATGACTCTTGATCCAAAAATGGTCTGCATGCATATATATACACAAGTGGACAAACAGCTGTTTGTCCATTACTGCCTTAGCTGGTTGCCAGACAGCATGGTGGGTGCATGGCATGTCTCAGGCTATTCTGTGTGCCTGTTAGCTTTCTGTTTTGATTTGTGGTCTGAATGCATGTTTTGCCTTGTGGATACAGTGAAGAGGCCATGTGTACTGAATGGAACCAAACATCCTGCAGAATATCCACCTCAAACTTAATTTCATATGCCAGTACATAATAGCCAAATAGTTGTTAATTTGCCTGGGTGCTAACTACAAAGGGAAAGCAATTATAAGAAGCCATTCAAACAGCATATATTAATGTTTTGGCTGTGCACCAAAGATTTATATCAAACAGCTGTAATGTAATGGACTATAGTCCCCTACTAACAGCATTTCATTGGCTGCACATGTAGAGGGCATAGAAACAGTCTATGTAGCGTCTTGGTAGAGGAAGCTTTAAATAACTGCAACAGCTTGCCTTAGCATCAGTGCATTCTTCTGTTCATGAATACATTACATAGTATAACAGGTCAGCAGTACTGAAAGAACCTCTGCACAAAAAAATACAGCTAATACCACTAGATGACAGCTGGCAGCACACAACTGTTTGGTGTTGCTGAAGAACCCTTTTGTTCCAGGCCAGTTTCCTTCTATGCCCTTTGACCCATTTACCTATTCTTTACAAGCTAGAGCTACTGTGAATGGAAATTCAGAGAAGATGATGCATAGTATTTTAAGTGGTTGCTTTGGCAGAAGAAAATGTATGTAGCTCTCAGCATTTAGACGAGATATGGCTGTAACATCATTAGAACAAGGCATGCACTAGAGGTAATAAAAGTGGAAAAACCTTGTTGCTATAGCTTTTCAGATACATATCTGTTATGGGGGGAAGGGATTTCCAAATTGGTTTTTCAATCTTTCATATGCAACGTAATTGCCACTTGTAGTGTATTATGATGTATTTAATGTCATTTGTGACATAGGTAACATGTCTTGATAAAACATGTTTGTATCTGTTGCCGTGAAGGCTATGCAATATTTGCCATAGCATCTCCAAATAACAGATTAGGTAGTTGCATTGCTTCTATATTTTTCTAGTTACCTTGCTCCCTTAGTGATGTCCACCTTTTAATGTCATGAGTTTAGGAGTTAATCTAGCTGGCTTCCTGTGCAAGGAGTGTTAGTGTCATGACTAGTATAATAGTTATAGGCGCTAGTTTTACTTCAAAGATTGCTGGGTAGAAGAAGGAATTTGTGGGGCAGTAAAGATGCTTAGACCATATGTTACATCTGGGGACCTTTGGGCCAAGGTAGGATTGGCACCCAGGTGCAGTTGGAGTAGGTCTGAGGCCATCGAAGTTGCACAACCTGGTTCTTCAAAGGTGGAGCAGAATGTTTCTGTAAATTGCTGGAGATCAAGTATGATAGGGTCCCCTCTTTCCCAGAAGGATGAAGCCCAGGAAAGAGCTGCTTCTTCTAGCAGCGAGAGAATATAAGTAGTTTTAGTTTGGTTGTCGGGGAATAATGGGGTCAACAACTAGAAATGCATATAGGTTTGGTTCAAAAATTCTCAACATCACTTGGGGTCCTCGGCCTACCGAAGTGGAGCTGGTAACTTTGGTATAAGCTGACTGGGCACTGGAGGAGGTAATGATACCACTACTGGCGGAGATAAAAATGATGGGTGCAATGATGGCATCCAGTTACTTAGCAAGATACTCCACCACTGCAGCCAGGGGTCTCATGGCAGCCTGTTGTTCCTGGAGCCTATGAGCCATACCAGGGATAGTCTGTAGTGCAGTCAAGTCTGCTGAGTACATGGCCTCAACAATCTGTTACATCTTTGGGCCATTGGACCAAGGCAGGATTGGCACAACCTGCAGAGAATAGCCCTGCAGCTTCCCACCATCAGCAGGCAGAGCCAGATGAAGCAGAGACTCAGTGGGACGTTCATCTACACCAGCCCTCGTTGGGTACCAGGGCTGGCAGATTTTAGGAGGGGTTTATGCTGATGACAGAAGTGGTCCCTGGATAGCTTGGGTCATAGGCAGGTGGAGGTCAGACAAGTCTAAGGTCTGGGTGATGGTCAGAGACAGGTGGCAATCAGGCATATCTCGGAATTGGCAGTGATGAAAGGCAGGTGGTAGTCAGGTGTTTCTGGGAACAAGCAGTGGTCAAACCAGGTATCCATTTGAATGGAGAGGATGGATGGATGGATAGGCAGGTCAGGCAGGCAAGGAGATGAATAGGTGGGCAAGGAGATGAAGATGGAAGAGAAACTGGAGACCACTGGATGAAGACTGATGGCAATGCTGGGACTGAAGACAAGGCTGGAACTGCAGACAAGACTAGAACTGAAGGCAAGCAGGAATGAAGACAAAATACTGGAGGAACATGCATTATGGTAAGTAGCTGGACTTGTTGCTGAGCCAAGTTGAGGCTGGAGCTTTGCCCTTTTATACTGCCTAGGCACTGATGGCATGTCTAGTGGCCACAGGGCTTTCCTGTCGCAGTCATTTTAAATACTGTAGCATGACACGTGCTTGCACCTCCAGTGAGCCGCACCTAGGGAGTGGTGCAGTTCACTGAAGTTGGCAGTGTCCTGCCGCGTGAGGGCCCAGAGGTTTCTTGCTGCATCGGAGAGCAGCGTTTCCTGAGTGTATTGATGGTAGCAGTCTGTGCGCTGGGAAGCAGACTAGCGTGATGTGTTGGGGCCAAAGCTGTGATGAGAGCAGCAAACCGTGAGGATATTAATAAAGGGGAACTTTGTATACTCTATACTAGGGGAAATGGTCCTTATTACATCCCCCCACTTAAACAGAGCTTTTTCAGTGTAAGCCTACAATCTGCAGTCCCCATATTGTACATTGGGTGTGTTTCAGGTATGGCTGCCTTTAGGTAGCCTTTCTAATAAAAGATAGACCTCCCGCTTCACTCCCATCAAAAAGTATAAATTACCAGCAGCTGGTAGTAACTAGTGATACTTTTTTCATTGTTGAGCTTCATGAGATAATAAGGCATCTTGGCCGAGCTCAGGTCTCCTTCAGGTTTGGCATCTGCTTTATATTTCCACACTGATTATCTTATCTGATACACCCATGATCACTTTTAGGCAAGTACAGTGCAGATAACTCTTGGCCTGATTATTATATAGGAACTCTTTTCTATTGTCAGAGAGATTTTGGGGCATTTTTAAGCTGCTGGTTTGTATGAATAATCAGGAAATACAAATAATCTGGCAATATTAAACACCAGCCTCCCCAATCAATATGTAGTAACATCAATAAGAAGGGGTACGTTACTCACCAACTACTAGTTTTGAAGAAACAAAACAAAACTTTTTAGAACAGCATTTTATTATTACATTTCCATAGGCTCACTAACATTTTTTTTTATAAATGTTGGCTGGGGGAGCCTTGGACTGAGGGGGAGTTGGCGCTACCTGTGGGGAGGAGCCACACATGTCCCCATCATCAGCAGGTGGAGCTAGTGGAATCAGAAGCCCAGCTGGAACTTCACCAATTCCCCTTAGGTTGTCAGGGCCAGTTGATATTAGGTGGGGGCCTCTGCAGTGGTGGAAGTCCAGACAGTTGGGAACACTGCAGCCAGCATACTGAGGGGTCAGCAAAGGAACAGCCAGAGGTCAAGAGATGCTTACGCAATATAGGCACATAGGCCATGGGCAGTGCAAGCAGCAAAGCACAAGGTCAGAGTCCAAGCAGTGGTTGAGAAAGGCAGCAACAAGCACTAGGTCGGAATCCAGTCCAGAGTCAAGCCAATGATCAATCTGAAGGAGAGACGAAGAGGAGGACAAGGACCACAAACGATGATGGGATGCTGGAACTAGATGAAGGAGAGAATGACCAGGAAGACAAGAACTCAGGAAAAACGTGCAGCAGAAAGAGGCAGGAAGCGAGGAACAGGGATCAGGAACCAAGAATGTAGGTAATCCGCTTCTCCATAAGTAGATGACCTATTTCAAGGCAAAAACTGGAAGCAGAAGCCAGTCTTAAATGGTCCTGGGGAGGTGAGGTCATCAATGGGCACCGGACCCATTTCCCTCCGCTGACCCTTTAAGAAGGGCAGGATCGGGTGCGCGGGTGCCTAGGGGAGCAATGCGTTGGAACCAGAGAGATTGCGACGGCAGCCATGCAAGCAGGATAGCAGCTCACAGGAGACCACGAGCTACCAAGCGCAACAATAAACCAGTAAGGGTGTGTATTAGTTTGCAACATATTGGCAATCTGCCATATTCGTTGTATTCGTTGCGTCGCGAAACGTATTGCAATTTCCCATGAATACAACAAACCTTCACCAAATTATTTGGCCGTCTAAAGGAGCAAATTTAAATAAAACTCCCACCCTCCTGACCCACCCCCCAAGACTTGCCAAAACTCCCTGGTTGTTCCAGTGAGGGTCTGGGAGCCATCTACTGCACTCATGCCGTCGGCTACCGATATTCAATATGGTGCCTTTGCCCTTACTATGTCACAGGGGCTGCCGGTGCCATTGGTCGGCCCCTGTGACATGGTAGGAGCACAAGATGGTGCCAGCTGTCCATTGCTCCTACCATGTGACAGGGGCCGACCAATAGCACCGGTAGCCCCTATGACATAGTAAGGTCAAAGGCTATCGGCGCCATTTTGAATACCGGCAGCTGACAGCGTGAGTACAGTAGAGGGCTCCCAGACCCCAGACCAGGGAGTTTTGGCAAGTCTTGGGGGGGGGGGGGTCAGGAGGGTGGGGGTTGTAGTTAATTAAATTTTAGCTGGAAATGAATAAGAATGGAATGCATGAAAGGATCGGGGGGCCCCCTTACCGAATGCATCGTATCTTCCCCCTGACGAATACAAATACCGAATGTAATGTATGTGGTCCCTCTGCACATCCCTATAAAGCAGCATTTTGTTACTAAATTTCCACAGACACATCTCTAATAAAAAGTTTCAATATTTTTCAATTTTACATTGTAAATTTACATCCAGATATTTGTATTATATGATCCAAGCTCCCAATGAATGTTATATCAAAACAGCTAATAGCCACCTTTCATATGCAGTCATATCACATACACAACCCACATATTCACACTCAAAGTCACACTCACACATAATTAAAAGTAGGGATATGAATTGTTTATCTGACGATTGAAAATATCATCCGATATTTTCAATACCATCAGATATTGGTGGGTCCCCGATAGTGATAGGAAACCCCATGATTAATTTAGTGGGTTTTCTTATCGTTAGGGGGAGGGGGGCGGGAAGAAAGGACACAACCAAAAAACATAACCTGACCCTTTAAAATGACTTTGTTAGTATCCCCCCACCCTCCAGACCCTCTCCAAAAACTTTTAAATACCTGGTGGTCCAGTGGGGGTCCCGGGAGCATTCTCCCACGCTCGGGCTATCGGCTCCCACTAATCAAAATGGCGCCGATGGCCCTTTGCTCTTACCATGTGACAGGGGCTATCAGTACCATTGGTCGGCCCCTGTCACATGGTAGGTGCACTGGATGGCCCGCACCATTTTTAAAGATGGCGCCAGCCGTCCATTGCTCCTACCATGTGACACGGACCGGCCAATGGCACGGATACCCTGTCACATGCTAAGGGCAAAGGGCCATCGGCGCCATTTTGTTTACTGGCAGCCGACGGCCCAAGCGTGGGAGAATGCTCCCGGGACCCCCGCTGGACCACCAGGTATTTAACAAATTTTTGGGGGGTCTGGAGGGTGGGGGGATACTAACAAACTTATTTTAAAGAGTCAGCTGTATTTTTTGGTTATCAGCTCTGGCGCAGCCGATAAAAAAAACACGATCGGACTGCAAGAAAAAAATTTCACGATGTGAATCCGAACCGATATCGGTTCTGATTCACATCTCTAATTAAAAGCTCATCCCACTAACCACAACCTAATACTTCTAACACTCCCCAATGTTATCCAACCCAGTTTTCCTCAACCCTTCAACCTAATAATTCAATATGCATAACAATATCATACAAAATTGTTTGATTAACTTCAGATCTCTGAAAAATGCTCCAACATACAAAATCTTCAATACAGTTCTTCCAAGCTGTTCTCACTCTCATAGTAATATTTTTAAATCTCTCTCCATTATATTTCCGTTGCAGGATTCTGAAAGATGCTCCAATATGCAAAGTTTTAGATATATTTTCTCCAGGCTGTTCTCACTTTCATATTTATTGATGTTTCTCCATTCTAATCCCTACAAATGCCCAAATGTAGCCTCATAAAGAGGCTGCTTCAGGGAAACTATGTATAAAAGATACAAATAACCTATGTTAAAGACATGAATCCCTGGAGCACAATCCCTTCCAAATAAAAAAAATAGCCTAAGCTTTCGTCCTACCTTCAAAATCCTACTGCAATAGTATACACAACAGCACTGGCAACCAACCTAAACAATGCCGCTAAAGAAGGAAACAAAACCACATGTAATAAATCAATCAAAAATTCCCCCCAAAAAACACACAAAAAAAAGAACTAACAAGACCAGCTTAACCACTTACCACCCAGGTGGTGCCTACCCTCATCTTCAAAGATTCTTCCTCTAGACCAGTGGTTCTCAACCTTTTTTCTGTCAGGACACACCTGACAGATGGTTCTCACATGCATGACACACTGACCCATGATCGTCACGGGGCTAGATGTAAAAGTACAGTTTGCATCCACGGGAACTCCCCTGACCCAAAATAATGGATGTAAAGCAGAATTATGACATTCCCCATACAACTCACCCTACAAAAAAGATATTCTGGTTCTGGTGTCATCTCAGTAACAGCAACTCAAACTCCTTCTACTTCCAGGCTTAATAGCCCTACTTATGAAAAGACAGCAGTTTACCACCAATGCATGTCCTCTTGAGAAAACACAACAAATAAGACTGATAAAACTCTTACATGCTAGTAAAATATCTCATCTCGGTAACAGACACAGAACCGACCTAACATACTCCCAGGATCTGCAGTAATGCACATAAACTAATCCGCACACAGTTACACCTGTATTATGGAATACACTCAAACAGGAGCAACCCTATCTATGAAAAGGCAACACTATAAATATTAAATCAGGCCCTAAAAACCAATACACCTCTTATTAGGAAAACAGAACTAGCAAGCAGCTATAGATCCCCACACAGAAATAATTGTAAAACTATACTAATAAGCAGAATAAATGTTTCTAAACAGCTATGAACAGAATAACATCCAACAATTAAAAACTCATAAAAACTATTAAAAATTCTCCAAACACCAATAAAATATTTCAAAAAAAAGCAGACACATCACATAATATTAAATAATTAAAATGGCAGTCAATCAAGAAAAATAAACTTAAAAAGCCACCTTTATTTACCCCCTCCAGCAGCTCTCCTACTCCTCTTCCATGCAGGCCGTAGCACACAGCAGAAGCAGCAGTAGAGGCTAAGCTCTATACTCATGGTCCTCTTCCTTAATGCCCATGTCTCTCACACACACACACACCATACCAGTCATGCCCCCATGACCAGTTTCTGTCTCTCACACACCAATCATCTCCCAAACAGTCTTTGACACACACACACCAGTCACCTTCCTGAATAGTTTCTCTCATGCCATACACACACACAGGCTTCCCACTTCCGTGTTCTACTTACTTATATGGGCTTCTCACTCTCATAATCACTTTCTCTGTCTCACACACACTCACCAGTCTCTCACTCCCATGCTTGTTCTCTCCACATGCACAGGCTTCTCATTCCCATAATCACTTTCTTTCTCTCACACACACACAAACACACACCAGTCACCTGATTTCTCTCATGCATACACACACACAGGCTTCCCACTCCCATGTTCTCTTTCAGATATACAGGCTTCTCACTCCCATGCTGTGTCTCACACACACCCAGGTTTCTCAATCCCATGCTCACTCTTCACATGCACAGGTTTCTCATTCCCATAATCACTTTCTTTCTCACACACACACACACACACACACAAACACACACCAGTCACCTGATCTCTCTCATGCATACACACACAGGCTTCCCACTTCCATGTTCTGTCTAACATATACAGGCTTCTCCCTCACATGCTGTGTCTCACACACACCCAGGTTTCTCACTCCCATGCTCACTCTCTTCACATGCACAGGCTTCTCATTCCCATAATCACTTTCTCTCTGTTACACACACATACATACACACACACACACCAGTCTCTCTCTCATTTCCATGCTCGCTCTCCACTGCACAGGCTTCTCATTCCCTGAATCACATTCTTTCTCTCATATTCACACACACCAGTCTCTTTCTCTCATACACACCGTCACCTTACCAACCAGTCTCTCGCTCTCATGCATGCACACACACACAGGCTTCCCACTCCCATGCTCTCTCTCTCTCACATAATCAGGCTTCTCACTCCCATGCTTTCTTTCACACACATCCACCCTCCCCCCCCCCACAACAGCAGGCTTCTTACGCCCATGCTTTCTCACATACCCAGATTTCTCACTTCAATGCTTTTTCTCTCTCTCACACACACACACACATCAGTCACCTCCCTGACTAATGTCTCACACTCTCACATACACATCAGTCATCTCCTTGAGCAGTCACTTTCATTGTCTCTCACATATACACATACATGAGCTCTCTGACCAGTTTCTCTCACTCACACACATGCTCTCAATCACACGCAGGCTGGCTGCTTCTTTCTCTCATTCACTTCCTCTTCCCCGCCCCTCCCCGAGCACAAATGGTAGCTGCAGCAACCTCCTCCTCCAGCCCCCGCAGGCCAAGAAAGTAGAATCCCATCGGCCGCGGGAGGCTCATGCTGCTCTCTCCTTTCCCGATTACCGTCTGCTTCAATTGCTTGGGGGGCGATGCTGCAGCCGCCGCTGCTACTTTATCACGCTGCACTGCTCTTTCTCCTTCCCGCGCACCGCATATCACTTCCTGTTCCGGGTCACGGGGGGGGGGGGAGGGGGCAGGCGCGGGAAGAAGAAAAGGCCAGCCACGGGTGCCACAGCTTTTTTTTAGCACTGCTGCCGTTCCCACTGGGCTTGAATGTGTTGATAGCCCGGCGGCAACGGCAGCAGGGAAGAAAGAGCAGCGGGAGAGACCGGGAGCACGCGACACAGCAGCCGGTGCTTGGCGACACACTAGTGTGTCGCGACACACCGGTTGAGAACCACTGCTCTAGACAATGGCAAAAAAGATGAAGCCAAATCATCCTTTACATTTCTCCCCCATTTATAATCAAAGCGAGGTGGCTTAGAAAACCCATAAACTCACTAAGTAAGGACCAATGTGATTTGATGATTCTGATCACATTGTGTCATGGTGTATGTGGTAAAACACAGACTACCCTATCAATCATCACCACAGGTTGCTTCTGTAAAAGCCATTCCCAATCACATTAATGGGCAAGTTTATAAGCCCTCTTTATGTCCTTAAGTGGAGACCCTCTCTCAAAAAAGACACCCGCATAGCTACCACCTGTTCTTTGAACTCATCCAAAGTTGAGCAGATATGGCACAACCAAAAATATTGACTAACTGGAATGCTTTCTTTCATACTTTGAGGATGACAGCTGTCAAAATGAAGCAAAGAGCTACAGTCCATCGCCTTTTTATGTAATGTAGTCTCAAAATCCCCCCCCCCCCCCCCCCCTGGAGAATAGCATCCTCATATCTAAAAAAGCCACCAGGAGAAATAGGCCAAATATAGAGAATGGAGGTTAGAGTCACACAAATTCAAAAAAGAAAAAACTCTTGAAAAGACACTTCGTCCCCATGCCAAAGCAGGAATATATCATCTATATTTTATATATATATGTATTTATTTATTTAAAATTTCTATACCGGTATTAGGAAAAAACCGTCATACCAGTTTACAAAGTTTTATAATATTAAATAAAATAAAAAATCAATACAAACAGTATAAAAACACATCCTAAAATTATTTGTTTTGTTACAATATTTTTTATAAAAGGCCTAAACAAAAATCATATAATACTAATACATTCAATACCCTTTTTTTCTCAACCTCTCTTAACACTTATCTCTATATAGTGCTTGTTTCACAGGTTACTGGTGCCTTCATTAAATATTTGTTGAAAGAACCATGCCTTGACTTTTTTTCTGAATGTTATTATGTTTTTTTCTAATCTTATATCAACTTGTAATTTATTCCAGAGTTTTGGGGCAGCAAGTGACAAAGCTCTTTCTCTCACTGACGTTAATTTCGCTGAAACCATCGAGGGAATAGATAATAGGCCTTTACTGGCAGATCTTAAGTTTCTTTGGGGTATATGTTCCCGTATTGCGGCATTCAGCCATTCCACCTTCTCCTCGTGTATTGCTTTATGAAGAATACAGAGGGTTTTAAACTGTATTCGTTGTTCAATTGGTAACCAATGAATTTCTTTTAATATTGGTGTAATATGTTCTTTTCTATTGGTACCAGAAAGTAGTCACACAGCGAAAATTTGCATAATTTGCAGCGGACGGTGTGTTGAATGAGGTAGTCCGAGTAGTAAAGCATTGCAATAATCAGTTGATTGAAAAATTAAGGCTTGCAGAACTGTTCTGAAATCTTTTGGTTTTAAGAATGGTTTTAATCTTTTTAAAATTAACAGTTTATAGTATCCTTCTTTTGTCTTGTTTGCATATGATTTTTGAAAGTTAATTCTTGGTCTATATAAACCTCTAAATCTCTAATTGAAGATGCCAACTTAATTTGGAAATTCTCATAATTAAAAAACAGATTACTATTATGTGGTGACATTTTTTCTTCTAACACTATTATTTCAGTCTTTGCAATGTTAACGCTAAGTTTAAAATTGATTTAAGAGCTATAGTGAAGCCACAAAATAACTTTTACACAATTTTCACAAACAATTAGATGGAATTCTTTGAAAGCTGACAAATACAAACATGCTATATTGGGGGCCATAGTGGCCCCCATCAAAGTCCCATTTATCTGTTTATAGTATTCACCCTGAAAGATGAAAATTATTTTTTTTAAAGCTAGAATTGCCAACAGAACCAAAAAGCTAGTTGGAATCTATGGGGCGGATTTTAAAAGGGTTACGTGCATAAGTTACTCGCGTAACCCTGAGAATCCGCTCCTGCGTGCGCCAAGCTTATTTTGCATAGGCCCGGTGATGCACGCAAGCCCCAGAATGCGCGTATGTCCCGGGGCTTGAAAAGGGGGCGGGACAGGGTGGGGCTGGAGCCTCCAGGCACAGCGGCCATTTGCCGCTGTGTCCGGGATTGCGGGCCGGCTGTCGGCCGGCGTGCATAATCTATGCCTGCCTGGAGGCAGGCGCAACTTATCAGATAAAGGTAAGGGGGGGGTTAGGTAGGGCTGGGGGGCGGGTTAGGTAGGGAAAGGGAGGGGAAGGTCAGGAGGGGTGGAAGGAAAGTTCCCTCCGAAGCTGCTCCAATTTTGGAGCGGCCTCAGAGGGAACGGAGGAAGGCTGCATAGCTCGGCGCGCGCAAGGTGCACAAGTGTGCACCTCCTTGTGCGCACGCCGACCCCGGATTTTATAACGCGCGGGTATGTTATAAAATTGGACGTAGATTTGTGCGTGCCGGGTTGCATGCACAAATGTACACCCGCGCATAGTTTAGAAAATCTGGCCCAATATGTGTCCCATCCATTTATTGAAAATCTCCTCAATAATTGCAATTGCAATAGCCCCAGCCTGAGGAATATTCAAATATAGGGCCTCATTTTCCAATATCACATGTGATACCAAAAAGGGGTGTACCTTATGCATGTGTATTGCTCTATCAGCTACATGAAAGGCTGTTATTGTGGTATATGAGTGTGTGAGAGAGAGAGAGAGAGAGAGAGAGAGAGAGAGAGACTTACTGTAGTGCCTCCTCTCTAGACAGGTATTTGTATCCCTATGTGAGGCCCACCTAGTAACTCGAGGTGAGGTTTAAGTATTAATGTAAGGGTTAGGGGCCACTTTCACATTCAGCATGCGACGTACGAACAGAACAGTGGTCTCTTGTGAAGATTTGATGACCTACGGAGTGAGGAAATTCACTCCAAGATGAGATTTGTGCAATGTTCTCTCCACCTTGCTTGATGGACTCTCTACCTGGGTAACAACAAGCTAGGTGGAGAGAACATTGCACAAATCTCATCTTGGAGTGAGTTTCCTCACTCCGTAGGTCATCAAATCTTCACAAGAGACCACTGTTCTGTTCGTACGTCTCATGTTGAATGTGAAAGTGGCCCCTAACCTCCTACACTAATACTTAACCCTCACCTCGAGTTACTAGGTGGGCCTCCCATAGGGATACAAATACCTGTCTAGGGAGGAGGCACTACAGTAAGTCAGCCTCTCTCTCTCTCTCAAAATATGAAATTAAAAATTTGCATTCACAAATCACATTAACTGCTGTTAGCACAGTTTGTGGAATTATCATATGCAGTAACTCTTTGGAAAATGAGGTCCATAATGATCCAATGTGATTAAAGTTATATCCTCTCTAATCACAAGTAAGGATTTAAAAATGTCTGAAAAATGCAAAGCATCATGTACAAAAAACACACCTGTGATACAATTGGATGTTGACATCTGTCTACAAAAATGAGCCTATACCAGCAACAATAGACTGTCCAGGGGGATGTGTAATGGATTTAGGCAAGGCATAACTGAGTATAATTTTATCAAAAAGCGATCCTCCTTTTCAATAATATACAAACATATCAAGGCATTAGAAACCAAATCTGAAATCTCCTTGGTCAGTGATTTACTAGGATCAGCTGGTAATTTCAAGTAATATACAGGATCCAAAAGCTGACGCTGCACCTCTGCATTGTAGGTGTCACGATCCATTATCACCATGCACCTACCTTTATCTTCTGGTTTAATAAAAATATTTTCATCTGAGGATAAAGATCTTACCACCCTTTGTTCCAAAACAGAAAAATTTCTAAATTTGTTCCTAAGAAGATTATACTCAAAATGTAAATCACTCTCAACTAATCTCTCAAATGCTAAAATTAGTGGATCAACCAGACCTATCGGAGACCAGGTAGATTTTTTAGATACCACAGAAATGTCTGAACTTATGGTAGACTGTTCATGAAAAAACCATTGCTGTTTCAGAGGCGCAAAAATTTAAATAGACAAGTATGAATCTCAAAGGCATCATATAAAGGAGTTGGAACGAAAGACAGCTCCTTTTCAAAAATTCTCTCTTCAACAGGGGTCAATGATCAACAATTAAGTTCAAAACATGTCTCGAGGGCACATCTATTGTATTGTCCTGTAAGTTGTATGATACCATGACCAATCTCATAATCTCACTAGACTCTGGAGGTGTTGAAACACTTCTCTGTGAGTCATCCCCTTGCCTCGCTGAAATTTCAACTCATCTAAAAAAACAGAAGGAGCTGATCTAGTATGTAAATCATCATCTGATGATTCCTCAGATGATGAATCAAACGTTACTGATTTCTTAACTAAACCCCTCCATGCTGGAGCCTGCCACAGATAGGTATAGCCATTTACATAATCATTTTCATTATATTTAAATTTTTTCAATTTCATTTATTTCTTATCTCCCCAAAAAGATTCAATAGACTGTTTCAACTCCTTTAATTTAGTTTCAAAAGAATCAAATGATGTCTGAGTTTGTATGGAAGATGTCTGATTTTCATAATATTTTTGTATATCTGCAGAAAGTATCTGAATTTTTTCCACAATCAAAATCATAAGATCATTCCCACACTTATTTAAGATGGCATTCCATTTTACTAAAAAACTGGACATCATTAAACATTCGGGGTTCTTTATTAACTCGCAATCCTCGTGGGATATGATTCTCTCGTAAATAATCAATGTTGCAGAATGTAATTTCATATGCACCAGATGCTTATGCAAATGGAGGACATCAGTCCATTGGACCTCTTTTACATTCATAGATGGTTCATCAAAAAAGGAGTATTTTTCAACAAAGAGTCTTTCACACTATCAGGATAACTAAAGGTATTTCTCTCTATGGAGGACATAATGCCAGTAAATAACAGAACCAATCAGAAAACACAGTCTGGCTATATTAAACACCAGTCTCCCCATCAATATTTAGCTGTTTTGATATAACACTCATTGGGAGTTTGGATGATATAATATAAATATTTGTATGTGTGAATATGCAATGTAAAATTGAAAAATACTGAAATATTTTATGAGAGGTGTTAGTCTATGGAAATTTAGCAACAAAATGCTGCTTTATAAAAAAAAATGTGTTAGTTAGCCTATGGAAATTTAGTAATAAAATGCTGTTCTAAAAAGTTTTGCTTTGTTTCTTCTAAATGAGTAGTTAGTGAGTAACTTACCCCTACTTATTGATGTTACTTTGTATGAATAATGACATATACCTAATTGGGCCCATGATGTTATTTATTTATTTATTTATTTATTTATTTATTTATAATTTTTATATACCGACATTCTTACATTAAAATGCAAATCATACCGGTTTACATAAAACAGAAAAAGCAGGAAAAAATATTTCTATAGTCAAATACAGAGAACATATATAATAAAGTTGTTAACAAAGGCATAAGGTAGGAACTTGAAAAAAAGGTTATTTAACAGAAAACATAAAAGAAAAAATATTAAATGAAGCACAAAGGGTTGCACGATAATACATGTGTGTTAACAGCTAATAGATATGTATTATACCTTAGGCACTGGGAAGATTCTATAACCCAATACTCCACATGGAGCTTGCATTGTGGCAAACTCCTATTTTCTGTGGTTAAGGTATAAATATGCATCACAAGGATCCAGAAGAGCTGTTAAGTGAGGCCCACTTAGAATGCTGTCTAAATGTGTTTGTCATATTTTCAGGGTGTCTCAATACATTATTTATTCCTTGATGATCGTCTCTATTTCTCTTCATTAGTACAAATGAATATTCATTATGTGAAGATGCTGCTATTAAGAATAGAGTTTTTATGTTGCTCATATACCATAATGTTTGGTTTCCTAGCATCTAGCTTTTTATCGGTTGCTGTCATTATTTTGTATACTCAGATATGTGTTCATAAAATATGTAAGAAAAATGACCAAGTGTAAACATTGTAAGGCACTATTAGAAGTAGCTGGTAGCCAGAGATAGGGGTGGTTGTGGCAGGGGAGATGGAGGCAGATTATGGTTGATGGTTCTTGTGGATACCACACAAACCTAAAAGGTGTTCTGTTTCCCCTGAGCATATACCAATTGTAAGTACACCAGTGTGAATTAGAGTGTGAGAAACAAAATGAGAGTTTTCCACTGATAGTGTTGGGCCATAGATATGTCTTTTCTCCTCCTATCATATTCTCAATGCACTGCGCTGCCTGGAAATAGCAGGTTGTAGACAGCAGGCGAATGCTTGGAGACAGTAGACTGGAAAAAGCCAGCCAGACACAGCAGGCTGATGATCAGAGATATGAGGCCAGACAATTGAGAGTTAATACCGGAGACCTGAGATTAGTGACCATTTCCCACTGCAGCAACTTTACATGGATATGATCTATATATTGCATGGATGTGCTCTACATACATGAGACTTGCACATTCACCAGCACACGGGAATGCTGAATACTGTGAAGGATGATAGTACATGGCAGCAGCACAGCACAGAGACTCCTCAGCCCAGATGGGCCAAGCAGTCAGCCTTCCATCACCCGAGCACAGGGACTTCTGCCCTGATGGATTCAGTAGGCAGTCTTCCATCTGACTGGCACAGAGACTTTTCATCCAGGACAGGCCCAGATGCCTGCTTATTTTTTCATGGCAAACACTGTTGTTTCAGGCCACTAGTTAAGCCCTCAGGTGCCTTTTTCCCCTTGAGGCTTTTTAGTTGATGGTGACATGTCCCCCAGGCCACAGCCACTGGCCTATATGGACATTTGAAGACTGTTTCTTGGTGAGATGGATGCTATCTACGATGATGCAGGACTTGAGGCTGCCCACTGGAATAACTACTACATTTGCTTGAGAGTGCTTTTTATATTGTTCTTTGCCATTGCCATTGAGTTAAATCCTTGGGCTATGTTACTGGTTGGCTATCTTATAGCCTTTGTCTACGTCCTCTGGGCCTGCCTCAGCCTAATTAGCTCTACTCTAATGTTTCTCATTTGCACTGTCTGCTATATTTCCAGCCTGTCTAGTAACTAACCTCTGTAGGGTTGCAAGATCAGGTGCCTGCTGTGCTCCTGCTTCTGATGGTGGCACCTGGGACACCATTTATGATACTTGTTTTAATTGTTCTGTTGCTGGATGTCTATAGTTGGCTGGGAGATGTGTGAGGGTTCCACAAGTGGCATGCTAGAACCATTTGGCAGCTCCTGGGTCTGCATATTAGCCCACTGAAGGCCACTCTCCTCCATGAATTGTGAAAGGTTTAATCTATTCTCAAGATTTAGAGGCTCCATCTCCACCACTCCTCCTCCTCCTCTATCTCTTCCTCCTCCACTGATTACTCTTCCTCCTCCTCAGTGTCCTGCCGTTATTTACCCTTTTATTGTTGGATGCTTAGTCCTGGGGCCATCTCCTTCCCATTATTCTTTTTCCATAAGATTTTCACATATAGAACTACCTATGTGATAATCTTATGCAAACATTCTTACCTGATGTCCCAAACATTTTCCCATTTGTCATGCTTACTTGCCAGCTTTTCAGCCAGGCTTTCAAATGTATCAAATCCCAGGTGTCATATCAGTCACTCCTCAATTTGTGTCAATTCTATGGGGCACAGTTTTTCTCTTTCTGTCTTCCTTGTGTACCTCCTTCTGCTTGCCACCTTTGCCTTCAGTTAGGCCTTCAAGTCCCAAAAGCAGTGAAATACCTGCTTGCTAGTCCTCTTCTTGCCATTGCGACTATAATATGGTTTCTCCAATGTTCTCCATGTTACATTCTTTGCCACCTTAGATGTTTTGGCTGCCTGTCTCCCAAAAAGTAAGTCATTGGTCAGGATGCCCTGGATTAGGAGGTCATTCTCCTGAGTGGTGAACATTTGGGTACAAATATACTGACTGTCTTTTCCTTGGCTACCTGATGGTTGGGTTGCCACTTCTAGAGGGTTGATGTCACTGCCTCCTCATGTTCACTCCACTCCAAACTCTTCACCTTTCCTCCACCCCCCAGTCCTGCACCTGAGCTGTCCACTAGCCCACCCTCTCTCTGGTCTCTCTGAATTTGACTTGCCTTAATCTTCATGCTGAGTCAACTGTCTGTTCCCCTCTCTCTCCCTCTTCCTCCTATCTTTCCCTTCCTCCTATCACTTACCTCTAGATTTATCAAAATGGTATAAATATAGTGGAAATAGTGCCCACGATAAAAAAAGGGACATGGTTAGGATAATTACCCTGCTTCTTCATAGGCAATTTCTGCACGGTGCAATACATTTAATCTATGCTATTTTTCACTTCGCACACTGATTAATATGAGAGAGAGAGAGAAAGAGCAAGAGCACACCTATATAGACTCAGTCTGACACTATATATGTACCACTGTAAAGGGGTACTTTGAATTGGGGTGGGTTTCAGAAAGGGGGGTTTATGGGGGTAGTATTAAGAAACATTCTGAGGTATTCATAGTAAAATTGGCATCACTAAAGATTTGTAGTAATTATAATGGATGAAAAGTAAAACTAGAGGAGTAGATTTGAACAACACAAGAATATGTTACCTTGCTACTTGAAGAGCTGATCTAGTTGCTGAATTTATGAAGAATGAAATTTAAAATTTTATGTCTCACTTTTATAGAGAGGGCACTTACAATATGTATCTTATTAGTTCTATCACTATAAACTAGGGGTAGCCAATTCTGGTCCTCATGAGCCAAATACAGGTCTTAATTTCAGAGTGACCAATACTGAAAGCTGCCCGGATATGTAACTTAGCTGGATATGACTTATCCAGCTAAGTTACAAGAGATACACAGCGCCATGACTATGCTGCTGAATATCCAAGTACAAACTGCTACTTAGCTGGATAAGCTATATCTGGCTAAATTGAACCTGCTTATTGGCAGGTCTAACTTAGCCGAGTAAGTTATCCAGCTAAGGATGACTATCACTAGTTAGCCAGATAACTTATCCACTTAAGCAGCACCATCACAATCTGCCCATTGCCCATTCACAAACTGTCTGGCTAAGAGATAGCAAGATAAGTGACTTATCTGGCTATCTAGCAGCCACTGAATATAACCAGGTAAGTCCTATTTATGACTTAGCTGGTCAATTTGTGGGCTTTGGGCCCATCATATTCACAATAAAAATGCACTATATAAATTTACATGCATTTTCTCCATTGTTTGCAAATATATCTCATGCATATTCATCATGAATATCCTCAAAACAAAGATCTATTTGCAGCTCTTGTGAATTGTAGTTGGCCATCCTTACTATAAACCAATGAGATCAGCAAGACCTTTTGAGGATTCCTTCCCAATACTGAGATCTGATTAGAAATCATCATGAAGGGAAGCCTTCCTCGGAGAGTTGCACTGCAAGGCGAGGGTGAGAGGGACTATCTGCTGGAGAGCTTTAAACCTGTCTCCCACCCCCTGACGTCATCTATATCCGACGGGCTGTGCCTATTTCAAGAGCCGCATAGCTGAGGAGAGCCAGAAGCCTTCCTCGGAGAGTCGTGCTGCAAGGTGAGGATGAGAGGCACTATCTGCTGGGGAGCTTTAAACCTGTCTCCCACCCCCTGATGTCATCTACAACTGACAGGCTATGCCTATTTCAAGAGTTGCACAGCTGAGGAGAGCCGGAAGCCTTCCTCGGAGAGTCACGCTGCAAGACGAGGGCGAGAGGGACTATCTGCTGGGGAGCTGTAAACCTGCTGAAACCGCGTGCCAAAGGGGCATGCCCCTGGGTAAGATTTTGCAGAGATGTTTCTCCCATGAAAATTAATGGGGAAAAAAAGGAAAATAAAGCGTGCAACATCTACACCTGCGACTAAAGAGATGAAAGTCCCGATGGACACCCATTTAGTTCAAAGGGTGACTCAGACCTCGAGAGAGGCTATACAAGATCTATCCTTCTCATCTGGGGTGAGTGTGAGTCCCACCCAGGACCAGATATCCAGTGAAGATCGTAGTAACATGAGGGTAAGTGTTTTAAATACTCCCAATGTTAAGAAACTGCCAACAGCAACAAATGAGGATACCAGGTTGCTGGAGTTAGTGATTGCTGTTGATGAAGGGGAAGGAGAAGCTGAAATAGCTGAGCCTGAGAATATCTCCCTGGCAGATATATGGAAGGCTGTTATGAAAATGGAGAGTAACTCAGTCCATGACCCAATCCACAGTATTTTCCTTTGAGATTAAAGGAAAACTGGATGACCACGGGAAAAGAATAGAACAATTGGAGTCTGAAAATATGGCATCAAGCAATCAGATTACTACTTTACAAGATAATGGGACTGTCTTTATAAAAGATGCTTTGATAATATATAAAAATCTTGAAATATTGGAGAACAACATGCGTAGTAAAAATCTAAGATTTTTAAATTTTCCATTTACCAGATTGCTTTCAGCACAAGAATTCTTCAAGAAGTATGTAAAAGAGATATTGGGTATTAACAATGAATTGCTTATATCAAATATTTACTATATATCGAGGTATAAGAGAACATAAGAACATAAGAAAATGCCATACTGGGTGAGACCAAGGGTCCATCAAGCCCAGCATCCTGTTTCCAACAGTGGCCAATCCAGGCCATAAGAACCTGGCAAGTACCCAAAAACTAAGTCTATTCCATGTTACCATTGCTAATGGCAGTGGCTGTTCTCTAAGGGGCGGATTTTAAATGCCCTGCTTGCGTAAATCCGGGTGGATTTACGCGTTCAGGGCCCTCGCACGCCGGCGCGCCTATTTTGCATAGGCCGCCGGCTCGCGCAGAGCCCCGGGACGCGCGTAAGTCCCGGGGTTTTTTAAAAGGGGCGTGAGTGGGCATGTTAGGGGCGTGGCCGAATGACACGGCGTTTCGGGGGCGTGACACGGCGTTTTGGGGGAGGTGACATGGGCGTGGTTTCAGCCTGGGGGCGTTCCGGAGCCGTGGCCGCGGCCTCCGGACCAGCCCCCGGGACCAGAACATGGAGCGGGGCAGCCGGCCGACGCGCGCAACTTTACACCTGCTTTTCGCAGGCGTAAATCGTGGAATAAAGGTAAGGGGGGGGGTTAGAAAGGGCCGGGGGGGGGGGGGGTGGGTTAGGTAGGGGAAGGGAGAGGAAGGTGGGGGGAGGTCGAAGGAAAGTTCCCTCCGAGGCCGCTCCGAAATCGGAGCGGCCTCGGAAGGAACAGGCAGCGCGCGCTGGGCTCGGCGCAAGCACGTTGCACAAATGTGCACCTATAGCAGCAATGAAGACACATCAGACAGGATTCATGGCAGGCAGGAAAAGGGCCGGGCACTCCCGTGGGTCCCCTTTTTATTGTACATACATTCAAAATAGAGATGTGGTTCGTTTTTCACCCGAATTAGGAAATTACCCGAAATTTCCTACTTCGTTGTTGTTTCGGAGGCCCCGAAACCCGAAAAGAATTTTCCCCGAATTTCGGGGAAATTTCGTTTTTCGGGTTTGCCTGGGGAGAGGGGCACATTTTTTTTTTTAAATTAAAAACCACCCCAAACCACCCCAACCATTTAAAATAATTTTTCTACATACATACACTACCCCCCCCCCATCCTGATCCCTCCCCAAGACTTACGAAGTACATCCCTGGTGGTCCAGCGGGGTCCCGGGTTCCATTTGCCCTCCGTGCCCGTGCTACTGCAAGCCCCTCCTGACCCCCCCAAGGCTTGCCAATAATCCCTGGGGGTCCAGCGGGGGTCCGGGAGCGATTTCGTTGTCGGCTGCCAGTAATCAAAATGGCACCGATAGCCTTTGCCCATACTATGTCACAGAGGCTTTCGGCGCCATTGGTCAGCTCCAGTCACATGACAGGAGCACAAGATGGCGCCGATGGCCATGTGACAGGGGCTGACCAATGGCGCCGGTAGCCCCTGTGACATGGTAGTTCAGAGGCTATTCGGCACCATTTTAAAGAGCACGGCTTGCAGTAGCACGGACACGGAGGGAAAATGGAACCCGGGACCCCGCTGGACCACTAGGGATGTACTTCGTAAGTCTTGGGGAGGGATCGGGATGGGGGGGGGTGGTGTATGTATGTAGAAAAATTATTTTAAATGCTTGGGGTGGGTTTTTTTTAAGCTTCCTTTGCCGTTTCGTTTTTTGGCCCGGTTTCGGGTTTCCTCGTTTCGTTTTTTTGAAAAACGAAACGAGGAAACCCGAAATTTACCACAAAGTATCCGAGTCAAAAAACGACCCAGCAGAAAAAAAACGAAGCACATCTCTAATTCAAAAGCATACTATGTGTCATCACATCATTGGCTGCTCTCCACATAGCAACAGACGTGTCACTACACTATTGGCTTGGCTCAGGGGGTGTGTACGGATCATTTCATTGGCTGCTTAATCCTATACCTCCTGTCTTTGTCCTGCCTCTGACTAGGGGCAACTAGCTTTTCTTTCAGGCAATCAGGGTTAATTATAAGCTAGAGAAATACATGGCAGTCAGGTATCCTCTACTAGGCAGAGAGGTTTAAGCACAAGTAATGCTTTATTCAATGCAAAGGTCAGGGAGAAGGGAAGTTAGTGTTAAACCCTGACATGGCCAGCCGGCAAAGCTCATAATTCCCATATCTCACCCTTTCTGTTTTTATTTAGGCAGCTCAATAAAGCTTTAGACCCTTACTGAAATCTGTTATGTCTTGGTATGGGCTGGAGATAGGGGAAGGGGGATATGGAGAGAAAAAGCTGAGCGGCGTGGTGTGCCAGCTGCCGCAGAGCTCCTGAATCTCCACATCACCCAGAGCTGGTGCAGCGTGGTGTGCCAACCGCTGCAGGGCTCAGGATTCCCTATTAAGCAGCATATAAGACATCTTTGTATCCAGGCTGAAAGCAAGGTTTCAGTATGGATATGAGGTTGGGTATGCACTGAATACAGCAGCACAGGCAAATAATTAAGACAATTAAGGTCATTATAATAGAAATCACCCTTTTGAGACCAGAAATATCAGGGAGCCAGGACCATAGCCAGTCCCATGGAGAAGTTGGTATTCTGCCTGAAAGTGGTGCATCAGCAACCATGGTTTCTATCTGCTCTATGGTAAGTGTGAGGTTTGCTTTATAAACTGATATGTACACACAGCAATGAGATTCAATTAATGCACTAACACCACCCTTTGAAGCTAAAATGGTGTCTAAGAATTAGCGGTTCTGTAATGCTACTTCTCTAATCTGAGAAACTTCTGTTGTGAGTAGGTTTAATGCATGGACTGTCTGATTAAATAGGGCAGTCGTCCAGTTAGCTAGGATGTGTAAGTCCCTGTAATTCATAGCTGTTCCCATTGGAGGAAACAGGCTTCTAGTTACCTGGGTTTCTGTATACTTATCTATGGGATTATTGATCACCTCCCTTTTGTTACGGAGTCTTGCTTTGGGTAAATTTTTGACTGCATAGTATGAGGGGAGGATGTAGCCTAGAGTGCATCTGCCTGTTCAATTGGGGGGAATTCACATATATGCTCTATGCCCACATAGCATCCAAATGTTTCCTAACAGATTAGTGGACATGTCATTGGTATTTTTAATTTGTGTTATCATTTGGGCTATATAACTACAAAGGGTAAATCCCTCGTCCCCTCTATACTCTCTGCACCTGCTTGGGTCTCTCACTGCACATCCTGTAATCTGCCAATTGCACATATATGTGGTATAATTATGTAAGTGTTCAGTGATTAATACAAAGGTTCGGTTACAATATGGATATTTCCCACCTGAATCCCCTTCCCATCCCCTGTATCATAGTCCCAACAAAGAGCGGCAGTCTCTTGAATACGGCTGCCGATAGGTATTATGGTATTACCAACTGGAGAAGTAATGAAAACACCTCTCTGTAAAGGATAATTAGTCCATACTGTAAGGTTAAATGGTACAGCATGCATCAGTCGATTCAACAGGTGTGAAAAGTTCTGTGCATCGAGGATGTACATGTTGTCCTGCCAGAGTTCTTGTTCGGAAATCGCCATAGCTGGAGAAATAAGGCAAAGGAGGAGGGTGCAGAGCACAATTGTTAATGAGTTGGCATTCAGGCAAGAAAAGATGGCTAATAAGTTCTCTGGAGTTTTCTCAAGGCCTTGCTGTTCCAAGAATTGTGCAGGTTGGTCAGATAGCGCTTTGATCTGTCCCCAGGTCATGTGGTGCTGCTTTTTGCGAGGAGTCCGGTCTCTGTCCTTCTGAGGGCTGTGGAGGCTCAGGGAGAAGTTGGGGATCAGGTCCTGTAGACCTGGACACCGTTCCATCTTTCCACGGCTTGATATAACGCTTAGAACCCAAAGTGGACCTGTGGAAGCAAGCACAGCAGCTTCCATGCCAGACAGGGTTAGGTAACATTCTATACAAGATTGATGGCTGTGGGTGACTAACCCTAGTCCCATAATGATTACCCATGGCTGTGGTCTTATTTGAATTTGATATGTTTAGATGATTTAAAGTAAACAATACTTTGTTCAGCCAGTCCTTCCTAGGGGGAAGTCCATTGACATTCCCTCCTTTTTGTTTGTGTTCTTGAGGGTGTGATTGGCTCTCTCCACAATGGCTTGCCCTGTGGTGTTGTAGGGGATGCCAAATACGTGTATAATGTTCAATTATTGACAAAATTCATGCAAAGGAATGGCTGCAGTAAGCAGAGCCAGTTTTCAGAACAGAGGGTAGTCCCATTATCAAGAAAGGTTTTATGCAGTGATCAATTTTCATTCAGTAAAATAGCATACATGTAAATTAATCATTTAAAGGAAAAGTCATTTGCAGTAGGCTGAATCACAAATGACAAGTATTTTAGACATTACATGAAGCATATGTTACACAAGACTGACACATTCATTCATCCTGCAAATATTCATTTACACAAAACTGACACATATTCATCCATCCTGCAAATATTCATTCATAGTCTTCTTGACATCAAGACAGACAACAGATAACACATAATTTGAGCTAAAAATTTTATCAAAAAGTATCAAAAACAAAATTAGATCAAGGATCAAAAATCAAAAGTCAAAAGGTGTTAGAAAAATGTTTGAAAAATGTTAAAATAAGCTGCAAAGTGTTCATCTTCACATCTCCTCATGGCAGGAAGGCTGTCAATCTGGAAAATATTAAAAACTAGAGATGTGAATCGTGTCCTCGATCATCTTAACGATCGATTTCGGCTGGGAGGGGGAGGGAATCGTATTGTTGCCATTTGGGGGGGTAAAATATCGTGAAAAATCGTGAAAAATCGTAAAAAATCGAAAAAACGTAAAATCGCAAAACCGGCACATTAAAACCCCCTAAAACCCACCCCCGACCCTTTAAATTAAATCCCCCACCCTCCCGAACCCCCCCCCCAAATGACTTAAATAACCTGCGGGTCCAGCGGCGGTCCGGAATGGCAGCGGTCCGGAACGGGCTCCTGCTACTGAATCTTGTTGTCTTCGGCCGGCGCCATTTTCCAAAATGGCGCCGAAAAATGGCGGCGGCCATAGACGAACACGATTGGACGGCAGGAGGTCCTTCCGGACCCCCGCTGGACTTTTGGCAAGTCTTGTGGGGGTCAGGAGGCCCCCCCCAAGCTGGCCAAAAGTTCCTGGAGGTCCAGCGGGGGTCAGGGAGCGATTTCCCGCCGCGAATCGTTTTCGTACGGAAAATGGCGCCGGCAGGAGATCGACTGCAGGAGGTCGTTCAGCGAGGGTTCCGGCGCCTCGCTGAACGACCTCCTGCAGTCGATCTCCTGCCGGCGCCATTTTCCGTACGAAAACGATTCGCGGCGGGAAATCGCTCCCTGACCCCCAGCTGGACCTCCAGGAACTTTTGGCCAGCTTGGGGGGGGCCTCCTGACCCCCACAAGACTTGCCAAAAGTCCAGCGGGGGTCCGGAAGGACCTCCTGCCGTCCAATCGTGTTCAGTCTATGGCCGCCGCCATTTTTCGGCGCCATTTTGGAAAATGGCGCCGGCCGAAGACAACAAGATTCAGTAGCAGGAGCCCAGTTCCGGACCGCTGCCGTTCCGGACCGCCGCTGGACCCGCAGGTTATTTAAGTCATTTGGGGGGGGGGGGGTTCGGGAGGGTGGGGGATTTAATTTAAAGGGTCGGGGGTGGGTTTTAGGGGGTTTTAGTGTGCCGGCTCACGATTCTAACGATTTATAACGATAAATCGTTAGAATCTCTATTGTATTGTGTTCCATAACGGTTTAAGACGATATTAAAATTATCGGACGATAATTTTAATCGTCCTAAAACGATTCACATCCCTATTAAAAACTGGCATACAGCAAAAATTTTACTAAGGTAAGGATTAAAGTGAAATTCTTACTTTTTTAACCTTGGAGAAATCAGTTCTATTATTCAATTTAATAAAATCAATTTGGATTTGCAAGAAAAGGCTTGGGAGGGATTGCTTTAGATGTAGCAACCTCTATCAGTAAAAATTTTAAGGTTCAGAATTCTGTAAAAATTTGTGAAAAAGAAAATAAAACTGAAGTTTCCTTAAGACAGGAGGACTGTAGACCTGAAAAATAAAAACTAGTATACAACAGAATTATTAAAATAATAATATAATATAACTGGTAGAATAGCATAGCGCCTCCTAGTGGAGGCACCATCATTACTTTATAGATTGCAACCTGAAACAATACATTCAATCATTAATACTCTGAGCTTACTTTCAATGTGGAATACATGAGCTTACTTTCAATGTGGAATATCAGAATACAATTTCTTCATATAATTATTAGAATAGGAAATTAAACATGCTGTTCACTCAGCTCTGTCTGCTGCATGCTAAAGTGACTGTTATTACTATTAAATGTCCTTGTCAGTAACCTCAGTTCAGTATTAAAGAAGTTTGAAAGTATTAAAAAGATTAACAGCAGAAAGACAGAGTGAGAGGAAGGGCTAGTGTAGGATTGCATTGAAGGTTGAGGGAAAAGATTTGGATCAGCAGGAGATCTGATCTGTGCCCCCCTTTGAAAGCTGCAATGCACAGTTGCAGCAGATAATTCAGGAATTGAGAGGTATAAAGTAAGTGTTGTGATAGAGAAATGTATCAGATTTATAACAAATATAGAAACTAGGGAGATAAACTGCAGTACTAAGTCCAGTTTTTTTTTCTTTTCAAAAGTTCTCCCTCCCCCCCCCCCCCCCCCATGAGTGGCAATCAAGAGTTAATAACAGAAAGACATAGTAAGAGGGGGAGGAACAGTGTTTCTCAAAAGAAAATAAACAGAGCAGAGAACTTCATTCAATGAATTAATCCTTCAGTCAATAGGGACTGAAAGGCAGCATTGTTAACAATCTAGATAACATCAACCAGAGACAATGACTGGCAAGGACTTGCTGATTTCTTGTAGGCAGATTCTATCTTAACTTTCTTTTGTCCTTAAGGGAAAATTACAATAAAAATACAAGTTCTGTGCGCTGGCAATACAAGCAATTGCTATAAACTTAAATCTCATAGAAATGGAGTCATTTTAAATGTGAGCCAAATTAACTTTGCAAAAGGGAAATTTACACAGTATACTGTTCAAGTTTCAGTACAGTTATAACATAAGGCTCTGCATACACTTTCTGTGGGGGAAAGCTGTAAGTATGCAGTCTTTCTGTAACTGAATATCAAAGACCAAGAGAAACCACTCCTTCCAAGTCTGCCCTGTCTGCTCAATTACTCTGTTTAATCTGGTCTGCAATAGGTCATTGAAGTGTCTAATTAAATCATTTCTTTCATATTGATATTTTCTTTGCTTGTAATGCAGGAGTGCAGCTGCCTGGCCCAAGGTCTTATATGCTAATTTCTTTGAAGACCTGGGGGATCTCTCTAGCAACCCTCGGGTGTAAGAGGAGTGAAATTCTGTCTCCTTGATACTTGTGCAGAGTTCTCTAAGAACACTATGGGGAAGGGCGGACCAGCTATACTCTGTCTCACCTAGTTCTTTGGTCCTTTCTGTAATGGGAAAGGCTTGAATCCTTTCCAATAATTCCTCCTTTGTGAGATTTTCATTCACTTGCTCTAGGTGAAATCCCATGCTGACCGCGGCACATAAATTGTTACCGGGAGCAGCGGTTTGAGATGGTAATTTACCTGGACAAATTGGTGATGCAGAATCAATGACTGTCTCAGGCAATGGCAAATGGGGGTACAGGGAGTTGGTGGGGGAAGGGCTTGTGGGTAAGGTGGAGGGAGGCTAGCTTCTCTGATTTCAGTGTCTTTAGTTTCCTGGGGTATTTTCTCTGAGTTGGACGCAGAGGAAGCCACAGGAGCCATGGTAGGGGACGGTGCCTTGTGAGTGTGTGTCCCCAGATGTTCTATTTCATATTCTGTCCCCCTTAGTTCATGGGTCTTTTCTGTGATAGGAAAGGCTTGAAGTCCTTCTAATTATTCTTTTCCTGTAAGGTTTTCTTTTTGCTGTTTCTGGTAAAATCCGATGCGAATCACCCCACCCAGGCCAGGTTGTGGCTTAATTGTGCTCAAGGGCTGTTTTTCTAAAGAAGGCGGGGAGGTGTGAATGGGCTGTGTCTTGGGTGTGGGTATGGGGAGCTGCGGATACAAAGAATTTGCTGTCTCTGAGGGAGTTTGTGGATAAGGTGGGGGAAGGGTATGTTGATTGAGTGTACTGATGGGCAGTCTGCCTGCTTCTTTACTGTCTGCTTCTAAGGGCACATGAATTGGAGATGGTGCCTTGAGACCTTTTTTTCCTATGTGTTCTATGGCCTCTGTACATTTTTGCCAGAGTAATAATTGCTTTATGGGGGCCCTTGGGGCCGTATGAAGACTGTTGCCTATTTATACCCAGTCCTGGACATTCAGAGTTCCCGCCTCTGAATACCATGAGCAACGGCAAGCTATTTCACTTATCAATTTTTCTAAGTCCCCTATTCTGACTTGTGCTATTTTTCCCCTGGTGATGAAATAATGATTCTTGATTATTTTCTGCAGCTCTCTAGCATGAAGCCTTTGCTGTACAGACAAATCACTTCCCATGCTCATGAATGTGGGGAGCAAACTTGCTGACAAATACTTAAAAAATACTAAAAAAGTACTTTAAAAATACTTACGATTGCGAAGGCAAGTCTGCTGTATGGTGCGCACCTAAGCTATGTCCAGCCGGATGAGCAGGGAATTTATCACGTCACGGGATCACCAGATATAGCAGCAATGAAGACACATCAGACAGGATTCATGGCAGGCAGGAAAAGGGCCGGGCACTCCCGTGGGTCCCCTTTTTATTGTACATACATTCAAAAGCATACTATGTGTCATCAAATCATTGGCTCCTCTCCACATAGCAACAGACGTGTCACTACACTATTGGCTTGGCTCAGGGGGTGTGTACGGATCATTTCATTGGCTGCTTAATCCTATACCTCCTGTCTTTGTCCTGCCTCTGACTAGGGGCAACTAGCTTTTCTTTCAGGCAATCAGGGTTAATTATAAGCTAGAGAAATACATAACAGTCAGGTAACCTCTCCTAGGCAGAGAGGTTTAAGCACAAGTAATGCTTTATTCAATGCAAAGGTCAGGGAGAAGGGAAGTTAGTGTTAAACCCTGACATGGCCAGCCGGCAAAGCTCATAATTCCCACATGCACCCCCTTGCGCGCGCTGACCCCGGATTTTATAAGATACGCCCGGCTACGCGCGTATCTTATAAAATCCAGCATACTTTTGTTTGCGTCTGGTGCGCAAACAAAAGTACGCTATCGCGCAATTTTTAAAAATCTACTCTTTAGTGAACTTAATAGCAGGAAATGGACTTCTCCTCCAAGAACTTATCCAATCCTTTTTTAAACACCTCTATACTAACTGCACTAACCACATCCTCTGGCAACAAATTCCAGAGTTTAATTGTGCGTTGAGTAAAAAAGAACCTTCTACGATTAGTTTTAAATGTGCCCCATGCTAACTTCATGGAGTGCCCCCTAGTCTTTCTTCTATCCGAAAGAGTAAATAATCGATTCACATCTACCCATTCTAGACCTCTCATAATTTTAAACATCTCTATCATATCCCCCCTCAGCTGTCTCTTCTGCAAGCTGAAAAGTCCTAACCTCTTTAGTCTTTCCTCATAGGGGAGCTGTTCCATTCCCCTTATCATTTTGGTAGCCCTTCTCTGTACCTTCTCCATCGCAATTATATCTTTTTTGAGATGCAGCGACCAGAATTGTACATAGTATTCAAGATGTGGTCTCACCATGGAGCGATACAGAGGCATTATGACATTTTCCATTTTATTCACCATTCCCTTTCTAATAATTCCAAACATTCTGTTTGCTTTTTTGACTGCCGCAGCACACTGAATGAACGATTTCAATGTGTTATCCACTATGACGCCTAGATCTCTTTCTTGGGTTGTAGCACCTATATGGAACCCAACATTGTGTAATTATAGCATGGGTTATTTTTCCCTACATGCATCACCTTGCACTTAGGAAACAAAACGGTAACCGATCCAATGTGGCGGACAGCAGAAGAATGAAAGGATGGATCGGTTAAAATGGACTTTATTGAAACTTGCCCGACTCTGGCCGAGTTTCGCTCTGCCGAGCTGCCTCAGGGGCTTGTTGAACCAGAAACTTGGCTCTATATACTTTTGCTGATTTTCAAGGATGAAGGAACATGAGTAAACACACCGAATTCCGATTTGTCACTTGTGATTCATAAGTCACTTGTGTGAGCAGTATTGATGCGATTCTTTGTCGAACTAACACCCGGTCACATACCGCTCTGACAAACGCTGCAGCGTTTGTCAGAGCGGTATGTGACCGGGTGTTAGTTCGACAAAGAATCGCATCAATACTGCTCACACAAGTGACTTATGAATCACAAGTGACAAATCGGAATTCGGTGTGTTTACTCATGTTCCTTCATCCTTGAAAATCAGCAAAAGTATATAGAGCCAAGTTTCTGGTTCAACAAGCCCCTGAGGCAGCTCGGCAGAGCGAAACTCGGCCAGAGTCGGGCAAGTTTCAATAAAGTCCATTTTAACCGATCCATCCTTTCATTCTTCACCTTGCACTTATCCACATTAAATTTCATCTGCCATTTGGATGCCCAATTTTCCAGTCTCACAAGGTCTTTCTGCAATTTATCACAATCTGCTTGTGATTTAACTGCTCTGAACAATTTTGTGTCATCTGCAAATTTGATTATCTCACTCGTCGTATTTCTTTCCAGATCATTTATAAATATATTGAAAAGTAAGGGTCCCAATACAGATCCCTGAGGCACTCCACTGTCCACTCCCTTCCACTGAGAAAATTGTCCAATTAAACCTACTCTCTGTTTCCTGTCTTTAAGCCAGTTTGCAATCCACGAAAGGACATCACCACCTATCCCATGACTTTTTACTTTTCCTAGAAGCCTCTCATGAGGAACTTTGTCAAACGCCTTCTGAAAATCCAAGTATACTACATCTACCAGTTCACCTTTATCTACATGTTTATTAACTCCTTCAAAAAAGTGAAGCAGATTTGTGAGGCAAGACTTGCCCTGAGTAAAGCCATGCTGACTTTGTTCCATTAAACCATGTCTTTCTATATGTTCTGTGATTTTGATGTTTAGAACACTTTCCACTATTTTTCCTGGCACTGAAGTCAGGCAAACTGGTCTGTAATTTCCCAGATTGCTCCTGGAGCCCTTTTTAAATATTGGGGTTACATTAGCTATCCTCCAGTCTTCAGGTACAATGGATGATTTTAATGATAGGTTACAAATTTTTACTAATAGCTCTGCAATTTCATTTTTTAGTTCCTTCAGAACTCTGGGGTGTATACCATCTGGTCCAGGTGATTTACTACTCTTCAGTTTGTCAATCAGGCCTACCACATCTTCTAGTTTCACCGTGATTTGATTCAGTCCATCTGAATCATTACCCATGAAGCCTTCTCCATTACGGGTACCTCCCCAGCATCCTCTTCAGTAAACACTGAAGCAAAGAAATCATTTAATCATTCTGTGATGGCCTTATCTTCTCTAAGTGCCCCTTTAACCCCTAGATCATCTAACGGTCCAACTGACTCCCTCACAGGCTTTCTGCTTCAGATATATTTAAAAAAGTTTTTACTGTGAGTTTTTGCCTCTAGAGCCAACTTTTTTTCAAATTCTCTCTTAGCCTGTCTTATCAATGTCTTACATTTAACTTGCCAACGTTTATGCTTTATCCTATTTTCTTCTGTTGGATCCTTCTTCCAATTTTTGAATGAAGATCTTTTGGCTAAAATAGTTTTTCATCTCCCCTTTTAACCATGCCGGTAATCGTTTTGCCTTCTTTCCATCTTTTTTAATATGTGGAATACATCTGGACTGTGCTTCTAGGATGGTATTTTTTAACAATGACCACGGCTCTTGGACATTTTGTAGCTGCTCCTTTCAGTTTTTTTCTAACAATTTTTCTCATTTTATCAAAGTTTCCCTTTTGAAAGTTTAGCATGAGAGCTTTGGATTTGCACACTGTTCCTCTTCCAGTCATTGAATCAAATTTGATCATATTATGATCACTATTGCCAAGCAGCCCCACCACCATTACCTCTCTCACCAAGTCCTGTGCTCCACTGAGAATTAGATCTAAAATTGCTCCCTCTCTCGTAGGTTCCTGAACCAATTGCTCCATAAAGCTATCATTTATTCCATCCAGGAACGTTATCTCTCTAGCGTGTCCCGATGATACATTTACCCAGTCAATATTGGGGTAATTGAAGTCTCCCATTATTACTGCACTACCAATTTGGTTAGCTTCCCTAATTTCTCTTAGCATTTCACTGTCCGTCTCACCATCTTGACCAGGTGGATGGTAGTATACCCCTATCACTATAGTCTTCCCCAACACACAAGGGATTTCTACCCTCTGTCATTGCGATATAATTTATACCCCGGTATAGCACTGTCCCATTGGTTATCCTCTTTCCACCATGTCTCTGAGATGCCAATTAAGTCTATGTCATCATTCACTGCTATACATTCTAATTATCCCATCTTACTTCTTAGACTTCTGGCATTGTTTTTTGTTTGTATTTTCATTCTGCTTTTTAATTGATAGGGATAAGTTAGACTTTTTTTAGCTCAGGTGAGTTTTTAGTTACAGGCACTTGGACTATTTTTCTAATTATTGGAACCTCACTGTCAGGATGCCCTAATTCTAATGCATCATTAGTATCCTTTGAAGATACCTTTCTCCGACCCATGCGCTGCTGAGCGACTGTCAGCTTTCCCCTTTGTTCTAGTTTAAAAGCTGCTCTATCTCCTTTTTAAAGGTTAGCGCCAGCAGTCTGGTTCCACCCTGGTTAAGGTAGAGCCCATCCCTTCGGAAGAGACTCCCCCTTCCCCAAAAGGTTCCCCAGTTCCTAACAAAACTAAATTCCTCTTCCTTGCACCATTGTCTCTTCCACGCATTGAGACTCCGGAGCCCTGCCTGCCTCTGGTGACCTGCGCGTGGAACAGGGATCATATCAGAGAATGCTACCCTGGAGGTTCTGGATTTAAGCTTTCTACCTAAGAGCCTAAATTTGGCTTCCAGAACCTCCCTCCCACATTTTCCTATGTCGTTGGTGCCCACATGTACCACGACAGCCGGCTCCTCCCCAGCACTGTCTAAAATCCTATCTAGGTGACGCATGAGGTCCGCCACCTTCGCACCAGGTAGGCATGTTACCAGGCAATCCTCATGCCCACCAGCCACCCAGCTATCTACATTCCTAATAATCGAATCACCAACTATGACGGCCGACCTAACCCTTCCCTCCTGGGCAGTAGTCCTTGGGGAGATATCCTCAGTGTGGAAGGACAATGCATCACCTGGAGAGCAGGTCCTTGCTAAGGGTTCCTTTCCTGCTACACCTGGTTGGTGCTCTCCCATCATGAGACCTTCTTCCTCCAAGGCAGCACCAGGGCTGCCAGTCTGAAGTTGGGACTTGACTACTATGTCCCTGAAGGTCTCATCTATATACTTCAATGGAGGGTGGGGTGGATGAAATGATAGATAACTGTCCTAATTTAACAACTTTTCTTGAGGCTTCAGAGGATGACATTACAACAAGAGCCACCTTGATAGTGGCTTTTGGGTTAGAAATGGAAAAAAATCTTGTTTTGCAGAAGTATTTTAAAAACAAAAATGTTTCATTCTGTGGTAAAATAGTCCAGGTTTTTCCAGACGTCTCGAGAAGCACTCAGGCGAGAAGAAAGCAATTTTTGTCATTGAGGGGAAGAGTGTTGGCCCTAGGGGCCACATTCTTTCTCAAATTTCCTTGTAAGTGTCTTATTACTTACCAAAAGAATGTTTGTCTTTCTTCAACCCGATCATTTGAAAGTATTTCTTTCAGATAAAAGTGGATGAGGGGTTCATAATTAGCCTAAAATAGATATATAAACTGGTCATATAAGTAATATTATCTCCATATGTTCATATGATTATCCCTTTGTACAAGTCCTTGGTGAGGCCTCACCTGGAATGCTGTGCTCAGTTCTGGAGACCGTATCTCCGAATGGACAGAGACAGGATGGAGGTGGTCCAGAGAAGGGTGACCAATAAGGTGGAGGGTCTTCATCGAATGACTTAAGAGGAGAGATTGAAGAATCTAAATATTAGGGATGTGCAGAAGGGACGGATTCGTCCAATTCGGTATTCGTATTCGTCGGGACCCAAATCCGTTGCATCCGTTTTTTGGGGACCCCGATTTGTCCATTAGTTACATATGGTATTCGTTTTCCATTAAAGTTTAAAAAAAACCCCATCCCAACCCTTTAAATTGAATTAACTACAACCCCCCACCCTCCTGACCCCCCCCCCCCCAAGATTTGCCAAAAGTCCCTTGTGGTCCAGCGGGGGTCCTGGAGCAATCTCCTGCACTCAGGCCGTCAGCTGCTGGTATTAAAAATGGTTTCAATAGCCTTTGCCCTTACTATGTCACAAGGGCTGCTGGTGCCATTGGTCGGCCCCTGTCACATGGTAGGAGCACAAGATGGCGCCAGCCATCCATTGCATCCATTGCGGGGCCAGACACGAGGGAGCACCGTGGCTAAGGCCCGGGCAGGCCTTGTCAGTGTCCCGGCGGTCCGGGCCGGACTTGAGGTAAATGGAGGGCCTGGGGCACGGCCCAGGGCCATAACACATGCTGGTAATCATTTTGCCTTCCTTCCACCTTTTTTAATGCTTGACGTACATCTGGACTGTATTTCTAGGATGGTATTTTAACTTTTTACCTTTGTAGTTAGAACTTTCAGTTTTTTTTAACTATTTTTCTCATTTTCTCTAAGTTTCCCTTTTGAAAGCTTAGCGCTAGAGTCATGGATTTATGTACTGGCCCCTTCCAGAGATGAATTCAAATTTGATCATTTTATGATCACTATTGCCAAGCGGCCCCACCACCGATACATCTCTCACCAAATCCTGCACTCTACTGAAAATTAGATCTAAAATTTCTCCCTCTCTCTTCGGTTCCTGAACCAATTGTTCCATAAAACTGTTATTTATCCATCCAGGAACTTTATCTCTTTAGCATGCCCTGATGTTTCACTTACCCAGTCAATATTGGGGTAACTGAAATCTCCCATTATTACTGCATTATCAATTTTGTTAGCTTTCCTAATTTCTCTTAGCATTTCACTGTCCATCTCACAATCTTGGCCAGGTGGATGGTAGTATACTCCTATTACTATACTCTTGCCCAACACAAACATAAAAGTTCAGTTGTGCATTTAGTCTCATGCAGGATCTTTATCTTGTTTGATTCTATGCATTCCCAGACATAAAGCCCCACCCGGCTTTATGACAGTGCTCCTCTCTGTCATTATGATATAATTTGTACCCCGGTACAGCACTATCCCATTGGTTATCCTCTTTCCACCATGTCTCTGAGATGTCTTTGCATTCATTCACTGCTATATACTCTAATTCTCCCCTCCTACTTCTTAGATTTCTGGCATTAGCATACAAACATTTCAAAGTGTGTTTTTTGTTTGTGTTTACATTCTGCTTTTTAGTTGGCAAGGATAAATTGGAATATTTTAGCTCAGGTGAGTTTTTAATTATAGGCACTTGGACTATATAAACATAGAAACATAGAAATGACGGCCGAAGAAGGCCAAATGGTCCATCCAGTCTGCCCAGCAAGCTTTTACTTTTTTTTCTCCATACTTATCTGTTTCTCTTGTCCCTTGTAAGTGAGTTTTTGTTCTATTTCCCTTCCACCCCGCCATCCCTTCCACCCCCGCCATCGATCTATTTCCCTTCCACCCCCACCATTGATGTAGTTAGCAGTGCTGGAGCTGCACCTAAGTGAAATATCAGTGTTGGAGCTGCATCTAAGTGAAGTATCTAGCTAATTGTTTAGGGATAGTAACCACCGTCATAGCAAGCTACTCCCACACATGTTTATCCAGCCTGTGCAACTCAGTCCTTGTTGGTTGTTGTCCAAATATAAATCATCTTTTCATCATTCCCCCTGCCGTTGAAGCAGAGAACTATGCTGGATATCATTGAAAGTGAAGTATTAGGAAAATTTGGTTTGGGGTAGTAACCGTCGTATCAAGCAAGCTACTCCCCTGCTTTTTTGTGGATGCAAATCCTTTTTTTTTCACATTTGCTCTTGCTGTTGAAGCACAGAGCAATGTTGGAGTTGCATTAACCGTGTGCATGTTTATTTAATTAGGATATTAATCTCCAGATATTAGCCGTCATTCCTGCAAGCCACCCCCATACTTCTTCACTTCATTCACATTCTCTATACTTTATGGATCCACAGTGTTTATCCCACGCCTCTTTGAAATCCTTCACAGTTTTGGTCTTCATCACCACTACCTCCGGAAGGGTATTCCAGGCATCCACCACCCTCTCTGTGAAGAAATACTTCCTGACATTGGTTCTGAGTCTTCCTCCCTGGAGTTTTAAATCATGGAGCTTTAAATCTTATTATTGTAACCTCTCTGTTGTGATGCCCTAACTCTAATGTTTCATTAGTATCATTTGAAGACTTCCCTATCACTTTGCTCTTATCCACATTAAATTTCATTTGTCATTTACATGCACAGTCTTTCAGTTTTGCAAAGTCCTCTTGCAATTTTTCACAATCATCTTGTGATTTAACAATTTTAATTAATTTATGTCATTGGAAATTTTGATCATCTCGCTCGTTATTCCCATTTCCAGGTCATTTATAAATATATTAAAAAGCAGTGGGCTGAGAACCGATCCTTAGAGCACTCCACTATTCACTTTTCTCCATTGAGAAAATTAACCATTTAGCTTTATTCTGTTTATCCATCTAAATGGCATTTTTTTTGTATATTCAGCCCCTTACCTGGCTACATTTTAGCTACATAAGTCACTGTCCACTATCCAACTAAAATATAGCCAGATAAAAGTATTTCAAGGAGGATTTAATTTATCTGGCTAACTTAATTTTTAATTTTATCCGGCTATGTTAGCCAGCTAACTTTAGACCTGCATCAGAGTAAGTTAGCATTCCAACACTGGAAGTATAAACTGTGCATAGTTTTCACTTTCAGCACAGCTTGTGCTGGAGAGAGCCAGGATTGGATAATTTCATAGCCTGCTCCCAGCAAAGATTTTTTTGGGTTTAAGGAATGGGGGAGAAGGATCGTGGGGGGGGGGGGGGGGGGTGTCAGCAGTTTGAGCCCAAGGAGGGTGAAGGGTCTGGCAGCAGCAGATTACAAATTGATTTGACTGGGGATTGGAGTGGGGAGGGAGGCCAACAGTTGATTACAGGAGCATTATTATTTCTTTTTTTTATTTAAGAGGGGATTAGGTTGTATTGGCTGCACGGTCCAACAGAGGTATATATCAAAGTTGGTGGGGGGAAGGCAGAGAATCGGCTCTTTACTACTACTTTTTTAAAGCACTATTTAACTGGATAACTTTTGTAGATATGCAGCCACATGATGCCAGATAACTTCAAACCCTACCTGGCTATGTTCAAAATTTACTGGTTAGGTTTTTAAGTTATCCAGCCACATGTAGCTAGGTAACTTTAGGAAAGTATATTCTGTGGGACATTTATTCTGCTGAATATTTCAGGACAAGTTATCTGGATAACTTTAATTAGATAACTTTTCGCTAAATGACTTACTGAATATTGGCCTCACTGTGTTCTTTCCTCCCCCAACTTAAACCCACATGCAGGCATCCTGTTTTATGTGTTATTCTATTTCATCTGCTGACCAGCATGACATTTTGGCTTTACAGGTTTCACTAAAGTATATATCATTACAATTCTAAACCTCTTACTGCATTACTAACATGCTAAATTCTGTCTTTTTTTTTTCAGCTCACAGTCACTTTCATCAAAGGAGAGGTTTGAAAGAATTTATCCAGTTCTACTAGAAAAGGACTTAGATAAGGCCATAGTTCAGCAACTCATTTGCCCATTATGCAAACAGTTATATGGCCAAAACTGCATGCTGCCATGTGAACACTGCCTTTGTAAAAGGTGTGTGGACAGCATTAAGTCCCAGACTATAAACAATGCAGAAACATATTTAATCATCACTTGCCCTGTGTGCAACATTTCCCACTATTTCTCCCAGATTGACATTAGTTTGCCTGAAAATTATCTAAAGGCCATGATATTGAGGAAGTACTGTTTAAATAAAGGCATTCCTCTTCCAAAGGCAGAAAGGGACCCAAACCTTGTGTACTGCGACCATTGTGTAGGGCATGACAAAAATGAAGCAGTGTTGAGATGCACAACATGCAGGCGGCAGTATTTCTGTCACAGGTGTCTATGGAAGTTCCACAACCGCAGGATGATGGCGTATCACAACATAACAGAATACCATCAAAGAGAGGAAAGGGCCAAGAAATGCTTCTACCACCCTCGAAAGCTGATCACAGAATACTGCTTCACTGACAAGACCCTAGTTTGTGAAGACTGCAAAAGCACACTGCACCAGGATCACAGCACGCTGCCCTTGTCTCAGGCATGTGCACAGGAGGCACATGCCTTGTTCTCTGCTATTGCAAAATTCAAGCGAGGTCTTGTTTTTTTCTCTCTCTACTTTATATGTAGAATTGAAAATAAGTATGTAAGATGAATATTTATAGCTGTATTGCACATATTATACAACACTTTCAAAAGACACACAGAATGTAGTAATAGCCGCTGTCCATTAAAAAAAAAATAATAATTTCTTTTAATTGCTTCAAACATTCCCTCTGGACTTCCCTTTAAAGAGTAGTCAGATTCTTAACATTTTCACAAATTGTCAACATAGAAAGGTACTTGACCAATTAATCTTGATTGTATAATGTCAATGGTGACATCCTATATCCTGTGTGGACCAAGCAGATTATTTGTTTCTGAAATTTATGACTCTCTTGATCAATCTCTCTCACTCTTGTTAACCTAGCTGTTTCCATAGGTATAGAGGAATTGCAGGAGGAACAGCTTAATATTTTTCAAAAATAGTGAACAGCAAACATTTTAATTGATTCAATAATGGACAATATACAGATGGTGCAGATTTAGTTAAAGGAGCAGTCTCCTGACAGGCAGGTCATTGTATGGTATCCAAAAGTCTCAGCGCTTAAATGCTCAAGGCATAGTTCAAGATTTTAACCCTCACATAACATTTACTGAGAAGAAATGCAATGTCCAGAGGGGATTATTGCTAACATGGGCTGATGTGTTTGCATCATTATTTTGTTTTAATACATTGTCAATATGCAAGTAGAAAACATGAACTTTTTGGACAGGCATAGGATTACTATAGATTAAGTTATTAGCATATGTCTCTTTTTTTATGAGGGACATGGTTTCCCTTAAAAGGAAAGCATAAGAAGGGCCAGGAGCTGTTATACTTTTCAAGAGCAGTGCTACTGACAGCAGTTCAATGATTATAAAAGAAAACCCATGATTTTGTTTTACAGTCAAATATGGCCTTGAGACTGACCTCATGGAAATGAACTTACTAAGATCCAACTATAAGATAAATAAAGACAACAGAAAGAAGGAGATAATAAACGGATTCCATAATTTACATGCAATTCTCAATGAACATGAGAAGAATATGTTAGAATCAGTAGAAAACATGGAAAATGAAAAGCAGCAGAGGATAAAGTCATTTCTGAACAAATCAGCACAAACTGCTTATAGTGCGGAAGGTCTTATGCAGTATGCCAAAGAAGCTTTAAAAGAAGAAAACCAAGTAATATTTTTGCAATCTGCAAATACTTTAGTAAAGGAAATAAATGATGAAGTTACCAGTATATACCAGCCTGATCCCTTACTGAGACAAGACCCAATCAGAAATCTTAGACTTAATTTTGAACACATTTCTTCTAGCTTACAAGTTCTTTTCCCACAGACCATCAAGCAAAATGCACAAGATAACCAAATACAATGTGAACAAAAATATCTCTATGTCTCTGATTCAGGCCATGACATTTGTTTACCAAAGATTGTTCCCAGTTGCCAAATAGTGCCTTGTGTATCCACAATATCTTGTAAAGCACTTGATGTTCCAGTCTGTCATCCTGATGCACTAAAGGATGACAACAATGGGAGAGCCAAAAGCTTACCACCGATTACACTACCAAAGTCGAATGCATACAGGTTTTGGCAAGAATATCCTCCGAGTGCTGATACTGTGAAAGACTATAGTGACCATGAGTACTGCCCTTTGGATGCTTCTTCATCACAACAAACTATAGCAAGATGTCCTTCTATCCCAGGACAAGTGAATATCTACCAAACAGTTGCTTACCCAACTGCTGCCAAAGTAAGAGTAGCTTGTATATGTTATAGTAAAACATTATATTCTCTAATAAGCCTTTTATCCCATTTTAATGAGCGTCTATAAACATATATGAATATAGAACATTATAAACTACTTTTACATTTATTTTGAAGTAGAAAATGCTAAATGATATTATATGATAGTTCCAACAACTAAGAAAATACCAGGAAGAAATGTTTCACTGTACGATTTTGACCTTCATTTTAAAGCAATCACTTATTTGTAGTAGTAGTAGTATCCAAAAATATATACTCTTGTTCTACTGCAAATCCCAAAGCATATGACTCAGGTCTTCCATGTGCAATCATTCCATCCTTCAATATCATGCTATGCTACTGATCTGGAGTCCTTGTAAGTTGTGATACCATTTAAAAATCCAATAGAAAGTCCAACAAAAGAAATTGAGGTAGATGTGCTCATAAGCTTTCAAAAATACACAGACTCCTTTAGATGAGACTCTAGAGCTGCGAGAAGGAAGCTGTTGTGAAAATATTGTGAAGTATAAAATCCCCCCATAACAGTCATCAGGAAGTGTTTAGCTACTGATCCAGAAACATAGAAGATCTTCCAAATAATACTAAATTAGCTCAGGTCTGGACTTTTTTAAAAACATCTATTGCTAATCTTGTATTTTTTCCAAAAGTATCTTTTTTTGAAACAGATTTTGAATTTATTAATTTTGATTAATGAAAATTATCAGCTCCCAGGCATGAAGTAAGCTTAAGATATAAGCCTATAAGTGATGAAGATGTTAAGTTGTTTCGTCCTCAATAAATTTAGAAAGGTAGCTTTTCAATGTTATTTGTTCATATGTTGTCAATACAATAAACTAGCTGTATTTATTATATTTAGGTCTTCTGGGCACCTCCACAAGAGGAAGTCGATTTTTATGATGCTGAATTTCAAGAAGTTTTTTCTGATAAAACTGAAGAGTTTCCCACAGGAGATCTCATTGGAAAGATGTTTGGGATTAAACAACAGAGCATGGAGTTACACAATCTGAGTCCTAATGGGGAGTATCTCTTCAGAGTTCGTGCAGTCAACTCAGCAGGCAAAGGTGATTGGAGTGAAGTGCTTAAGGTAAGATACTCTTCATTTCCACTTAATTGCTGTTTACTTGCTTACATTTAGACCATTTGAGAAATTTATTAAAATAAATTCTAATGCAAGCTCTGAAATAGCCAGTTACAATGTGAGTATATATAGGGATGAGCAGCCAAAAAACCATAAGAACATAAGAAATGCCATGCTGGGTCAGATCAAGGTTTATTGAGCCCAGCATTCTGTCTTTGAAAATAGCTAGTCTGGGTCACAAGTACCCAGTTGATCCCAAAAAGTACATCTATTTCTTGTTAGTCACTCCCAGGGATAGCAATGGCTTTTTATCATCTACTTGGCTAATAATGTTTATGGATTTTTCTTCCAGGAACAGAACTTTTTAAAAACCTGCTATGCTAGTTGCTATGATTTGTTTTAAATCTGCTGATTGTTTTAGTATTATATGAATGGGTAAATTACTGTTCTTAATTTGCCCTAAACCGCCCCACTCATGATTGTGTACATTTCTATGCTGTCCCCTCTCAGCCATTTATTTTCCAAGCTGAAGAACCATAACCTGTGTAGTTTCTCTTCACAGAGGAACTGTTCTATTCCTTTTCTTCAGTCTTGTTGCCTTCCTCCACCTGCCTTTTCATTTATTTGATGTATAGTCTCCTCTTTCAGATGGGCATATAAAATGTGAAAGGGTCTGGCACCTGGGTGGGTCAAGTGCCTACCTCTTGGGGTAATGTTCAAAACTCAGGAAATGGGTCAATCGAATGGTGTAGTGAACTTGGGCCCAGAAGCAAGAGGGGTACTGAATTTCTGGCCTGGGCAGAGAAGCCCACCACTTGGATCTCCCCTCTATGATCCCTGTTCTTTACTATCCCAATTGCTTGATACAGGTATTCAATTATACACAGAATAAGGTTATGCCAATCTTTATTCCAAACAGATAAATCTTTATTTCTGGGAATATAAGCAATCAATATTTACAAAATCAGAAAAGGATTGTAAAAATCATTGATTTAATCAGGGTCCACAGGCTTTCACAGCCAAATCTGTCAGTCGTTGTTGATGGGTGGATTGAGGTCATCCCAGAGGCAGCAACCAGTGTAGTTAACAGTCTTTACTGGATGAGGCGGTGTTCCGGAGACCCGGGCACCAATAAGAACACAGTCTGACAGAGGGTGCCCGAGCAAGAGCAGACCGAAGCTTGAATGAACCACATCCAGAACAAAGGCCAAATAGGCGTCTTTAAGCAAGCTGGGTTCATGGCTGGTGGAAGGCTAGAAGCAGTGGCAAGCAAGGCTGAGGTCTGGACGAGGAGAGAGTCAAAGGATGGTCAGACGAAGCAAAAATCCAGGGCTGGAGAGAAGCAACGGCGTGGTCAGGCGATGCAGAGGTCTGGGGCTGGAGAGAGTCAAAGGAGTAGTCAGGCAATGCAGAGGTCCGGGGCTGGAGAGAGGCAACGGAGTAGTCAGGGAATGCAGAGGTCAAACCAGGTTAGCAATCCAAAGGAGAGACGAAGGGACAGGAACTCAGGAACAAGGAACCAGGAACAGAAGAAGCAACGAGCACTCGACTAGCGAGGGGACCTGTTGCAAAGGCAATTTGAGAGAGCGGAGCCCGGCCTTATATACCGGAGCTTAGCCAACGTCATCATCCGGGGCCGCGGCCAGATTCCCACCGCAGGCCCTATTAAAGGATCAGCTATGCGTGCGCGCACACCTAGGGAGGGGTGCGGCGTTGGTTGGGACGGAGTCTCTCTGCAGGCCACGCGGAGAGGCCTGATGCGGAGCATCAGGAACTATAGCAGAGCCAGAGGCCCCAGGGACGGCCCGAGAATGGAGTCAGCGGCCAACAGCTGCCAGAGATGAGGGACCAGGTGCTGGATCACTTTGAGAGAGGTGAGGGGGCCGAGCCGCTGGTCTACCATGGCTGGCACTCGTAACAGTTGGATGACTTGATGTCCTTGTGCCTACAACTGGGCATCCAAATGGCAGATGAAATTGAATGTGGACAAGTGCAAGGTGTTGTATATAGGGAAAAATAACCTATGCTGTAGATACACGATGTTAGGTTCCGTATTAGGAGCTACCACCCAGGAAAAAGATCTAGGCATCATAATGGATAATACATTGAAATCGTCAGTTCAGTCAACATGGATTTACCCTAGGGAAGTCTTGCCTAACAAATCTGCTTCATTTTTTGAAGGGGTTAATATACTTGTGGATAAAAGTGAATCAGTAGATGTAGTGTATTTCGATTTTCAGAAGGTGTTTGACAAAGTCCCTCATGAGAGGAGTCTAAGAAAACTAAAAAGTCATGGGATAGGAGGCAATGTCTTTTCGTGGATTACAAACTGGTTAAAAGACAGGAAACTGAGTAGGATCATGTTGTCAATTTTCTCAGAGGAAAAGGTAAACAGTGGAGTGCCTCAGGGATCTGCACTTGGACTGGTGCTTTTCAATATATTTATAAATGATCTGGAAAAGAATATGATGAGTGAGGTTATAAAATTAGCGGATCATACAAAATTATTCAGAGTAGTTAAATCACAAGCGGATTGCGATACATTACAAGAGGACCTTGCTAGACTGGAAGATTGGGCATCCAAATGGCAGATGAAATTTAATGTGGACAAGTGGAAGGTGTTGCATATAGAGAAAAATAACCCTTGCTGTATTTACACAATGTTAGCTTCCATATTAGGAGCTAGGGATGTGCAGAGGGACGTCATATGTTGCATTCGTGATTCGGATTTGTCGGGGAGCAAATGCGTTGCATTCGGCCGTATGGCGCACCGATACATTAATACGGCGAGTTATATTCGTGTCCCAGCTAAAATTAAAATTAACTACAACCCCCCACCCTCCTGACCCCCCCAAGACTTACCAATACTCCCTGGTGGTCCAGCGGGGAGTCCAGAAGCCATCCCCTGCACTCTCACACTCTTGTTTGCCAGTTTCATCATGGCGCCGATAGCCTGTGTCACAGGGGCTACCGGTGCCATTGGTCAGCCCCTGTCACATGGTCACCGGCGCCATCTTGTGCTCCTACCATGTGACAGGGGCTGACCAATGGCACCGGTAGCCCCTGTGACATAGTATGGGCAAAGGCTATCGGCGCCATTTTGAGTCCTGGCATCGGATGGCTGGCGTGCAGGAGGTCGCTCCGGGACCCCCGTTGGACCCCCAGGGACTTTTGGCCAGCTTGGGAGGGCCTCCTGACCCCCACAAGACTTGCCAAAAGTCCAGTGGGGGTACGGGAGCGACCTCCTGCACGCCGGCCATCCGATTCCAGGACTCAAAATGGCGCCTATCGCCTTTGCCCTCACTATGTCACAGGTACCGACGGTCGGCCCCTGTGACATAGAGAGGGCAAAGGCGATCTGCTGCCAGTGTTCAAAATGGCGCCGATCGCCTTTGCCCTCACTATGTCACAGGGGCCGACCTTCAGTACCTGTGACATAGTGAGAGGAAAGGTGATCGGCGCCATTTTGAGTATTGGCATCGGCCGGCAGGCGTGCAGGAGGTCACTCCCGGACCCCCGCTGGACTTTTGGTAAGTCTTGTGGGGTCAGGAGGCCCCCCCCCCCAAGCTGGCCAAAAGTCCCTGTGGGTCCAACGGGGGTCCTGGAGCGACCTCCTGCACACCGGCCGTCCGATGCCAGGACTCAAAATGGCGCCGATAGCCTTTGCCCATACTATGTCATAGGGGCTACTGGTGCCATTGGTCAGCCCCTGTCACATGGTAGGAGCACAAGATGGCGCCGATGGCCATCTGACAGAGGCTGACCAATGGCACCGGTAGCCCCTGTGACAAAGGCTATCAGCGCCATGATGAAACCAGCACTGAGGGTGTGAGTGCAGGGGATAGTTCCTGGACCCCCCGCTGGACCACCAGGGAGTTTTGGTAAGTCTTGGGGGGGGGGGGTTCAGGAGGGTTTGTTTAAATTTTTATTTAGGTGGCCGAATAAAACAGAAATCCATTAAATACGTGGGGAGTCGCGATGCGTTTCGCCTCCCCACATATTTAACAAATAGGATAAAATACGTTGCGGATCACAAATACGTGGAAAACGGATGCACACCCCTATTAGGAGCTACCACCCAGGAAAAAGATCTAGGCATCATAGTGGATAATACTTTGAAATCGTCAGATCAGTGTGCTGCAGCAGTCAAAAAATCAAACGAATTTTAGGAATTATTAGGAAGGGAATGATTAATAAAACGGAAAATGTCATAATACCTATATATCGCTCCATGGTGAGGCTGCACCTTGAATACTGTCAACAATTCTGGTTGCCGCATCTCAAAAAAGATATGGCCGTGATGGAGAAGGTACAGAGAAGAGCAACCAAAATGATAAAGGGGATGGAACAGCTCCCCTTTGAGGAAAGGCTGAAGAGGTTAGGGCTGTTCAGCTTGGAGAAGAGACGGCTGAGGGAGGATATGATAGAGGACTTTAAAATCATGAGAGGGCTTGAATATGTAGATGTGCATTGGTTATTTACACTTTCGGATAACAGAAGGACTAGGGGGCACTCCATGAAGTTAGCAAGTGGTTCATTTAAGACTAATCGGATAAAAATTCTTATTCACTCAAAGCACAATTAAGCTCTGGAATTTGTTGCCAGAGGATGTGGTTAGTGGAGTTAGTGTAGCTGGGTTTAAAAAAGATTTGGATAAATTCTTGGAGGAGAAGTCCATTTACTGCTATTAAACAAGTTGACTTAGGGTGATGCGTCCGTCGGTCACAGACGGCTGTGACTGCTCTGCCTTACCCCTTTTTCTCTCCTTTCTCTCTCTCTGGGCAAGATGGCTGTCTCCGGTGCCGAGTGCCACAGACCTTGGCGTTCTCCGACGAGCATGGTCGCCCCCATCCACCATGCTCACTCCCATGGTCTCCTAGGGCATGAGCGCACACATCTCTGATGCTCAAATACACGTCATGGCGGGAACCTAAGGGGCGGCCCCATCGCATGACTTCAGTACCTCTGGGTATAACTAGCCTCCACTTCCGCTACCTAAACAAGTTAGCAAAGACTTCACTTCACTACTCTGCCTATCACTAAGGGCCTCTCTCCAGCAGAAGCTCTAGATACCTGCTCCTCGGTGGTCTCTCGCTTCCTACTACCCTTTGGAGTCTCACTAACCTAGACAACTGCTTCTCGGGGGTCTTGTCTCTTATTCTTTCCAGGATATTGGACCTTTGGGTACTCGCTCCTCGAGGGCCTATCCTCTTCATATCCTGCACCACGGACCTTCGGTCCCACCATTCTACCATCAGGGAGATGCCTTCTCTCCGTGAGTACCTCTTCAAACCAACGCTCCAACTCCACCCAATAGCCGCAGCATTACCCACTCTGCGGGCTCCTGCCTATGGTGAACATCTGGGTGAGACTACACTACTGAGCCTGTTGAGCGTATTGGCACCTCGTGGATCAATGCCTTACCTTCCTGCATTTACCATCTATTACAGCAGTACAATAAAGTCTCTATCCATTCTGTGTCTGCTAACTGTATCAAGAAATCGCTGTGGTTCCCCACAGGGCCCCTCCCCATGGGCGGAGTCATCTCCATTGCGACCAAGGGTCCACAATGCCTCAAACACAACAGATTGCTAACTCTATGGACTCGGCTCAGCTTGCAGCCCTGCAGGTCATTCCTGGCCTAGCCCAGTGGATTACAGAACAAGAAAAGTCTTTGGAGAACCTTGGTACATATAGAAACATAGAAACATAGAAATGACGGCAGAAGAAGACCAAACGGCCCATCCAGTCTGCCCAGCAAGTTTCACACTCTTTTTTTTCATACTTATCTGTTTCTCTTGGCTCTTAGTAACCTTTTGGTTCTATTACCCTTCCACCCCCACCATAATGTAGAGAGCAGTGTTGGAGCTGCATCTAAATGAAATATCTAGCTTAATTAGTTTGGGGTAGTAACCGCCGCAATAAGCAAGCTACACCCATGCTTGTTTACCCCAACTATGTAATTCAATATTTGTTGGTTGTCTGTATATAGATCCACTTTTCTTCATTCCCCCTGCCGTTGAAGCAGAGAGTTATGCTGGATATGCATTGAAAGTGAAGTGTCAGTCTTTCTCCCCTGCCGTTGAAGCAGTGAGCTATGCTGGAAATGCTTGAAGTGTCAGTCTTTCTCCCCTGCCGTTGAAGCAGAGAGCTATGCTGGAAATGCTTGAAGTGTCAGACTTTCTTCCCTGCTGTTGAAGCAGAGAGCTATGCTGGATATGCTTGAAGACTTTCTCCCCTGCTGTTGAAGCAGAGAGATATGCTGGATATGCTTGAAGACTTTCTCCCCTGCCGTTGAAGCAGAGAGCTATGCTGGATATGCTTGATGACTTTCTCCCCTGCCGTTGGAGCAGAGAGCTATGCTTGGAAATGCTTGAAGTGTCAGACTTTCTCCCCTGCCGTTGAAGCAGAGAGCTATGCTGGAAATGCTTGAAGTGTCAGACTTTCTCCCCTGCCATTGAAGCAGAGAGCTATGCTGGATATGCTTGAAGACTTTCTCCCCTGCTGTTGAAGCAGAGAGCTATACTGGATATGCTTGAAGACTTTCTCCCCTGCCGTTGAAGCAGAGAGCTATGCTGGATATGCTTGACGACTTTCTCCCCTGCCGTTGGAGCAGAGAGCTATGCTGGAAATGCTTGAAGTGTCAGACTTTCTCCCCTGCAGTTGAAGCAGAGAGCTATGCTGAAAATGCTTGAAGTGTCAGACTTTCTCCCATGCCGTTGAAGCAGAGAGCTATGCTGGATATGCTTGAAGACTTTCTCCCCTGCTGTTGAAGCAGAGAGCTATGCTGGATATGCTTGAAGACTTTCTCCCCTGCCGTTGAAGCAGAGATCTATGCTGGATATGCTACTACCTTCAATCATTTACATGCTCAATGGAACTCCTCAGCTCCTCCTGCAAAGGAGTTGCTGGCACCAGTGATAACCCTTAAGACCACTGTGCCTCTATCTACACCTACCTGCTTCACGGATGAAGCCAAAATGTGCAGAGGATTCATCAATCAATGCAGCATGCATTTTGCTTTACAGCCTACCCTCTTTCCTACTGAGGCTTTAAAGACCCCCTACATCCTGTCGTTCCTCGAAGGACGAGCCCTAGCCTGAGCTTCACCGATTTGGGAATGTAAGGACCCTATCCTAAATGACCTATCAGGATTTCTTCAACTGTTTAAGTCGTATTTGATGACCCGGCTCGCCAGACCATCGCTGGATCCTCTTTGCTTAACCTTCAGCAAGGTAACAAGCCACTTACAGACTTTGCCATTGAATTTAAGACTCTAGCATCCGAACTGCATTGGGACACTGGATGCTTACGTGCCATATTCATGGAGGGTCTCAACTCCCGTATAAAGGACGAACTAGTGGCTCATGATTTGCCTGAATCCCTTGAAGCCCTGATGCAACTAGCAGGGAGAATTGACCACCGTATCCGCTATCATACTCAAGAGGCTAAGAGTCCACGAAAGTCTACAGTGGGGTCTAACCATCCAAAACCTGTGCCTACTGCTTCCAGCTTACCATCTACACCCCTAGAGGAGGAAGAGCCTATGCAACTAGGCCGAAGCCACTTGACCTCTAAGGAAAGACGTCACTGCAAGCGTATTGGCCTGTGCATATACTGTGGCCAATTGGGTCACGCAATCCAAACCTGTCCCATTTGTCCTGAAAACTGACGGGCCTGGGATCTGCAGGAGGACTTCTCCTGGGCCTTACCTCTCCTACTCCTCCATTATCTCTACCTGTATCCCTGCTCTGCGGAGGCCTCGAGTTCCAGACTCTAGCTCTCAATGACTCCGGTGCCAGAGGTAATTTTATTCTGAAGCGCTTGGTACCCCCCTGCCCTTAATATCTGAACTGTCTGATAGACTCCAAGGGGCTAAAATATTTTCCAAATTGGACCAAAAAGGAGCTTACAACTTGGTGTGTATTCGAGAAGGAAACGAATGGAAGACTACTTTTTAACACCTGTGATGGTCACTTTGAATACCTCGTCATGCCCTTTGGTTTAAGTAACGCACCTGCAGTCTTTCAAAATATGATGAACGACATCTTACAGGACTTACTGTATCAATACGTAGTAGTATATCTTGATGATATACTGATCTTTTCTCAGGATCTGCAAAGTCATCAGGAGGATGTTAAGAAAGTCCTAAGACGCATTGCGTGAGTGTCGCCTTTACGCAAAGCTAGAGAAATGTGAATTTCACAAAGAAGCTGTATCCTTCCTGGGATATATTGTTTCGAAGAACGGTTTTCAAATGGACTCTAAGAAACTTGAGAGTATCTGGGAATGGCCTCAACCCACAGGCCTGAAGGCATTGCATTGCTTCTTAGGATTTACCAACTACTACAGATCCTTCATTAAAAACTACTCATCATTGACAGTCCCTCTAACTGCTATGACCAAGAAGGGAGCCAACCCTGCCAATTGGTCTCCTGAAGCCATCTCAGCCTTCATGATGCTCAAAACGGCTCAGACACGGCTTCTTTTCAAAAGAAGCCGTGTCTCAGCTACCCTGACCCACACCGTCCTTTCATCGTGGAGGTCGATGCATCTGACGTAGGTGTGGGGGCGGTTCTAAGTCAGTACAGCGAATCCAATGTACTCCATCCTTTCTCCTTTTCTAGGCAGTTCTCGCCTGCTGAGAGAAACTATGGGATAGGAGACAAGGAGCTTCTCGCGATCAAACTGGTTTTTGAAGAGTGGCATCCCTGGCTAGAAGGCGCTCAACACCAAATAGTAGTATATACCGATCACAAGAATCTAGAGTACCTTTGACATGCTCAACGACTCAAACACCGTCTGGCAAGATGGTCCTTGTTTTTCAACAGGTTCGACTTTCTTCTAAAATATTGTCCTGGAGAAAAGAACACTCGGGTTGATGCCCTATCATGCTCCTTCTCACCGCAGGACATGCCAGATGAACCCCATCACATAATCGATCCCGCAAGAGTGGTTCTCGCAGCCACCTACACGGTACCTGCTGGGAAGATGGTGGTGGCCAGAAATTTAAGAAAAAGATTGTTGAAATGGGCACATAATTCTCGCCTGGCAGGCCATCCTGGACAGAGTCGCACCTTAGCAATGTTGCAAAGATAAAAGGGATGTGCAGACCAAAAGTTTAAGTTCATAAGTCCATAAGTCGAAAGGGGGTCCCATTTGCGGTCAATATGGACATATGGAGAATTCCATAAGTTGAGTCTATGTCCATATGTGCAAATAAAAATTTAAACCCCTCACCCGCCTTAATCCCGCCCCCCCCCCCCCCCCCCAAGACTTACCAAAACTCCCTGGTGGTCCAGCGGGGTCAGGACGCCATTCCTGAACTCCTTTGCAAGGAGCACGTGACGTCGGCGTCACGTGATTCCCCTCGGGTTCGCTCCCGGACCCCTCGTTGGGCCCAAAAGGAACTTTTGGCCAGCTTGGAGGGGCCTCCTGACCCCCCCAAGCTGGCAAAAAGTGCCTTTTGGGCCCAACGAGGGGTCCGGGAGCGAACCCGAGGGGAATCACGTGACGTCGGCGTGACGTGATTCCCCTCGGGTTCGCTCCGGGACCCCTCGTTGGGCCCAAAAGAAACTTTTGGCCAGCTTGGGGGGGCCTCCTGACCCCCCCAAGCTGGCCAAAAGTGCATTTTGGGCCCAACAAGGGTTCTGAGAGCGAACCCAAGGGGAATCACGTGACGTCGGCGTCACGTCGGAGTGACGCGGCGTCACGTGATTCCCCTCAGGTTCGCTCCGGGACCCCTCGTTGGGCTCAAAAGGAACTTTTGGCCAGCTTGGGGGGGCATCCTGACCCCCCCCCAAGCTGGCCAAAAGTGCCTTTTGGGCCCAACGAGGGTTCCGGGAGCGAACCCGAGGGGAATCACGTGACGTCGGCGTGACGCGGCGTCACGTGATTCCCCTCGGGTTCGCTCCCGGACCCCTCGTTGGGCCCAAAAGGCACTTTTGGCCAGCTTGGGGGGGCCTCCTGCTTCAGCATGAATGTATGAGCTTTATCATAAATATCAATTTCCTGAATCTTGCTGGTTAATCACCAGCAAATTCACTGGATTATCTAGACTGGAAATTCTGCGTCTTCTGAAGATTATATCAAGCTAAACACTTTGTAAATGCTATTGCATTTCATTGATTCTAGGTTTTTTTTTTTGCTAGGAGAGATCATAGTAGTCTGTAAAGAAATACATATTAGACCCCGAGGGGAATCGCGTGACGCGGAGTCACGTGATTCCCCTCGGGTTCGCTCCCAGAACCCTCGTTGGGCCCAAAAGGCACTTTTGGCCAGCTTGGGGGGGTCAGGAGGCTCCCCCAAGCTGGCCAAAAGTTCCTTTTGGGCCCAACGAGGGGTCCCGGAGCGAACCCTAGGGGAATCACGTGACGTCGGCATCACGTCGGAGTGACGCGGCGTCACATGATTCCCCTCGGGTTCGCTCCGGGACCCCTCGTTGGGCTCAAAAGGCACTTTTGGCCAGCTTAGAGTGGCCTCCTGACCCCCCCAAGCTGGCCAAAAGTGCCTTTTGAGCCCAACGAGGGGTCCGGGAGCGAACCCGAGGGGAATCACGTGACGTCAGCGTGACGCGGCGTCACGTGATTCCCCTCGGGTTCGCTCCCGGACCCCTCGTTGGGCTCAAAAGGCACTTTTGGCCAGCTTGGAGGGGCCTCCTGACCCCCCCAAGCTGGCCAAAAGTGCCTTTTGGGCCCAACGAGGGGTCCGGGAGCGAACCCGAGGGGAATCACGTGACGTCGGCATGACGTCGGAGTGACGTCACGTCAGGAGGCCTCCCCAAGCTGGCCAAAAGTGCCGTTTGGGTCCAACAAGGGGTCCAGGAGCGGAACCGCGATGGACCACGTGACGTCGGAGTGACGCGGACGTCACGTGATTCCCCACGCGTCCGCTCCCGGACCCTCACGGAACTTTTGGCCAGCTTGGGGAGTTTTGGTAAGTCTTGGGGGGGGGGGGATTAAGGAGGGTGAGGGGTTTAAATTTTTATTTAGATCAACAATCGCGATTTCCAACGTATTCAAAATAGCTATGTTGAATAAGTTGGAAATCCGATCGTTTACGCCTCATCATTTTTTTAAGTTAAAAAAAAAAAATAAGTTGCGTTTTCCATTTAAGTTCAAAACGAATGCACACCCCTAAAAGATACTATTGGTGGCCCACCATGAAGAAGGACATGCAAGCGTACGTGGGTTCCTGCACTGTCTGTGCCAAGCAAAAGGCACCACCCGGGTGACCTTGGGGTTTACTACAGCCTCTACCATCACCGGATGAACCTTGGACACATATCACTACTGATTTCGTAGTGGACCTGCCATCATCCAGCGGCAACAGCATATGGGTTACAGTCGACCGGTTCTCTAAAATGGCACACTTTGTAGCATTACCAAGATTACCATCTGCTACTGAACTAGTTAAACTCTTCATTAGACACATCTTCTGTCTTCATGGGATGCCCAAACATATCCTATCTGACAGAGGAGTGCAATTTACTGCAAAGTTTTGGAGAGCATTATTTCAGAAGTTTGACATCACTTTAGATCTAACCTATGCCTACCATCCTGAGTCTAACGGTCAGACTGAGAGGATGAATAGGATGCTGAAACAATTTCTGTGATCCAATGTCAACTCTAGACAGAACGACTGGGCTGAACTACTGCCTTGGGCAGAATTTGCCATCAATTCACATCCTGCTTCTTCAACGGTGTCTTCCCCTTTCCAACTTGTCTACAGAAGACAACCTTTACCTCCGCTGCCTATGCCATTGACGGTAGCCTCTCCTGCTGCCCAGGCAACCACAGCAGAATTATCCCAGCTCTGGAAACAGACAAAGGAACTCCTTAATAAAGCAGGATAAAAGGCAAAGAGGACCTATGATGTCCATCATCAAAAGGCACTCCAGTTTCAGCCAGGTGACAAGGTCTGGTTAAGCACAAAATAACTCTGACTCAAACTTCCATCTGCAAGATTTGCTCCTCACTTTGTTGACCTTTCACCATCCTTCAGTGATTAGGAAATTTAACATACAGTCTCATACTGCCTCCATCAATGAAGATACAGAATGCATTTCATGTATTCTCTACTAAAGCCAGTGATACTCTCTGAGTTCTCCAGAAAAGAACCAGAGCCCACCAGCCTGGAAACAGAAGATGACATTGAATACGCCGTAGATGGCATCCTTGATGTACAGAAAAAAGGCAAGAATGGGAATACCTCATTTCATGGGAGAACTATGGCCCAGAGGAAAACTCCTGGGAACCACTGGCCAATATTACAGACAAGGAGATGCTCCATCAGTTCAACTTGGCATACCCTCGCAAGCCCAGACCACCTGCGACTGCTCTGCCTTACCTCTTTTTCTCCCCTTTCTCTCTCTCTGGGCAAGATGGCTGTCTCTGGTGCCGTGTGCCGGGGCCTCGGCATTCTCCAACCAGCATGGGCGTCCCCATCCACCATGCTCACTCCCGTGGCCTCCTAGGGCGCAAGTGCGCACATCTCTGATGCTCAAATACACGTCATGGCGGGAACCTCGGGGGTGGCCCCACCACATGACATCAGTACTTCTGGGTATAACTAGCCTCCACTTCCGCTACCTAAACGAGTTAGCAAAGACTTTGCTTTGCTACTCTGCCTGCTCTAAGTTGCCAGCTTAGACACTTCCTATCGCTAAGGGCCTCACTCCAGCAGAAGCTCTAGACACCAAGTCCTGGGGGTCTCTCGCTTCCTACTACCATTCGGGGTCTCACTAACCTGGACAACCGCTCCTCGGGGGTCTTGTCTCTTATTATTTTCAGGATATTGGACCATTGGATTCTCACTCCTCGAGGGCCTATCCTCTTCATATCCTGCACCACGGACCTTCAGTCCCACCATTCTACCATTGGGAAGACGCCTTCTCTTCTTGAGTACCTATACCAACTGGCACTCCAACTCCACCTACCAGCTGCGGGCTCCTGCCTATCGTGAACATCTGGATGAGGCTACATTACTGAGCCTGTTGAGCATATTGGCACCTCGTGGATCAGTGCCTTACCTTCCTGCATTTACCATCTATTACAGCAGTACAATAAAGACTCTATCCATTCTGTGTTTGCTAAGTGTCAGCCAATTGCTGTGGTTCCCAACGGGGACCCTCCCCATGGGCAAAGTCATCTCCATTGCGACCAAGAGTTCACAATGCTTCAAACACAACATAGGGAATGGCCTCTGCTATTACTGGCATCAGTAGCATGGGATCTTCTTGGTGTTTGGGTACTGGCCAGGTTCTTGTAGCCTGGTTTGGCCTCTGTTGGAAACAGGATGCTGGGCTTTATGGACCCTTGATCTAACCCAGTATGGCAATTTCTTATGTTCCAGTAACATTGCAAACACAATCAAGAGTGATCTGATGGAGAAAATTAAGCTGAAATATCCAATTCATTGCCAGATTTTGGAGGGCCTTTTGTAAAGTTTTGGTATCAATTTGAAATTTTCATCAGGATACCATCCCCAAACAAATGGCCTTATGAAAAGGACCAATCAAGACCTTGAGTAGTTCCTTAGATGTTTCATCTTTGCTCATCAGAATGATTGTGACAGATTGCTCGCTTGGGTTGAGTTTGCCCACAATAGTCATGTTAGCGAATCTGTGGGGGCTTCACCATTCTTCACAGTTTACAGTTGACACACTGTTTTTTTTTACCTCATGCTGTTTCGGCAATGGAAATTTCTGCAGCTGATGACTTGGTGTGATACAGAAAACCTGGGCACATATTTGCAATAATTTGGAGAAAGCCATGACCCAGCAGAAGAAATTTTGTGATCGTCATCATAGATGTGAACTTCAGTTTCAGGTTGGCGACAAAGTCTGGCTGTCCACAAGGATTCTACATCTGAAGCTCCCTTGTGCTAAGCTCTGCCCTAAGTACATAGGGCTATATGACATTATTGGGAAAATAAATCCAGTAACCATGCACCTTCTGCTTCCCAACTTATTACACGTTTATTTCACAACTCCTTGTTTAAGCCAGCCACACCAATCCTTTCAATAGGCAAGTAATAACTCTGGATCCAGTTCTGATTGATAGCCAACTTGAGTTTTAGGTTAAGAAGATTCTGGAGTCTAGAGTATCCCATAACATAGTGCAATATATGGTCCATTGAAAGGCATATGACCCTAAAGAAAAACTTGGGTTGAGCATATGACCTCTACATACCTCATCTTTTGAAGACATTTCTTGCAAAGCAATGCAAGAGACCATCTGGAAGTTGTCCCTGAAGGAGGTGGTACTATAAGGATCCATTGCTGAGTGCTCCTCTGGCCTGCAGATGGCACTGTGAGCCACTTGAACTGTCTATCCATTCTTCTCATCTCTGTGGTCTTCACTTCCCCCGATGGCCATCTTGTTTCTTATATAGACGTACTTATACTGAAGCAGTTTTAGCAGTCAGTTGACAGAGCTTAGTCTTACCTTCTGGTGCTTGTACTTTGGCTCGCTCCTGTTTCCAGAAAACCTCATTATATTCAGCTTATACATTCAGCACACCTGTTTGTTCTCCTTCCTGAGTTACTGGATTTATGGTTTGTTCCTGCTCCTTATCCTGTTTCTTACTTCTTGTTCCCTGTCAGTGTTGGGGACGTCCCCCATTTTTCATGCCTTGCCAGTCACCAGAACCATTGTGCTCAAACCAAAGGTAAGAAGGCTGTCCTAAGCAGAAGTCCATCTATTGTTGATGGTCTGGATTTGACTTTCCTAGAATTAGACTGCTCATTTCCGGGGCAACCCATAGACAACAACCATCACAATCTATTCCTGCTTAACTTTGAACCAGCATTACATGGTTTAAAAAACACTCCCATTAAAGGATCCCCTTCTCTACCCTCTTAAAGGAACTACATCTTTAGAACCCGATAAATATGGTGATCTCTCACTATATACATTGCCAATTAGTGTTGTTCATAGAACTAGTCAGATTGTAATTTCTTCTACCCAACACACAACAATTTTAAAACCATGCACAAGAACCAAGGAACAAGGCAAGGGTCTCCCCCATCCAGACTCTGCCAGGCCATGCCCCATCCCACCAGTGGCCTCTTCGATCTCCTCTTCTTCTTGGCAACTGATGGGATGGGGTCCACCGGCAGCCACCTCCTCTTCTTGGATAGTGGTAGGATGGGGTTTACTGGCAGTCTATTGGGCCTCCTCCTCTCTTCTGCCACCACTCACCTGGGTGTGCACACCTGGCAACACTGGACGTGTTCATGGAGGCCCTGCAACAGTTCCTCCCTTCTCAGGCCACCAGGCAATGCTGTTTGGGTGGTCCTGAACCCAAAGTGGATGGGACATGGCCCACCCATGGCTACGCCACTGCTCCTAATATTTTTTGAAGCCTCTCTACCTGGGTAACATCAAGCTAGGTTGAGAGAACATTGCACAAATCTCATCTTTGGGTGAGTTTCCTCACTCCGAAGTTCATCAAATCTTCACAAGAGACCACTGTTCTGTTCATACGTCTCACTTTGAATGTCAAGGTGGCCCTAACCCCTACACTAATACCTAAACCTCACCTTGAGTTACTAGATGGGCTTCCCATAGAGATATAAATACCTATCTAGATGAGGGCATTATGGCTAGTCTCTCTCTCTCTCCCTCTCCATCAGTTATGGCACTTATCATGAAAAAGACAGCACTTTGCATAGGCATTAACACAAATTGTGATAGACTGCCTATTACCATAAAACACACCCCTTTTCCTATCACATGTGATATTTAGTGCATTTTAATAAATCCAGGCCTAAGAGATACCCCATGAAACTATCAGGAGACAGATTTAAAACAAAATGATTTCTTTTTCACATGAAAAAGCCTCAGGAGATTCATGACGGGATCCATAATATGGACATGTAGCTGGCCCAGTATGGCTCTGGATCAATAGGACGAGGGAGAGAATGATTGGATAGTTGGAGAAATTATGTGTGGGCAGGGTGGAGCATAGGAGCAGGAGATTTAAAAAGTCACTTATTAGACAGCACAATCTCTTTTTTTCCTGTGATAGAGAAGCCTTCCCAACCCTCGGCACTGGATTTAAGTTTGGTATCAAAGAATGTCACAGTTTAGCAAGACTAGAGGTTGTTCCAGGTTCAACATGTCACTAGCTATTCATTGACTGCTAAGAGAAAATATATGGCCCCATTCAACTCCCACACTGAGGCTAGTGAATTGAGGGCAGATCAGATGAACTTTGGCAAGTGAATACACCATGAAAAGAAAGGTACAAGGTTATTAGGCATTAGGGGTGTAATTTTTTTTTTTTTTAGTTCTTTTCATTTCGGGTCGTTATCTGTTTGATTTCATTTTTTAAATATTTTCCTAATTTTGGAGTTAGTGCACCTTAACTGGATGTTAGTGTACACTAACTGAAAATGTTACCGATATGTTAAAAAAAAGTGACAGCTGGGGGAGCAGTTTGTTAGCTAGATGTATGGTTCTGCATTCCCATTGGTTGTCTCCTTCGTTACTTGTTTGCGTTGCCAAGGTTGTAATGTGTGACTGTGTTTGTTTGGGGGGTGCGACTGGTGATATGGGAAGTGACTGGGGTGACTGCATGAGGTGACAAGTGGTTGGGGTGGTAACGGGTGAGAGAGAGACAGCCTGGTTTATGTGCGGGGTGACCATTCACCTCATACAGTCACCACATTCACTCCCAACACACACCAGGCTGCCTCTCTCTCCCACTAATCACCCCATATAGTCAGTTCAGTCACACCACTTCTCACCAGTCACCCCCCCCTCCCCACACACACACACATACTTGGCTGCCTCTCTCACCAGTCACCACCCCAATCAGTCTCCCAACTTCACCCCATACAGTCACTCCCCCTCTCACCAGTCACCCCCAGACACCAGGCTCCCTCTCTCTCACCAGCCACTACCTCATCCAGTCTCTCTCCTAGCTGTCACTCCACACAGTCACCCCAGTAACACCCCCTCTCACTAGTAACCATCCCCACATACACACATCAGGATGCCTCTCTCCCAACTGTCATCATACAGTCACCCTGTCATACACACACACACACACACACACACACACACACACACATACACAAAACAGGCTGTCTCTCTCACCAGTCCCACCCCAACCAGTCTCTCTCTCATCTGTTACCCCATACAGTCAACCCAGTCACTCGCCCTCTCACTAATCACCTCCCCCCCAAAACACACAGAAGGTTGCTTTTCTCTTATCTGTCACCATCCCAGTCTCTCTACCACCTGTCACCCCATACAGTCACCCCAATCATACCCCCCTCTCATAAGTCACCCACACACACACCAGGCTGTCTCTCTCTCACTAGTACCATTTACTATTTCTGCCAATTTATCTCCCACCTGTCACCCATAGTCACCCCAGTCACTTCCCCCCTCACCAATCACCCCCACATATACCAGGCTGCTTCTCTGTCACCAGTCACCACCCCAACTAGTCTCTTTCCTGCCTGTTACTCCATACAATCACCCCAGTCACTCATCCTCTCATCAGTCACTCTCACAACCACCAGGGGAATTAAAAATATGCATATCCAAAAATGCCAGGGCCCCTTTTCAAAAATACAATGAAATTAGCAAATTCAAAATATGTATTTGCATTATATAACTTTCCTTTTGTTCAGTAGAACTTGATGGCATTATTATAACACTTGTTTGTTTATATTTGTTACCAGGCATGGCCATCTCCCCACAAACACCACCTTGCAGCTATGGCAACACAAACAAGTAACTAAGGAGACAGCCAGTGGTAATGAAGAACCATACCTCTAGCTATCAAACTTCTCCCCCAATGACACTTTTTTACTTATTGGTTAAATTTTCAATTAGTGTGCTTCCAACATCCAGTTAGCTCACACTAAGTCCCGTTAGTGTGCACTAACACAAAATGCCAATTTCTTTGAAATTTCATCATTTTTTTCTTTCATTTCATGGCGCTGCCGAAACAAGATGAAATGGACAATTTTGTTGCCATTGTCTGTTTTGCTTAAAACAAATGCACAACCTTATTAGTCATTCTAGGCAAATCTTCAGACTTATGAATATCCCCCATACCCCATTACCATTCCACTCCATAAGCCACACCTCAAGATTTAGATAATTAAATTTGACAATCATGATAAATTCACTGCATCTCCTCCCTAAACAATCCTGTAAACACATAATTAGACATAGGCAGGACAAGTTTCAAAAGTCATTTAGTGGGTAAATACCGTTTTTTGAAAACTGACCAAACTAAAAGCATCTAAAACTATGTATGATACAAAGAGAAAGTAGACCTGTGGACTTTGCACCATATGGATATTTTTGAAAACTGGTCATACACTTTTAAATATCAAACTATATTTTGTATATATAAGAATAATACAAATGTGTTTATGAAATCTTGTCACAGTGTCTGATGAATATGTCACCTGTGATTTTTGGGAGTAGACTGCAAAAAAATAAAATAAAAAGACAAGCAATATATAACATTTATAAATTAAAAGAAATTCTTACCACATTGATTGAAGGTTGTCTCTGAAATAACTGGTTGGCCTAGCTGACTGGACTGAACTAAGATATTTTCTCTTACTAGTCACCATACAAACATTTTCAAATTTTTCAGCAACAGTAATACAAACACTCTCTCTTAACAAGTACATTGAAAAGTAACACAAAACTCTGCAGAAAAGTTACTTAGAACCTATATAGTAAATCTGTGATACCAAAACAGCACTAACTCTCAGAACTCAAACAGTAATAACCATATGAAAAGTCCATACTGCAAAAGTTACTCCAGGCCAAAGCACAACATTACCATTCTTCCCAGCAGGGAAAAGGAGTGTCATCTTAGCTTGCACATAGGGCTAAGAACCAGGAAAACTATTTTCCCCACAGACACTGATTATGACCTTGAGCAAATTGCTTTATCTCCTATTGCCTCATGTACCCAGTGAAACTGTAAACTCTATGGCGAAGGGATTTTTTGTACCTGAATTCTAAAAATGCTGTAAATGACCTTGACTATTATTTAGAAAGGCAGGCTAAAAACGGACATTTATTATTAGCAATACACCTCCTATTGGGAAAACAGAACAAGCTGGAGTATACAGAAACTTCACATTAGCAGTTTAACCCATGTTGGTCACACACATAGAATGCTGAAAAATCTTCATCACATACAGAATAAGTGACCACAAATTATAAATAGAAATATACAGATAAAACCTGAAAATTTGCCAATCTACACTTAACCTCCCTCCCCTCCTGTCCCCTGCAGGACAAGATAGAATGAAGAAACTACAAGGGGAGGGGGGAGGCTGGATTAGAGACCAGAGTAACACTTCATTGCTCTGTTCTGTGCTCTGTTTGCTCCAGGCTTATCCCTTCCCTATATTTTCCTGCATCCTGTTTGGGAGGGGAGGGACTAGAGGGCTCTGCTTCCTTAGATTTGGGTCACTGTCCAGTAGAGTCATCAGAGCACAGCCCTGGTGCCACCCCCAAAATTCCTGTGCTCTAGGCAATCTCCTAATCAAAGGACCAGCTGGGTCAGTCTGGCAAGTTGCAGGTAAATGGTTATGCCGTTCATGTGTAATCTAAGCAAGAATGCAATTGACTCTCTTTGGCAGACTCTTTACACTCTAAGAAACAAGCATAAAGTAGCCCAGACTCTCTGGTAAATTATATGCATTAGGCATTCAAAGTCTTAGCAATAATGCAGTTTATCATGTAGCTGGGTTGGTCTATAAGGCTGCACATTCTTATTGTCAGCCTGTTCTGTCTGGAAAGCTGATAGCAGATGGGCAGAAAAGCCAATTGCAAGTGAGGAATTAGAAAATAAGGATATGTATTTGGATAATATGAATGGGAAATTGATTATGAATTAGCAGAGATTTTTTTCATAGGAGGCCCAATATTCAAAGTGTGTTCAGTGCTATTTAGCCAGATAAGCAGAACTTATGCAGCTAAGTAGCAGCTGCTGAATATGCGCCTACAATCAGTAGCCGCCACTTAGAGGTATAAGTCCCTTATATGGTAAAAGTTACATGTACAAAAAAGTAGGCATATACTGGCTGGATCAGGGGCAGAATAAGTTAACCGTATAATTTATATAGCTAACTACTGATTTTCAAAGTTAGCCCATAAGTTTATGTCTAAGTTTAGAAGCCCCATAGAACAGATCTAAACTTAGCTGGGAAGGCTTATATAGTGATTTGCGTACATATTCTCCTATATTCAGTGGCTTTGCCGTGCCGCTGAATGTACATTATAACTTAGCCGGATAAGTCATAATCGGCTGAGTTACTTAACCGGCCAGCACTGAATTTCTGGCCCAGGATTTCTTTTGCTTTCCATATGAGCCCAAAATGTGTTTGCTCATGGGGAGGACAATACATAAACACTAACAAAAGCTGGCTTTCTCATAATCATTTAAAACTCACTACTGCTAAGACTAAAATCATTCAATTATCTTCTATTACACATTCTGCCTGTAGCCCCCCTTCACAAATTGATCTAGATGGTACTCTGTTACCAATCACCTCAAAAGCTCGGAATCTAGGAGTAATAGTAGATTCCAGCCTGTGAATGACACATCACATATCTACGACTGTAAAAAACTATTTAAGCTTCACATGATGAAGCGCTTATGCCCCCTATTATACCGAGATTACTTTAGAGCAGTCTTACAATCCTTAATTTTTAGTACCTTGATTATTGTAATGCTCTACTATTTGGTCTACATGATAATGTGATCACCCACTATAATTAGTACAGAATGCAGCAGCTCGGATTCTAACTGGTATATCACTGGTTACCTATCGACTTCAAAATAAAATACAAAATCCTTACAATTATTCACAATCTTTTATATAATGATACATGGACTTGGCTAAGCTCCCAGCTTTGCATATACAAACCAAACAGAAGCCTACTCTCTATGCATAAAAATTTGCTACAAGTACCCACAATTAAAGTTTCCCACTTAGGCATCACAAGGAGACACATCTTTTCTGTTGCCGGCCCTCAGCTCTGGAATGCTATCCCCAAAAATTCGAGACAACTCTCAAATTTGAAAGACTTCAAAAAGAACTTAAAAACGTTTCCTTTCAAGAGCGCTTTTGATTCATGTTCCTCCATTTAAACACCCATCCCTATTTGAACCAAATGCCCATTAATTACCCTTTACTTTACATATTCAATCTTAAGACAGCAAGAGACTCTGACTTTCCTGGGCAGTTGTCCTAGGAGGTGATCAAAATGTGAGCTCGGGTCCCCAGGGGACTGGCACCTCCCAATTCCATTCCCCTCACTAGTAGATATGAAATTATGAGGAGAGAATACTGGAGTCACACAAGGCTTATTATACAAGCTCACCACCTTCATTGCTTAATCTGTGTGACTAGTCAGGTACTCAAACAGAAATAGTTAGCCAGCATCTTAGAATTATATCAGCTGAAGTTGAGCTGTTAGACGTCAATGGCTCTTTGAGCTCTTTAGAAGAGTGTGTCTCTGTGCTGCTATGGATCCTCTCTGTGGTGCATTCTGATCTCAGCCCTTCCTATTGTCTGTAGTGATCTTCTTGCTGGAACTCTTGCACTGATGATTTTGTAACCAAAATCAGGGTAGTTCACACTGGCAAGGTGGGCAGTATCTGCTTCATGAGTGACAGAGGCCTGATTGCTGGATGCCTCCAATTAGTTTGCAAGTCCTAGATAACTGATTGGACCTAGCTACCCTGCAGACCTCAGGACCATATTACCATGAGTTCACTTTCACCTGTTTCTGAAAGGTTTGTGGTTTTAGTAGTCTATTCAGATTCCTTTTGTGAAGGATTGAAAACTTTTGCTGATATAATTGACATTTTGCAGCTCGGGTAATGATAGCTCAGGTGTATCATAAGAACAGAAGAACATGCCATATTGGGTCAGACCAAGGGCCCATGAAGCCCACCATCCTGTCTCCAACAGTGGACAATCCAGGCAATAAGTACCTAGCAAGTACCCAAAAACTAAGTTTATCCCACGCTACTCATGCTAGTAATAGCAGTGGCTATTTTCGAACTCAACTTTATTAATAGCAGGTAATGGACTTCTCCTCCAAGAACTTATCCAAACCTTTTTAAAACCCAGCTACACTAATTGCACTAACCACATCCCCTGGCATCAAATTCCACAGTTTAATTGTGCTTTGAGTGAAAAAGAACTTTCTCTGATTAGTTTTAAATGTGTTACATGCTAACTTCATGGAGTGCCCCCTAGTCCTTCTATTATCCGAAAGAGTAAATAACCGATTCACATTTACCCATTCTAGATCTCTATCATATCCCCCCTCAACCGTCTGTTCTCCAAGCTTAACATTCCTAATATCTTTAGTCTTTCCTCACAGGGGAGCTGTTCCATCCCCTTTATCATTTTGGTTGCCCTTCTCTGTACCTTCTATATCACAACTATATCTTTTTTGAGATGTGGCAACCAGAATTGTACACAGTATTCAAGGTGCAGTCTCACCATGGAGCAATACAGAGGCTAGGGATGTGCAGAGGTGCCTCATACTTTTCATATGGCATTCGTATTCGTCGGGGCCAGATACGTTGTATCCATTCAAAGGGGCCCCCCTTTCTGTTGATACATGCCATTCTTATTCATTTCCTTTTTAATTTAATTAACTACAAACCCCCCCCCCCCCCAAGACTTGCCTAAATTCCCTGGTGGTCCAGCGGGGGTCCCGGAGCGTCTCCTGCCCTCCCTCCGTCGGATGCTGGCGCCATCTTGTGCTCCTATCATGTGACAGGGGCCAACCAATGGCAGCGGTAGCCCCTGTGACATGGTAAGGGCAAAGGCTATCGGCGCCATTTTGAATACTGGCAGCCGACGGCCCGAGTGCAGGAGATCGCTCCTGGACCCCCGCTGGACCACCAGGGACTTTTGGCAAGTCTTGGGGGACCCTCCTGATCCCCACAAGACTTACCAAAAGTCCCTGGTGGTCCAGCGGGGGTCCGGGAGCGATCTCCTGCACGTGGGCCGTCAGCTGCCAATATTCAAAATGGCACCAATAGCCTTTGCCTTTACCATGTCACAGGGGCTACCGCTGCCATTGGTCGGCCCCTGTTGCTCCTGGACCCCCACTGGACCACCAGGGACTTTTGGCAAGTCTTGGGGGACCCTCCTGAACGCTACAAGACTTGCCAAAAGTCCCTGGTCATCCAGCGGGGGTCCAGGAGTGATCTCCTGCACTCGGGCCGTCGGCTGCCAGTAATCAAAATGGTGCCATTAGCCTTTGCCCTTACTATGTCACAAGGGCTACCACTGCCATTGGTTGGCCCCTGTCACACTGTCACATGGTAGGAGCACAAGATGGCGCCGGCAGCCATCGGAGGGAGGGCAGGAGACACTCCGGGACCCACGCTGGACCACCAGGGAATTCAGGCAAGTCTTGGGGGGGGGGAGGTCAGGAGGGTTGGGGGGGTTTGTTTAAAATTGCCATTTCGACGGCCGAATGATTCGGCCGCGATTCGTTGTAGTCATGGGAAATCGCGATATGTTTCGCGATGCACCGAATACAACGAATCCGGCCATATACATTGCGGATTCGCAATATGTTGCATTCGAATGCACACCCCTAACAGAGGCATTATGGCATTTTAATGATTTATTCACCTTTCCCTTCCTAATAATTCCTAACATTCTGTTCTTTCTCTCACCAAATAGAAGTATTGGAGAGTATGAAAACTTTACTGCATCCTGCAATACTACCTATGCAAAGCACAGTGCAGTAATTCAAAAATTACCATAAACATCCCTTTTTCTTACCACAGGCATTATTTTAGCATTTTGATGAATCTAGGGGTTTCTTAGCTGTTTTCTTCTGAATATTGGGCCCTCTGACTTTCCCATCTTACTTTATAGGCATCTGGCATTAGCTCACAGACATTTCAAAGTATGTTCTTTGTTTATATTAACAATCTTTTTATCAATTGACAGGGGTAATTTGGAATCTTTTAACTCAGATGGTTCTTTACTTAAAAGGTACATGGGCTACTTTTGCTTTTGTTTTGAAACCTCTCTATCAGGATGCCCTAACCCCTCTGTTGTTTTAGTATACTTTGAAGATACCTCTCTTCGAACCATGCACTGCTGAGCAATTGTTGACTTTCCCTCATGTTGTAGTTTGTTTTTTTATAATACTTATTTCTGTTTTAATGATTTGCTATTTATTCATTGCTTTCTATGTTTTCATTGTTAATATATTTTCATTGTTCTTGATATTGATTTTTATTGTTATTGGATTTATTTAACGGTATGTATTTGTATGCTGTTAATTATCTGCTTTGATTTCTCTAAGTAATGATGGGAGGTGAAATATAATTGAGGAAATTAAATTAAAGTGTAATATGATGGAAGGTTTCCTTAACAGCAGTTCATGTACTGTTATCTCTGACAAGTAATCCGTTTAGACCCACCTATTAATGCATTGGGTAAACTGATTGCTTGTGCAAAACCAGTTGTCTCTAAAGTATATAATCTGAAATTATGACATTAAAGGACAATATTGAGATGTGTATTTCAGGCCATGAATTGCTGAAGAAGTTCTCAGGCTGGTTGGAAAGAACTGAAGAAGGAGGAGGAGGAAACAGGAGTGAAAGTGGCATGATGATAACTTCCTTTTTAAAACCTCTTTTGACGCCCCAAGAGTTAGGAACATGTCCTGACTGCTACAGGAGTTAACAGAACAGAAACTGATAATCACAAAAATGTTCATTTGATATCAGTATATGTACTATGTACAAATATCTAACTATCAATAGGATTTATCATTCTGCTCTAAATAAAGCAGAATGATGAGCTGCAGCCATAAAAGGAGCAGGGAGGGATGATAGTGTGCAGCTGGCTACATCGCAGTGATGCGTTTTTGCCTGCTGTGTATTTTTTGTGCTGCATACTATCACCCCCAAAACGACACTGTGAAAGGAGGTGTTATTTCTGGTGCTAATGCCGGCGATAACGTGTAAAACGTTGTTGCCCACAGTGGTAAGGGTATAACATTTTTTAAACCCTGCCCTAACCCCGCCCTTTTCCCTCATTTTAATGTTAAAGTCATGATGCAATAATGGCCCATCGCGATTAGAAAAATGACTCCCTACATATGTGAAAAACAAGGAAATTATCATAGACATTTAGCTAACAAACTTGTAGTGGTATCTGAAATGCATGGTGCTTGTAAAAGGAACAGATTTTAGTTATTTTTGTGTTTTCTCATGATTTACTAGTATGTATTCTGGTATTTTCTTAATATTTCAGATAATTACACCTCCAGTATCAGAAGCACCGAGACAAAACCAGAGGAGGTCTGACAATCACTTTCTGAATAAGATAAGAAATGTTTTTCAAAGTTAAAATTAAGGCATTGAAACAAACTTGAAAGAAATTATTTTACTGTGGCACATGTTTGCAATGTACATGCATTCTAAAATAGCCTTTGAATTATTTTCCTGCACATAAAATAAATTATCAAAATATGGTGTTAGAGTTTGTTTTTGGGATAAGAGACAATGCCAAACAGCAGGTGACAGCACCATTCAGACCTACTCACTAACTTCTCTTCATTGATTAACCCATGGACGAACCCACTAGCAGCACTCATTTGTGGATTTACCAAAGAAAATAAAATTAGAAGTGGCCAAGGAGGTGTATGGCTTGCCACCTAGCACATCAGTTTTGCTTAGCCTGTGTTTTTTTCTTCTTTAAATGAAGCAGGTAAAGCATTTGTCTTTGCAATCAACTTGCTGATTAATATAGACTTCAAGACAAAGGGGTCTATGAAATAACATTTGACATAAATATAACTCATTGTACAATTAAGCTCTGGAAATCATTGATGGAGATTTGTGATAAAGGCAGTTTGTGTAGCTGGATATAAAAATGGTTTGGGCACGTTCTTGGAGGAAAAGTACATATACCATTATTAACCAGATAGATTTTGAGAAAGCCACTACTTATCCCTGGGCATTAGCAACATGAGATCTATCAAATATATGGGAATCCTGCTAGGTCCTTGGCCACTGTTGGAAATAGGATACTGGGCTCGATGGACACTCGGTCTGACCCAGTATTGCATATCTTATGTCCTTATGTTAGGGTTGTTTTATATATTCTAAAAATAGAGTGCTATGAAATAAGGCCTTATTGTGCACAATGAAACAGTCAGAAGTGATATTATCAAGAGTGCAATAAAATTATCACATCCGTCCTTCGCTTTGTTTTTATTTTATTTTTCCTGGGAAATCCAATGCTAGAACAAAAAATATCAGTGGCATAAAAACATTGTTATAATATACAGGAAAAAAATAAGTGGGCAAGCATTTTTCCACTGATTGTTCTTTTGTTAGAACATTGAAATTCTTAGGAAAAATAAAATAAAAACTGAAAATTAAGGTCCCAACATCTATACCAGGTGTCTCAAAACTTTGAAGGGAAGGGTAACATAGGTTATTTCAAATCACTGAAAGTGCCTGTTTGGGGATCCCTTTGATGTTTCCCAAGCTATGGAGGATAGAGACAAGCCTGGCCCTTTAAATAATTTGAAATGGGAGGCAGGAGGCACAGGGCACTGGGCAGGGTAAATGGTAATAATATTTCTAGAAGTTGGCATGTCTGCCTCCTGCCTTCCCCCTCCTCTATCCCCATCTCAAATCTCATTCAAACCCATCCCTTCCCTTCTCTCTCATTCACACTCCTTCCCTCTACTCTGTTCACTTTACTTATCCTTTTCTCTCCCTCTTTTACCTTTCCCATCTCTTCTCTCACCCATCTTCCCATTCATTCATTCATTCTTTTCCCTCTGTCTTACCCCTTTTTTCCTCACTCTTCTTCCCTCTCATCCCTCCCCTCAGATCACTCCTCTCCTTTCCCTTTCTCTTTTACCCATTCCTCTCACTTTTTCGCCCCCCATTCACTCCCCTCCTATTCCTTCCATTACCTCTCAACCCTCCACTCTCTCAATCCACCTCTCACTCATCTCTCTCCCCTCTCTTCCCCAACTCACCCCTTTTCTTTTTTTCCACTCCTCTCCTCTCTTGCTCCTCTCTCTCTCCCTCTATCACCTCTCCCACCTCTGCATCTTATTGATCTTCCCCTACATGCTTTTCAACAGCTGGGCCTGGCCTCCGTGCCATCGGTTTTCTCTCATGTAACTTGGGTCATGTTCTTCTCTCACTGGTGGGCCTTGCTTCCCTGCCAACAACTCTCTCAAGCACTGCTGGTCCTTCTTGCTCTGATCTTACTAGAACAGTCTAAGAAACATTTCCAGCTTTCCTGCCGCTACTGCTGGACTTGAGAAAGAAAACCCCCTCCACAGGCCAGATGGAACTGCAGAAAGGACATACTTAGTGGGCTGTAAAAACAGCTCCATGGTCCAGGTCCAGACTGCAACCTCTCGGAGATCTTTGATGCACAGATATGTAAATAAAGTAACATTACATATAAATAATATATGCAGGTTAATAGCATGGTATGTTCTCCTTACACACTATTTACAGTGGACTTGATAACTCAGAAAATGTAACACATGCTTCAAACCAGGAGAGATAGGGCATCCCAACAGAGAGGTTCCATTAAAAGCAAACATAGTCCATATGCCTATATGTAAAAAATCACTGAAGCTAATGATTTCCGAATTATCCCTAACAACTGAAAAGCAGGTTATTAATACAAACAAAAACACACTTTGAAATGTCTATATGCCAATGTCAGAAGTCTAAGAAGTAAGATGGGAGAGTTAGAGTGTATAGCAGCAAATGAGATTGACATAATTGGTGGAAGGAGGATAACCAATGGGTCAGTGCTATATCAGGGTACAAATTATATCGCAATGATAGGGAGGATCAACTTGGTGGGGGTGTGGCACTTTATGTCTGGGAGGGGATAGAGTCCAACAGGATAAAGATCATCCAAGAGACTAAATGCTCAGTAGAATCTATATGGGTAGAAATCCCATGTGTGTTGGGTAAGAGTATAATTATAGGAGTATACTACCATCCACCTAGACAAAATGTTCAGACATATGATGAAATGTTAAGAGAAATCAGGGAAGCTAACCAATTTGGCAGTATAATAATAGTGGGAGATTTCAATTACCCCAATATTGACTGGGTAAATGTAACATCAGGACTTGCTAGAGACATAAAGTTCCTGGATGTAATAAATGACTGCTTCATGGAGCATTTGGTTCAGGAACCAACAACAGACGGAGCTATTTTAGATTTAATTCTTAGTGGAACACAGGATTTGGTGAGAGAGGTAACGATTGTGGGGCCACTTGGCAACAGTGATCATAACATGATCAAATTTAAACTAATAACTGGAAGGGGGACAATAAGTAAATCTGCAGCTCTAACACTAAACTTTCAAAAGAGAAACTTTGATAAAATGAGGAAAATAGTTAGAAAAAAACAGAAAGGTGCAGCTGCAAAAGTTAAAAGTGTTCAACAGGCATGGACATTTTTTAAAAATACAATCCAAGAGGCACAGTCCATATGTATTCCATGCATCAAGAAAGGTGGAAGGAAGTCAAAACGATTACCATCAAGGTTAAAAGGTGAGGTGAAAGAGGCTATTTTAGCCAAAAAAAACATCCTTCAAAAATTGGAAGAAGGATCCATCTGAAGAAACTAGGATAAAACACAAGTATTGTCAAGGTACATGTAAAACATTGATAAGACAGGCGAAGAGAGAATTTGAAATGAAGTTGGCTATAGAAGCAAAAACTCATAATAAAAACTTTTAAAAATATGTCCAAAGCAAGAAACCTGTGAGGGAGTTGGTTGGACCATTAGATGACCGAGGGGTTAAAGGGGCTCTTAGGGAAGATAAAGCCATTGCAGAAAGACTAAATTAATTCTTTGCTTCCGTGTTTACTAATGAGGATGTTGGGGAGATACCAGTTCCGGAGATGGTTTTCAAGGGTGATGAGTCAGATGAACTGAAGAAAATCACTGTGAACCTGGAAGATGTAGTAGGCCAGATTGACAAACTAGAGTAGCAAATCACCTGGACTGGATGGTATGCATCCTAGGCTACTGAAAGGGAGAAGAAAAACTGATACTTCAAGCATTTCCAGCATAGCTCTCTGCTTCAACGGCAGGGGAGAAGAAAAACTGATACTTCACGTATATCCAGCATAGCTCTCTGCTTCAGCGGCAGGGGAGAAGAAAAACTGATACTTCACGCATATCCAGCATAGCTCTCTGCTTCAACAGCAGGGGAGAAAAACTGATACATCACGCATATCAAGCATAGCTTTCTGCTTCAACGACAGGGGAGAAGAAAAACTGATACTTCACGCATATCCAGCATAGCTCTCTGCTTCAACGGCAGGGGAGAAGAAAAACTGATACTTCACGCATATCCAGCATAGTTCCCTGCTTCAACGGCAGGGGAGAAGAAAAACTGATACTTCACGCATATCCAGCATAGCTCCCTGCTTCAACGGCAGGGGAGAAGAAAAACTGATACTTCACGCATATCCAGCATAGCTCTCTGCTTCAATGGCAGGGGAGAAGAAAAAAGGATTCGCACTCACAAAGCGAGGAGTAGCTGGCTTGTTACGGCGGTTACTACCCCAAACCAAATAAGCCTGATACTTCACTTTCAATGCATATCTAGCATAGCTCTCTGCTTCAACGGCAGGGGAGAAGAAAAACTGATACTTCACGCATATCCAGCATAGCTCTCTGCTTCAGCGGCAGGGGAGAAGAAAAACTGATACTTCACGCATATCCAGCATAGCTCTCTGCTTCAACAGCAGGGGAGAAAAACTGATACATCACGCATATCAAGCATAGCTTTCTGCTTCAACGACAGGGGAGAAGAAAAACTGATACTTCACGCATATCCAGCATAGCTCTCTGCTTCAACGGCAGGGGAGAAGAAAAACTGATACTTCACGCATATCCAGCATAGTTCCCTGCTTCAACGGCAGGGGAGAAGAAAAACTGATACTTCACGCATATCCAGCATAGCTCCCTGCTTCAACGGCAGGGGAGAAGAAAAACTGATACTTCACGCATATCCAGCATAGCTCTCTGCTTCAATGGCAGGGGAGAAGAAAAAAGGATTCGCACTCACAAAGCGAGGAGTAGCTGGCTTGTTACGGCGGTTACTACCCCAAACCAAATAAGCCTGATACTTCACTTTCAATGCATATCTAGCATAGCTCTCTGCTTCAACGGCAGGGGAGAAGAAAAACTGATACTTCACGCATATCCAGCATAGCTCTCTGCTTCAATGGCAGGGGAGAAGAAAAACTGATACTTCACGCATATCCAGCATAGCTCTCTGCTTCAACGGCAGGGGAGAAGAAAAACTGATACTTCACGCATATCCAGCATAGCTCCCTGCTTCAACGGCAGGGGAGAAGAAAAACTGATACTTCACGCATATCCAGCATAGCTCTCTGCTTCAACGGCAGGGGAGAAGAAAAAAGGATTCGCACTCACAAAGCGGGGAGTAGCTGGCTTGTTACGGCGGTTACTATCCCAAACCAAATAAGCCTGATACTTCACTTTCAATGCATATCTAGCATAGCTCTCTGCTTCAACGGCAGGGGAGAAGAAAAACTGATACTTCACGCATATCCAGCATAGCTCTCTGCTTCAACGGCAGGGGAGAAGAAAAACTGATACTTCACGCATATCCAGCATAGCTCTCTGCTTCAACGGCAGGGGAGAAGAAAAAAGGATTCACACTCACAAACCGGGGAGTAGCTGGCTTGTTACGGTGGTTACTACCCCAAACCAAATAAGCCTGATACTTCACTTTCAATGCATATCTAGCATAGCTCTCTGCTTCAACGGCAGGGGAGAAGAAAAACTGATACTTCACGCATATCCAGCATAGCTCTCTGCTTCAACGGCAGGGGAGAAGAAAAACTGATACTTCACGCATATCCAGCATAGCTCTCTGCTTCAATGGCAGGGGAGAAGAAAAAAGGATTCGCACTCACAAAGCGGGGAGTAGCTGGCTTGTTACAGTGGTTACTACCCCAAACCAAATAAGCCTGATACTTCACTTTCAATGCATATCCAGCATAGCTCTCTGCTTCAACGGCAGGGGAGAAGAAAAACTGATACTACATGCATATCCAGCATAGCTCCCTGCTTCAATGGCAGGGGAGAAGAAAAACAACCAATAAGGGCTGAATAACATAGTCTGGGTAAAACAAATAAGCATGGGTGTAGCTTGCTTATCGCGGCGGTTACTTCCCCTACTAACCCTAACTAATCAAGCTTGATATTTCACTTGGATGCAGCTCCATCACTGCTCTCTACATTAATGGTGGGGGTGGAAGGGAAATAGAACCAAAGAGCTAAGAGAAACAGATAAGTATGAGAAAAAAATGTGTGAAGCTTGCTGGGCAGACTGGATGGGCCGTTTGGTCTTCTTCTGCTGTCATTTCTATGTTTCTATGAACTAAAAAATGAAATTTCTGATCTATTAGTTAAAATTTGTAACCTATCATTAAAATCATCCATTGTACCTGAAGACTGGAGGGTGGTCAATGTAACCCCAATATTTAAAAAAGACTCCAGGGGCGATCCAGGTAACTATAGACCAGTGAACCTGACTTCAGTGCCGGGAAAAATAGTGGAAACTATTCTCAAGATCAAAATCGTAGCACATATATAAAGACATGGTTTAATGGAACACAGTCAACATGGATATACCCAAGGGATATCTTGCCTAACAAATCTACTTCATTTTTTTGAAGGGTTTAATAAACATGTGGATAAAGGTAGATGTAGTGTATTTGGATTTTCAGAAGGCGTTTGACAAAGTCCCTCATGAGAGGCTTTTAAGAAAACTAAATAATCATGGGATAGGAGGCATTGTCCTTTCCTGGATTACAAACTGGTTAAAAGACAGGAAACAGAGAGTGGATTAAATGGTCAATTTTCTCAGTGGAAAAGGGTAAACAGTGGAGTGCCTCAGGGATCCGTACTTGGACCGGTGCTTTTCAATATATATATACATGATCTGGAAAGGAAAACAACAAGTGAGGTTATCAAATTTGCAGATGATACAAACTTATTCAGAGTAGTTAAATCACAAGTGGATTATGATGCATTACAGGAGGATCTTGCAAGACTGGAAGATTGGGCATCCAAATGGCAGATGAAATTTAATGTGGACAAGTGCAAGGTGTTGCATATAGGGAAAAATAACTCTTGTTGTAGTTACACGATGTTAGGTTCCAAATTAGGAGCTACCACCCATGAAAAAGATCTAGGCATCATAGTGGATAATACTTTAAAATCATCGGCTCAGTGTGCTGCAGCAGTAAAAAAAAGCAAACAGAATGTTAGAAATTATTAGGAAGGGAATGGTTAATAAAACAGAAAATGTCATAATGCCTCTATATCGCTCCATAGTGAGACCGCACCTTGAATACTGTGTACAATTCTGGTCGCCGCATCTCAAAAAAGATATAGTTGCGAGGGAGAAGGTACAGAGAAGGGCAACCAAAATGATAAAGGGGATGGAACAGCTCCCCTATGAGGAAAGGCTGAAGAGGTTAGGGCTGTTTAGCTTGGAGAAGAGACGGCTGAGGGGAGATATGATAGAGGTCTTTAAGATCATGAGAGGTCTTGAACGAGTAGATGTGAATCGGTTATTTACACTTTCGAATAATAGAAGGACTAGGGGGCATTCCATGAAGTTAGCAAGTAGCACATTTAAGACTAATCGGAGAAAATTCTTTTTCATTCAACGCACAATAAAGCTCTGGAATTTGTTGCCAGAGGATGTGGTTAGTGCAGTTAGTTAGTGTAGCTGGGTTCAAAAAAGGTTTGGATAAGTTCTTGGAGGAGAATTCCATTAACGGCTATTAATCAAGTTTACTTAGGGAATAGCCACTGCTATTAATTGCATCAGTAGCATGGGATCTTCTTAGTGTTTGGGTAAGAGTATAGGTTCTTGTGGCCTGGTTTGGTCTCTGTTGGAAACAGCATGCTGGGCTTGATGGACCCTTGGTCTGACCCAGCATGGCAATTTCTTATGTTCTTATGAGAGCTCCGGTGCGGAGAGTAACTGGAATGGTTTGGCAAGTCACGTCGCCCAGCAAGGGCTCTCCATGAATGGAGGACAACAGTAGTGGATCTTTGAATTTGATGAGGGGGATCCTCAAGTAAACCACTAAACATCTGAGAATGAAGTTGCATCCTGCCCCTGAATTCACCAGGGTAGGAGTCTGAACCGTGACTGGTCCGTAGGTCAAGGAGACTGCAAGAGAGAGTGGTGGAGAGAGCGTAGTATGGCCTAAGAACAGTCTCCTGCAGGACTTAGGCCTGTCCGTTTTCCAGATGAACGGAGCATGTAGAGACATCATGGCCAGGTTGACCACAGTACATGCAAAGGCCGCGCGTTTTCTGGAGTCTTCTCTCTTTGGAAGTCACACGTCTATGACCAAGTTACATCGGTTCATCTTTATCAGCAGCAGGGATTACTGGAACCATCTGAGGTGCAGATATAGAACTAGTCTGTTTCAACCCAGGTAACACCTTAGGCCGGAGTTCCTTCACCTTGTCCCGGAGCCGGTGATCAATCCGAGTGGCCAACGCTACTAATTCGTCCAGCGAGTCAGGTGTTTCGCGAGCAGCCAGCTCGTCCTTTAAATGGGTATCCAGGCTTCTGCAAAAGAGTCTTGAGACATTTGGGGTCCCAGCAGAGTTCCGTCGCAAGAGTTTTGAACTCTATGGCAAATTCAGCCAATGATCTGTTGCCTTGCCCAGCAGAACTGGCTACAGAAGTTTGAGCAGGGTCATCGAAAACGGATTTAAACAAGTCCATAAATCCTTCCATGTCCTGCAAAATGGAGTCCTTGCATTCCCACAAGGTAGATGCCCAAGACAAGACCCTACCATCCAAGTAGGAAAGGATGTAGGTAGTCTTAGAGAGAGCCATAGGAAATAAAGATGGCTGTAAGACAAAATTCATGCAGCACCGGTTTTAGAAGCCCCGGGTCTTCTGGATTTCTCCGGAGAAGCGGATTGGAGCTGCCAGTGGTACAGCAGTCTTTAAAGTTACCTCCTGTAACTGACCTTCATGGTTGGAAGCTGTGCCTTGAACCTTCCATGTGTGTAGCTGATGAAATGTTGAAGTAAGTTTCTCCAAAGCATCTTGCTGCTTCACAAAGCACAGGGCCAGGCCCGGTATGGCCTGCAAGGCATTGAGTTGTGCCGGATCCATGGAGTTAGCAATCTGTTAGTGTTTGAGATAGTTGTGGGTGGATCCTTGGGCCGGTGGCAGATGACCACGCCCCCAGGGGAAGATCCCGAGAGGGACCACCAGTCAGGCTCAGAGTTTGGAGACAGACACACACTAGTTCTTTTATTAGGGGTGTGCATCCGTTTTCCACGAATTTGTAATCCGCAACTTATTTTGTCCTATCTGTTAAATACATGGGGAGGCGAAATGCATCGCGACTCCCCATGTATTTAACAGATTTCTGTTTTATTCGGCGCGCCCAGCAGCGCTCGCTTTTCTTCGCCCCCATTAGCTGCTTGCTACCTAGGATTACCACAAAATGGGGCGCCCCTGCGGTAACCACGCCAACCTGTCTGACCCTTTCCTGTGAGTCGCAGTGACTCACAGGAAAGGGTCGGACAGGTCGGCATGGATACCGGAACGCAGCGTATCTGCGCTGACATTTTCTGAGCAGCACTGAATGCAGCCAATAGAGCTGTCATTCAGTGCTCTCTGTGGATTTTACTGATGAGCCAGGAGTATATAAACATCAGCAAGAGGAGCCACGCAGTTATTTCCAGCGATGCTGTGGGGAGTTGGGCTGCTGGGTGGAAGAGGGAGCAGGCAGAACTGATAGAGAATAGATAGGCTAGCTAAGGAAAGAAAAATGTTCTTTATTTTGCTGTAGTGCCAGGGTCAGTTACAGACACTACTATTCCTGTTTCTTTCAAGCTGTTTATTTTGGTCATTTCTGACTGAGAAGAGAAGCTGTGCTAGGTCAGCTAGCACTGACCAGTGACCACCATTTACCATTTAGGGTGTTGGGCTGGCTTGGAGAGATATATTATTTTCAATTTCATCCATTTTTCTGGAGTGACAAAAATTCCAGCTTTTTAAACTGATTTTTTTTAATTCCAATTACTTAGTCTCTCAGTGCACTGGGCTTCACTGGAAAGTTTAACAGGCTGGGTCTGTGCGGTCAAGTGCCCAGGCAGTGGGCCTCTTTTGTGCTTACAAGCAAACAGCTTCTGTATGCACGCCACACACATTAGTGCACAGCCAGGCACCGTGACAGTGGGCAGTGGGCATTTTAAACAGACTGATCCTAAGTATTTGGTTGGGTCTGTGCAGTCAAGTGCCCGGGGAGTCTGCCTCTTTTGTGATTACAAGCAAGCAGCTTCTGTGTGCACGCCACACACATTGGTGCACTGCCAGGCAGCGTGACAGTGGGCAGTGGGCATTTTAAACAGATTGAACCTTATTATTCAGTGGGTCTGTGCAGTCAAGCGCCCGGGGAGTCTGCCTCTTTTGTGCTTACAAGCAAGCAGCTTCTGTGTACACGCCACACACATTGGTGCACAGCCAGGCACCGTGACAGTGGGCAGTGGGCATCTTAAACAGACTGATCCTAAGTATTTGGTTGGGTCTGTGGAGTCAAGCGCTCGGGGAGTCTACCTCTTTTGTGCTTACAAGCAAGCAGCTTCTGTGTGCACGCCACACACATTGGTGCACAGCCAGGCACCATGACAGTGGCCAGTGGGCATTTTAAACAGACTGAACCTTATTATTGTGGGACAGTGGGCAGTGTTACTACTCAGTGACATAAAATCTATAACGTCAGGGAAGGAGAGATGCAATCGAGTGATTGGGACTGGCAGAGGAGGCACCCCAAAAGACACTAGTGCAACACCACCAGTACAGCTAAAAAGGCAACTGTCGCAATCTAAACTCTTTGTAGGGGATGGCAGTTCCATGCCAAAAAACCCGAAATCTGACCATGATACATCGGCATCGCCACCACTTGTTTCTGGCCCTGTAGTTTTGGAGGAGAGGGAAGGGGAGGCAGAGTCATGCCCAACAAAATGTAGACACCCAAAAGCAGCAGGGGGATAGAACTCTCGACTAACACTTAGCGTTCACAAGGTAGCGCAGTCACTGTTAGCTTCTGATTCAGATGAAGAATCTTCTTGTGTGGGATTCTCATCAGAAACGGAAGAAGTAATAGCTGACGAATCTTCGGTAGAATCAGTTAGTCCTGTCTTAGCCTCCAGAAATGTGCAGCAGGGGAGAGATGACAGTGATATCGAGAAGGAGGAAGAGCAGTCAGTACAGGCACAGAGGGTGACTGATGATACCCCCTCTGGCATTGCTTCTCAGGGTGCACCCACTACCTCAACTCCAGTACCTGCATCCACCCCCAAGGTGTTAGAGAGGGGAGGATCATGAAAGACATCTCCGATCTGGGAACACTTTAAAGTGACGGAAGACCTGCGTTATGCTCGGTGTAATTACTGTGCCAGGGATATTAGCAGAGGCAAGCAAATGGGACATCTATCTAATTTTGGCATGAACCAACATATGAAGAGGCAACACCCAACAAGATTACTGCCATCTGGGGATGGTGGCAGTTCCAGTCGGGGGACCCCTTCCAATCAGTGTGCAGTGGTAGGAAAGCAGCAGAGTCAGCCCACGCCCTCATACCCTTCTAGCAGTCAGGCGGCAGGCCAGCAACCCCCTGACATGTGGCAGAAGCGACAATCCACCATGGAGGAAATGGGGTGGAGTGCGGTAACGCTATCCCTGGGTAGGAGGCAGGCAGCCTCAAAAGTTGTAACCAGGAGCATTGGGGAAATGATTGCCCTTGATGACCAGCCCTTGCAGCTAGTGCAGAATGTGGGTTTCAAGAGTTTTTTGAAGGTCGTACTTCCAAATTGCAAAATCCCGTGCAGAACCACATTTAGTAGAAAGGTCAGCCCAAGCCTGTACAAGCAGTGTCGCAGTCGCATTCAAGCACTGCTAGCTAAGGCAGACGGAAGAGTGCATTTCACCTGCAATATCTGGACCGCCATGAATGCTTCACACTCTTACCTCTCTCTGACAGCACACTGGTGGGACATGGCTGAGGCAGGGGCAGCCAGCAGCTCTATTACTGAAGAAGTATCAGGGTGGAGGTGGGCTTTACTGCACACCCACCTGACGGACCAGGCCCATACTGCAGCCAATATACTAGCATGCATCAGAAAGATGCTGGAGGGCTGGCAACTATACCAGCGAGACAGGAAAATGCAGGAAGGGTTCTTTGTCACAGACAATGGTGCAAACATGGTTAAGGCAATAACCGATGGGTGGTTTAAGAACATCTGATGTTTTGCACACACTCTGCACCTGGTAGTAAAGTCAGCTCTGGGCTTGGAGTCCAATGACAAGGAGAATGAATACCTGCATAGGTTAATACAGAAGTGCAGTAACATAGCAGCACACTTCCACAGAAGTGTCAAGGCGGGGCAGGTTCTCCGACAAAAGCAGACTGATTTGGATATGCCTCACAAGCATCTCATTCAAGACATTGCCACCCGGTGGAATTCCACCTTTATGATGCTGGAGAGGTTACTGGAGCTGCAGATACCCCTTCATGAACTTTCTGGTACAATAGACATAGGTGTGCAGAATCCCCTAGGGCATCATGATTGGTTAGTCATGAGTCAGCTGGTAAAAATCCTGCAGCCCTTCAAGGATGTCACGGAGGAGCTGAGTTCCAGAAGTGCCACCTTGGCTGACATCATCCCTATAGTTAAATTCCTGGATGAACATTTGGAGGCCTTTAAACGGGAAGAGGGAATGACTGCTGAGGTGCTGCAGTGTCTGGACATTTTGCAGCAGCAGGTGAAAGACAGAATAAGGCCTTTAACAGACGACCGCACATACATGCTCACCTCTGTCTGTGATCCTCGTGTGAAAGGTAAACTCGCCCTACAGACCAATTGTCTGTCATTTGTGAAGGAGCTGCTGTTAGCAAAGGTCCGTGAACAGAGCGCCATAGGCGGAGACAGATTAGGCTTGAAGCAGAGGTGGAAACAGCAGGCACGTCAGAGAGTTGTGCTGCTAGCCCAAGCAGGAGCAGCACTGTGTCAGCGACAGATAGTACCTCCTCCTCCATGTCAGAACTCCCAAGGCATGTTGGCCATAAAGATTCATCAGTTGTGCAATGGGCGAGAGAGAAAGCAGCTGGATTGATTGACTCTGAGCCCGCCCAAGCACAGGAGGAGACAGCAGCACAGCTGTTTGTGACACGATATCTCTCAGAGCCGATATAGAAAATGCAGACAGATCCGCTGGCATATTGGGCACACAACTCCACTGTCTGGCCACACCTAGCCAAAGTGGCTCAGCAATATCTGTCATGTCCACCAACCAGTGTGCCCAGTGAACGTGTCTTTTCAATGACAGGGGACATCATGAGCCCTAACCGCTCAAGGCTGGCACCAGAGTTGATGGAAATGCTAGTGTTTTTGAAAGTAAACCTGCCTTTGCTTGGGTTTCCAAATTTTCCCTGTGAATGGCAAGATGAATAAAAGCAATTCAAAGCCTTGCAGCAGCTCCAATTGCCTCCTATGCTCCAGATAATATAAGCACTGCAGCACATGTACCTGACATGAATCGCTGTGCCTGACCGTCAACTGTCCAGGCCTTGGGTTCCTACAAGTGTTTGACCTCGATTGTTGTGCCTGTTCATCCAGGCGTTATGTTCCTACCAGTGTTTGACCTCGATTACTGTGCCTGGTCATCCAGGCCTTGTGTTTCTACCAGTGTTTGACCTCGATTGCTGTGCCTGTTCATCCAGGCCTTGTGTTCCTACCAGTGTTTGACCTCGATTGCTGTGCCTGTTCATCCAGGCCTTGTGTTCCTACAAGTGTTTGACCTCCATTGCTGTGCCTGTACATCCAGGCCTTGTGTCCCTAGGTGGGATTGACCTCTGTCCTCGACTGCTTTGCCTGTCAGTCCGGGCCTTCTGTTCCTACTGGTGTTTGACTTTGATTGTTGTGCCTGTTCATCCAGGCCTTGTGTCCCTAGGTGGGATTGACCTCGATTGCTGTGCCTGTCAGTCCAGGCCTTGTGTTCCTACAAGTGTTTGACCTCCATTGCTGTGCCTGTTCATCCAGGCCTTGTGTTCCTACCAGTGTTTGACCTCGATTTCTGTGCCTGTTCATCCAGGCCTTGTGTCCCTAGGTGAGATTGATCTCTTTCCTCGATTGCTGTGCCTGTTCATCCAGGCCTTGTGTCCCTAGGTGGGATTGACCTCTGTCCTCGACTGCTGCGCCTGTTCATCCAGGCCTTGTGTCCTACAAGGGTTTCACTTAGATTGTATGCCCTCTGGGGATAGGGAAATACCTACAGTACCTGAGTGTAATCAACTATGAAGTGCTGGAAACATTTTAAAATAAGAATATAAATAAATTAAGAAAAAAGAATTACTATCCCTGTCCATCCAGGCCTTGTGTCCCTAGGTGAGACTGACCTCTGTCCTCGACTGCTGCGCCTGTCCATCCAGGCCTTGTGTCCTACAAGGTTTCACTTAGATTGTACGCCCTCTGGGGATAGGGAAATACCTACAATACCTGAGTGTAATCAACTATGAAGTGCTGGAAACATTTTAAAATAAGAATATAAATAAATTAAGAAAAACAAATTACTGTCCCTGTCCATCCAGTCCTTGTGTCCCTAGGTGAGATTGACCTCTGTCCTCGACTGCTGTGCCTGTCAGTCCAGGCCTTGTGTTCCTACAAGTGTTTGACCTCCATTGCTGTGCCTGTTCATCCAGGCCTTGTGTTCCTACCAGTGTTTGACCTCCATTGCTGTGCCTGTTCATCCAGGCCTTGTGTTCCTACCAGTGTTTGACCTCCATTGCTGTGCCTGTTCATCCAGGCCTTGTGTTCCTACCAGTGTTTGACCTCCATTACTGTGCCTGTCCATCCAGGCCTTGTGTCCTACAAGGGTTTCACTTAGATTGTATGCCCTCTGGGGATAGGGAAATACCTACAGTACCTGAGTGAAATCAACTATGAAGTGCTGGAAACATTTTAAAATAAGAATATAAATAAATTAAGAAAAAAAAATTACTATCCCTGTCCATCCAGGCCTTGTGTCCCTAGGTGGGATTGACCTCTGTCCTCGACTGCTGTGCCTGTCAGTCCAGGCCTTGTGTTCCTACAAGTGTTTGACCTCCATTGCTGTGCCTGTTCATCCAGGCCTTGTGTCCCTAGGTGGGATTGACCTCTGTCCTCAACTGCTGTGCCTGTCATTCCAGGCCTTGTGTTCCTACAAGTGTTTGACCTCCATTGCTGTGCCCATTCATCCAGGCCTTGTGTCCTTAGGTGGGATTGACCTCTGTCCTCGACTGCTTTGCCTGTCAGTCCGGGCCTTGTGTTCCTACAAGTGTTTGACCTCGATTGCTTTGCCTGTCAGTCCAGGCCTTGTGTTTCTACCAGTGTTTGACCTCGATTGCTGTGTCTGTTCATCCAGGCCTTGTGTCCCTAGGTGGGATTGACCTCTGTCCTCGACTGCTGTGCCTGTTCATCCAGTGCTTGTGTTTGTACAAGTGTTTGACCTCGATTGCTGTGCCTGTTCATCCAGGCCTTGTGTCCCTAGGTGGGATTGACCTCTGTCCTCGACTGCTGTGCCTGTCCATCCAGGCCTTGTGTCCTACAAGGGTTTCACTTAGATTGTATGCCCTCTGGGGATAGAGAAATACCTACAGTACCTGAGTGTAATCATCTATGAAGTGATGGAAATGTTTGAAAATAAGAATATAAATACATTAAGAAAAAAAAATTACTATCCCTGTCCATCCAGGACTTATGCCCCTAGGTGGGATTGACCTCTGTCCTCGACTGCTGTGCCTGTTCATCCAGGCCTTGTGTCCCTAGGTGGGATTGACCTCTATCCTCGACTGCTTTGCCTGTCAGTCCGGGCCTTGTGTTCGTACAAGTGTTTGACCTCGATTGCTCTGCCTGTTCATCCAGCCTTGTGTTCCTGCAAGTGTTTGACCTCGATTGCTGTGCCTGTTCATCCAGGCCTTGTGTTCCTACAAGTGTTTGACCTCTACGGTACAAAGTCAACATAGGTTGATATTGCAGATTTGGACTTGAGAAGCAGTATTCTTATTTCTGAGAGCTCTTCAAGTTCCTTTGTCATCAGCTGAAGTGCGTAAGTACAGTCGGAATTCACTAGACGCCAACGGAATTCACTAGATGCCAACAATATTCACTAGATGCCAACGGAAACACCCCACTCTAGGGGTGAACCCATTCTAGGGAGTCCTTTCTTGAACAAAGGAAAGGGAACTCTCTCCTGGGACAGCCTGTCTTTCCCCTATCAAAACCACAGGGACCAGACTACCCTCCACTCTGCCAGCCTGTCTTGCCCCTATCAGCTTTCTGCCACTCTGCTTTGCTGCCATACACCAGATGACTCACTTTACTCCTTGTGGTGTTCTTGCCACTCTCATGGTTCTTCAGTGTGTTGGTGCTAGTCTATCTGCTTGCTATGTTCCCCCTTCATTGTCCTGTTGGATGTCAATGCCACTTGTCTTGCCGCTTTGCCTGTCGTGCTGCCTTCGATGGTTCATGCATCTGCTATCGGTGCTCTCTTTTGAAGCTATGGTGTGTTTTTGACATTCTCACTGCTGCTTTGTGCCTCTGTTAAAGCACTCTTGCCACTTCTGGTACCCCTTTGCACCTTTCCACTGCCTTAGGCTATTCATGCCACTTTGGTGCCACTTTGCCACAGTCTAAGTACCTTGGAGCTCTTTTGTTGTTGTTGTGATGATTGCTCTCCAGAAGTTTTATGACAATTGATAAGAAAACCCCAATTCTGCAGCCAAAAATAGGCTGGAAATCCTTCCCCCATTGACTTTAATGGGAACCGGAAAACGTATTGACAGATCGACGTATGGAATTCTCCATACATCCGTATGGAACGGAAATGACCCCCCACGAATACGTATCATGAATGCAACGAAAATTTTTGGGCTGCACATCCCTATCTTTTATTAAACAGTATATTGAACCACCAGAACTGGCAGTAGTGAGCTGGAAGCACCCGGCTGGGCTGTAGTCCCTCAGATTCTGGAACAGCAATCCTGGATATCTGTGCTGTAGAGAAACTGAATATAGTGAGTAGGCAGGGTTATCTTGATGGTAACACTCACACAATAGTCTCTTAGAAGCAGCCCAGGAGCTGGAAATTATTTAAGCCCTCGAGGAGCGAGTACCTGGTTCCAGGGAACGCTCTGAGAGAGAGATGGTAACTCACTGGTATTGTAGGCAGCGAAGACTTCCTGTCAGAGTCCGGGAACGTGGGCCCTTGAGGAGCGAGTACCGGTTCCAGACTGCGACCTGAGGAGCAGGTACCTCTGGTAAAGTCCGAGGAGGCAGAGTAGTAAGGTATGTGGAGAGCGAATCCTATCCACAGCGATACCTGGAGAAAGCTAGAAACCTTTCCTTTCCTTTGCTAACTCGATTAGTTAGCGAATTCAGAGACCTTAAGTATCCGGTGAGGATGACGTCATCTCAAGGGGATGCCCCTGAGGTTAGCGCCACTGTTGGTACTTGAGTCGGGGCCATGCCATGCGCACCTCCTTAGGCTTCTGTGAAACATGGTGGAGTGCAGCGTCTGGCCGGTCAGGGGACACCGGAGCAGGTCGGCAAGATGACACCGCGGCGGCCAATCTTCCATCAAGTAAAGATGGAGTCGCCAAAGAGGTAAGGTGGGCGTAGTGGAGACGTGGGGCAGCGACAGTCACAACATACACACTAAATCAAAATAGTGTGCACTAAATAGAGTGGAGACAAAGGTTAGAGGCAAAGGCTGGCTGCATCATTTTGAAAGATGGTGTAACTGCCCAGAGTCTAGGGGATGCTCCGGGCCCCACTAAACTCCTGGAATGCCCACTATACTACCAGGGATGTTGTCTATGGTAAGCAGAGGGCACAAGGTTGGGGGGGGGGGTGTCAATAAACTACAAGGACTTCTAAGTATGGAGGGCTGGATTGGGGTATAGGCTGGCTGCTATGTGGGAGGTTTAAAATGAGAGGGAAGGGTTGTATCCCAGGGGTTGAGTACTATTTGAAAGGAGAAGGGTTTGGGTAGGGGAATAGGGAATGGGGCATTGCTATTTGATTGTAAACATTGATTTTGTTTTTTACTTTTAAGCAGCCTCTACAGTCAGCGACGAGATAGACGAGATCCTCTCAGACTCCCAGAAGGGTATTTTACATGGCTGGGGAGGGTGTTTTGGGCCATTGTGGTCCTTTAAATTTTATGCTGGAGCATCAGGATGATGCTCCAACCAAAATGTTGGAGCAAAATGTTGGAGCAAAATGTTGGAGCATCAGGATGATGCTCCAACCAAAATGTTACTTACAAATCCTGAGTTGTAGCTAACATTTTGGCAAATAACATGATGTAATTTATTTTTTGAAAGCCTCATTATTGAATTTGCATTAACTTTGCTTTTCTTGAGCTGCTTTGCATGCATTGAATATTTTATGCATACAAAATAGATCATTACAATAGGGGTGGGTATGGGGGCAAAATATTTCATGATATTGCTGTAATTTGATTGCACTAATTCCATTTATCTGTATTTCTCAGCTCTCTACTATTTGGCACACCTTGCCACTCTGGTTTTCAGGATTGCCAAAATAAATATGCATGAGATAGATTTGCATACTTTGGGAATGCAGTATATTCAAATCTATTTATTGCATATTCATTATGGATATCCTGAAAAACAGACCAGTTGGGTATGCCTCCAGGAAGGTTTGGGAAACACTGCACTAATTGGAAATAAAAATTTCCTGAAAGCAAATAAAATAATGAAACAAATGGGGAAAACCTAAATGAAAATGAAAAAAAAAAACCCACAAAATGTTTTCAGTTGTGCATTCGTATTGAAATCTCCAAAATTCTATTGCATAGTAGGGATGTGCATTCATTTGAAACAAATGGGCAAAACATAATGAATTAGCCCATATTTGTTTCAATCAAGGTCCCACAAAATAAATGAAGGGACCCATGAATGAAACAAATAATATTTGTCTCAATCTATATGTTTCCCATATATTTCTATGGACCATTGAAATCCATGGCTCTGTTCTAAGTAAATAAATAGGTGCAGTTAATTAAGCAACCAGTTCTTGCCTGTGTGACTTCACTACCTTGTCAGAGCCTTTCCAGAGTGGAGGTAGGACAAGTTGGCACAGAAACTAGTCAGAAGTCAAATCATTGTAGTGTGCAGCATTTTTTAACTAGCTTATAGCTATTAACTAAATCAAATAATGCTGAAGTCCACCCACTGCAAAGTCTGTGCCTGTGCAAGAAACTTTATATTTCCTCTCTAGCTCTTGGCAGAGAAGGACATGCTACTAGAAGAAACTCTCACAGTTTTAAAAAAGCTGAAAAACATTTTGATTTGGCACTGGTAAAAGGCTGCTTCTGATTATTTCTATGCTGCAATGGTCTCATGCACTCACTGTGCCAGAAGAAGAGGCAGTGTACTGCTCCTAATTTTGATTTTTCTCTTTGTTAGGGAAGGGTCAGGGAGACAGTGAGGAGAATAAGATTACAGTTGCATCAGTGCTAGTGATTTTATCTGTGTCTCTCTGGGCACCAGTGAAGTGAGTAATTTACACTCAGAGATTGAAGAGAAGAATCTTATAAGATTGACAGTACTTTTTGTCTGTAAATGTGTAAACGTTTTTTGATTGTGGAGTCGGTCAACACCAGTGCATACAACACAGCACATGTACACTGGAATCCATAGGACTGAAAGATCGGAGGCAGCATGGTTTTTACTAGAGATAGATCTTGTCAGACGAAACTGAACAATTTCTTTGATTGGGTGACCAGAGAGCTGAATCAAGGGAGCTAGATGTAGTGTATTTGGATTTCAGTAAGACCTTTGACATGGTTCCACCCTTGATATAAGACATAGAATGATTGACTGGGTTAGAAACTGTGTGAGTGGGAGGCAGTAAAGGGTAGTGGTAAATGGAATTTTCATTAAAGAGAAGAGTATTATTATCAGTGTGCCTCAGGGATTGATCCTTGAACCAGATCTTTTCAACATTTTGGTAAGTGACATAGTGGAAGGATGTTGAGGAAAGTTTGTTTTTTGTAATGATGATACCCAAATCTATAATAGGGTAGACATCCAGGAATGTGTGGAAAACATGAGGAGAGATCTGGCAAAATGCAAAGAATGGTCTAGAGCAGTGGTTCTTAACCTAGTCCTTGGGGCACACCTAGCCACTATGAATATGCATGATATAGATTTGCATATAATGGAGGCAGTTCATGGAAATCTATCTCATACATATTTATTATGGATATCCTGAAAATATGACTTGCTGAGTGCATCCAGAGGACTGGATTGAGAGCCAGTGTCTGGGGTCTGGCAGTTAAGATTTTTTACTTTAAAATGCAGAGTAATGTAGTTAGGATGCAAAATCTCAAGGGAGAGATACAGTACTAGAGGTGAAATTTTAAGCACAAAGTAAGAGCGAGATCTGGGGGTAATTGTAGCTGATGATCTTAAGGTGGCCAAACAGATAAACAAAACAATGGTAAAAGCAAGAAACATGCTTGGCTTCATAGGGGGAAGAATAGTCAGCAGAAAAAGGGAGGTGATATTGCCCCTGTATATGCCTCTAGTGAGCCCTCATTTTGAATTCTGTGTAAAATTCTGAAGACCGCAGCTTCAAAAGGATATAAACAGAATGGAGTCGGTCCAGGATGTTGTAACTAACTAAAATGGTCAGTGGTCTTCGTTGTAAAGCATATGTAAAGCAAAGATCTAAACATGTACACCCTAGAAGAAAAGCAAGATAGGGAAGATATGATAGTGACATTTTGAGTATCTTAAAGGTTTCCATGCACAGTAGGTGAGTCTCTTTCAACAGAAAAGAGGCTCTAGTACAAGGGATCAAAGGATGAGAGTGAAAGGAAGTAGACCTGTGAGTAATCTTAGGAAATATTTCTTTACTGATATGATGGTAGATGCATGGAACTGTTAGGATGGTTGAAAAGGAGAAGAGTGTTCCCCAAGCTGATCTTGGCCTCCTTCAGCAGACAAGTGGCAGACCAGCAGCCCTTTGTCATTTGTCAAGAGACAGGCAGCAACAAAAATTGTATTGAGGAGCATTGGAGAAATGATTGCCCTTGATAACCAGCCCCCCAGGTAATGAAGAACATGGGTTTTAAGCATTTGCTGCAGGTGTTAGCCCCAAATTACAAAATCCCTACCAGGATCACATTTAGCAGAAAGGCCATCCTCAGCCTTTATAACCATTGCTGTAACATATCAAGGTGCTTCTGGCTAAGGCAGAGTGGAGTATCGTGCATTTCACCACTGACATCTGGACAACCAAGAATGCTATGCACTCTTAATTCTTTCTGATAGCACATTGGTGGGTCCTGGCAGAGGCAGAGGCAGACAGCAGATCTAGCAGGGACCAAACATCAGCGTGCAGGGGGGCTTTACATTACACCCAGTGTATGGATGGCCCCCATACCTTGTTATATATTCTAACAGCCATAAAAGAGATACTGGAGGGTTGGCAACTAGAAAGGAGAGCAAGAAGTTTTAAATGCAGATTTCTTTATAATAGACAATGGTACAAATATAATAAAAGCAGTACACAATGGGAGTTTCCAGGGCATCCAGTTTTATGCACACTCACTGCATCTGGTAGTGAAGAGTGCTCTAGGGCTGGGGGTCCAAGGACCATGGGAATGATTTCCTACAGGAGCTGATAGAGAAGTAAAGGAAAATAGGGCACTTCCATAGAAGCATGAAGACGAGATCTTCTCCAGAAAAAGCAGGAAGAATTGGGGATGCCTCATAAAAGTCTCATTCAAGATATTGGTACCTGCTGAAATTCCACATATATGATATTACAGAGGACAGTGGAATAGTATGCACTGTTTTATAATCTGTCTCTGGGAAAAGAGATAGATGTGCATTCCCCCTGGGGCAACATGATTGGGCAGTCAGCTGGTAGAAATGCTTTTTGGATGTCACGAAGGGCCTGAATTCCAGAAATTCCACCCTGGGGGGTGGGTCAGCCCTATAGTAAATAACCTGGAGGAAAAAGTTGGAGGGCTTCCATCAGCAAGAGGTAATGAAAGTAGAAGAGTTGTAGTTTCTGGACTCCTTGTAGCAGAAGGTGGAAGAGAGAATGAAACCATTCAAGGAAGAGCATACATAGTTTGTGGTCCAAGGGCAAAAGGGAATCACACTCTCCAGTCCCAGTATCTCACATTCATGAAAGAGATGTTGGTAGAGAAGATCTGTTAATTGGAACACCAGAGCCAGAGGTAGAATATCCAGTTTATAAAGGATGGAGATTTAATACAGGTTTGTTGCAAGATAATCAATTTCTGGAGTACCTTAGGAAGGAACAGGAGGACTATTTTACGACTAATGATAGTAGTGTGATCCTTCAGGGAGACTTAGATCTCACTATTACTCATAATGTTAATTCCATTGTCAGTATGCTTAATTCTGCTTATGATTGTTGGTCCCCACTGTACTTTTCCAGGTGGAGTAGGCTATATACCATAAAGATAGCCCTACTCACCCATTAATTTTGTTCTCAGGATGTTATCATTTCTTTTCCCCAAAATATCTATAAATTGTTAATTACTTTTTTGAGGGGAAAATAACTCCTGAGAATAGCTGTAAAGAAACTTAAAGCTCCTATAGAGCAGGTTGGTGTCAACTTTCCTGATTACTTTAGTTACCATCAGGCATACAATTTGCAACTGGGCCAATACTGGTTAGCTGAATTTTTATCTCTTAAAATTGACTGCATTGCATCAATTTGGCATCAGCTGTGCCATGTTCATTTCATTTAGTGGCCCTCCCAGGTCTAAAACTCCCTTCGTATCTCCAATCCATGCCAGTTATTAGCAAGGATTAGAGATAATAGGGATGTGCATCCGTTTTCAATGAATGCGCATTCCGCAACTAATAGGTCCCTTTTCGTTGCATTTGTGGGTCCGTGAAATGCATGGTGAACCCCCAAGAATGCAACATATCATTAGTTTCATTCTTTTGGTTCCCAGTGTTTTAGTGGCCATTTGAAATAGAAGGCCATGTGAGAGTATCCACCAGGGACGATTTGGCCTATTGGGGGATCAGGCTTCCCCCCTGGTGGGCCAGACTTCTCCTGCTCACATTTGAGGGTGCCAGGCCAAAGAAAAGAAGACCAGCGTAGCCAGCCACCGATGGAGAAATGAAGACCATAGCCAGCCGCCGCTGGAGAAATGAAGACCACAGCCAGCTGCCAGAAGACAGCAGGCCAGTGGAGCCAAAGAAAAGAAGATCAGAACAGGCAGCTGCTGCCGGAGAGCAGGCTGGTGGGGCCGAAGAAAAGAAGATGGGTGCTGCCAGCCGCCTCCGGAGAAATGAAGACCGGTACAGCCAGCTGCCGCCAGAGAGCAGGCCGGCGGGGCTGAAGAAAAGAAGGTCGGCGATGCTAGCCGCTGCCGGAGACGAGCTGTTCAGCTGGGGTCCTTTGTTTATATGTATTTGAGATCGGAAGGGTGCTTCTGTGTATGTGTTGGTGAGAAAGGAATGGTGCTTCTGTGTGTGAGACAGCGAAGGTGCTTCATGTGAGATAGGGAGGGTGCTTCTGTATGTGTGTGGTGTATATGTGAATCAGGGAGGTTGCTTGTGTGTCTCAATGTGTGTGTGCGAGAGAGATGGAGCATGTTTTTGGCTGGCTTGTGGCTGCGAGAGAGGGCATGCGTGTGATTAAGCCTGTTTGTAAGTGAGTTAGAAAATGTGTGTGATTGAAAGCCTGTGTGTAAGAAAGAGAGAGCGAGAGCATTGTGTGATTGAGAGAGACTGGCCAGAGAGGTGATGTGTGTATGTGTGAGACAGACTGATCAGGAGATGACTGGTGTGTGTGTATGTGTGTGTGTGAGAGAGAGAGAGAGAGAGAGAGTGACTGGTTGGGGAGATGATTGGTGTGCAAGAGATAGAAACTGGTCCTGAGGGTGTGACTGGTGTGTGTGTGTGTGAGAGACAGAAGAGACTGGTTGTGGTCCCTAAGGAAGAGGACCGTGAGGACAGCTTCAGCAGCTACTGTTTCTGGTATGGCCTGCAAGGGAAAGGAGTAGGAGAACTGCTGGAAAGGATAAGTAAAGGTGGCTTTTTAAGTTCATTTTTCTTGATTGACTACCATTTTAATTTTTGGGTAGAATGTGATGTGTCTGCTGTTTGAAATATCTTATTGGTGTTTGGAAAAGCTTTCAAAATTTGCATGAGTCTTTAATTATTGGATATTCTATTCATCAGCTGTTTTGAAATTATTTTATTAGTATGATTTTACTATTATGATTAATGATTTATATATCTTGATTTTATTGATTGTTTCATGAGGAATGGTGAAATTTTTGTTTTTTCATTGTTGCACTGTATAGAGTCTGGTGTGATGCATTTTACAGTTCAGTTTTTGTCTGCACATTTTTATTTATACTTTATGTGGCTTTATTCTGTATTTGGTGAGGGTTTGTGTTCTGCATGCAAAGACTGAGATGAAGCATTCTTTTAATATGTGGTTTCTCTGTATGGATCTGTAGTAGCTTGGCCTGTTCTGTTTTCCTGATAGGAGTGTATTGATATTTTAGATTCTGGTGTAATATTTGTGCTATTCATGCCATTTTGGTACCACTTTGCCACAGTCTAAGTAATTTGGAGTTCGTTTCCCCTTCTGATGATTGCTGCCAAGAAATTTCATCAGAATTGATAAGAAAACCCCAATTCTGCAGCCAAAAATAGGCTGCAAATACTTCCCCATTGACTTTAATGGCAAAACGAATGAAACTAATGAACAAATTGGTTTTTCCCCCCTATGAAACTAATAAAATAAATTTGGGTCCCAGCAAAATGGAAACGGAATGAAACAAAATTTGTCCTTCTGCACATCCCTAAGAGATAATGAGAGAGAACTTTGGTGGTTCTTGACAGTTTCCAGATCCAGGAATCCACCACTTGGAAATTCCCCTAATTGTCCTCTTAATGGTGTAATTCAAAATTTCTTATTGACAAGCGTAATATCAATTGAAAGATCTGGAAAAATTATGGCATTTCATTTTTATATCAGGTAATGGGGAATAACAGCTTGCTTCCCTCTGAGGAGCTAACATCTTCTTTTTCCCTACCAAATTCACAGAGGTTTTGCTAGTTACAATTGGGCAACAAATTTTCACAAAAGTCATGTTACTGAAATGAAATTAGTCAATTCTTATACATTTTGCATGTGCTAAACACGAATGTGACTGTGAAAATGCAAAATTGGCTCTAGTTTTTTTGTAATATGCAATAATATAATTATATCTTGAACTGTATGCCAATAGCTCACTGGGCAACAAATTTTCACAAAAGTCATGTTACTGAAATGAAATTAGTCAATTCTTATAAATTTCCATGTGCTAAACATGAATGTGACAGTGAAAATTCAAAATTGGCTCTAGTTGTTTTGTAATATGCAATAATATAATTACATCTTGAATTGTATGCCAATAGTAGGAGACCTACGGTTAATACCATTTGAAAAATGAAGTCATAGACTATGTCTTAGATTTCTTTGCTTGTCTCTTGTACACTTGTTCGGGAGCATCTCTGTGGAGTGTCCAGCAGTAGTCAGCCAGCATGAATATTTCAAATGTTCACCCTTTCTGACTGGGCTTCATATAGTACACTGCTGACGTCAGCTTACTCAGCAGCAGCATGGCAGTAGAACTGCATTGCATCAGAAAATGATGTAATAAACTCTGGATGATGTGTGCATGATGGTATTATGCAATATGATGCAATATTACATCATTCTAGGCTTATTTACAGTCCTACTGGATAAATTTACATGACTAAACATAGAAAGTGAACTATATTAAATATCTTCAAAACGAGAGCCAATAAAAACTTTTCATGGTCATATTTGTGTTCAGCACATCAAGATACTACAGAGTAGGACCTTTTTAGGTCAGTAACACTTTCATTGTTGCCCAGTGTTACTCAACTCTCCTAGTTCTGGTGGTTTTTATCCTCTGGACCCTTTTCAGACTTAGGGATATTGAATTGTTTTAACTAGATGCTCTCTAAAGGCCACTTAGCATCGACATTTTATAAATATCTCAAGCAGCATAGATTTTTTAAATGTATTGACCTAGAAAAAACTGGGAGTCTGACATGCAATGTACTTTATTGGTTTCTCACTGGGAATGGTTTTGGCTCTCTACTAGGGGGGTATCCCTATACTCTATAATTACTCAGTCCATGTTTTATTTAGCTCAGCAAGCCTTGTGGGACCCTCTAGAAAATGTTTAAAGCTGGTTTATCAACATCTCATCAGTGTTGGTCTTAATCACAGGACAAAGCAGCACTCTCCCACATGCTTTTTGAATGTCCCCATGTACCATTGTTCTGGGTTGAGGTTTGAGAAAAGATCTCTGATATCCTGGACATTATAATTCCTATTTATTACTGAATTGTGATTGTCAGGAGGGTAGCCCTCTGGCCACTCCATAAGCACTTTTGGACTACAGGTGGTTATTTGGACCCCTGTGTGGTGAGGCAGCAAGTAGCACCACCAATGAGTCTGCCCATAGGCAGAAGTGCCAAAGAGGGACCTGGGGAGTCTTCACCTATACTAACTGTCATTCCTTCAGATTGAGCCTTGGTCCAGACAGCCAGCAGAATTGAGCCTTGGTCCAGACAGCCAGCAGAATTTAGGAAGATCCTAAGACACAATCAGGTACAGGCAGAAGCCAGGAAGCAGTCTGGGATCAAGGCAGGCAGCAGAATCCAGCAAGCAATCCAGGGTCAAGTCAAGCAATGGCTGGCAAGCAGAATCAAGCAACAGGTCTGGGAGTCAAGGCAGGCATACTAAGAACAAGGAACAAGCTAAGGAACCTGTTATCTTGGAAAGGAGTCCAGCTCCAGGCAGGTCAAGTAGTCCTGAGTGTATAAAGTCATCACTGGAGCAAGTACCTGACTCTCTTGCCAGAGTGTGCAGAATCATGCACACAGATATACATGCACGCTCTATGGGGCGTATTTTAAAAGGGTTACGCGTGTAATATACGAGCGTAACCCTTTTAAAACCCTCCTGCGTGTGCCGAGCCTATTTTGCATAGGCTTGGCAACATGCGCAAGCCCCGGGACGCACGTATGTCCCGGGGCTTGAAAAAATGGGCGGGGAGTGGGCAGGCCGGGGTAGAAGCGGGACTGAGGCCTCCGGCACAGCGGTTGTGCCAGCACGCACAACCTACGCCTTCCCAGAGGCAGCTTGTTGACTCAGAATCAATTGTTAGCGAAAAAAAAATTGTGTAAATGTAAGATGCCGCATCAGCAAGCCTGCCGACGTGTCCAACTGTGCAAAGTTGGACTGTCCGGACTATTCATTTGCAGCTCTTACCGGCTGTGAAGCCTGAAAAGGTGTTTTGAAATGCAGAAATTTGAATTGCTTAAAAGATGTTCCGTCAGAAATCACTGAGAAAGTCTCCCGGCTCAATAGCTCAAGGAGAAAGTACGATCCTTGCGGCTGAACCAGCCTGTCCAAAAGATGAAGAAATGTAAATTTTTACTCGTGGCTAACAAAGCCTATAACAGTAATTGTGCATGGTCTGTCCCATTTGTTGAAAATATGCAGATGTCTCCGTAATTGCCCTCTTCAGGGGTCAATTATCCTCTCTGTTCTGTACGCCAGGTCTCGCAGCGGTAAAGACTTGAAAAACATAAAGACTGAACTTAAAAATAAGAAGCATATATACTACTGGTAGATCAGCCAGGTTGCCATAGCTCCCACTGGAACAGGTAACTTCCACCTATGGCTGTCTACGAGATTCATTTCCCATTCCCAATCCCCTTCCCCTGTTATACATGCCAACTCATGCTGTTGTTCTGGCAGTTTGTTGCTATGCATGTTTGATGCACCACTCATAGAACCATAACTTATTTCATGAGCCATTCACACTTTCACTGTGCGAGCCGTGTGTACTAATAAAGTGCATGGCTCACTCTTTAACACATGCATATGCTACTGGACTGGTAGATGCACCAGGTATTGTCAAAGCATTAAGTGGGAAAAGAAACCTCCATTCAGACTTTGTACCCTGGGCTACTTCCAAACATTCTGTTTTGTTGCCAGACCACAGGCTCTGTACCTTGGGTTGTTCTTGCCACTCTGTGAGGCTGCTTTGCCACTCTCATGGTGCCTTGGTATGCTGATACCACATGTTGGGCTGCTTTGTCTCTTTATTGGTGCTCTAAGAGTTTTTCCTTCAGCTTTTCTGCTTCATTCCCCCTCACGGTGCCTTAGGATGTTGATGCCATTGCTGGTGCCAATTTGCCTCTTGTACTGCCTTCGAGGGTTCATGCCATTGTTGTTGCTGCCCTCTTTTGAAGCCTTGGGGTAACCTGGCCACCCTTACTGCTGTTTTAATGCTCAGAAAGTGCTTTGGAGAATGCTGCCGTTGCTGGTACCCCTTTGCTCCTTTACAGTGCCTTAGGCTACTTATGCCACTTTTGGTGCCACTTTGGCACAGTCTAGTTTCTTTGAAGGATTTTTCCCCTTCTGGTGATGTCTTCCAAATAAATGACGAGAAAACCCCTATTCTTGAAGCTAAAATAGTTGTGGTGCTTCCCCCATTTACTTTAATGGGAAATGAATGAACAAAAAAACCAATTAATGCATTTTTGGAGGTGGGGGGGGAGGTGGTTGAAACTAAAGAAACAAATTGAGATGCCCACAGAATGAATGAACAAACCAAAACAATGTTTGCCCTCTGTACATTCTTATTATCTAAGCACTACAATACTGTGCTCCTGTCTTCTGTTAGGGACTTTTGCATCATCTGTAGATTTTATTATCCAAACTAATTGACAGGAGGAGAGCTTTTCTGTTTGTTTATGATATTATTAATGAAAGCCACTGAAAAATGGACTCATTAAAATAGCAAATTCCCCCATTTATTTGTTGCTTTATTTGTAGCAGCTTACTTTTATGTATCTTCTAACATGTATTATCTTCTTTGCTGTAATTTTGCTGCTTTTTTTGTACCATCTGCTATCTTTTTTTTTTCTTTTTCCTGAAGTTGTCTTTCATTGTTAGCCTCCTATTATGTGTATTAGATCGGATTGTAGGTCATCTGTCCTTTTGGAAGCTGAATAGATGATTGGTGATGAGGAGGCAGGGAGCAGCTGTTCTGGCAGTAGACAAATTCTCTAAGAATTGGGCTTAAAATAGATATGTGCAATTTCCTTTTCAGTTTTTTTTTTTAAATCTAAAGTTTCTACAGTTTCTTAGCAAATCTTTACAGGGTCCACATTATCCTTCTGTTCAATATAAGCTGACTGCAAGCTTTCACATAAAATGAAGGTTCTTATTATTTCAGAGCTTCTGCTATCAATACTACAAGGACTTCAGTTTTGGATCTTTACACCTGAATACTCTTTTCTTAATGCTACTTTATGGCATGGTGTCTAACAGAAAGCATGAGCATAATTGGGGTTTGAGCAACTCATTTACCATCTGCAAAGTAAAGCATTATATACAAATCACTATAGCAATTCACCATAGGCATTTTTATTTTAACAACTGTTAACAGTACTCCCAGTGAGGATTGATATCATATTATCCAAAAGTTTAATGTGAGGGGTTTTTTTTAGATTAAACAAGAGCATGTACAATGTTAAAGACTAAAGAAATGGGAAATATAATTTTCATCTTTCTCTGTGATGCATGGTATAAGTTCAATTGAAACTATTCTAATTTACTGATTTGATTTCAGCCAGAAAGATTGTTTTTGGTGACACATGAGGCCTAACAACAATAAGCGGAAGCCTAAAAAATGAAGGAAAATGGCACTATAGCCAAGGACTGGTAGCAGATTATTTTTTTTCGCCTAAATTTAAGTAAAAAATGTCTATTCCTGTGATTTAAAGGGCAAAATTGAACCATTTATCAGCATTGTCTGAAAATGTCCATGTTTACTAATATTTTTTACTGTACTTAAAAATCTTCCACATACCCACTATCACATATACCATATAGACAAAGGTCCATTTTTAGTTCATCTTGACAAATGTCACATAAAGGTACTTAGCTTTTGATTACAACTTGAACAGGACTCCAATGTAAGCCGCTTTGAAGTGGATGAAAGGCAGAATATAAATCAAATAAATAAAAATAAAGTAAAAACAAAATCAAAAACACTGTAACTGGAGTACAGAGAGATATCAGAGACTACAGGAAGTTCACCCAGCGCTGATAGTTTCAGCTTCACCTGTATCAGGGGTGCACTGTAGGTATGCAACAGTAAGCTGCAACATAAAGTAAAATCTTCATAGGGTAGCCGTAGTAATCTGGTGTAGCAAACATGATAGCAGCAGGTGGCACCTTATAAACTAAGCAATGTATTGAGGCATGAGCATCTACTTTGTCAGATGCATCTGATGCTGGTGACTCTGCTTCTCGAAAGCTCATGCCTCAATAAATTGATTATTAACCTATAAGGTACCATTTGCCTCTGTCATTTTAACATTTTGTAAGTATGATGATAGTGCTGTTTTTCTTCCATTTTTTATGACTTCCATTTACTGTTGTTTTGTTTCATTTGTGTCAGTGACCTACTAGTACTCCTGATATGTGAAGCATACCAGAGATTATAGACTTGGCAAAAAAATGCAATGGTTTTCTGTTAGCATAAAGAGAGGGAGTGGCCGAAGATGTTAAGTAATATGTTTATGTTGGGAACCAGGACACCAGGGTTTCTTTGCTCTTACATAGAAACATAGAAATGATGGCAGAAAAGGACCAACGCTCCATAGAGTCTGCCCAGCAGCTTATGGTAGTTTCTGCTGCAGCGTACAAGTCACCCTCATACTTAATAGTTTCCCAGACCTTCAAAGTCAGAGCCCTTGTTGGTTGCTGTTTGAGTCCAATTTCCTGTTACCTCTTGCCATTAGAGCATAGAGCAATGTTGGAGTTGCATCAAGAGTTTCAGGTTTATTGGTTAAGGGTAGTAACAGCCGCATCAGCAAGTTACTCCAAATGCTTATTTGTATTCCTGACTGCAAAATTCATGTCCTTGTTGTTTGCTGTCTGAATCTAATTCCTCTTTTCCCCCCTACCGATGAAGCAGAGAGCCCTAATGGATTAGCATCAACAGTATGAAGGCTTATTGGTTAGGGGTAGTAACCACCATACCAGCAAGTTACCCCCATGCACTCATTTCTTTAGGGATCAACAGTGTTTATCTCACGACCCTTTGAATTCTTTCACTGTTTTTGTCTTCACCACCTCCTCCAGAAGGGCATTCCAGGCATCCAACACTCTCTCTGTGAAGAAATATTTCCTGACATTGGTTCTGAGCTGTCCTCCCTAGAGTTTCATTTCATGACCCCTAGTTCTACTGATTTCTTTCCAACAAAAAAGGTTTTTGTTGATTGTTCATCATTAAAACATTTCAGGATTCTAAAGGTCTGTATCATATCTCCCCTGCATCTCCTCTCCTACAGGATATACATATTTAGGTCCTTCAACCTCTACTCATAAGTCATTTGATGGAGACACCACCCCCCCCCCCCCACCACCACCAATTTGGTTGACCTTCTCTGGACCACCTCCATCCTGTCTGTGTCCCTTTAGAGATAACGGTCTCCAGAATTGAACACAGTACTCCAAGTGAGGCCTCACTAAGGACCTGTACAATGGGATTATTACTTACTTTTTCTTACTGGTTATTCATTGCTCAAAGCAGCCCAGCATTCTTCTGGCTTTAGCAATCACCTTGTCATGTTGATTTGCCATCTTCAGATCGCTAGACACTATCACTTCAAGGTCCCTCTCTTGTTCTGTGCACATCAGCCCTTCAACCCTCATCACATACAGCTCTTTTGGATTACCACATCCCAGATGCATGACTCTGTACTTCTTGGCATTGAATCCCAGCTGCCATATCTTCGACCACAGTTCAAGCTTCCTTAAATCACATCTCATTCTCTCTACTCCTTCCTCATCATCATAAGATGTTTTGAAAAATTTTATTGGAGTTTGGGAAATATATGATCAAATTTATGCAAGTTTTTTTTAATTATTGAATTTTTGTCTGCTGTTTTGACATTTATTCTTTTTATTAACATGTTTTTAATATTAGAAATGAATTTTTATATCTCTTGATTTTATTGCTTGGTGTTTTGAGAAAAATGATAATGTTTGTTTTTTCATTGTTGCACTGCATAATACAGTCAAGCTTGGTGGTTTCCAGTACAGTTTTTTCTTGGCACATTTCTATTCTGTATTGGGTGAGGGTTTGTCTATATTTTAAAGGTCCAGTTCTGGGTGAGTGAAGAGAGGTTTTGCTACCTTGCTGCTGTCGGCAGTTCCTTCACCCTGGGACATCTGCCTGCTCGTGAGGGGAACATGAGAGGACATTCCTTCTGATATCCTCTGAAGGCGCCTGAACACTCACATAAAGACCTGTGCCCTCATGACAAACTTTGGGGATTGAAGAGAGGTTTTGCTACCTTGCCAGTCAGCAGTTCTTTCACCCCGGGATATCTGCCTGCTAGTGTGGGGAACATGAGAGAACGTTCCTGCTGACATCCTCTGAAGGTTCCTGAATGTTCACATAAATACCTGTGCCCTCATGACCAACTTTGGGGATTGAAGAGAGATTTTGCTACCTTGCTGCTGTTAGCAGTTCCTTTGTCCTGGGACATCTGCCTGCTCATATGGGGACCTCATTCGAAGGCGCCTGAATGCTCACTTAAAGACCTGTGCCCTACAGCACACAGCTGTCAGCACATCACCAAAGGGGTGTGCTCCTACAAAAGAATTTTCAGCTGGCTCCTCTCTTCAAGTTGATATTGTAGAATGGGCAAGACGTGTAAAGGTACAGTAAGAGCATTCCCATCTGGCACTACTGCCCATCCAATCATGACCCAGACAATGTTTGATGTTTTTCAATTTATACCGACACAAAGTACTGTTTCGGGATTGTCTGAGCTTGAGGGTGTTTCTCCTTCCATCCTAATGAGTCCATAATATTTCTTAGCCCCAATAACCATGACTCCAAGGTGGGAGTATATTATCATGCAAAGCTGAGGGTGGGGGAACTTGCATCTGGAGATGTGCTAGTTCCTACCTCTTGTGATGGGAATTCTCCTGCATAGAGAGGTAGTACTGTAGTGACCAATCCCTTGGAAGGGAGTTTCTCCCATGGATCTGGCACCATTCTATTTGAAACCATCACCCTGGAGACTGGACTGCAATAACAAAACTAGAGAGTTCTTTAACTGCTAAGTTTGAAAGATCCTTATCTTCTTTGGCTGAATTACAACCTCAAGTTGTTCTCACCCTCTTTTGCTTAAAGAACATGGAGATAGAATGTTAGAATGTGAATCTCAGTGTCAAAAATTACTAGATAATGATTTGTCTCTGTGTAGGGATAATAGTAATTTACATAAAAGGTTAGAAAACATGTAAAATTATGCAAGGAGGTTAAATTTGTGATTTTTTTATCTTTCCAAAATCTTCTGTTTCTCCATTGGATATGTTAATTCAGTCTGGTCCTGATTTAAATGTCTCAGGACAGTTAGATAGACCCTCAGATACATTAAATCTGATAGAATTTTTACAAAATTCTCAAGAAGAAATTACAGCTAGAGCCGCCTTGTTGGTAATATTTGCATTAGAGCCAGATAAGATTTGGAGTCTTAAATTATTCTTTAGATACAGGAATCTTTTATTTTTGGGCCAAAAATATCTCTATTTCCGGATGTTTCTAAATCTACTCAGAAGAGGCGTAAGCTTTATCTGGATAAAAGACAAAGATGGATTGATTTGGGGGTTACTTTTGTTTTAAAATGTCCATGTAGGTGTTTAATTGTTTGCTGATGCTAGATTTGTGTTTTTTGAACTAGAGCAGTTAGAAGGCTTTCTCCAAAATAGAACTCCATCTCAGTCTTTTTTTATTACCAGCTCCTAATAGAATTATCAGGGTTTTTTTCCTAAATATTATCTTGTGGTAGAAAATTTCTAGGCTTTGTTTCTTGTTTAAATCTCCCCCCATTTTGAGGTCTAAATTGATGTTTACACTAATTACTTTTTTCTCAAACACTGTTTCCTTGTTTGATTTTACTGTATAATCATTCACAATTTTTTCTTGTATTAAGGTGACTTGAATTGTAAAATTTGAAATATTAATAAAGTGAAAGTAAAGGTCCAGTTCTTGTGTAATTAATCATTACTGTGAAAATGATGGTACTTATGACTGGCTTTTACAGCACTTTGGTCATCTCTTCCTCATTTCTATTTTAAACAGAAATTGTTGTGGGAGTCTCAGTTTAGTGGACCCTTGGGCCGACCTGCTGGAGACTAAGAAGAGATGGACAATGTCTCTGATGAACAGCGGGCCGGGAGGCAGATGTTCAGGCGGGACGTAGATGCTCTTCACCCTGGAAGCTGGTGCTCCCCCGGGAGGAGCCCATAGGAGCCCAACCGCTGGGACTTAGGTGGCTTCACCCTTGGAAGCCGAAGCCCCCCTGGGAGGAGCCCGTAGGGGTCCGGCCGCTGGGACTTAGGCAGGTTGTGGATCAGGACAGGTAACTGGAACCAAACTAGGACAGTAGTGATACTGTAACTGGGTACGGGTTCTGGAACCAAGCAGGTACTGTAGCAGGCAAGCAGGAACCAAGCAGGTACTGAAGCAGGAACGGAGCGACGTAGCCAAGCGGGTCACTCTGGGGCGCAATGCAACAGGAAACCAGAATGTTAACCCTTTGCAAGGCAAGGGCTGGATGGCCGCAGCCGGCTTATCAAGGCCATGGCGTTTGACATCAGGATTTGGGCGGAGTCTGCACTGGCAGGAAATGGGCGCCCAAGTGGCGCGCGCGCGCCTAGGGACAGGGCGTCCACCAGAACCTTCCCGGCGGCACTGTCCCAGCGGGGGCACCGCCAAACAGGCCGCAGGCCAGGACTCCGGAGGCGGGAGCAGGTCCGGGAATCAAGAGGTAAGGGCCTGGCCACAGTGCTCGCGGCCAGGACCGCAACAGAAGTTTGCTTTTTATTAATTTCACTTGCATGCAGAAAGCATTTTGAATGTTCTTGGCAGAAAATATTTTTTCATTCACAAATTTTATTGTAACTGCAGTTAGTAGATTAGAAGATTTTTTAAAGGGATTAGCTAATGTTTCCCTCTAAGGATTGGGTTGCTGTGAGCATAAAATTGATAGGCTTTTGCATCAAAGAAAGCAATCCTCACAGGGTAATGTAGAAGGGTTCTAAGGCACTGACAGTAGCAAATTTTCTGGTGCACCTCCAACTTCAGCAATCATCCTATGGTCTGCATACACACACACCTAGACTCCCACTCTCACATATACAAACACAAAGGTGCCCATTGTCTCATACACATGCCCAGGCTCCAATTCTCTCACACACACTCACACACATACACCCATACCGAGGCTCCCATTTTCTCTCTCACAGACACACATACACACACACACACACACAAACCCTCACACATATTCAGGCTCCCATTCTCACTCACAGACACACAGGGCCTCATCTTTGTTCACCACCAAACCCCTTCTTCCATCGCCACGTGGATGGGATCCCATGACAGTCTTGCTGCTCCAGTCCTCTTCTTGGCCCGATGCCATGGAGATGGGATCCCACAACATGGTATCCTTGCTGCTCCAGCCCTCTTCTTCAGCACCACAGGGCTGAGACCCTGTGAGAGCTTTGCTCCAGCAGACCTCGCTGACAGCCGTGATTTGGTAGGCCATTTACCACCTATGGCTACACCACTGGCAGGTCTTCATGTCGGTGGGGAATGGGAACTCGCCACCATCATGCTTTGGTGCAATGGTTCTTCATTCTAGCATGGAGTGGGAACCCCATCAGCATCATTCTTTTGCAATTCCAACTGCCGTGAGAACTTCTTCATGCTGGTGGGAGTGGGAACCTCGCCAGCATTATTGTTCTGCATCGCCACGAGTCTTCCTGCCAGCGGGGTGTAGGAATTCTGCTGGCCTCGGAATTTAAAAGGCATAATGAGGTGGCTGCTGCAGGGGGGTTTTTTTTGGGAGGGGGAGACAATTGTTAGCGCTCCACCCTGCCTCATTATAGAACCACCCATGCTAACAGAAATGGTAGTGCTTATGATAGTCTTTAAGGTTTAAAGCTGGTTTTTCGTTATTGAGGGAATTACTACCATTGAGATAAATTTGACCTCCATTTTTTGACATTTCATTATTGGTAACATAACACAGGGCATGATAAATACCATATGATGGTGTTAACATATTTTCTATCTTATTGCAGATTAGTGAATTGGTGTTATTTCTGTGCTTTGCTTCAGATAGCCTCTGAGAGTGTGAAGTCTTTAGGGAAAGGAATGGTATAAGAGAGAACAATTTTTTACAGCCATTTATGTGGGCCTAGCATGGATTAGGGATGTGTTTTAGGGCAGGATTCATAATTCCTCACAGAATGATGACTCCATTGAAAGAGGGGGCGGGCCTGCGAAAGACCGTAGCCGTTAGAACCGCAGTGGTGCGATTTCACTGGCCACAGTGTGGCCAGCTGCAGCCTTTCACACAAATAGCGCCACCGTAAAAGGTGGTGCTATTCGCAACGCTACTGCCAGTGAGAATATTCCTCACATTATCGCCAGCAGTGGTGCTGCAGCAGACTCCTACCCCTCTCTGCCCCGACTCCTCCCCTCCCAGTCATTTACATCCTATCGCACGCGAATGAACCGTTAGAAAATGACCCCTTAGGGGGTCATTTTCATAGCGTAATGTCCTTTTTGCATGCGATAGCTAGCTCGGGGCGGAATCGGCTTCGGAAGCTGAGGTGTCGGGGCGTCATCAGGGCATACACGGTGGAAAGATCGCTGCCAGTAGCGCCCCCAATAGCACCACCTTTTATGATGGCGCTATTGGGTGCGAAAGCCGGCAGCGCTAGCACCGCGAAGGTGTGATCGCTGCCGGCTTTCGCAGGCCCGCCCCCCGCTTCACCCCCCCCCCCCCGCACCCGTTACCGCCGGATTCTCTAAGGTCTGCGATCTTAGAAAATCCAGGCCTTAGTTTGAAATGAAACAGAATATTTAATAACATTTGGAAATGAAACAAAAGAAAAATGATTTAATTTTTTGGGTTTTTCATTTAATTTTCCTCACTGAGCACTGAGTAACTAGCCACAAGCCTAGCTCAAGGCTCCTGATGCTCTTTTCCCCCACTGCATAAATTTACAAAATGCAAGGACCCTCCCCCCTCCGGCCTGATGCCCCATACCCCCCCTCCCCCCCATGCCTTATACCCATTGTTGGTCTTTAAAGTTCAAATGGGGCAGGAACAATCCTTAGGCATTGCTGCACTGCTGCATTGGTATTTAAAAATGGTACCAGACAGACCTCTACCATTTTGTCGTATTCATGTACAACAAAACTTTCTTCCATCAAAATGGAGTCAGCCTAAGGGTCAGTCAGCACCATTTTGAAATACTAACTCAGCGACTATTGCCCCATTTGGGCTTTAAAGGCCAATATTGGCCCTGTAATGGCGTTGAATTTTTTTATTTTTAGGTGTTGTTTTTTTCTTGGTATGTGTAGGGGTTTCTGTTTTGTTTTACCTGGGGGCGGGGAGGAAAATGTTAATTTGTATTACTGTTTATTTTGTTTCAAATGAATGAAACAAAAAGAAAATGAAACAAACGCAACAAAGAAAAAAGAAAAATTTTAAAATCTTAAAATATGTCAGTGTGCATCCCTAACATAGACTTTATTTTCAAGTCTAAGCAAATTTTCCTTGCAAAACCTATTCACACAAAAAGCAGATGCAAGAGTCAGTGGGTAACTTGAGTTCACAGCAAGTTTCAAAAGGAAAGTATTTGCATACCTTTCTTTTGAAACAAGGTGCAAAGTCTGTGGGTAAAAAATACCCAAAGACTTTGCAGCAAAGTGGATACTTTGAAAATTTCCTTTATTGCAGAAATAAATATATTATAATTTATGTCTGAAGAACAGCTAACTTTTCTGCCTTGCTCAGTATTCATTAATCATCAAGACTACCAGCAGGAGGAGGAGAAGAAAATCCAATCAAATTACCGGCTGTCCAATTGGTGAAAGGCATCTAGTTAATAACTGTAATTTTCAGAAAATACAGGGCAGTAAATTCTGAATATCTCTTTCTTTTGGCAGGGATTATGACAAGAAGAGAAAGTGAACCAAGATAAATCCATTTGTCTGACAGTGTTTGTAATGAGAACAACAAATGTACAAATACAGTCCATCCCTGATCTCAAATTGCAGTTCTTGATAGGATCTAGCTAAATAGGGTTATGGCCTCTTATATAATATTTAATCCCACCAACTATGAAGAACAGTCATCATTACCATGGGAATAGCTGCAGCAACTGACACATGCACATCTGTCTTTGAGAGACACATATACATTCATTGTAAATCTAGCACTTTAATTACACACTGCAAGACTTTTCAGTAAACAACATTTATTATTTTAAAGTAATTTTCAGTCACTATCTGGTCCCCTGAAATTATATGTATTTGCATTTTTTTTCATTTACATAGCAGCAAATGCTTAAAAGTTATTTAATATCAATATCAGAAAGTTGACCGAAAATAGCAGTATCAGATTTCTTCTATTTATTATGTGATATACTAATACTATAACAATATTTACTTGCTAATAAATAAAACGAAACATTGCAGTATCAATTTCATGCTGCATTTTTACAACAAAGGGTTGTTCATTTCTCATGTATACAATTATTTAAAGGAAAGCCAGTAACATGAGTAGGCAGTGGTTGTTACCTTTATAAGACAAACAGAAGTTAACAGATGCAATCTCTATGGACTACATTTAAAATAAAAGTATGGCAAACCAAACTAGCCAAAGTGCATAAACATCCATGGTTCCAAAATATTCATTAAGGGAGATAATTTTATTACAGCCTGCATACATTTGTGGGCTATTATATTCCTAAATTACACCAATTTTCAATGTGATTTGGCACTAGTGATGTGCTTAGTTTTTACCTGCCGGGTCAGGTTTTTTTTTGGCAATTTTCACCAAAATAAACGGAAAAAAACCCCCACCCCAACCCTTCAAATTTACTTAAATACAACCCCCCACCACCATCCCGATTCCCCCCCCTCAAGACTTACTAAAAGCCCTGGTGGTCCAGCGGGGTCCCAGGAGCGATCTCTCCCTCTCGGGCCGTCAGCTGCCAGTAAACAAAATGGTGCCGGTGGCCTTTTGCCCTTACCATGTGACAGGGGCTATCGGTGCCATTGGTTAGCTCCTGTCCAGGGGCGGATTGCCCTATCGGGGGATCGGGCTTCCCCCGGTGGGCCGGTCACTCCTGTCACGTGATTTATTTATTTTATTTTTTTGGGTATTATAAAGTTTCCAGCCAAAGAGAAGTGGGGCTTCTGTGGCCCGAAGAGAAACTTGCGGAGCCGGGAGAATGGCCTGCAAAACCGCAGCAGAGCCCATCCTGCCACGGCCAGAAGAAAGTCATTCCGGGGCCGGGAGAAAGGACTGTAAGGTCGCGGCAGAGCCCATCCTGCCGCAGCGTGAAAAGAGATCTACGGGGCTGCTGAAGAGCACATGCATGCAGGGCCGGTGCGCCACCAGTCTGGGGGCGTCGATAGCATGACTTCTCCTTCTTCCTGTCCGCACGGCCCGGAAGAGGAAGTGGTGGGTCCGCGTGGGCAGGAAGAAGAAGAGGCCATACAGGAAAAAGAAGAGCGTTGGCCGTTGCAGGAAGAGGCAGCATTGGCTCAAAGTTTGAGCGGTGTCCAAGAAGCAGCAGCAACAGCGCCCCTGCCTCAGCCTCCACCTCCACGCAAGTGCATTCCTCGGGCTGTCACAGGAAGAGGCATCAAGGGCCAGAGGAAAATCAACAGCAATACCTCCCTCCCCCCCCCCCCCACCCCGCAGAAAACAGAGCAGCATCAGCCCCCATGGCCTCAAGAAAAATGAAGAGGTCCTCTGCCATGGGGGCTGAAAGAGGAGACTGCTGCTGTACTTCTACTGGGGAGGGGGGAGGAAGTGAATGAGTGAGAGCATGTGTGTGTATGTATGTATGTCTCTGTGAGGGCATGTGTGGGTGAAAGAGCATATCTGTCTGTGAGAGCATGTGCTTCTGCATGTGTTTGTGCATGTGGGTGAAAGAGCATATCTGTCTGTGAGAGCATGTGCTTCTGCATGTGTTTGTGCATGTGTGTGTGTGAGAGCATGCATGACTGTGTGTATGACTACATGTCTGAGACAGCATGTCTGTGTATCTGTGAGATCATGTCTGTGAACATGCCTGTGTGTGTGTATCTGTGAGATTATGTGTGTATGTTTCTGTGTCTGAGAGAATGTTTGTGTCTGTGTGTGTGACAGCATGTTCTATGATTGAGCATGTGTGTTTATATGAGAGAGAGAGATTGGGAGGAACAACCCCTCACCTCTCCCCTGCTAATTCACAACAATCGCAGGGCATCTGGAAATCAAAAGATTCCAGGTATGAACAACCAGGGATTTTTTTTATCCTTTTTAAGTTTTAAGTATTGCATAGTGTTTGAAATATTTTATTGATCTGGAATATGTATATGAGTTATCAATTATTAGATGTTCTATTTGTCAGCTGTTTTGAAATATTCTTTTTATTAGTATGGTTTTACTTCTATTGATCCTTTATATTTACTGATTTTGATGTTTTTTCCAGATATTGTAATATTTCTGTTTTTCATTTGCACTGCATAAAAGTCTGGCCTGTTCCAGTTAACAGTTTAATTTTTGTCTGAATGTTTGTAATAATACTTTATGGTTACTTTATTCTGCATTTTTGTGAGGTCTGTTTGTATTTTGCATCTGTGACTGAGTTGACGTATTCTGCTAGTGTGGAGGTTCTATGTAGGGATCTGTAGCAGTTTGGATTTTTCTGTTTTCCTAACAGTAGGTGTATTGGCTTTTTAGGGTCTGGGGTAATGATCACAGTGTTGCCTTTTCATAAGAAGGGTTGTTAGTGTTTGAGTGCTGGCAGTTATTGCAGTTTTGATTATGGAGATTTACTGTATTGAAATTGTAATCCAGTTTACTTATGGCTTTCTGAGGGCAAAGCTCATACCCAATGCACATTACAATAGACCTAATACCAATTCCAAGGGTCTTTTTCACTTTTTTGCAGGGTTTTCAGCACTCCATACAAGTATAAAATACATGTTGTAAGTAATATTTTTACCTCACAAGATGTTTATTTTGGAGATATTTTAGCTCAATTCCATCAGGTTCCAGAATTAACATGGCATGCTTTTGGGAGATATTGACATATGTGCTGCAGGGAAAGGGCTGGTTTTGAAAAAAATCACCCAGGCCTATATTTTCCTGCAATCCACCACTGGCCCGGGAGAAAAATCCCCCGGGCCACTACTTTCCCACAATCCGTCCCTGCTCCTGTCACATGGAAATAGTTATGACGCGGGCCATCCATTGCTACTTCCATGTGACAGGGGCCGACCAAAGGCACCGGTAGCCCCTGTCACATGGTAAGAGCAAAGGGCCAGAGGCACCATTTGGTTTACTAGCAGCCGATTGCCCGAGAGTGGGAGATCACTCCCAGGACCCCCCACTGGATCACCAGGGACTTTAGGCAAGTTTTGGTGGGGTCGGGAGGGAGGGCGGTTGTAATTAAGTAAATTTGAAGGGTTGGGGTGGGTTTGGGGTTTTTTTTTAAAAAAATAAATGTGCCCCTCCCCCCACGCTTACCCAAAAAATGATTTCTCCCCTAAATTTCAGGGAAAACCCGATTGTTTTTCAGGTCCTCTGACCCATGCCGAATTGGACAATTTCTTTGAAATTTTCCAATTTGGCAAAAACACATTTCTAATTGGCACATGTAAGTTGACTTTGAAAATTATCCTACAAAAACTACACACACAAAATCATACCTGTTACTTTGTCCTGGGAAAGTTTTCAGAAATATTTATACACTTTATAAAATCAAAATGGATGCATATAAATTAGGGATGTGAATCATTTTTTGACGATTTAAAATATCATCCGATATTTTTTAAATTGTCAAACATTGTTAAAGATTGCGATACAATAGAAATTCCCCTGATTTATCGTGAAAAATTGTTAATCGGGTTTGTGTCCACTAACGGGAGTTATTTGGGGAGGAGCAGGAAAACCGGCACACCAAAACAACCCCTAAACCCACCTCGACCCTTTAAAACTAATCCCTTACCTTCCCCCACCCTCCCAAACCCCCCAAAATGTTTTAAAATCACCTGGTGGTCCAGTGGAAGCCCCGGGACCGATTGCCCGCTCTCGGGCCGTTGGCTGCCACTAATAAAAATGGTGCTGATGGCTCGATAAAAAAAACACCCCCCGACCCTTTAAAACTGACCCCTTAGCCTCCCCCACCCTCCTGACCCCCCAAAAAATGTTTTAAAATCACCTGGTGGTCCAGAGGAAGCCCCGGGACCGATCGCCCGCTCTCGAGCCGTCGGCTGCCACTAATAAAAATGGTGCCGGCCATCCAGTGCTCCTACCGTGTGACAGGGGCCGGCCAATGGCTCGGATACCCTATCACATGGTAAGGGCAAAGGGCCATCGGCGTCATTTTTATTAGCGCAGTCGACGGCCCGAGAGCGGGAGATCGCTCCCCGCGCCCCCACTGGACCACCAGGTAATTTTAAAACTTTTTGGGGGGGTCGGGAGGGTGGGGGAGGCTAAGGGGTCAGTTTTAAAGGGTCAGGGTGGGTTTTTTGTTTATTGGATCGGGCGCAGCCGATAAACAAAAAACCAATCGGGCTGGATGATAAAAATTATAAGATTTGAATCGGAACCGGAACCGAACTGATTCCGGTTCCGATTCACATCTCTAATATAAATGCAAACTCTGCCCAGACTCTGTGCCCAGAATGCTTCTTCCCAATGCACTTAAAATTACACACATATAGGGTGTATGAATGTAATTTTACAAGCGCATCAGCCGGGCAATTTTCAAAAAGACTATTTGGGCAGGTAAAGCACTGTTTTACTCACAGAAGTCCTTCTGAAAATGACTCTCCCGATTAATGAAGCACATTAAAAACAACAGAAATCATCTGGTAAGTAAATAAACAGCTGGATTGCACAGTTCTCTGGTCAGGGCCTGCCTGAAGCCAGTCTGAAGTCTGCCTGGAGCCTGCCCAAGGTTGGCCTGGAGCCTATTAGGGGCTTGATCACAGCCTTATCAACCTAATTTCTCCCCTCCCCCTTCCCCTGTTTCAATTTGCCAAGGCTAAGGATCTCCTTTCCAGGCTCTTACTTACTCCTTCCTGGATTTAGCATAAAAAAGGGCAGGAGTGATTCTAATTTGCTCCCACTCATGTTTTGGTCCTTTAAAAATGGTGCCATTCCCTTTGGAGAATGGTGTGGAAGGCAGGGCCGGTGCAAGGGGATTAGGCGCCCTAGGCGAGCCTTCTCCCTTGCGCCCCCCCCCCCCCCCCCCCCGGTCTTGGTCCCGACTCCTACATCGTTCTCGATCACACCCACTGACTGTGTGGTTTCTGGGTCATGAGCAGGTTGGGCACTGCTCGCGGCCCGCCAAATTTCCACTCCTCTTTGCTGCCGCTTGCGGCCCCATATGGTTCGCACTCAGTGGCGCACTAAGGGTCTCCAGCGCCCGGGGGCCAATGCATTTGTGTGCCTCTCCAGCATCCCCTCCTTAATCTTTCTTGTACTAATGCTTAAGGGTCACAGAAAATCAGTGGCATCTCTAGACAGAAGAAGTTTTTTTTTTTGGGGGGGGGGAGCCAAAATGACATTTCTTCATCCCACCCACCTCTATAGCATGGATCCTGCTTTAAAGTTGGTTACAAAAAAAAAAAAAGTGTTAATAAAATAGTCCAAAGGCTCTTCCGCGTAATTTTAAAAATCTGGCCAGTTTCACACTAGTAAAACTAGTAAAACTACTATAAAATTATTTGATAGCCTCATTCAACTAATTCTATATGGCTATGAGAGTGAAGTCTGGAATTTATAGGAAGGGACAGAATGTCAATAGAAATCCTGCACCTCCAATTCTCTAACTCTGTGCATCCACTGAAATTCCCCCAAACAATGGAGCTTGGATGTTTCCTTACAGCTCATCATACTAAAAGATATTTTCAAATTCTGGAGTCACCTCACAGTAACAGCAGCACAAACACCTTCCACTGACAGACACATTGTGAACTAACACAAAACCCCGCAAAAAAGACACTCAAAATCTATACTGCAATCCCATTGTAACATAACAGTAATAACACCAAGGACTCAAACAACAATAACCCTACCTGTGAAAAAGCAAGGGTAAATATTACACTGGGTCCTAGAATACCAACACACCACCTACTGAGGAAACAAAACAAACCAGATTGCTATAGATCCCTATACAGACACTACATGCTAGCAGAATCTCTCATCACGGTCACACACACAGAGCAGAGACAGACTTTCACCAAATACAGAATACAAAATAAGGGAGCACAAATTAGACAAAAACTGAAATGGAAACTCCAAGAAGCCAGACTCTATGTATTAACAATGGAAAAACAGAACCACCATTCCTCATAAAACAAATACAATTAAGAAACATAAAGCCTCAGTTATAATAGTAAAACCATAATAAAAGAATATTTTAAAACTACTGATAAATAGAATTTCTATTAATTAAAATCATATACATTTTTTACAATTTCCCAAACACCAATAAAATATTTCAAAACAACACATATATCAAATAACATCCAATAATTAAAACTAATAGGATTTTAAAAAGCTGTCCCCTTCTGTGGGAGCTCTTGATTTCCAGTCACCCTGGTATTGTCGAGGATTAGGAGGTTATCCTCTCTCTCTCTCTCATACATACTCACATGTCCATTCTCTCTCACACATACACTGTCACATACATATACATTCATGCTCTTATATCCACCATAACTTCTCGCTATCACAGACACTGACACACTCTCAGGCTCTAAGACACTCTCTCCCCCCCCTCTACACCCCCCCCCACACACACACACACAAACTCTTACTCCCCTGGATTTTCTCATACACACTCATGCTCTCACACTCACTGGCTCCCTCACATACACACAAACACACACACCCAGGCAAGCTCCCAGTCATTCTCACACACACACACACACACACAGACCCCAGGCAGGCTCCCATTAATTTTCACACCACACCCTCCCCATCCCCCAGGCATGCACACATTCATTCTCACACATACAGACCCCAGGCAGGCACCCATGCTTTCACACACATACACCCCTAGGCAGAATCCCATTCATACACATGCACACACTAAAGGCAGATCCCCCTCTCTTTCTTTTGCCAGTAACCTCGGAACCTCTCTCATTCCTCTGCAGCCACTGTCACTGCTGCCGCATGGCTATTGGGGAGGCGCCGATTGCTGCTACTGGCACACTGAAGCCCATTCTGCTGCCTCCTCTGTGGAGACCCCGTGGGCTTCCACTTCCTCCATGCTGATCTCGTACATTGTGAGATCCGCATAGAGAAAGTGCTACTCTTGCATATTCCCAAAGATTATATGGGCCAATCACTAAAAAATATTTTTTTCTTTTACCTTTGCTGTCTGATCTTAGTTTTCTAATCGTTTGGTCACAGGCTTTTTTTTTTCCACCATCCCTTTCTTATTTTTTTGCCAATTCCTTTTATATTGTCTTTTTTTCTACTTCTTTTCTCTCCATCTTCTTCCCTCAAACACACAGTCAGGTTCTCATTCTCACATGCTTTCTCTCTCACATACACACACAGGCTCACTGTCTCATGCCATCTCTCATACAATCATTAATACACACAGTAGGGGTGTGAATCGTGTGATCGATCGTCTTAACGATCGATTTTGGCTGGGGGGGGAGGGAAATCTGATCATCGTGTTTGTTTGTTTTTTTTTTTTTAAATCGTTAAAAATCATAAATCGGGGGAGGGTGGGAAAACCGGCACACCCAAACAACCCTAAAGCCCACCCCGAACCTTTAAAACAATCCCCCCCCAAAATGTTTTAAATTACCTGGGGTCCAGTGGGGGGGTCCCGGCACGATCTCCCGCTCTCTGGCCACGGCTGCGTTAAGAGAAATGGCGCCATGGCCCTTTGCCCTTATCATGTGACAGGGCAAAGGTAGCGCCGGCGCCATTTTGGTTCCTGGCTCCCGACGTCACACGTGCAGGAGATCTCCCCCGGACCCCCGCTGGACCCCCAGGGACTTTTGGCCAGCTTGGGGGGGCCTCCTGACTCCCACAAGACTTGCCAAAAGTCCAGCGGGGGTCCGGGAGCGACCTCCTGCACGCGGGCTGTATTGCCAATATTCAAAATGGCGCCGGCGCTACCTTTGCCCTCACTATGTCATACGGGTGACCGTCGCCCATATGACATAGTGAGGGCAAAGTTAGCGCCGGCGCCATTTTGAATATTGGGAATACGGCCCGCGTGCAGGAGGTCGCTCCCGGATCCCCGCTGGACTTTTGGCAAGTCTTGTGGGGGTCAGGAGGCCCCCCCCCAAGCTGGCCAAAAGTCCCTGGGGGTCCAGCGGGGGTCCGGGGGCGATCTCCTGCACGCGTGACGTCGGGAGCCAGGAACCAAAATGGCGCCGGCGCTACCTTTGCCCTGTCACATGATAAGGGCAAAGGGCCACCGGCGCCATTTCTCTTAATGCAGCCGTGGCCAGAGAGCGGGAGATCGTGCCAGGACCCCGCCACTGGACCCCAGGTAATTTAAAACATTTTGGGGGGGTTCGGGAGGGTGGGGGATTGTTTTAAAGGTTCGGGGTGGGCTTTAGGGTTGTTTTGGTGTGCCGGTTTTCCCGCCCTCCCCCCCCCCCGATTTACGATTTTTTGACGATAAATTGGGGGAATTGTTATTGTATCGCGGCTCTAACGATTTTTGACGATTTAAAATATATCTGACGATTGTTTTAAATCGTCAAAAAACGATTCACATCCCTAACACACAGTCTCTCACTGGCACATGCTGTCTGAATCTCACACACAAAGGCTCTCTCTCACTCCCACTTGCTGTCTTGCTCAAGCACAGGCTCTCACTGTCACATGCTGTCTCTCTCACACACACAGAGGCTCTCACATGCTGTCTCTGCAAACATTCAGGATCATCACTCCCACACACAGACTCTCAACTCACTCTCACACACACACAATCTCTCAACTCATCTCATACACACACACACACACATACATACATACACACATACACATACACTGTACAGGCCCTCAGCCTCTCTCTCATCTCTGGGTCTCCTCTTCATTGGTCGCCGCAGTATGGGCTCTGCAGTAGCCCTGATCTTCTCGGGCCACCCACCGCAATGTGGGATCCACAGCGGCCCTGCTACCGGGCCTCTTCTTCTTCTCAGGCCGCTGCAACTTGGAATTTGCGACGGCCCGTAAGCGCTGCTTTTCTTCTGCACGCGCTGATGCTCCTCCTCTTTCCTGCCCGCGCAGCTCCGGAAACGTTTTCTTCCTGGGCCATGCAGGCAGGAAGGAGGAGGAGCATCTGCACGTTTAGACGCAACCTTTTTCTTCGGGCCATGCTCCATCACAGCCCTGCCGATCTTCTTGCTGTGTGTATCCAGCACACAGAACAGCACGCGACTGATGCTCCTACTCCTTCTTGCCCACGCGGCTCTGGCAACGTTTTCTTCCGGGGCCATGCAGGAAGGAGGAGGAGCACCTGCACGTTTAAACATGACTTTTTTTCTTCGGGCCATGGTGACGTGAGCTCCACCACAGCCCTGCCGATCTGCCTGCTATGTGTCGCTGCTCAGCCGCCAGTGGGATGAGGTCCACTGGCGGCCGCATGAGCCTCCCTGTGCCCGGGGGCATTGGTTCCCCTCGGGATACCACTGCTCGCGATGCCCCCTAATACTCGGCGCCCTAGGCCCAGGCCTAGTTCGCCTAGTGCTTCCACCGGCCCTGGTGGAAGGGACATCACTTTGGTGCCTTCCTCTAGTATGGCCAACACTATTATGATGTACAGATAAGATCTGAGTGTGCAATTGTGGTGGCTCATATCAACAAGTGATGGTATATATTACTAGTTGAAAATATTTTTTTAAATGGACCCAAAATATTGATAGATTAATCAGATCTGCATGTTGTAGGTCATATGCATACAAAAGTAGACTTTTTGAACATCTGTGCAATTCATTCAGTAGAATAGTCCTTAATGTCAAAGTGTTTCAGACCAGTGGTTTTCAACCTAGTCCTCAGTACACACCTAGCCAGGTTTTCAGGATAGCCACAATGAAAATTCATGAGATAGATTTGCATTCAATGGAGACAGTGAATTTAAATCTATATCATGCATATTGTTGTGGATATCCTGAAAACATGATTCGCTAGAATTGACCAAAGGAATGGTTTGAGAATACTGTTACAGATGATATGTAAAATATATGAAATGCCAGAGGTAGAGTTAATAGCAACAAGATGTAATAAAAAGTGTATAAAGAGTAGAGGGGGATTTCTGCAGACATGGACCATGGGTGCATTGAAAATTCACAGAAACATGATGTAAGAAAAAGACCATATGGCAGGGATGGCCAACTCCACTGTTACGTGTGCTGCCCGCGGCAGCCCTACGGCGCGGCCTTCTCACCTTTTCAGATGGACTCCAGCTCCTGGCTCCTCTTCACTGGCGGCAGTGGGCCGCCAGCTCTGACCTCGGGTTCCCTCCTGTGCTTCCGGCCCTGCCACGCTACCCAGTGTTGCCAGCCAAGATGTCCCTGTTCGTCGGGCCTCTCCACATGGCCCGCAGAGAGACGCCACCATCGGCACCGTGCCCCTTCCTAGGCGCATGTGCATCATTAGTTCTTTTAAAGGACCCGTGGCGGGAATCTGGCCACGGACCTGGATGCTGATGTCAAACTCTTCAGCGTATAAAAGCTCAGGCCTCACTCTATAGCATTGCCTTTGCAACAGGTCTCCTCATACTATGAGTACTCATTGCTGATCCTAGGATCGTCTCTTCATTGTGTTCCTGATTCCTGTGGTTCCTAGTTCCTGTCTTTCTTGTTCCTGTTTCATCTATGTGTTGGACTGACTCTTTGGATTTGACCACCGCTACGCCTGTCTACTCTTCAGCTTCTCTCCAGTCCTGGATCTCTGCTACGCCCGACTACTCTTCAGCTTCTCTCCAGCCCCGAACCTCCACTACACCCGACTTCTCTTCAGCTTCTCTCCAGCCCCGGACTTCCGTTACACCTGACCACTCTTCTACTTCTCTGCGTCCTGACCCTGCTGCTAAGACTGACTAAGCCTGCCTTCTCCATGCCCTGACCATTGCCTTGATTGACTATGCCTGCCTTCTCCATGCCCTGACCATTGCCTTGATTGACTACCCTGCCTTCTCCATGCCCTGACCATTGCCTTGATTGACTACGCCTGCCTTCTTCATGCTCTGACCATTGCCTTGAACAACTATGCTACAGACCTCTCTGTGTCCAGAGTTCTACATTGCTTGCCACGACTTCCACTTGCTGCTGGCTCTTATCCTAGCCAGTCAGTGAAGCCTTCTCTCACCTATCCTCTGGACGTGGACTTACAAGGCTTAGGCCTTTCTTTGCTTGAGCGCCTCCAGTTACTCATTGTTCCTTACCTAAAGGGTCCTTACCTATGGGTTGCGTCAACTCCACCTCGGCCCAAGGGTCCACCTCCAACGCAACATCCAGTCTCCAAGAGCCACAAACAGGCTGATTTTTTCAGGATATCCATGATGAATATGCATGAGACAGATTTGTAAACAATGGAGTCAGTGAATGCAAATCTATCTTATGCATATTCATTGTGGATATTTTGAAAATGAAAAACGCTTGTTGTTCTTGAGGAAAGAAGTTGGCCTCCCTGCCACATAGTCTAGGTGGTCTGCCTATCCATATAAATTGCTTAGCTGTACATTTACGATTTTAAAAGGGCCACGCTTGTAAATTAAAGGGGTTATATGCAGAGCTGGGCCTTGTGCACACCTCGCACATTTTATAATGGGCCCATCCATGCATGTAACCCCCGTTATGTGCTGAAGTGCTGGGCCTGCTGAAAGGGGTGGCCCAGAGGGTGTGGTCTGGGTGGGGAGGGGCAGGGTGAGGGACGGGCTCATATTATAAAATTGCTGCATCTATGTGCATGCGCTGAGAACACATGCACATGGACACGTGTGCGTGGGTCTTAAATTCGACCCCTTACTGTCCTTGTCTCCACTTCCTCCACTGGGAGGCTGTTCCATGCATCTACCACCTTTTCTGTAAAAAGTTATTCCCTGGGTTTCAACTGGCAAATATTTTCCTCCATTTTCAATGACCATACAAGAAATACAGATGCTAAATTTGAAATGGGTTTACATAGCATGTATATTTTAGACTGGTTAAAAAGATGGGCATATTTGGCATTTTCATTAGTATGCACCATCCTCACAAATAGCAGGTGTAAAGTATCCAGATACTTTTAGCATGCATGCTTTATGCTAGTTCATTTTCTCTTTGAAGATTAGGTACAAAGTGCATGCAGTAAAATTACCCATGTACTTTGCGACTATGTAGGCTACTCAAAATTGTCCATTATAGGACTAGAATGGGGATAGGCAACTCCGATTCTGGAATGCCACAAACAGGTCTGGTTTTCAGGACATCCACAATGAATATGCATGAGATGTATTTGTGTACAATGGAGGCATACAGATAAGCATCAGACACCTGCATGAACCTGACTGGGGCAGTGCCCTCCAGCCACTCTAAGCTAGAGATGTGCATTCGTTTATCATGAATTAGGCAATTTCGAAGAAATTGCCTAATTCATAGTGGTTCGGGGAACCGGAACCACGAAACAAATTTTCCCCGAACTTCGGGGAAATTCATTTTTTGGGTTAGTGCAGGGGGAGGGGCACATTTATTAAAAAAAAATAAAAAACCCACCCCAACCCTTCACATTTACTGTATTACAACCCCCCCACCATCCCCATCCCTCCCCAAGACTTACTAAAGCCCTGGTGGTCCAGCAGGGTCCCGCGAGCCATCTCTCCCACCGTGCCGTCGGGCTCTCGGGGCTACTATGAATCAAAATGGTCAGCCCCTGTCACAAGGTAGGAGCAATGGAAGGCCGAACTGCTCCTCCAAGACTTGCCAAAAGTCCCTGATGGTCCAGCGGGGGTCCGGGAGCGATCTCCTGCACTCGGGCCATCGGCTGCCAGTATTCAAAATGGCACTGACAGCCTTTGCCCTTACTATGTCATAGGGGCTACCAATGCCATTGGTCAGCCTCTGTCACATGGTAGGAGCACAAGATGGTGCTGGCCGTCCATTGCTCCTACCATGTGACAGGGGCTGACCAATGGCACCAGTAGCCCCGTGACATCGTAAGGCCAAAGGGCCATCAGCACCATTTTGATTCGTTGCAAGCCTGATAGCCCGACAGCAGGGAAGGAGAGATCGCTTGTGGGACCCCGCTGGACTGCCAGGGCTTTTAGTATGACTTGGGGAGGGATCGGGATGGTGGGGAGGTTGTAAGAAAGTACAATTGAAGGGTTGGGGTGGTTTTTTTCCGATTTGTTTTTTTTTAAATTCGTTTTTCTGGTTTCGGGTTCGGGTTCCAGCTTCATTTTTTCTGGAAAATGATCCATGGGAAAAGAAGTTTTCCCACGAACCGCCCCAACTGAAACCCGGCTCGAGCCAGAAAAACGAAACTCATCTCTGCTCTAAGCTGCCCAAGCTCTTGGACCCATATGGCAGGGGCAAGGCCAATTCCCAGCTGCCAAAGGAGTCCCCAGACCAGAGAGTAAGCAAGATCTGGACTCCAACGACAGTGTCACTGCCTTCTTCCTCCTGTTATTCGAGCTGCCTCTCCAAGTTGGTCAGCTGGTTTGCTTATTGTTCAGTTTCTGGGATTTTGTTTGTAAATCTGAGTTTAATGCACCCTGCAATCCACTCAGCAGGTAACAGACATGTTGTTTCCCAGTCTATGTGGGAGAAAAAAAGCAATCAAGAGCACAGGGCCCAGATTGCTATCATTTTTAAAATATTTAAAAAGGAGAAAAGGGAAGATTTGTATGTACAAATTACATTTTGTGCACATAAATCCAGCATGCAGGTTCCCAGAACTACAAACGTCCAATCAGCTCCCTACAATTACACTAGTGTTGGAAACTTTACTCCTCCGCTGACTGGGAGTTGGGAGGTTGATATTCAAAAGTCATTTAGATGGATAACTGAAAAGTTATCCATCTGAATGGCTAGTCAGAGATATTCAGTGCCATAAGTATGCATAAGTCGGAAGTATTCCAAGGGTGATGGGAGGCATTTCGGGGTGGGGGGGGGGGGGGGGGGAAGGACAGAGTTAGCCGTATAAGAGTTAGCCACTTAACCAATGTGACTAACTCTGGTCGGCCCATAAGTCTGTTCTAAAGTTAGCCAGTTTGACATAACCAGCTAACTTTAAGTTAGCCGGGGATTTCAGTGGCACTGAATATCCGTGTTAAGTTATCTGAATGGCTATATCTGGCTAACTTAATTAGCCACACCACAGCTGAATATTGACTTCAATATTTCCAGTGTAAAGAGAATATGTTAAGCCTTCATTCCTCTTTACATTGGGGGTAAACAGCCAGTGCTTTTTTCCCAGGGAGCACATACTACTATTGAGGTCTGGCACCTTTTGCTTTCTCCTGCCTGCTTTGCCCTATGGTCCTTTAAAAAAACCCAAAAAAAACAACCATGCATCCTGTATGTAATTACCAGCACCTTTATTTCCAGAAAGATAACACTGGTAATAACTAATTTACATTGGAGGGTGCTAACCTGTACACATATTATTCCGTGCAAAACTCCTTGCTGAATTGAGAGTAAAGTTTGCACACAAAAAAGGGCAAATTTTCAAAGAGTTACGTTTGGAAAAATGGCCATATACAGCATTGAGTATATGACCCTTCCACGTGTAACTCATATTTTATAAAAGGTAACATACGTATGTATATGAACAAGTGATTTAAACTACACAAGTGAAAAAGGGAGTTATGGATGTGTTAACATGTAAACATATAATGACCTATTTTGAAAGTGATATGTATTTAATTTATGTTTGCATATACATGTAGATTTGCTATAGCTCATTTATGCATACAAGTGCTAACTTTCACTTAAAATAGTGACTTAGTGTTTAGAGGCCTGGCTTTTCCAGGTGAGTGGACACAGGAGTAGGTCAGAGGGTGGGAGGGAGTTTATCTGGGACAGACTGGGACCTCCTGGGGGACACTGGGAAACCCTGGGTCATATATGGGGGGGGGGGGGAGACTTGTAACTGGGACATATTGTTTTTTACTGGTGGTTAGAGTAACAGATTATGGGACTATAAAGGGGGAGTGGGAGTTTGTGTTTCAGGAACAAATTGGGGGATATGAGTCAGTAGTGGAGAGTCCCAGTTTAATATGAATGTCATGGCCCTATGGGTACTCAGGTCTGTACGGCTGAGGAGCAGAGGAGGAGGTACCCCTTACCCAGGGTCTACAGGACTAGGATATAATTTAAGGATCCGTCTGAGGAGCAAGTCATGTTTAGGCTCAGGTTCAACAAGAAAACCATACTATTCCTATGCAAGCAATTAGAGCGAGACCTGCAACCAAAATGAGCCACACCATGCCAGTACACATCAAAGCTACAACTGCCCTGGCATTTTTCACCACTGGCACTTTCCAGACACCTTTAGGGGTGATTTTTGGAATCAGCCAGTCTGCCACCTCTGTGTGTATAGATTAGGTCCTGGCTGCCTTTCTTAGGAGAACACTACATTATATATTAGGGGTGTGCATTCGGATTGACCGCATTAGTAAAACGCAACTCATATTTTTTTTTTACTTAAAAAATTGATTCGACATAAACGATCGGATTTCCCACATATCGAACATAGATATGTTCGATATGTGGGAAATCGCGATTGTTAAGCCAAAATAAAAATATAAACCCCCTCACCCTCCTTAATCCCCCCCCCCCCCCCGACTTACCACAACTCCCTGGTGATGGAGCGAGGAGTGAGGACGCCATTTCTGCAATCCTTGGCGAGAAGCATGTGACGTCGGCGGCACGTCGAGTGACGCCGGCGTCACGTGATTCCCGGCTCCTTCGCGCCGGACGGCTCGTTCGGCCCAAAAAGAACTTTTGGCCAGCTTGGGGGGGTCAGGAGGCCCCCCCAAGCTGGCCAAAAGTTCTTTTTGGGCCGAACGAGCCGTCCGGCGCGAACTCGCCGGGAATCACGTGGCGCCGCGTCACTCAGACGCGGCGTCACGTGATTCCCGGCAAGTTCGCACCGGACGGCTCGTTCGGCCCAAAAAGAACTTTTGGCCAGCTTGGGGGGGTCAGGAGGCCCCCCCAAGCTGGCCAAAAGTTCTTTTTGGGCCGAACGAGCCGTCCGGCGCGAACGAGCCGGGAATCACGTGACGCCGCGTCACTCGACGTGCCACCGACGTCACATGCTTCTCGCCAAGGATTGCAGAAATGACGTCCTCAGTCCTCGCTCGATCACCAGGGAGTTGTGGTAAGTCTGGGGGGGGATTAAGGAGGGTGAGGGGGTTTAAATTTTTTTTTTGCACATATGTACATATACCCAACTCATTGGATTTTTTTTATGTCCATATTGGCCGCAAGTGGGACCCCCTTTCGGACATAAAAAATATGAACATAAAATTTTGCTCTGCACATCCCTATTATATATCCTTTCCTTGGAGCAGACACCACCAACAACAAATTATGAGAGATTTCTATCAATAGCACATTTCCTCTCTGTCTTGGGGGCTATTCATTGCACTCAGGGGGAAACAAGGTCACCTATCGCAACTGCAAGAGCTTCCACTCCCTCAATATGCAGCTGGCTGTGCCCATGTTTCCAGAATCTACTAACTGTGCCTATATCCTCTCACAGTCAGGAATTCCTGACTGCTTCCAGGAAAGATAAATCACTGCAGTCTGGCTTCTAGGTACAAATATATCATCACTACCACCAAACACCAACTAACCTCTTCTTTGTGTCTCCCTTCTACCTAGGTGGGCTGACTGCTGTGGACCTGAAGGACTGCTTTGACCCAGCTCTGTGAACTACCTTGCTGCCTAACCCCAAGGTATATGTAAATTATCTCCTCCGCCTTCTCCCCTACAAGTTATAGAGGATATTAGGGATGTGCAGAAGGAAAAAATGTGTTGCTATTCGGTATTCGTTTTGCCAGGACCTAAATTTGTTGCATTCGTTTCATAGGGGGGGAAACTAATTCATTGATATGTTTTATTCGTTTTCCGATTTCACACTAAAGTCAATGGGGGAAGTATTTGCAGCCTATTTTGGGCTGTAGAATAGGAGTTTTCTTATCAATTCTGATGAAACTTCTGGGGAGCTATGATCAGAACGAGAAAAGAGCTCCAAGGTACTTAGACTGTGGCAAAGTGGCACCAAAGTGGCATGAATAGCCTATGACACTTTAAAGAGGCAAAGGGGTACCAGGAGTGGCAAGAGTGCTTTAACAGAGGTGCAAAGCTGCAGCGAGAGTGACAAAAACACACCATAGCTTCAAAAGAGAGCACTGATAACAGATACATGAACCCTTGAAGGCAGCACGACAGGCAAAGTGGCAAGACAAGTAGAATCAACATCCTACAGCACAATGAAGCGGGAACATAGCAAGCAGAAAGACTAGTGCCAACACACTGAGGAACCATGATAGTGGCAAGAACACCAAAAGGAGTTGAGTGAGTCATCTGTTGTATGGCAGCAAGGCAGAGTGGCAGAAAGTTGATAGGGGAAAGACAGGCTGGCAGAGTGGACATAGTCTGGTCCCTGTGACTTTGATAGGAGAAAGACAGGCTGGCAGAGCGGACATAGTCTGGTCCCTGTGGTTTTCATAGTGGCAAGACTGGCTGGACCCAGGAAGAGTTCCCTTTCCTTTGAGCAGGAAAGGGCTCCATAGAATGGGTTGGCCCCTAGAGTGGAGCACGAGCCTTCAAAGTGTGGCGACGTGGAGGAGGTCTCACTGTGACCAGCAGTTTAACATGGATCAACAGGTTCTAAGAGATAGCCTGGCCAGCTACCCCAGGGAGAGTTCCCTTTCCTTTGATCAGAAAAGGGCTCCTAGATGGTCAAGCACAGCATTAGAGGTAAAAACCCTTTTAGGGACATAAGGCCTGGACAGACAGGCACAGCATTTGAGGATAGAGGTAAAGCCCTCATAGGGACCTCAGGCCTGGACAGACAGGCACAGCAGTAGAGGTCAAACCCTCATAGAGACATATAGCCCAGACGGACAGGTACAGGATTAGAGGTTAAACCCTCATATAGACATAAGGCCTGGATGGACAGGCACAGAATTAGAGGTCAAACACTTTTAGGGACATAAGGCCTGGACAGACAGGAAAAGCATTAGAGGTCAAACCCTTTTAGGGAAATAAGGCCTGAACGGACAGGCACAGCATTAGAGGTCAAGCCCTTTTAGGGACATAAGGCCTGGATGGACAGGCACAGCATTAGAGGTCAAATCCTCATAGAGACGTAAAGCCTGGAAGGACAGGCACAGCATTGGAGGTCAAAGCCTCATAGAGACATAAGGCCTGGACGGACAGGCACAGCATTAGAGATCAAACTCTTTTAGGGACATAAGGCCTGGATGTACAGGCACAGCATTTGAGGATAGAGGTCAAGCCCTCATAGGGACTTAAGGCCTGGACGGACAGGCACAGAATTTGAGGTCAAATACTTTTAGGGACATAAGGCCTGGATGGGTAGGCACACCATTAGAGGTCAAACCCTTTTATGGACATAAGGCCTGGACAGACAGGAAAAGCATTAGAGGTCAAATCCTTTTAGGGAAATAAGGCATATATGGACAGGAAAAGCATTAGAGGTTAAACCCGTTTAGGGAATAAGCCTGGACAGACAGGCACAGCATTAAAGGTCAAACCCGTTTAGGGAATAAGGCCTGGACAGACAGGCACAGCATTCGAAGTCAAACACTCGTAGAGACATATAGCCTGGACAGACAGGCACAGCATTCGAGGTCAAACCCTCATAGAGACGTAAAGCCTGGATGGACATGCTGAGCATTAGAGGTCAAATCCTCGTAGAGACATAAGGCCTGGATGGACAGGCACAGCATTAGAGGTCAAACACTTTTAGGGACATAAGGCCTGGATGGACAGGCACACCATTAAAGGTCAAACCCTCGTAGGGACATAAGGACTGGACATACAGGCACAGCATTTGAGGTCAAACCCTAGCAGAGACGTAAGACCTGGATGGACAGCACAGCATTTGAGGATAGAAGTTAAGCCCTCAAAGGGACTTAAGGCCTGGATGGACAGACACAGAATCAGAGGTCAAACCCTCGTAGAAACATAAAGCCTGGATGGACCAGCACAGCATTCGAGGTCATACCCTCATAGAGACGTAAAGCCTAGATGGAAAGGCACCGCATTAGAGGTCAAACCCTTGTAGAGAGATAAGGCCTGGATGGACAGGCACAGCATTAGAGGCCAAACCCTTTTAGGTACATTAGGCCTGGATGGACAGGCACAGCATTATAGGTCAAACCCTCGTAGAGACATAAGGCCTGGATGGACAGGCAAAGCATTAGAGGTCAAACCCTCGTAGAGACATAAGGCCTAGACGGACAGGCACAGCATTAGAGGTCAAACCCTTTTAGGGACTTAAGGCCTGGATGGACAGGCACAGCATTAGAGGTCAAACCCTCATAGAGACATAAGGCCTGGAGAGACAGGCACAGCATTTGAGGTCAATCCCTCGTAAAGACATAAAGCCTGGCGGACAGGCACAGCATTGGAGGTCAAAGCCTCATAGAGACATAAGGCCTGGACGGGCAGGCACAGCAGTAGAGATCAAACCCTTTTAGGGACATAAGGCCTGGATGTACAGGCACAGCATTTGAGGATAGAGGTCAAGCCCTCATAGGGACATAAGGCCTGGATGGGCAGGCACAGCATTAGAGGTCAAACCCTTTTATGGACATAAGGACTGTACAGACAGGAAAAGCATTAGAGGTCAAATCCTTTTTGGGAAATAAGGCCTGAATTGACAGGTACAGTATTAGAGGTCAAGCCCTTGTAGGGACATAAGGCCTGGATGGACAGTCACAGCATTAGAGGTCAAACCCTTTTAGGGACATAAGGCCTGGATGGACAGGCACAGCATTAGAGGTCAAATCCTCATAGAGACGTAAATCCTGGATGGACACGCACAGCATTAGAGGTGAAACCCTTTTATTGACATAAGGCCTGGACGGACAGGCACATCATTTGAGGATAGAGTTCAATCTCTCATAAGGACTTAAAGCCTGGACGGACAGGCACAGAATTCAAGGTCAAATGTTCATAGAAACATATATCCTGGATGGATAGGCACTGCATTGGAGGTCAAACACTTTTAGAGACATAAAGCCTAGATGGACATGCACAGCATTAGAGGTCAAACCCTTGTAGAGATGTAAATCCTGGATGGACAGGCACAGCATTAGAGGTCAAACCTCGTAGGGACATAAGGCCTGGACAGCAGGCACAGCATTAGAGGTCAAACCCTCCTAGAGATATAAAGCCTGGATGGACATGCACAATATTAGAGGTCAAACCCTTGTAGAGATGTAAATCCTGGATGGACAGGCACAGCATTAGAGGTCAAACCTCGTAGGGACATAAGGCCTGGACAGCAGGCACAGCATTAGAGGTCAAACCCTCCTAGAGATATAAAGCCTGGATGGACAGCACAGAATTTGAGGTCAAACCCACGTAGAGAAGTAAAGCCTGGATGGACAGGCACAGTATTCAAGGTCAAACCCTCATAGAGACATAAAGCCTGGATGGACCGGCACAGCATTCAAGGTCATACCCTCATAGAGATGTAAAGCCTGGATGGAAAGGCACCGCATTAGAGGTCAAACCCTTGTAGAGACATAAGGCCTGGATGGACAGGCACAGCATTAGAGGTCAAACCCTTTAAGGACATTAGGCCTGGATGGACAGGCACGGCATTAGAGGTCAAACCCTCGTAGAGACATAAGGCCTGGATGGACAGGCACAGCATTAGAGGTCAAACCCTCATAGAGACATAAGGCCTATACGTACAGGCACAGCATTAGAGGTCAAACCCTTTTAGGGACATAAGGCCTGGATGGGCAGGCACAGCATTAGAGGTCAAACCCTCGTAGAGACATAAAGCCTGGCGGACAGGCACAGCATTGGAGGTCAAAGCCTCATAGAGACATAAGGCCTGGACGGGCAGGCACAGCATTAGAGATCAAACCCTTTTAGGGACATAAGGCCTGGATGTACAGGCACAGCATTTGAGGATAGAGGTCAAGCCCTCATAGGGACATAAGGCCTAGATGGGCAGGCACAGCACTAGAGGTCAAACCCTTTTATGGACATAAGGCCTGTACAGACAGGAAAAGCATTAGAGGTCAAATCCTTTTAGGGAAATAAGGCCTGAATAGACAGGTACAGTATTAGAGGTCAAGCCCTTGTAGGGACATAAGGCCTGGATGGACAGGCACAGCATTAGAGGTCAAACCCTTTTAGGGACATAAGGCCTGGATGGACACGCACAGCATTAGAGGTCAAACCCTTTTATTGACATAAGGCCTGGATGGACAGGCACAGCATTTGAGGATAGAGTTCAAGCTCTCATAGGGACTTAAGTCCTGGACGGACAGGCACAGCATTAAAGGTCAAACTCTTTTAGGGACATAAGGCCTAGATGGACAGGCACAGCATTAGAAGTCAAACGCTTTTAGGGACATAAGGCCTGGATGGACAGGCACAGCATTAGAGGTCAAACCCTGATAGAGACATAAGGCCTGGACGGACAGGCACAGCATTCAAAGTCAAACACTTGTAGAGACATATAGTCTGGACGAACAGGCACAGCATTCGAGTTCAAACCCTCATAGAGACGTAAAGCCTGGATGGACATGCTGAGCATTAGAGGTCAAATCCTCGTAGAGACATAAGGCCTGGATGGACAGGCACAGCATTAGAGTTCAAACACTTTTATGGACATAAGGCCTGGATGGACAGGCACAGTATTAAAGGTCAAATCCTCATAGGGACATAAGGACTGGACATACAGGCACAGCATTTGAGGTCAAACCCTAGTAGAGACATAATGCCTGGATGGACAGGCACAGCATTAGAGATCAAACCCTTTTATGGACATAAGGCCTGGACAGACAGGCATTGCATTAGAGGTCAAGCCCTCATAGGGACTTAAGACCTGGATGGACAGGCACAGCATTTGAGGATAGAAGTTAAGCCCTCATAGGGACTTAAGGCCTGGATGGACTGACACAGAATTAGAGGTCAAACCCTCATAGAAACATAAAGCCTGGATGGACAAGCACAGTATTCAAGGTCAAACCCTCATAGAGACATAAAGCCTGGATGGACCGGCACAGCATTCAAGGTCATACCCTCATATAGACGTAAAGCCTGGATGGAAAGGCACCGCATTAGAGGTCAAACACTTGTAGAGACATAAGGCCTGGATGGACATGCACAGCAGTAGAGGTCAAACCCTTTTAGGGACATTAGGCCTGGATGGACAGGCACAGCGATAGAGGTCAAACCCTCGTAGAGACATAAGGCCTGGATGGACAGGCACAACATTCTAGGTCAAACCCTCGTAGAAACATAAGGCCTGGATGGACAGGCACAGCATTAGAGGTCAAACCCTTTTAGGGACATAAGGCCTGGATGGACAGGCACAGCATTAGAGGTCAAACCCTCGTAGAGACATTAGGCCTGGAGAGACAGGCACAGCATTTGAGGTCAATCCCTCTTAGAGACATAAATCCTGGACGGACAGGCACAGCATTAGAGGTCAAACCATCCTAGAGACATAAGACTTGGACAGACAGGCACATCATTAGAGGTCAAACCCTTTTAGGGACATAAGGCCTGGATGGACAGGCACAGCATTAGAGGTCAAACACTTTTAGGGATTTAAACCCTGGACAGACAGGCACAGCATTCGAGGTCAAACCCTCATATAGACATAAGACTTGGATGGAAATTCAGAGCATTAGAGGTCAAGCCCTCATAGGGACTTAAGGCCTGGAGGGACAGGCACAACATTAGAGGATTTCCTTTGTGCAGGTATGTTTTGGTTTGATCTGTTACTTCTTCTTGAACTGGTTCACTGCCAGAAGAAAATGACATCTTTTTCATTTCTGAAAGATAATTCAACAGAGGATGCTTTTAGAGCAATAGATACTACCATTTGTGAAGCAGGAACTGATCTGGAGATTATTTGTGAATACCCAGAAGCTATTAACTGTACTTATGCACTTCAGCTGATGACAAAGGAACATGAAGAGCTCTCAGAAATAAGAAAACCGCTACTCAAGTCCAAATCTACAATATCAACTTATGTAGACTTTGTGGTTTACACAGTGCCTCCGTAAACTATGGGAAGACAGAGGATGAACTAGAGTGCAACTACCACCAGTTTTCTATAGTACTTGAATCATTACTGTTGGCACTTAAGAAAGATTTTGGGAACATGGCTCATATTATGAAGGTCAGGAAAACTATTGAGCATATGAACTATGCAAGCTTCAAACATCTGAAGTCATCTTTTTATGTTCTTACATTCCAAATGTTGCAAAACAGGAAAAGAATATTCTGGAAAGAAGTGATGCACAAATACATGAAACTGAAATTAGAAATACCAGAACTAAATTCAGACAGGCACAGCGTTTGAGGTCAGGCCCTTGTAGGGATGTACGGCCTAGACAGTGGACAGACAGGCACAGCATTTCAGGTCAGGCCCTTGTAGGGACGTACAGCCTGGACAGTGGATGGACAGGCACAGTGTTTCAGGTCAGGCCCTTGTAGAGACAGTGGATGGACAGGCATAGCATTTCAGGTCAGGCCCTTGTAAAGATGTACGGCCTGGACAGTAGACAGACAGGCACAGTGTTTCAGGTCAGGCCCTTGTAGGGACGTACGGCCTGGACAGTGGATTGACAGGCACAACGTTTCAGGTCAGGCCCTTGTAGGGATGTATGGCCTGGACAGTGGACAGAAAGGCACAGTGTTTCAGGTCAGGCCCTTGTAGGGACGTACGGCCTCAACAGTGGATGGACATGCACAGCGTTTGAGGTCAGGCCCTTGTAGGGACGTACGGCCTGGACAGTGGACGGACAGGCACAATGTTTCAGGTCAGGCCCTTGTAGGGATGTACAGCCTGGACAGTGGATAGACAGGCATAGCATTTTATTCATCTTGCCATTCACAGGGAAAATTTGGAAACCCAAGCAAAGGCAGGTTTATTTTCAAAAACACTAGCATTTCTATCAACTCTGGTGCCAGCCTTGAGCGGTGAGGGCTCATGATATCTCCTGTCATTGAAAATACACATTCACTGGGCACACTGGTTGGTGGACATGACAGATATCACTGAGCCTCTTTGGCTAGGTGTGGCCAGACAGTGGACTTATGTGCCCAATATGCCAGCAGATATGTCTGCATGTCCTCTGTGGGCTCTGAGAGATACCACGTCACTGACAGTTGTGCTGGTGTCTCCTTTGCTTGGGTGGGCTGAGAGTAACTGAGAATAACTCATGCTAGCTGCTTTCTCTCTAGCCCATAGCAGAACAATAATTACACCAAACAAAACACGGGTCCTCTGTCATTTTAACGTGGCTCCAGATCACAGATGTCTTTTGTGATCCCTTCTCTATAGCCTTCGGGGTGGATGCGGGCACTGTTGCTGAAGTGGGTGCACCCTGAGAAGCAATGCCAGGGGCATTAGTCATACTCTGTGCCTGCGCTGACTGCTTTTCCTCATCATCATCATCAGTTTCATCTCTCCCCTGCAGCACTGAAGTGGAGGCTAAGACAGGACTAACGAATCCTCCTAAACCTTCATCAGCTACTTTTTCCATTTCTGATGAGAATCCCACAAAAGATAATTCTTCATTGGAATCAAAAGCAAACAATGCCTGTGCTACATTGGCAACACTAAGTCAAGACTGCTGTCGCACTGCTGCTTTTGGGTGTCACCATTTTGTCTTGCATGACTCAGCCTCCCCTTCCCTCACCTCCAAAACTACATGGTCAGAAACAGGTGCTGGCGATGCATCATCTTTAGATTTCATTTTTTTACGAATGGAACTGCCTTCCCCTCCAGAGATTTTAGATTGGAACAGGTCCCTTTTTAACTTTAATGGGTGACTGGCACTCCCTTTTTTGAGGTGTCTAGTCTCCCAGTCCCAATCAATCGACCACGTCTAGCTTTCCCTGACATTATGGATTTAATGTCACTGCCTACTAGGGATTTCAGTTAAAAGAATTATTTCCAAAAGAGGCCCACTGGGGATTTGGCTTCACAGACCACCACTGTCCCAATATACGTGAGTCTGCTAAACTGCCTGCCCACAGGCAGAGTACCTTGATGTGCACTAATGTAATGTATGTGCACCAACAAAGTGGTAACTACAAAAGAGGACCACTGGGGATTTGACTTTACAGACCGTTGCTGTCCCAATATACGTGAGTCTGCTAAACTGCCTGCCACAGGCACAGTGCCTTGATGTGCACTAATGTAATGTATGTGCACAGAACAAAGTGGTAACTATAAAAGAGGCCCACTTGGGATTTGGCTTCACAGACCACCGCTGTCCCAATATACGTGAGTCTGCAAAACTACCCAGTACCCACTGTCACTGATGCCCAGTGTACTGCCTAGTGCCTTCTTTGATTAAAAGAACACAGAGAAACAGTGATTTTGATAAAACAAAACTGCAGTTAACAAAAAAGCCTGGCTTGGCACAACAGCAAAATCGATGAAATATATTTTTCAAGAGCAATTCTATCAAACTAGCTACAAATTGAATATATCTCCCACCCACAACACCCAAATGCTGCTTGCAACCGACCCCAGGGGGTAAAATAAGCAGCAAAATGCCATTGCTAGTGCTAGCAGCTTCTCTCAGTGGCACAGAGAGACCATCTCAGATCAATAACATATTTTGCAGTAAAAAAAAACAGGGCTAGTAGCTGACACTGCAGCCAAATCAAACAAATATCTTTTTCTATCGACGTAGCTAGCAATTGAATACAGATTTGAAACACTCAGACTAGCTCTGAGTGAAGCCACCTTCCACAGACCACCTCCCCAGACCACCCCTGCAAAGAAAGTGCATGGCACGCCGCGTGCTTAACGTATATATAGTGCTAGGTCATCAGGAACAACGTTACAGAGCACTGAGTGAGAGCGGCAATTCGTTGCATTAGAAAAATGCTTAGTGCTGATAGGTTGCATTCTGGTCTCCTTGCCAACCTGTCTGACCCACTCTATGACAGGGCTGTGAGGTCACTTATGACTCAAAGGAAAGGGCTGTTTTTTTGCTATGGATACACCCACATGTATACATGGCATTCATCTATTTCAAACAGCCACTAAGAAATCACTGCGAGCGAGCCAAAAGAATAAAACTAATGATATGTTTGTATTCGTGGGGGATCACAATACGTTTCGCGAACCCACGAATATAACAAATATGGACCTCTTCGTTGTGAATTGCCAATGCGTTGCAAACAAATGCACACCCCTAGAGGATATCCACTCAAAACCTGGCTAATGATCCCAATGGCTAACCCATAGACCACTGTGAAGCCCCATCGAGAGACCAGGGCTATCAACGAGAGAACCTTTGCCTATCTATCTATTTTATTTATTTAAAAGTATTTCTATTCTGTTTTTTAACAAAATGTACTCAATGGATTACAATATAAAACTTTAAAAAAATGCAAAATACATAAAGCAATTAAATATAACATTGACACACAATAGTAGAGCAAAACTACATAAAGTACTTTAAAACCAAAAAGAAAAAAAAACTTTTATTGAGAAAACACCTGAGTAAACAAATATGCCTTGAAAAGCTTTTGAAATGACTTTATATATTCAGAATCTTGCAAGGCTCCAAGTAAGGCATTCCACAAAGTAGGCCCATTGAAAACATGTTTCCACTGCCTGGACAGATCTTGGAGATGCCTTCTCTATAACCTCCCCCCCCCCCCCCCCCCCCCCCCCCCAAGGTCTGTGAGATCTTTCTAGTATGCTGCATGCTTCATAAGCTGCAAACCAGAGGAACTAGAAGAAAATCCAGATGAAGAAGAAGAGGAGAAAGAAGAGCTGAGTCAGAAGGAATGGCAAGAAATGTATCGCATGAATCAATGACAGACTGTAGAGGCAAGGAACACTCTGACACAAAGACATTTTCACTGGTGATAGGGCTTTAGTGTTCTATAGGTGATCAACACAATTATAAATAAAGAGGTTGATATTCAAAAGCCATTTAGACAGATAACTGAAAAGTTATCTGCCTAAATGGCTAGCCAGAGATATTCAGCACCATATGTGTCTAAATGCTGGGTGCATTGAAAACCGGATTGCTTTTATATCTGCCAAGGTCTGGGTTAAGAGTCCCTGGTGTATACTAGGGATAACAAATGGATCCATCTCCTCAGGGATTATAGGATCCATCCTGTTTTTCTCCACAAAGATTTCACAGTAGAAAAGACCTAGACCAGACCTGGCAGTCCCAAAGGCCATGAATGTAGCTGTTTTTGAACCACTAGTAGGTATGTCTTGCTTATCTGGATAACATGGAATGAGTGGATGAATACATAATCATGAGAGGTCTGGATGATTAAGCATTTCAGCTTGGCCTTATTCCCTGAGAATTAGTATGTCTTTCCATCTGCAAATGGACTTTATATTTGTCAAAATGTAATACCTAGTCATTTAGAAGTGTCCTTTGTCCCACAATATATCCAGCCTACATTTTCCAGTCACAGTCTGTCTTTTTTTCTACCCTTCCATCCCTTTGTCCTCTTTATTCAGTATTAAAGGGAAATAGCTGCTGACAATGACACTTTACACTAACCTCCAGGTGCTATGGTCAGTGATATAATCCATGCCACTTACCACTGGTGATAGAGAGAGAGAGGGCCAGCTAAATTGAACACCTAGAAGTAACTGCTTGCTCTCAGCTGGGAGTCTGGTTCTGAGAAACCTACAAAAGCACATAAGTGGAACCGAGCAATAAACCAGCTGGCACAGGGCCATTGAAAGGACATTCAAAGCTCATCTGTTTCCAGGTACTGCTTGGAAAGACAATCTCATAGCTGCTAAAACTCTATGAAACCTATTTATCAGATAAGTGAAATCATTTATGGTGAAATAGTCTTCTACTGCATGCATTATAATAGTCTGTGCACTAAGCAATTCCTTCTTAGATTACTGCCTCATTGAAACATTATTTAAATAACATTTTCCTATCATTTTCTCTTTAAAAAATAGTCTTCTTCATTCTTCATAATTAAATTTTAGATCTTAGCGTTATTTAGAAGTAACAAATGAAACAGCTCATGGTATACAATATCTGATTTACCAATCTCACACGTCTTGTTCTTAATTTTTCAAACTGCAGGTATACCTTTATTTCTGTAAAAAAATTAAAAAAAAACAACAAAGAGAGTGTTAAATAATTTGCAATAACTATAGATAAGCCATTGAGACTTATAAAATCAAGCAGTGTTATTATATAGACGGTCGCTGCATATCAATAACACCACTAAGATGTCTTGTCATAAGTGAGTGCCTCTGAAATAATTACATGATGACACTTCAATTAATTAAAAGAACTAAATTTACTCTCAGAGAGCATATAAATTTCAAACCAAAAAAAAATTATCCCAAATAAAATCCTGAATCTACCCATTCAGTAATTTCAATTAATTCATCACATTTATACAATAAATTTGCCTAAACAATCTTTTATTTTAAAAAATTGCATACATTTTAATTTCTTTAATTTTAATTAATAACAAATGCCTAATCAAAACTGTGTATGGAAAAATATTTTATAAGAAAATCTTGAATCAGATGTGATTCACACTAATCCGCACAAAGTTACACCTGCATTATGGTATGCACGCAAATGGATCAACCCTACCTATAAAAAGGCAACACTGTTGCGGTCCCAGTCACGGCAGTCGCGACTAGGCCCTTACCTCCTTGGTCCCAGCCCGTCTCCGAGGGTCTGCGGCCTGTTTCGCGGCATCCCCAGGGGGGGGACGCCGCCGAGAAGCCCTGCCTGGACACCTTCTCCCTAGGCACGCGTGCACGCAATCCGCGCTTATGAAGGCTGTTTCCCGCCACTGGAAGCTCCGCCCTATCCATGACATCAGGCGCCGCTGCCCATGTAAGGCCGCCGCGGAGCCCAGGACTTTGCCTTGCAAAGGGGTTCCTTGCGGTTCTCTGTTGCTTCGTGCCCCGGAGTGTGCTATTGCATTAGCAACTCCGTTCCTGTCTGAGACTTGCTTCACTTCGTGTCCAAGTCTTGCTTCTGTCTGGCTTGCTTGCAGTAACCTGTTCTGCTTCAGTTCCAGCTTGGTTCCAGAGCCAGTCCTGCTTCAGCTCCTGTCTGGTTCCAGTAGCCAGTCCTGCTTCAGTTCCTGTCTGGTTCCAGTAGCCAGTCCTGCTTCAGCTCCTGTCTGGTTCCAGTAGCCAGTCCTGCTTCAGTTCCTGTCTGGTTCCAGTAGCCTGTCCTGCTTCAGCTCCAGTCTGGTTCCAGTAGCCAGTCCTGCTTCAGTTCCTGTCTGGTTCCAGTAGCCAGTCCTGCTTAGTCCTAGCCTGCTTCAGTTCTTGCCTGTCTCCTGATCTCTGCCTGCCTGCTTCAGCTCCAGCTTCCGTGATCTCCTAAGTCCCAGCGGCCGGGCTCCTACGGGCTCCTCCTGGGGGAGTACCGGCTTCCAGGGTGAATCACCTAAGTCCCAGCGGCTGGACTCCTACAGGCTCCTCCCAGGGGAGTACCGGCTTCCAGGGTGAAGCTCACATTCATCTCCTGCCTGGTATCCACCTCCCGACCTGTCCAGAGACTATAGTACACCTCTCCCCAGTTTCTCACAGATCGGCCCAAGGGTCCACTAAACAGTTCACTCACAGCAGATTGCAAGGCCATGGACTCGGCCGAGGTACCAGGATCTTCATGGGTTGGCTCTGCAGCTACAACAGCAACAACAATACCTGGATGTCCTGGCTGGATCCGTTGGGCAATTGGCTGCCCAAATGGATGCCCATGTTACCCATTCTTTGGCCTGCTGTGGGTTCGAGCCCCGAGGATGCAGCCTCACCCGTGACTCAGCTGCCGCCGCCTGCTCGCTACGCTGGAGATGCCAGGATCTGCCATGGGTTCTTGAACCAGTGTTTCGTGTGCTTCTCGCTATTGCCCCGGCAGTTTCCCATGGACTCCGTCAAAGTAGCGTATATTCTCTTCCTGCTCAATGGAAAGGCCCTGGTGTGGGCCTCCCCCCTGTGGGAGCGTAACAACTCCTCCTTGGACGACTTGCAGCAGTTCGTCACCAATTTCCACCAAGCCTTTGACGAACCTGCCCACCAGGCCTCAGCCACGTCAGAGTTGCTACAGCTTCGCCAAGGATCCCGTTCCCTGGAGGACTATGCAATGGATTTCAGGACTCTCGCTCAGGAAGTAGGTTGGCAGGATGATAGCCTGAAAGCCATCTTCTTGGAAGGGTTGTCAGGGCGCATCAAGGACGAGATTGCCGCCCGGGATCTCCTGGAAGATCTTAATGCCCTCATTGACATGGCTGCCCGCATCGATCGCCACCTGCAACAGCGAGCACGAGAATTACACATGACAAAGCACAGCCCTGCCCGCAGTTCCTCACGCCCACTGCCTTCACCCAGGCCTGCCCATCCTGATGTTTCTGCCGCTGAACCAATGCAGTTGGGACGTGCCCCGCTCTCCCTTGAGGAGAGACAATGCCGCCGCTCGTTGGGCTTGTGCCTTTACTGTGGTCAGAAACGCCATTTCTTGGCACGCTGCCAGGAGCGTGCGGAAAACTCCAGAACCTAGGAGGTCGGGAGGAGCTCCTCCTAGGTTGTGCCACAGCTCCTCAGAGTATGATACCCAATACCTTGGAATTTCCTGGAGGGTCCTTGGAAACCCTTGCCTTCCTGGATTCCGGAGCCGGAGGTAATTTTATCCAGCAAAACTTGGTCTCTCAACTACAGATTCCTACGCAGAGACGAGAAGTTCCACTCCGGATTACCTCCATTCAGGGAACGCTCCTTCCAGGTCACATATTGACCGCCATGGCTCCCATCACAGTCCGCACCGGGGCGATCCACTCGGAGGAGATAGCCTTCCTGATTCTTGAAAAGGCTGTCCACTCCGTGGTGCTGGGATGCCGTGGCTCCAAAAGCACTCGCCTGTTATCCAGTGGGATACTCTGCATATCACTAAGTGGAGTCCCTATTGCCTCTCTCATTGTATGAAGGTTCCCAAGCCTCCTGCACTTCTGCTTTTGCACTCCGCCCTTGGACCTCCAGCACCCTACGAGGACATTACAGATGTCTTCTTAAAGAAGGATCCAACAGAAGAAAATAGGATAAAGCAAAAAACGTTGGCAAGTTAAATGTAAAACATTGATAAGACAGGCTAAGAGATAATTTGAAAAGAAGTTGGCTGTAGAGGCAAAAACTCACAGTAAAAACTTTTTAAAATATATCCAAAGCAGAAAGCCTGTGAGGGAGTCAGTTGGACCGTTATATGATCGAGGGGTTAAAGGGGCACTTAGAGAAGATAAGGCTATCGCGGAAAGATTCAATGATTTCTTTGCTTCAGTGTTTACTGAAGAGGAAGTTGGGGAGGTACCCGTAATGGAGAAGGTTTTCATGGGTAATGATTCAGATGGACTGAATCAAATCACGGTGAACCTAGAAGATGTGGTAGGCCTGATTGACAAACTGACGAGTAGTAGATTACCTGGACCGGATGGTATACACCCCAGAGTTCTGAAGGAACTAAAAAATGAAATTTCAGACCTATTAGTAAAAATTTGTAACTTATCATTAAAATCATCCATTGTACCTGAAGACTGGAGAATAGCAAATGTAACCCCAATATTTAAAGAGGGCTCCAGGGGCGATCAGGGAAACTACAGACCGGTTAGCCTGACTTCAGTGCCAGGAAAAATAGTGGAAAGTGTTCTAAACATCAAAATCACAGAACATACAGAAAGACATGGTTTAATGGAACAAAGTCAGCATGGCTTTACCCAGGGCAAGTCTTGCCTCACAAATCTGCTTCACTTTTTTGAAGGAGTTAATAAACATGTGGATAAAGGTGAACCGGTAGATATAGTATACTTGGACTTTCAGAAGGCGTTTGACAAAGTTCCTCATGAGAGGCTTCCAGGAAAAGTAAAAGTCATGGGATAGGTGGCGATGTCCTTTCGTGGATTGCAAACTGGCTAAAAGATAGGAAAAAGAGAGTATGATTAAATGGACAATTTTCTCAGTGGAAGGGAGTGGACAGTGGAGTGCCTCAGGGATCTGTATTGGGACCCTTACTTTTCAATATATTTATAAATGATCTGGAAAGAAATACGACGAGTGAGATAATCAAATTTGCAGATGACACAAAATTGTTCAGAGTAGTTAAATCACAAGCAGATTGTGATAAATTGCAGGAAGACCTTGTGAGACTGGAAAATTGGGCATCCAAATGGCAGATGAAATTTAATGTGGATAAGTGCAAGGTGATGTATATAGGGAAAAAATAACCCATGCTATAGTTACACAATGTTGGGTTCCATATTAGGTGCTACAACCCAAGAAAGAGATCTAGGTGTCATAGTGGATAACACATTGAAATCGTCGGTTCAGTGTGCTGCGGCAGTCAAAAAAGCAAACAGAATGTTGGGAATTATTAGAAAGGGAATGGTGAATAAAATGGAAAATGTCATAATGCCTCTGTATCGCTCCATGGTGAGACTGCACCTTGAATACTGTGTACAATTCTGGTCGCCGCATCTCAAAAAAGATATAATTGCGATGGAGAAGGTACAGAGAAGGGCTACCAAAATGATAAGGGGAATGGAACAACTCCCCTATGAGGAAAGACTAAAGAGGTTAGGACTTTTCAGCTTGGAGAAAAGACGACTGAGGGGGGATATGATAGAGATGTTTAAAATCATGAGAGGTCTAGAACGGGTAGATGTGAATTGGTTATTTACTCTTTTGGATAGTAGAAAGACTAGGGGGCACTCCATGAAGTTAGCATGGGGCACATTTAAAACTAATCGGAGAAAGTTCTTTTTTACGCAATGCATATTTAAACTCTGGAATTTGTTGCCAGAGGATGTGGTTAGTGCAGTTAGTATAGCTGTGTTTAAAAAAGGATTGGATAAGTTCTTGGAGAAGTTCATTACCTGCTTTTAAGTTCACTTAGAGAATAGCCACTGCCATTAGCAATGGTAACATGGAATAGACTTAGTTTTTGGATACTTGCCAGGTTCTTATGGCCTGGATTGGCCACTGTTGGAAACAGGATGCTGGGCTTGATGGACCCTTGGTCTGACCCAGTATATCATTTTCTTATTTTCTTATGACTAAAGCCGTGATTCTTCCACAGCTTCGTCCATATGACTGCGCTATCGACTTATTGCCCGGATCTATGCCACTTTGGGTTAGGGTGTACCCCTTGTCCCTGCCCAAGACACGGGCCATGTCTGAGTACATCACTGAGAATTTGGCGAAAGGATTCATTTGCCCATCAAAGTCGCCAGCTGGGGCGGGATTCTTTTTCGTCAGCAAAAAAGATGGCTCCCTGAGGCCCTGTATCGACTACTGAGGGCTCATTGCAATTACCAAATGAGACCGCTACCCTCTCCCGTTGATTCCAGAACTACTTGATCGGCTCCAAGGCACAAGAGTCTTTACTAAGCTGGATCTACGCGGGGCCTATAACTTAGTTAGAATCCGTCCCGGTGACGAATGGAAGACCGCGTTCAATAGGCAGGATGGGCATTACGAATACCTCATAATGCCCTTTGGCTTTTGTAACACCCCAGCGGTCTTCCAACACCTGATGAACAAGGTGCTACGGGATTTGCTCAACGTCTGTGTGATCGTCTACCTCGACGACGTCCTGATCTACTCTCGTGACCTGCCTACTCACCGCCAGCATGTTCACCAGGTGTTCCAAATTCTCAGAGATCACAGCTTATATGCTAAGCTTGAGAAATGCAGCTTTGAAAATACTTCCTTGCCGTTCCTGGGGTATATTGTTTCGGCTGATGGCTTCCAGATGAATCCGGAGAAAGTCGCTGCAATTAGGAACTGGCCGCAGCCGAGGGGTCTCAAGGCATTGCAACATTTCCTCGGCTTTGCTAACTTTTATCGGCATTTTATTCCCAGCTATTCTCGCATAGTGGCTCCTCTGACTGCGCTCACCCGGAAGGGAGCCAATGCGGTGGAATGGCCTGCCCAAGCCTGCCAAGCTTTCGAAGAATTTAAAAGGGCCTTCTTACAAGACACATGCCTCCACCATCCTGATCCCAATCGGCCATTCTTGGTTGAGGTTGATGCCTCGAATGTAGCTGTTGGAGAGGTGCTGAGCCAGCACTCCGACACTGGACAGCTTCTCCCATGTTCTCTTTACTCTAGGAGGTTCTCCCCGGCCGAGAGCAATTACGGAGTCGGCAACAAGGAACTCGCCCTGGAAGAATGGAGGCAGTGATTGGAGGGAGCCAACCACCCCTTCACCATTTACACGGATCATAAAAATCTCTCTTTCCTCCGCCAAGCCCAGCACCTGAACCCGAGACAAACCTGGTGGTCTTTGTTTTTTGACCGATTTGACTTCACTCTCTGATATCGCCCTGGCTCAAAAAATGTGCGAGCAGACGCCCTGTCATGGTCCACCGAGATTGAGGAAACCCCTGAGATGCCCCAGTATATTTTGGATCCCAGGAAAGTGCCTCTAGCCGCTACCTCCGTGTCTTCCGAAGAAAAGACCGTGGTCCCACGCCACGCTTGTAAGGCCGTGCTGGCATTGGCCCACGAATCCCTCACTGGAGGGCATGCGGGCCGTGCCAGTACGCTAGACCTCCTCAACAGCTACTATTGGTGGCCAAAGGTAAGACAAGATGTTCGTCTCTTCATCGACTCCTGCCCCACTTGTGCATTGCAAAAACCGCTTGGTGGGAAACCTAGAGGGTTGTTACACCCCTTGCCTATTCCAGTGGAGCCCTGGATGCACCTCTCCACAGATTTTGTGGTGGATATCCAAGCATCAGACGGGAACACGGTTATCTGGGTTGTTGTGGACCGGTTCTCCAAAATGGCACATTTTGTTCCCCTGTAAAAATTGCCTTCAGCGCCCGATTTGGCTAACTTTTTGTTCAACATGTGTTCCGACTTCATTGTCTGCCCCAGGACATCATATCAGACTGAGGACCACAATTTACCACCCACTACTGGAAGGCGTTATGTAAATGCTTCAAGGTCCAGTTGAGTCTCTCATCAGCCTTCCACCCTCAGAGTAATGGGCAGACTGAATGTACGAACCGGACTCTGAAAACCTTCCTGCGCTCCTTTGTGAACGAAAGAGAAGACGATTGGGCCAAACTTCTCCCATGGGTGGAATTTTCATACAACAATCATACACACTCCGCTACAGGAAGTTCTCCCTTCTTATCTGTCTATGGGAAGCAACTTCAGCCGCCCTTGCCCTCGCCTGAACCCAGCGCACTGCCTGCAGTGCAACTCTCTGCCTGCCAGCTACTTGCCCTCTGGACGTCTATCCAAAAGAAAATGCAAAGAGCTGCCCTTGCTGCCAAAAGATGGGCAGACAGCCACCGTCAGCCAGCACCAGTCTACCTCCCTGGGGACCGTGTTTGGCTGAGTACAAAAAAATCTACAACTTCGGATTCCTTCCCGCAGACTCGCCCCCAGATTCTGTGGATCATTCCGCATTGCCAAGCGCGTACGAGCTGTTTCCTATCGCTTGCACTTACCCTCCTCGATGCATGTGCACAATGTCTTCCATGTGTCGCTTTTAAAGCCTCTCATCCTCTCCAGGTACCATCCTCGAGCTCCCGAATCTGCAGATCCTTCCGTGCCAGGAGACACCACCTACCAAGTCCGGGAGGTTCTAAATGTCAGATTCCATCAACGTCGCTGGGAGTACCTCATCACCTGGGAAGGTTGTGGATCCAAGGACAACACATGGGAGCCAGCCTGCAACATCCTTGATAAGGACTTATTGAAAGCCTTCCATCAAGACCACCCAGGTAAACCTGGGCCTGCTAAGAGGGGGCGTAAGAGGGGTGGTACTGTTGCAGTCCCAGTCAGGGCAGCCGCGACTAGGCCCTTACCTCCTTGGTCCCGGCCCGTCTCCGAGGGTCTGCGGCCTGTTTTGCGGCATCCCCGCTGCCAGAAGGCAGAGCACACGAGGAGACAGAGGCAAGCTGGAGCTTCACCAATAACAAACCGGGGTTTCCATGGGTTGAGCCCTTGGGTACTCGGACTGCCTGGGCTTAGTGGGCCTCTCGGGGTCTCCTGGAGAGGTGTGCTCACCAAGAGTAAAGGTGCGCGGCTGTCGCTGAAGAGGCGAGAGACCGAAACAAGGAGTACCGGAGACCACAGGTACAGAGCAGGAACAGAAGGTCCTCCGGACAGGACAGGCAGTGCCTAGTGGTCTAGCTCGTAGTAGGCCGTGGGTTGTGTCAGAGCAGGTAGGCCTGGTGGTCACAGGAGATGTGAAGAGAGTGTCTGAGTGGGGCGCAAGGGTCAAAGCCAGGGTATCCATCCGAGGGTGGTCAGCCAAAGCAAGGGTCAGTTTCAGGTATCAGTCTGAGCGTGGTGAGTAGCAAGCAGAGGTCAGTTCCAAGTATCAGTCCAAGCATGGTCAGTAGCAAACAGAGGTCAGTTCCAGGCAGCGGTCCAAACGTGGTCAAAGGCAAGCCAAGGTCAGTACTGAGTATCTGTCCAAGAAGGTACAACCTGGGTAGTGGAATGTGGAACAGGAAACAGGAATAGATGCTGGAACACAGGAAGGACCATGGGAAGACAGGAACGCCATAGCACTGGAAGGCACAGGAACACAGGAATGCAGGAACACAGGAACAAGCACTGGAACAAGGAATGCAGGAACACTGGAACAAGGACAGGAATGCAGGAATACTGGAACAAGCACAGGATCAAGGAAACAGGAACACAGGATGGCAACTAGCTTCTAACGAATGAGACGACCTGTTTGCCAAGGCAAGGAACTGGAGCCTGAGCCATGCCTTTTATACAGGGCTCAAGTGACGTCATCATTGTGCGCCACAGAGGAGTTTCCCACACTTGGCCCTTTAAAGGGCCGGGCGATCTGTACGTGTGCGCCTAGGGGTGCACGCGGGCAGATCGCGGCTGCGAGGGAGGACGACCCGGGCCTCGCGGAAGGGAGCCGAGGTAAGCAAGCCTGGCCATGGCACCAGTGCAGCGGGACGTGCAACAGTACCCTCCCCCTTCTAGGCCTCCCCCTTACCGGTCTAGGCTTCTCCGGATGCTGATTATGGAAGGTGCGAAGGAGGTATTTATCAAGGATATGTTGGGAGGGCTCCCATGAGTTCTCTTCCAGACCGAAGCCCTCCCATGCCAGAAGGCACTCCCAGCACCCTCTACAGTGACGAACGTCTATTACCTCCTGAACCTGGAGGGTGGCTTCTGGTTCTGCAGCAAGCTGAGTGGGTTGCGATGGTCTTTGCGAAGGTCAGGATAGGACCAGTGGCTTGAGTAAGGATACATGAAATGTATTGTGAATCCCAAGGTTCGGAGGCAGTTTCATCTGCTCCCACTTGGCGAATAACAGGGAATGACCCTATGTACTTAGGGGCCAGTCGTTGCAAGGGCAGCCGGAGGCGGATATGCTGCTTGCTGAGCCAGACCTTCTGTCCCGGCAGAAATACTAGGGCGGCCCAATGGTGGGCATCCGTCACTAGTTTGGTATGGTCGGCCACTTGACAGAGATGTTCCTTAACCTGGTCCCATAGCCAACAGATGGTCTGGGTTGTTGACTGTGCTACAAGAGATGGAACGCTGAGTGGGACTGGAAGAGGCAGGCGGGACTGCCAATCAAAAATCACTGCAAAAGGAGAGGTCCCAGTGGCGGATGCGACATAGGTGTTGTGTGACAACTCTGTCCATGGAAGAAGATTGACCCAGTTGTCTTCTTGGTCATTAACATAGGACCAGAGGAAGGCCTTCGGGGAGCAATTGGTTCTCTTGGCCTGGCCATTAGCCTGCAGATGGTAGGCAGAGGTTAGGCTCAGAGTAATGTTGAATTTTCTACAGAGGGATCTCCAATACTTTGCCACAAACTGAAGGCCATGGTCCGAAATGATCTCTTGCGGTAAGCCATGGAGATGGAAGACATGATTCAGGAAGAGTCAGGTGAGTTCAGGAAATGACGGTAGGCCAGGTAAAGGCACAAAATGGGCCATTTTGGAGAAATGGTTTATTATGACCCAGATTACAGTGTGCCCCTTGGAGGGGGGCAACTCCACAATGAAGTCTGTAGAAAGACTAGCCCAGGGTTCTGTGGGTGCTGGAAGGGGCTGAAAGAGCCCCCACGGATGTCCAGTAGGCGTTTTTTGTTGAGCGCAGACAGTACAAGAGTCTATGTAGATTTGAGAGTCCTTCATCATAGTAGCCCACCAGTAGTGTCTGCGGAGCATCTCGAGGGTTCAGGCCCGGCCGGGATGGCCAGCGAGATGGGAGTCATGGACCCAACAAAGTACTCACTCACGGAGGCAGCGAGGCACCACTGTCTTACCAGCAAGTATGGTGTAATAGCTGTGATGGAGATGCAAGTGGGATCAATGATATGAGCTGGAGTCTCGGAGGTATCTTCCAGCTCTACAGAACATGAGAGTGTGTCGGCGCGGAGATTCTTTTCAGCTGGGCGGTAGTGTAGTTCAAAGTTGAACCACGTGAAGAAGAGAGCCCAGCAGGCCTGTCTTGCATTCAGGAGTTGAGCCTCTTTCAGATGTTCTAAATTCTTATGATCGGTGTAGATGGTGAACTTGTGCTGGGCCCCCTCGAGCCAGGGTCGCCACTCCTGGAGAGCCAACTTCATGGCCAGGAGTTTGCAGTCCAGTCCCCAATTGTGTAGTTACGTTCTGCAGGTGAAAACTTATGGGAGTAGAAAGAGCACGGAACAAGGACCCCCTTAGTGGAGTATTGACTGAGGACTGCCCCGGTGCCAATTGCGGACGCATCAACCTCAGTGATGAAGGGGCAGTTCGGGTCTGGATGGCGGAGACATGGGCCGGTACGGAAGTCCTCTTTGAGTGCCTGGAATGCGGACTGGGCTTTGGGACTCCACTTCCGGAAATCACATCCTTTCTTAGTCATGGCAGTGAGTGGAGCTGCCAGCGTGGAGTAGTCTGTGAAAAAGTGACGGCAATAGTTTGTGAATCCTAAGAACCTTTGTAGGGCCCGCAGACCAACTGGCTGAGGCCAGTCATAAATACCTTGGAGTTTGTTTGGGTCCATGGTGAATCCTTGGCTGGAAATGATATAACCCAGGAATGGGAGACTAGACTGTTCAAAAAGGCATTTTTCAGAGTCGCTGAAGAATGGTCTGGACATGAGGGCGATGAGATTCCAGGTCTTTGGAAAAGATCAAGATGTCATCCAAATAGACTATAATGAAGGAGTATAGGAGGTCTCAGAAGATCTCATTCATCATCCCCTGGAAGATGGCAGGGGCATTGCATAGCCCAAAGGGCATTAAAAGAAAGTTGTAGTGTCCATCCCATGTATTAAACTCGGTTTTCCATATATCCTCGGGTTGGATGAGGACCAGTTATAGCCCCCACATAAATCCAACTTGGTAAAGATTTGAGCTCCCTGGAGCCAATCAAATAGCTCACTGATGAGCGGAAGTGGGAATCAGTCTTTGCGGGTGACAGCGTTCAGGCTTCAGTAGTCAATATACAGCCTTAGGGTACCGTCCTTCTTCTTCACAAAAAAGAACCCGGCGACCGCCGGGGATGTAGAGGATCTAATGAAACCTTTGGCTAGGTTTTCTTTAATATATGCAAACATAGCCTGGGTCTCTGGAAGTGAGAGTGGGTAATTTATGCCCTTGGGAGGTGTGCTGCTGGGTAGTAGTTTGATTGGGCAGTTGAACTTCCGGACAGGAGGTAAGATGTCAGCTTTTTGCTTGGAAAAGACGTCTTGGTAATCAGCGTAGGGTGTAGGTAGCCCAGGAAGGGGCGTGGATGGTAGTACCGGAACGGAGAGGGACACCCACCGTAGACAATGGGCTTGACACCGGGGACCCCACTGGGTAAGCTGGAGCGACTTCCAATCGAAATGGGGGGAGTGCAATTGTAGCCATGGTAGACCAAGGAGAATGGGGTTTACTGACCACTTGAGAATCAGGAGGGTTATCTCTTCTTCATGGAGAGTCCCTACAGTCAGTCAGATGTCCAGGGTTCGATGGGTGATGTGATCAGGTAAAGCTTCTCCATGGATGGAGGCAATTCGCAAAGGCACCTCAAGGAGTTGAACAGGAATTTGGAGTAGTGTAACTAGTTCCTCGAGAATGAAGTTCCCACGAGCCCGAGTATCCACGAGGGTGGTGGTGGAGAAGGAGTGTGCCTTCCTGAAGAGGGAGACAGGCAGTAGACGTTGAGGCCCAGTGACTGTAGTGCCCAAGCTCGGGACCCCCGCCAGAATTAGGCTCTGGAGTTTCCCAGACACACCGGTCAGGTCTGGATAAGGTGACCAGGACCCCCACAGGAGGCAGAGCCCAAGAGGAGACAGAGGCAAGCTGAAGCTTCACCAATAACAGTTTGGGGCTTCCACGGGTTGAGCCCTTGGGTACCCAGACCGCTTGGGCTTAGTGGGCCACTAGGGGTCTCCCGGAAAGGTAGCAGAAAGGTGTGCCCACCAAGAGTAAAGGTGCGTGACTGTCGCTGAAGAGGTGAGCTAGACTGGAACAAGGAGTACCAGAGACCATGGGTACAGAGCAGGAACAGAAGGTCCTCCGGACAGGACAGGCAACGCCTAGTGGTCTAGCTCATAGTGGGCCATGGGTAGCGTTAGAGCAGGTAGGCCTGGTGGTCACAAAAGACGCGAATAGAGTGTCTGTGTGGAGCGCAAGGGTCAAAGCCAGGTTTTCCATCCGAGGGTGGTCAGCCAAATCAAGGGTTAGTTCCAGGTATCATTCCGAGCGTGGTCAGTAGCAAGCAGAGGTCAGTTCCAGGTATCAGTCCGAGCATGGTCAGTAGCAAGCAGAGGTCAGTTGCAGGTATCAGTCCGTGTGGGTCAGTAGCAAACAGAGGTTAGTTCCAGACAGCGGTCCAAATGTGGTCAAAGGCAAGCCGAGGTCAGTACCGAGTATCAGTCCGAGAAGGTACAACCTGGGTAGTGGAACGTGGAACAGGAAACAGGAACAGATGTAGGAACACAGGAAGGACCACGGGAAGACAGGAATGCAGGAGCACTGGAAGACAGAGGAACACAGGAAATAGTACTGGAACAAGGAATGCAGGAATACTGGAACAAGGACAGGAACGCAGAACAATCGAAAAAGGACAGGAATGTAGGAAAATTGGAACAAGCACAGGATCAAGGAAACAGGAACAAAGAATGGCAACTAGCTTCTCACGAATGAGATGACCCGCTTGCCAAGGCAAGGAATTGGAGCCTGAGCCCTGCCTTTTATACAGGGCTCAGGTGACGTAATCATCGCGTGCCGCGGAGGAGTTTCCCACGCTTTGCCCTTTAAAGGGCCAGGCAATCTCCATGCGCGCACCTAGGGGCGGACCTGATGCCAATCCCCGACGTGATGAGCTGCACAAGGTAGAAGGCCCTGTAGGGCCTGGGAATGCCTTGGAATGCTGCGGACGCAGAGGACTGGCTGCAGCTGTGAGGGAGGATGGCCCAGGCCTCACGAAGGGGAGCCCGAGGTAAGCAGGCCCAGCAGTGGCACCAGCATGGCCGGGACACACAACACCAGGGAAGCAGACTGACTCCTCCTGATCAGTCCACTGGTTGGGAAAAAAAACCCAGATCACATGCTCAGAGGGAAATTTATATCTCTGAGACACATCCCACAAAATGGTGGGGATATAGCAGAGGGAAGATTCCAAAGATGCAAAACCTTTAAATGAATGCACGGGAAAATAGTGGCAGGGAAAGTCTGGACACATGTAGATATCTTATGACCTTATCATATTATATATGATTTATAGGGATGTCCAGAGAAAAAAAAACATTTTCTTTTGTTTGTTCATTCATGTCAATGTTTTCAAAATATAAAAATCAGTAATTTTTTCCTTTTATTCATTCATTTGATTGCCAATATAGTCAATGGGGGAAGCAATGCAGCCTATTTTGGGCTCCCAATTTGGGATTTTCTAATCATTTCTAAGGAAACTAGTGGATAGACATCATTAGAAGTGTGAAGGAATGCCAACGAATCAAGACTGTCAATGTGGCACCTAAAGTGGCATGAAGAGCCCAAGGACTTGCAGTGAAATAAACCGATACCAGCAGTGTACCATCAGAGGAACAAACCGATACCAGCAGTGTACCATCAGAGGAGCAAAACAGCAGGTACCATCAGAGGAGCAAAACAGCAGTAAGGCTGGCCAGATTACCTCCATGGATGCAAAAGTGGAGCAAAGGGCACCAATAATAGTGGCATGAACCCCCAAGTTTGAACGAGAGGGATAAAGTAGCACCAAGTATGGCATGAATACTAGGGATGTGAATCATGTGCCCTATAGTCTTAATGATCGAAATCGTCTGGCAGGAGAAGAAAATCGTGTTTGGCACGATTTTTTAGTTAAAAAATCGGAAAAAACTAACAGAAAATGATACAATTTGACACTTTTCAGGTCAGTTAAGGTCAGTTTAGGAATGAATATGTATTCCTATTGGCTGCCCTCTTATTTATTCATGTTACCAAGGTTCCCACTGACAGTATATGGGGGATGGGAAATGGAAACAGTTGGTAGCTTGACAAAAAAAGTAATGTGATCAGTTAATGTGACTAGAACTTGTGCCCTAACCCTGATACCAGGGGTGTTGTGATCTTCCTGCACACAGTGCCCTAACCCTGGCACAAGCTGGAGTCAATGTGTGCAGTAAAGGAGACCTGCCTTTTCCACAAGCTGGAGTCAATGTGTGCAGGAAAGGAGACCTGCCTTTTCCCCAGCTGGAGTCAGTGTGTGCAGTAAAGGAGACCTGCCTTTTCCACAAGCTGGAGTCAAAGTGTGCAGGAAAGGAGACCTGCCTTTTCCCCAGCTGGAGTCAGTGTGTGCAGTAAAGGAGACCTGCCTTTTCCACAAGCTGGAGTCAAAGTGTGCAGGAAAGGAGACCTGCCTTTTCCCCAGCTGGAGTCAGTGTGTGCAGTAAAGGAGATCTGCCTTGTCCACAAGCTGGAGTCAATGTGTGCAGGAAAGGAGACCTGCCTTATCCCCAAGCTGGAATCAATGTGTGCAGTAAAGGAGACCTGCCTTTTCCCCAAGCTGGAGTCAATGTGCTGTAAAGGAGACCTGCCTTTTCCCCAAGCTGGAGTCATTATGTGCAGGAAAGGAGACCTGCCTTGTACCCAAGCTGGAGTCAATGGGTGCAGTAAAGGAGACCTGCCTTGTCCCCAAGCTGGAGTCAGTGTGCTGTAAAGGAGACCTGCCTTTTCCACAAGCTGGAGTCAATGTGTGCAGTAAAGGAGACCTGCCTTATCCCCAAGCTGGAATCAATGTGTGCAGTAAAGGAGACCTGTCATTTTCCCCAAGCTGGAGTCAATGTGTGCAGTAAAGGAGACCTGCCTTGTCCCCAAGCTGGAGTCAATGTGTGCACATAATGCAGTGCACAGGAAGCAATGATGTGACTGCTGGAGTGGTGCACTGCCTGCCTACCTAGGCATTTCACGTGCCTGCTAACAAAAATAATAAACAAACAAGTTCTAGTCACATGAGTGATGATCATCACATTACTTTTTTTGTCAAGCTTCCAACTGTTTCCATTTCACATCCCCCCAACCATTACCTCAGTGGGAACCTTGGTAACATCAATAGATAAGAGCACAGCCAGCCAATAGGAATACATATTCATTCCTAACTGACCTTCACTGACCTGGAAAGTGTCAATTTGTATCATTTTCTGTTAGTGCGCACTAACACGATTTAACGATTTTTAACGATAAATCGTTAGAATTGCTATTGTATTGTGTTCTATAACGATTTAAGACGATATTAAAAATATCGGACGATAATTTTAATCGTTGAAAAACGATTCACATCCCTAATGAATACCTCAAGATACCATGAAGGGGAACAAAATACCAAAAAAGGCAGAATCCCTCCCTTCCTCCAGGCAATAAGGGTGAAAGCAAATGAAAGAATGGCATGCAGATCCCAAAGCACAATGAAAGGTGCAAACCAGCCACACAAAGTAGCAAGAATATCTCAAGGCTCCAAATGAGAGATAAAAAGCACCAACCAAATAGAAAACTCTAGGCAGGGAGAAGCCAGATGAAATTCCTGGAGGAGGCCTGATGTGATATCTATATGTGATATCTATATGTGATATCTATATGTGATATCTATATGGCATCATTAGGTGAAGTACCTGGCTGTTCAGGCTTGGAGTTGGTTTTCATTGGAGGCTCAAATGCTACTGACTAGAAGAACCAAATGCTCTTTAACCACTAGTTGTTTAATATCCTGTGATTCTGGGAATCCAGGAGACAATTCTTCTTGTGAATTTGCAAATACTGCCTTCATTACCTGAGAATCAGTAATCATGGAGGGGTGCAGTCATGATGGTTCTAGGTGCTGTACTTCTGCAGCCCTTGTCTTTTGAAGTGGTATAATTCATTGAAGGTTAAATAACGGTTGAGACTAATAATTGTAAGACCCATAAGGAAATGAAATATGTAAAACCTGTCCAAGAAAGTATGGATGGGTAAGATCTGAGTAAAGCATCGGATAGCCAGGGAAAGAGCAAGAGTCAATAAGTACCATAGGGGAAGAGGATTTGGAAAGCAAGGGAGCCAGAACAGCAGAAGTACCCTAAGTTACCAATACTGGCTTGGACCAGAAGGAGCAACAGTGGTGCTAGCAATTATTAAAAATTGAAATGGTAGGAGTAAGAGCAATGCAGCAAGAAGAGTAGCCAAAATACCCTCAAGGTGTACATTGCGGACTAAGGTGGGAAAAGGAATAATAATTTTAAAAATCCAAGAAGTGGTGCAGTGAGCATGCAAATCAAAAGAAGGCCAGGGCAAGACTAAGAGTCTGCAAGTACTATAAGGGAAAGAGATTTGGAAGGAACCTCATAAACAACCAGAGCAGTAGAGAAAACATTCTAAGATACCAAAACCAGCTTGAAGTGGCTGAGGCAGCAGTGTTACTGATGATTATCAAATCCTGAAATGGAGCAGAACAACACAGCAAGAAGAGTAGCCATAAATCCCCCAAGGAAAATCCTGAGGGCTGAGATGGAGAACGAAATATATCAAAAGCTTAATGAGTGATGCAACAGGTGTGCAAAGCAATGGTTGACAAAGTCATGAGCAAGACTCTGCAAATACCATAAGGGAAGGGGATTTGGTCCCCCCAGTGGTTGTACGTAGGAAATACAACAATTCTGGCACTTATCGCAAAGTGCAAAAAAGTTATCACAGTTTGCGCTAATACCTATGCGAAGTGCTAAGATACCGCACTTTGTGATAAACTTCCTAGTACCATAAAACACACCCCTTTTCCTATCGCATGTGATATTTAGTGCATTTTGATAAATCCAGGCCTTAGCTAAGTGGCCAGACTGTGGCTTTTGTGCTAATATGCCAGTGCATCTGTCTCCATGTCCTTAATAGTCTTTGCAAGATAGAATTTCAAGAATTTTCTGCTGCAATCTCTTTTGCCGAGGTGGGCCAAGAGTCTCTTGCCAGATGCTTTGGCAATGGCCTGTGTCAAGAGAGATGTTTCATTGCAGGCAACATAGCTTTGGAATATTGAGGTGCAGGAGGAAGTGATAGCTGACAGGGTGCTGCTCCTATTTACACTGCACTCTGAAGTGGCCATTCTTTCCTGTGCTAATAAGGTGAAAAACTATGGGTCGAATTACATACAACTCCTATATATTGTCCCATAGCACATCGTATAAATGAGAGTTAATATTTATTATCAAAATTTTACATAAGTATGCAATACCAAAACTACATCACACACAACACACTCACACTCATTCATTCATTAAAACCATGTCTTTACCCTTTGTATATAATGGAAATACAAAGAAATATTAAAAATATATATCATAAATACATAATTCAATAAACCTAAAAAAGGTATTACCACATCATATATAATCATACAAATATACTTTCCCACAATTTTTCTATGATAATACCCCATTATTTAAATTGTTACATATACTAAGCAATTAACTATTACATTACTCTTGTCATTATTACTATTATTGCATGAGCCCTTCAATGTCCCCTCTTTTTTATTTGTTAAATTTCTTTTATTTACTGCTCCTTCAATGCCGATGAAACAATCGCTTAGACGTGTCGTATAAATTCTGCTGCTTCAAAACTGCACACGCTGTAATGACCCATCAACTTCAAAGAATACTGCCCAAGGGATTATCACCCTACAAGAGGCCCTTGTTTCACCATGGCGGCTTCATCAGGGCAATAATGATTAGGGATGTGAATCGTGTCCTCGATCGTCTTAACGATCGATTTCGGCTGGGAGGGGGAGGGAATCGTATTGTTGCCGTTTGGGGGGGTAAAATATCGTGAAAAATCGTGAAAAATCGTTAAAAAATCAAAAAATCGAAAAATCGGCACATTAAAACCCCCTAAAACCCACCCCCGACCCTTTAAATTAAATCCCCCACCCTCCCGAACCCCCCCCCCAAATAACTTAAATAACCTGCGGGTCCAGCGGCGGTCCGGAACGGCAGCGGTCCGGAACGGGCTCCTGCTCCTGCATCTTGTCGTCTTCGGCCGGCGCCATTTTCCAAAATGGCGCCGAAAAATGGCGGCGGCCATAGACGAAAAAGATTGGACGGCAGGAGGTCCTTCTGGACCCCCGCTGGACTTTTGGCAAGTCTCGTGGGGGTCAGGAGGCCCCCCACAAGCTGGCCAAAAGTTCCTGGAGGTCCAGCGGGGGTCAGGGAGCGATTTCCCGCCGCGAATCGTTTTCGTACGGAAAATGGCGCCGGCAGGAGATCGACTGCAGGTCGTTCAGCGAGGCGCCGGAACCCTCGCTGAATGACCTCCTGCAGTCGATCTCCTGCCGGCGCCATTTTCCATACGGAAAATGGCGCCGGCCATACGCGTATGGCCGGCGCCATTTTCCGTACGAAAACGATTCGCGGCGGGAAATCGCTCCCTGACCCCCGCTGGACCTCCAGGAACTTTTGGCCAGCTTGTGGGGGGCCTCCTGACCCCCACGAGACTTGCCAAAAGTCCAGCGGGGGTCCGGAAGGACCTCCTGCCGTCCAATCTTTTTCGTCTATGGCCGCCGCCATTTTTTGGCGCCATTTTGGAAAATGGCGCCGGCCGAAGACGACAAGATGCAGGAGCAGGAGCCCGTTCCGGACCGCTGCCGTTCCGGACCGCCGCTGGACCCGCAGGTTATTTAAGTTATTTGGGGGGGGTTCGGGAGGGTGGGGGATTTAATTTAAAGGGTCGGGGGTGGGTTTTAGGGGGTTTTAGTGTGCCGGCTCATGATTCTAACGATTTATAACGATAAATCGTTAGAATCTGTATTGTATTGTGTTCCATAACGGTTTAAGACGATATTAAAATTATCGGACGATAATTTTAATCGTCCTAAAACGATTCACATCCCTAATAATGATCTCTAACTCCATTCTTGTCTCCAAATATTATAGACCCCAGGCTACCACTTGTATGCCAAGATTCTCCGTTATCCACTGTATCCAACAGCGTTTTTAAGTGTGGAGAGATTATCGCTATTTTGTTTATGCAATTCCGGGAAAGGAAGCCAGATATTTGGGGGACATGTTGCTGATTATGAAGGTTGCAAGTGGAACAGCGTAGACTATTATATCATTTTCCAATCTACACACACAAAAATTATTAAACAAACAATCAAAAATAATAGCAGCCTGGAAAAACTGTTCTTCTTTTAAATCTGTCAGTGTGCACTGCTCACCTCACTGGTATCCAGACAGAGACAAAAATAATATTAAGATTTAATTATTGCTACAATCAAAATCATAATCAGCAGTAGTGTCATTGCTCTGGCAGTGCTGGCACAGTAAGTGAGACCACTACAGCAGAGAAAATCAGAAGCAGCCCTTTACCAGTGTTAAATCCAATAGAAAGGTAGCCGCTTTGCTTGAGGAAGGATTTAGGGAGGGTTTTAAAATTCCTTATGTGGGTCCGGGGTTGGGGGTGTGGCAAAGAATGCTAGGTCCATGGATAATTTTACAGCTATCATACAGGACAAATTGCAAGCCAAATAGGATTTGTGTGTATAGCAGGGCCGTTCACATATCCTCCTTTGAGCATATGCATTTGTCTCCTTTGGCAGTTATACCCAAAAAGGTGCCGGATAAATCAGATTGATTTTAAATTTGTCTTATCCACCAGGTTCATCTGTAAATGATTTTATTCCAAAGCGCAAATGTATGGTAAGATAGGTTTCATTTGATGTGGCAGTGTCTTTAGTATGCAGGGTGGGTATGAATACGATGATGGCCAAAGCAGACACTGAGGTGGCTTTTTGGTTGTTGCCTATCCATCCCGCATGTTTTCACATGTTGTATTTCTATTTCGAGTTTCAATACTTCGTGGATCGCTATTTGCCTATGGGTTGTGCAGTATCTTGCACATTATTTGAAATAATCAGTACATTTGTCCAGTGGGTTATGATGCCACATATAGTCAGTAATAGCATGCTGCATTACCTAGATGATTTTTTGTTCATTGAGCCAAGTCAGTTAGAGTTATGCCATTCTTTGTTGGCTGTTTTTATGTGGGTGGCGAGTTTATTTGGTATTCCAATTGCTCAAGACAAGACAGAGGGACCAGTGAATAGGCTCACTTTTCTGGGCATCAGTGCTCACTTTTCTGGGCATCAGTGCTCACTGATGGGTCTCCATTAAGCAGGTTCCAATTTGCAACAGTGTTTCAATTGGTAGTTTTGAGCTTAGGGTGGAATGCGGATGTTTATAGAATTGGGGCTGCCACTACAGCTGCGGAGATGGGGTTTTCGGGGAGTTTGATTCGGTCAATAGGGAGGTGGAAATCTGGGGCATTTGCTTCATATGTACGAATGTGATGGCAGGGTTTGGTTTGGGCAGGGTACTAGGAAGTAATTTAATTTTGCATGTGCTGTTTCTTTCAGAACTGTGTGTGTGTGTGTGGGGGGGTTCCCATTGATCGTGGGTGTGCCTGGATCGTGGTCCATTCCTTTATTCGTTGAGCTCAACACAGGACATTACAGAGACCTTATGGGGAACATCTGACTTTGGAAGTGAAGAAGTGGCAGATTCATAGTTTTAGTATTCGAAGAATGAATTGGAAACAATTGTCATTCTTACAGGGGCTGGTTTTGATGTGAGGGGTTCCAGAAATTATTTTGGTTCATCTTTGGAGCAATGATATAGGGACATGTTCCTGTAAAGAGTTTGTGGCAATTGCAAAGAAAGATTTTGCATACATTATTAACGGAATGCCTTATACGATGGTAGGTTGGTCTGATATAATTGTTAGACTTAAATTGAAGAATAAGACTATGGAAAAGCAGTGTTAAAAAAGTGAATAGGCTAATTGGGAGATGGGTAGTTGGTCAAGGTGGTTTTGGGGAAAGACATGAGTGGGCATGGGATGTTTCTGAGGGGTTATATCAGGATGATGGTGTTCATTTGTTGGAGGTGTGGCTGGACTTTTTTAATAATACTATTTAAGAGTCTTTCAAGAAATTGATTAGTGAGAGGTAGTTGGGCCGCAGTTTGGGGGACAAGGGCCACCATGGTTGTCCTTGTTTGTGGTGGAAATCTGAGCCAAAATTTTCAATTGTTAATAATTGTGATGTTAATGGGTGGCAATTGGAGGGAGGGGGACTTGTGTAGTTGGGGGGGGGGCTACTACATAAGACGGCCAATGAGCAGTAGGAATTGCTGCTCAGGCTGTAGACTTACTCTCGCTGGAATGTGGCGGGGTAAGAAATTCTGGAGAACTGTTTAACTCTGTATGCCACTGGGGTATGGTGGCATTCAGCTGAGGGAGGGAGGGGGCTGACGATGATTGCATTTCATGTTAAATTTGATTCCGGGCTTGGGTTACATTTTATAACATAATAAACTGCAGCCTTTTGTAAAGCCAAAATGTGTTTAGTATCCTTTTGTGGGGGAGGAAGGGAAAGTAAATGATGCAGAGGTCTCACATCATAAGAACATGCCATACTGGATCAGACCAAGGGTCCATCAAGCCCAGCATCCTGTTTCCAACAGTGGCCAATCCAGGCCATAAGAATCTGGCAAGTACCCAAAAACTAAGTCTATTCCATGTTACTGTTGCTAGTAATAGCAGTGGCTAATTTCTAAGTCAAATTAATTAATAGCAGGTAATGGACTTCTCCTCCAAGAACTTTTTCAATCCTTTTTTAAACCCAGCTATACTAACTGCACTAACCACATTCTCTGGCAACAAATTCAAGAGTTTAATTGTGCATTGAGTGAAAAAGAAATTTCTCTGATTAGTTTTAAATGTGCCACTTGCTAACTTCATGGAGTGCCCCTTAGTCTTTCTATTGACCAAAAGAGTAAATAACTGATTCACATTTACCCGTTCTAGACCTCTCATGATTTTAAACACCTCTATCATATCCCCCCTCAACCATCTCTTCTCCAAGCTGAAAAGTCCTAACCTCTTTAGTCTTTCCTCATAGGGGAGCTGTTCCATCCCCTTTATCATTTTGGCCACCCTTCTCTGAACCTTCTCCATCACATCTATATCTTTTTTTAGATGCGGCGACCACAATTGTACACAGTATTCAAGGTGCGGTCTTACCATGGAGAGATACAAAGGCATTATGACATTTTTCGTTTTATTCACCATTCCCTTTCTAATAATTCCCAACATGCTGTTTGCTTTTTTGACTGCCGCAGCACACTGAATCGATGATTTCAATATGTTATCCACTATGACGCCTAGATCTCTTTCTTGGGTGGTAGCTCCTAATATGGAACCTAACATTGTGTAACTATAGCATGGGTTATTTTTCCCTTTATGAATCACCTTGCACTTATGCACATTAAATTTCATCTGCCATTTCGAGGCCCAATTTTCCAGTCTCACAAGGTCTTCTTGCAATTTATCACAATCTGCTTGTGATTTAACTACTCTGAATAATTTTGTATCATCTGCAAATTTGATTACCTCACTCGTCGTATTTCTTTCCAGATCATTTATAAATATAATTGAAAAGTATGGGTCCCAATACAGATCTCTGAGGCACTCCACTGCCCACTCCTTTCCACTGAGAAAATTGTCCATTTAATCCTACTCTCTGTTTCCAGTCTTTTAGCTTTTGTTATTTTATTTTCACCAAAAAAAAAAAGATAAATTTATGACATGCAGCTGAGATAGTCTGTATGTAAAAGTGCTACAGCATGATTGGTCCTGTTCTTGTTCCACTTCTATCTGGTTCTGATCTCTCTGTCTTGAAGTTGAAAGAAATGTATTGATTTACTTCTCCCATAATCTTTAATAGCAGTAAACCAAATTAACTGAAAAATATTTGTTTAGTTTTATTTTACTCTTTTCAGATGATTTGTCATTTTGGTTTGTTACAAAAACAAAATATCAACTCATTCATTATGTTTTCCATTCGGATTTAAATTAATACACATCCCTTAATGGGATTGCTCATATTATTTTAGCTAACAGACCCCTAGATTCATCATTCTGCTATATTTATATTTATAGCAGAATGTGAGTCACATAAAAAAAAAGGGATGAGGGGGCAATAGTGGTAAGTTGGCCACATCGCAGTGGTGTGGTTTCACCTGCCATGGTGCAGTCGCAGCACACATTATTGCCCCCATAGCGCCATGGGAAAAGGTATAGTTATTTCCCTCGGTGCTGCCAGCGATAATGTGAAAAACATTATCGCCCACAGAGCTGCCTTGAGATAACTCCACAGAAACTCCTCCCACACTCCTCCCCTTCCCCTAATTTAAATAATACCCCAACAATGCGGCCAGTTTCGCGTGCGGTAGGACCTTATCACGTGCGAAAGGCCCAACCGCATGCAATACCAGCATCTCGCAAAATAATGAATACACCTAAGAGCTTCCTATTCCTTTGTGTCTTGGAACCGTGAAAGGGAGTGAACACCCAAGGAAAGGTAGAAAGATTAAAGAGAGAGCATAACATTACTAATTATAATTTCTATAGTTTTACTAGATATATGCAGCATTATAGCATAGAGCTATAAGGAGGGCAGGTCTGAGGCAAGTGATGGAAAATAACTGAGCTTCACATTGACTTTGTAAATATTACTGAATTCTCATGAGAGCTATTGTTTGTTAGTCATATAAACCTTTAACATGAATTAATTATATTTATAATACTTATAGCCCAGGTTATACAATAAAATCAAAATCATGCTAGCTTGTACCTGGGTGAGTTCCTTTTTAGATGAAGGATAAGATGTGTATTGTGTACCTAGTAGGTAGGCCAAGATTAGTATTTTTAGATATCTGAAGAAATGCATTATGGATCAGAGACAGCAAGTACACATAAAATAGGTAGAAATCCAGAGGAAGATAATTTGACTGGTCCCTTACAGTGAGTCTGTTGTGTCAGTCGTTTTTAACTGTTGACTTCTTTGAGCTTTTTAATTTATCATAGGACTGGGGAGTGTTTTTGTCATCACTGAGAACATCAAATTGACAGGAAGCACAGTTGAAAAAAGCATGGAGATAAAGCTTTCCTTTCTAGGAAATTATGGTGCATTAGATTGCAAACTGTAGAATGACTGACAGAATATCAGATAATGTTCTGTATCAGGGCTTACGATTAATAAGCTGTTTTCTTTTAAACACATCTTGCTAGGTTCTGTAAGATAGGTCTGCCAAAAAAAGCCCGCAGGTACTGAGCAAAGGACAAACTGTCCTTCCACTTTCATTCAAAGACACTTTTAAGCATGTTACCCTGTACATTAGCTTTGTATTCTAGATATTTGTCTTATTAGTAATAGTGATTTCACTCATTTTCACTACATCTTTTATTGATCTTTCACTACATTCTTTCCTTGTTATGTACATATTTTTAGTTTCATGAATACCTTGGTACATTTTTTCACTTTTAGTATTTGGTGCAATAATTCTAACTTAACATTTTAAGATTTCCAGAGTTTGTACAAATCACTATGATTGACCTGGGCTTGGATGCACATTTCTCCCTGCTCCATCTGAGCTCCTCTGTGTGAGTTTTAGGGGGTGGGGATGCAATTTCAAACCATGTGCTGGAAATGTATTCCCTGCTGGATAGTGAATATGCCACAGAGTGTTGCGATTGCAGGCTTCGGATCCTGATAAGGGTGTGGCCTACAGCTGGTGATGAGGGCACGGAGGCATGCTTGCTAGCTCATGGGAGAGCGTGAGCCCCTGAACCACCACACGACTCAAGGAGGAGCCCCAAGGCACACCGTGGGAGGTGAGAGCATGCAAGCATGGGCAGAGCAGGAACAAGCAGGACTGAAACTGAAACAAGGAACTCGGAATAGGAACCAGGCAGGATCAGCCCTCCGCTGGACCTACACACACCAGTGAGACCCAGCAATGCAATGCTGGTCTCAGGAGTAGCCCTCCAGCCACTCGAAAGCCCTTCCGGACCCGCCACGGGAATGACAAGTGCGTGAGGCCAGACGGAGTCTGAGGGCAGGAACAAGACAAAGACTTGGAACTTGAAAGGACTCAGACGAGGGCTTGGAACTTGGAAGGTGCAGGAGGGCACTGTCCTTCAAGGTGCCCTACACAGCCCCCCATCGGCTGGTCATGGACCACCCTGTCCACTTGTGCACCCTACACAACCTAGGAAGACTGGTTGCGTCCACGTGGGAGCGAGACAAGCACCGGAAGGGGATCCAACCAAATGCTCCAATGACCGGAAACAGGAACCAGATCTATATGGATTTACCCTCGGGGTGGCCATCTGGAGGACTCAAAGAGCTGGAAGACTTGGAACTTGGAAGACTCGGAACTTGGAAAACTCAGAACTTAGAATACTCGGAACTTGGAAGACATGGAACTTGGAACACTTGGAACACTCAGAATACTCAGAACTTGGAACTTGGAAGACACGGAACTTGGAACACTCGGAACTCAGGATCATTAGAACGACAGGACATCTGGAACTAGGACATCTGGAACATCAGGACAAGGCAACAAAGGACATCTGGAACATTAGGACTAGGCAATGAAGGCCCTCTGAAGAGGAAAGAGACCAGGAACATCAAGACATGGAATGAAGGACCATCTCGAACACATGAAGACCACAGAGGACCTGTACCTGCAAGGAAGAACATGGACAACCATGAAATCTGATCTAAGGTTTGAGGAACTGGAAGTGAGCCCTTAAATAGGGCTGAAGCAGGAAATGAAGTGATGAGGATTTCCGGTGAGGCCACGGGATTTTCTCGCTGCTGGCCCTTTAAATACAATGAAGAGGTGTGGCCACACACCTAGCGGAGAACCCAGGATGTGGAGCAGGACCATGGACAGTGGCGGCCTCCAGGCCATGAAGACAGGAACAGGTAGGTGTCGGGGGTAGCCTCCAGGCAGCAAGATGGCGTCACAGTAACAACGGCTTCCCCTGCCATTCAGGGAGAAGGAGCTGGGTGGCCTCCCACTGCGAGGATGGAAGACAGCGGTGGCAGCACCATGCCGCACAGGTGAGAGCATCCTGGGGTGGCTCTAGGCCATGAAAATGCACGTCGGCGGTGGTTCCTGCTGCTTGAAGGTCCCGGCAGCGTCTGTAGCAACAGCACTATCCCACGCAGGGAAGCAGTGGCAGCGACAGCGGAAATGGCACCCTGCCGCACAGATGAGGGTGTTCTGGGGTGGTGCTTCTTGCCATGAAAAGCGGCGGTGGCGGCGAGTTTAGACCTGCTCGCGGGATGAGGTCCGCGAACAAGATCGTAACACAGAGGTTATTGAGAAGGGACAGGGATTTCATTGCAGAGATAAAACAATATATTTTGCATGGAGGTTCCATTGCAAGGCCCACTTCCATGGCAGGTGGTTCAGAGTCCAGTGTGAATCTCTACACCTCACACAGAACAGTAATTGTATCTGTTGTTTTACTTGGTGGAATGTCACATTCAGAAACTGTGCTTGTGCAGAACAGTTGTGTGTCTGCTGCATTCTCTGGATTATATCCATCTGCTACTTCTGTGTCATCTAAGACAAGCAATAAGTCCAGAGTCTACTAGTTTGGTTCAGGAGCTGAAGGGGGTGCTAACATGTGCCCATGCTTGGTGGTTCTAGAGAAATCTAGATCCTCAGGCAGTATGTCAGTTCTTTTGAATGGTGAAGCAGAGTTTCGGGGTGGGGGGGGAATTACGTATAGCTACAGGCAGAGCTGATGAGATATTTGAACAATGTGATGGAAGAAATCCTTTGGCTTTAGCAGTACATAGTTGGGTGGGGCTATAGAGTAGCATATGTTGGACATTATGGAGGTGTTTTCAGTTCTGACAAGGGTTCTGTGGCTCAGGCTAATAAGACAGCTAACTAAATTGCTGTTCTTTGTAGTGTAGCCACTAGGGATGCACATTCATTTGAAAAAAGTGGGTAAAATACAATAAATTAGTTCATTTCTATTTCATTCATGGACCCTTGAAATGAATAGAGGCTGCCCACAAATTTAAACAAAAATATTTTAGATCATTTGTTTATGTTTACCAATCAAGTCTAAGGTTCATTGAAGTCTAAAGCAGTGCTGAGCTAGCAAACAACTGGTAATTATAAAAACAAACTCTTGCCTGGACATCACAACTTCCTGTATGCCAAAGCAAAACAAATTGGCAAAATGGAGAACAAATCATGGTGAAGCATCTTTTTAAATAGCCTATGGCAGCCATCTAGATCAATTGACGCTGATGTCCTCCCATTTAAAGATCTGATCTTATGCAGGAAACGTTCTGTTTGCTCTCTGGTAGTTTGCAGAGAAGTATCTCTTTTCCAGAAGCTCTCTCAGAGTTTAAAAAAGTAGGCTTTGACACTGGTAAAGGACTTTTTCTGATTTGTTTTGCTATAGTGAGGGGTCTGGCCTCTCTCACTCACTGTGACAAAAGAAAGACAAAGGCAATGGCACTGCTTTTGTATCAATACCTCAAACTACACCTTGGGGGTCTTGCTGCTTGTTTAGCTTCACCTTTTCATTGATAGCTCAAAGCAAGTTACATTCAGGTATTGTAGGACTTTCCGTGTCCCCTTAGGATTCATAATCTAAGTTTATACTTGAGGCAATGGAGGGTAAAATTACTTGCCCAAGCTCATAAGGAGCAGCAGTGAGATTTAAATGCTGGCTTCCACTGTTCTCTGCTCTAACCACTAGGCTAAATCTCCTCCTTTTCTTGCTGCCCCTCTGCCTTGCTGCCATTCCCCTAATGTAATACATTGGAGGTCATATTGTCATTTTGCCTTCCTGCCATGCCCCTGATGTAGAACATTGGAGTCTTTCTTCCACTCTGCCTAGCTGTCATGCCACTGATGTACCAACTTTGGTGTCTTGCTGCCATTCTCTTGATGAATTAACTTGAGGGTCTTGCTGCCTTGCAGCCTGACTGCCATACCCCAGTCACTACTCAATGGTGGCCTTATAACCACTCTGCCTTGCTGCTGTACCTCTCGTGCAATACATTGGTGGTCTGTCACTCAGCCTTGCTGCCATACCCGAACATTATTCCTTGGGGTCTTGCTGCCAGTCTGCCTTGTTGTCATACTCCAGACTCTTTGCCTTGGGATATTCTTGCATGGTGCTTTGCACCTCTCATGGTGTCTCGACATCTTCATGACATTCTTAGTTCTGCTTTGTACCATTATCAGTGCCTGTGGTTTTTTCTGCCACCTTTGCTGCTTTTTCCCTTTCATGGTGTCTTAGGATGTTCACACCACTTTTGGTGTCTCTTTGTCCCTCTCTTGCTCCCTTTGGGGGTTCATGTCACTGCTATCAGTGCCTTCTTTGAAGCCTTGGGATATTCTTTACACTCTTGATGCTGCTTTACTCCTCTGATGGTGCCTTGAAGAAGTCCCACCACTGCTTGTACCCTTTTGCCCCTTTAAGGTAACTTAGGCTATTCATGTTACTTTTGGTGCCACTTTGTCACAATCTTTGTGCCTTGGAGTTTGCTCCCCCCTTCTGATATTGTCTACTTAAAGGATTCATTAGAATTAATAAGAAACCCTTAATTATGAAACTCAAAATAAGCTGCATTGCTTTACCCTTTAGGAAACAAAACACAAATATAGCAAATAAATGATTTTCATCTTCATTTGAATGAATGAAGATTACCTACAAAATGAATAAATGAACCAAAACAAAACTTTTACCTCTACACATTCCTTTTCAATATATCCAGACTTTTTAGATTTTACTGGCATAACTTTGTCTGGACAGCACTGAATATCAGCACTGTCTGGCTTAAGTTTTACTGTGCTGTGGGAATACCTCCAGTCCTGCTTTTTTTCTTGCAGGGAAATTTTGTTCAGGCAATGACTTGCCTAAAAAAAAAATTTCTCATTCAGTGGGCTAATTTAAACCACCAATAAATTGCAGTCTTAATTGGACAAATTTGTTGAATACTAACATCCTAAGTTTTCACTTAAAAATTTTCTTCAATTTAGAACATAAAACTTAAGCATTCTTATTTAGGAATGCAATTCATTTGCTTTGATTTAGGCACTATTTATAATTGTAATTTAGAAACGATTTGTTTTCCAGAGTCTAAAATTATTTATAGATGCCGGACAGTTGGATTTTCCACAATTAAAACCTATTGGAGAGATTTCTGGAATGTCTTCTGTGATTATAAGTAGGGTTTTTTTGGGTTTTATTTTCTCAGGCGTATGTTAGAGACATAAAGTAAGATGCTTTCTACAACTGCTCGATATACTGCTTTGATATAGGATAGATGACAGTTTATCAAGTGATGTTGTTCTGAAAGGATGAAAGCACAAAACAGGAGGATAACGTTTTATATATCAAAAGAGGAAGCAAATTATATAATAAAATGTAACAAAATTAAATATACACAAGGTTTATAATCTCAATCAAATATAAATACTAAATAATGTATACTAGGGGTGTGCATCCGTTTTCCACGTATTTGTAATCCGCAACTTATTTTTTGCAATCTGAAAAATACGTGGGGAGGCAAAACGCATCGCGACTCCCCAAGTATTCAACAGATATCCGTGTATTCGGCCTCCTAAATAAACATTTAAACCCCCCACCCTCCTGACCCCCCCAAGACTTACCAAAACTCCCTGGTGGTCCAGCGGGGAGTCAGGAAGCCATCCCTGCACTCGTTTGTGGTTTCCTCACGGCGCCGATTGCCTGTGTCACAGGGGCTGCCGGTGCCATTGGTCAGCCCCTGTCACATGGTCACCGGCACCATCTTGTGCTCCTACCACGTGACAGGTAGGTCATGTGGCAGGAGGTCGCTCCGGGACCCTCGTTGGACCCAACCGGAACTTTTGGCCAGCTTGGGGGGGCCTCCTGACCCCCACAAGACTTGCCAAAAGTCCAGCGGGGGTCCGGCAGCGACCTCCTTTCACGCCGTCCGTCCGATCCCAATACTCAAAATGGTGCCGATCGGACGGACGGCGTGAAAGGAGGTCGCTCCCGGACCGCCACTGGACTTTCGGCAAGTCTTGTGGGGGTCAGGAGGCCCCCCCAAGCTGGCCAAAAGTTCCGGTTGGGTCCAACGAGGGTCCCGGAGCGACCTCTTGCCACATGTCCTGTCACGTGGTAGGAGCACAAGATGGCGCTGGTGACCATGTGACAGGGGCTGACCAATGGCACCGGCAGCCCCTGTGACACAGGCTATTGGCGCCGTGAGGAAACCACAAACGAGTGCAGGGATGGCTTCCTGACTCCCCGCTGGACCACCAGGGAGTTTTGGTAAGTCTTGGGGGGGGGGGGGGTCAGGAGGGTGGGGGGTTGTAGTTAATTTAGTAGTAACGTATTTACAGATCGACAACTTATTGAATTCACCATACGTTCGCATTGAACGGAATTGACCCCCCATGAATACGTATCGCGTACGCAACAAAAACTTTTTGCCTGCACATCTCTAATGTATACCAATATTATTAAAAAAACAATTTTATATAATATCAAGTTTTTTAAATCAACTCAACATAACAAAACACAAACATACAAATAAAGCAATTCAAATATTCTGGTGAGAGACACCCCTGTACATGTGCACCATATACACAAAGAAAAATAATAAAAATACATATAAAAACCCAAGTTCTGATAGAAAAACAATGACACATATATCACAAACAATGATGCAACTGCTATATGTGCACAAAAATCAATAAACAAATATAACCAAGTCCAAAAAATAATAAAACAATGATCATATAAATTGAAAGAATATACCAAACTTTAAATAGTGATCCTGAAGCACAGTCATGACAAGCACTTTAAAACAAACAGAAGGATGATTCATTAATTATATAAAAGAAGGTGTAATGAGTTCTAGAAAAAAATATTATATTTCTCAAACACAGTCATGAAATGAAATCTTTAACCAAATCTGTGATGTTCACCAACACCCAAAACATCTTTAACCAAATCAGTGATCTTTAACAGTACCCTACTGTTAGGAGCACGGCCTTCAGGCCCTGTTAGGAGCACGGAGGCGCAGTCCCATCTCAAGGGAGGATGTGAGCCCCTGGATCATGGCGCAGCTCAGGGAGGAGCCCCAAAACACACTGTGAGAGGTGAGCAGGTATGAGCACGGGTGGAGCAGGAGCAAGACTGGACTGAAGACAAGGCGAGGAATATCCGGAACAGGAACAAGGCAGGCTCAGCCCTCCACTGGACCTACACACACCAATGAGACCCAGCAATGCAATGCCGGCCTTGAGAGTAGCCCCCCGGCCACTCGACAGCCCCTCTGGACCTGCCGCCTGGGAACGACAAGTGATTGAGGCCAGACGGAGGCTGAGGGCAGGAACACGAAGACTCAGACAAAGACTCAGGATACTCAGAGGATTCAGACAAAGACTTGGATACTCAGGAGACTCAGATGAAGACTTGGGTACTCGGACAAGGACTCAGACGAAGACTTGGATACTCGGGACACTCAGAAGAAGGCTTGTATACTCAGACAAGGACTCAGGATATTCAGGAGACTTGGACAAGGATTCAAGTTACTCGGAAGTTTCAGGCAAGGATTCAGGAGTCAATTGAAAGTACTGGGTGAGAACTACATCGCAGCGCACCCTACACAGCCTCCCATGGCTTGTCGCGGACCACTCTGAACGCGAAGCAGACTCCAGGCAAAGAAATGGAACTTGAGACTGGAACATGACGAAGATTCAGTAGAGACCTGCACTGGGATGCGCCCTACACAGCCACCTGTGATTGGTCGCGGACCACGCTGAAGTGGAGCAGGTTCTGTCAGAGTCTTAGGCATGGACGGAAGCAGGCACAAGGGTCTCTAAAGACCGGGACAGGATTCAAGACTCAGGATTCAAGACTCAGGATTCTCAGAAGCAAGGCATTAAAAACAGGAGTCTTCTGGAGGCTTGTGCTGTGGATGAGACGAATGCCTTGTACCACAAGGCACCCTACACAGCCCCCCCAAGGGCTGGTCATGCACCACGATGGTGGCACGCCAGGAAAGGTGAACAGATGAGGGACCTGGGAACTGGATGAAGAGCTGAAGATGAGATGGAAGGAGCCAGGACAGGAACATCAGACATCAGAAACATGGCACCTCAGGACACGGACCATCAGGACATCTGGACTTGGAACATCTGGACATCAGGACATCAGGAACAGGAGACAGGTGACGAGGGAACTCTGACGAGGGTCGAGACCAAGAAATTCAAGGAGTCAAAGTTCAGGAACATGAAGAACATTGAACGAAGATCCATCAAGGCACGGAAGACCATGGAGGACCTGGATCAGGAAGAAGACCACAGATGCTGTGAAGACCAGATCTGAAGGCACTGAGGGAAAGAAGCATCACCCTTTTATAGGGTTGATCCAGGAACAGGCTGATGATGTCATCACTGAGGGCCACAGGGCTTTTACCACTGCTGGCCCTTTAAATATCGAAGAGAGGCACGTGCCCACACCTATGCTGAATCCAGGAAGTAAGAGACATCAGCGGCATCCCTGCCACATGGAAGGCCAGGAGGACAGCTGCAGCAGTGGAGGCAGCCCTGCCGTGAAGAGAGGAAGCAGGCAGCAGCAGCAGCGGCTTGTTGCCACGATTAAGAGACTCCCGGTGGCTTTAGGACCACAGGGGAGACAGGAATGCCGCGGCTCCGCCTGCTACGAAGGATGGCGGCGATAGCGGCAGCAGCGGCCTTGCTCGAGAGAAGGTAGGGGACTGCCTGCGGCTGTCACGGGCAGGATCCTAACACCTACATGCTTCACCAAAAGGGCTTCTTCATGGATGATTCATTATTGTACAATGAAAATCACCACATTAGACTTGTAATGATGAAGATCACCATATAGGACTATTATCCACTATTTTGTCTGGGTCATCACTAAAAATAGACATAAAATAATCAAAGTTCCAATTTTATTAGGTAAAATGTGATTTTACCAGTGGAAAAGGTTTTAATTATTGCCCTTTCCATGTTGATTCCTCATTCCTCTATGTTCTGAATATCTGTTTTCAATATTTTCCTTTTCTTTTTCTAAATATCAGCTTTTGCAATAGTTGCTGTTTGGCTCTGATATTGTGTCCTCCAGAGACCAAAAAGAATTTTAGTGAACTGAGCCTTATTTAAGATCCTGCAGTAGTTGAGTAATGACTGCAAGAAAAAGTATTTTCTAGTAATTAACAGAGAGAATCATAAGAACATAAGATGTACCATATTGAGTCAGACCAAATGTCCATTGAGCCCAGCATCCTGACTCCAACAGTGGCCAGTCTAGGTTACTAGGAAATACCTAAGAACATAAGAAATTGCCATACTGGGTCAGACCAAGGGTCCAGCAAGCACCAGCATCCTGTTTCCAACAAGTGGCCAATCCAGGCTACAAGTACCTGGAAAGTACCCAAAAACTAAGTATATCCCATGCTAGTGATGCTAGTAATAGCAGTGGTTATTTTCTAAGTCAACTTGATTAATAGCAGGTAAAGGACTTCTCCAAGAACTTATCCAAACCTTTTTTAAACCAGCAACATTATCTGCACTAACCACATCCCCTGGCAACAAACTCCAGAGTTTAACTGTGCATTGAGTGAAAAATAATTTTCTCTGATTAGTTTTAAATGTGCTACTTGCTAACTTCATGGAGTGTCCCCTAGTCCTTCTATTATCCGAAAGAGTAAATAACTGATTCATATTTACCCGTTCTATACCTCTCATGATTTTAAAGACCTCTATCATATCCCCCCTCAGCTGTATCTTCTCCAAGCTGAACAGCCCTAAAGAGGTTAGGTCTTTCCTCATAGGGGAGCTATTCCATCCCTTTTATCATTTTGGTCGCCCTTCTCTATAACTTCTCTATTGCAACTATATCTTTTTTGAGATGCAGCGACCAGAATTGTACACAGTATTCAAGGTGCAGTCCCACCATAGAGCGATACAGAGGCCCGAGAGTGGGAGATGACATTTTCCGTTTTATTCACCATTCCTTTCCTAATAATTCCTAACATTCAGTTTGCTTTTTTGACTCTTGCAGCACACTGAGCTCACAATTTCAATATATTATCCACTATGTCACCTAGATCTCTTTCCTCGGGTGGTAGCTCCTAATATGGAACCTAACATCATGTAAATACAGCATGGGTTATTTTTCCCTATATGCATCATCTTGTACTTATCCACATTAAATTTCATCTGCCATTTGGATGCCCAATTTTCCAGTCTCACATGGCCCTCCTGCAATTTTTCACAATCCGCTTGAGATTTAACTAGTCTGAATAATTTTGCATCATCTGATTACCTCACTTGTCGTATTCCTTTCCAGATCATTTATAAATATATTGAAAAGCATGGGTCCTAATACAGTTCCTTGAGGCACTCCACTGTTTATCCTTTTCCACTGACAGATTCCAAACAGTAGATCCATTCCTTGCTACTCACTCCCAGGGATAAGTGGTGGTATTCCCAAGTCTACCTGCCTAATAATTGATTAAACTAGTCTAATTTGATAAACTTAATATGTAGATCATTTCTCTCTGTACTAAGTTTGCTAGCTTCAAGCACTATAGGTCAATTATTAATATTCATGTTCAAAAGAGATAACTTGGAAAAAATAATAGCAAAAAAAGTATTAAATGTAGATTTTATTTATATTAACTGCAACCTCTCATGTAATATAATACTTTACAATAGATTTTTTTCTTGTTGAATTGTCACCTAAGCATTTCTGAGCTTGCATGTGAAATAATAATAAAGTTGATGTCTTAAAGAGCAAGAAGTATTTCCACAGGCAATTATAAATCAATAGTGTATTGCAGGGGTGGCCAACTTTGGTCCTTGAGAGGCATGAACAGGCCATGTATTTAGGATCTCCACGACAAACATGCATGAGATAGATCTGCCTACACATGAGACAGAGCATGCAAATCTATCTTCATTGTAGAGATACTGCAAACCTGATCTGTTTATGGCTCTTGAGGACTGAAGTTGGCTACCCCTGATGTATGTTATTATCATTATATTGAAAAATTATGTAAAAAATGAAGCATAATCCCAATGCTCTCATTAGCAAGCTGCTGGCAAATAATTGAATCACACTGCTAACATTAACTGAAGCAATACAAATTGTTGCCTTGAACACAAGTGCTGAATTTTTGTCCTGTAGACATACAAAAATCACTTTCCTTCTGACACTTTCAGCACATGAAAAGCCTCTAAAAATGGAAGCTGTAGCAAATAGTCATCAAATAAATATTCTGTGATACCTTCTGCACCTTTACGCAACAACTGTCTAGGTGGCAGGGACAGCTGAGATTAATGTTTTAGAGAGGTCAAGAATAAGAAAATAAAGCTGTTGGTGACCTATCCGAAGAAAGGTTTTGTTTGATTCAGAGAGATTATGTGTCTTCTGTGCCTTCTGAAACTAAAACGTTATTATGATGTGACTACAATGCATTGCTAGAAAAAATGCAGACCTTGAAAACAGATTGTAGGAGTTCATACCTGGTCGAATATCTATATGACACATGTTCAGTTTCCCAGTCTCTGTGTGGCAGCTAGAGAAATGGTGGCACCCTGTGGCCAAACAAATATGGCACATCTTCATAGAAAATTCTCTTCCTTTGGCTTTGTCTATGAAGAAGTGGTTTGGCTTACTTATTTACTTCTAATTCAATATTTAAAATTCTGTAAATGTTGTAGGGAGGCAACAGTAGAAACATTTAATGTTGGGATTAAAATATTTCCAGAAATTGTAGAAAACAGAGCAGGCTTAAATTGGCCTTCCTTTAAACATGACACAATTTGTAATCTTAAGAGTGACCTGAGTGATATATATTTGTGGAGCTTATGATAGAGAAAACAAATTAACAAATCAGTCCATTTCCTTTCACACCTGTCTTCCCAAATGCAAACCAGAAAGCCCTGTACTAACTCCACCTCTGCCTTGAAACTAGTCCTACTAACTATTGCTATGTCTCAGAAGCATAAACCATAGAAGCTTTCAATTTGGTGGCCTTGAACCCATGTAAGACCACCCAAACATCCACAACTTCAAAGTTCTATTACGGGCAAAAAAGGACTCACCCCCAAAAATGTGTGATGCCATTCCTTTATAAAATGAAAGAAGAAAAAAAAAATAAATCTCCCTTCTAAGTATACTTCAAAAGTCAATCTTTTTCTTCATTCTGCTTTGATGCTTTAAAAGGCCATGGGTTGCATTGAACATATATCATACATTGTATAGTTTAAATGTTATCTATATACCAAATCAGAATCTTGTAACATGAAATGAAAGAGATTTGAACAATCCAGTCAAAAGAACTAAAGTCCTGATATACTTACTGTATGTCAAAAAAGATTTTGACATAATATTCTTGAAAAAAAAAGAACTTCAAAAATTAAGTATAAGACAGGGTTACTTCTTTGATAATTCTAACAAGACCAGAAGGGTAGCAACATTAATAACGAAAAGCATGGCAGTTAAAATTCTTAGACAATGCTCCAATATTAATGGAGATGGCTGATACTGAAATGTTCAATCTGCCATACCAGCTTAACTTATGAATATATATATGCACCAAATGTGATTACTGCTGAATTTTACACAAAGCTGGAAGGATGTCTCTACATTTTTAAATTCTGGGGCACAGAACTTTAATTTCTTCTAAAATTTTCAGCTAGAGAGATTCAGAACATTACACCTATTGAAGGCTTCAAAAGCACCATTTAATTCAGTGGATGACCTTGACCTAGTAGGCATGTGAAGAGGACAATTCTATACAGGGGGCCTTCATATTCTATTCAATACTACTTATTTTCCAGGTTGAATTATATCCTCACATAGAAAGAAAAGAATTATCTTTTATAGAATGCAGAGTTTCAACCCAAGGGATTGTATGACTACTTTTAAAAAAATGACGGTGTTACTTTCAGGGAAGATTATTTCTCCTTTCCCCCAAGAATTTACAAACAGAACACTAACCTCTTAGGCAATAAAAAGTTTATTAAATACTTATATAAGTTCCTTTTGGGAGCTTTACAAAATTTATTCCAAACCATACTCTGCGGGGCCTATGCATTAAAGTGAATTGTGCATGCTAAGACCTTTTATAGTGAGTTAAAAATAGCAGGCTATGAACTATCAGCCTACCATGCATATTAACCCGGTCAGAAAAGATATTAGCCTATAAGGGTATGTAAATAAATGCCATATGTAAATTAGGCTTTAGCAGGTATTTGCTATATAACATAGTGTTCTTTCCTGAATACGTTTTTTCGTGAATGCTTGCTAATGCCTAATTTTTAACACCTGTCTTGGCTCAGGAATTAAATTTTTAGTTCAGACAATATATAAAGGACTCAATTGCCAGTATGCATTGTGGGTTTCAAGATGGAGTATATGCAGTTCTTGGAACAGGGTCAGCTTTGGCAGGAGTGGCGAAGGGTTCAGAGAATGCAACAGAAAGAGTAGAAGAGACAAAAGAGAAAGTCAGCAAGGAGATACAGTCAAAGGGAAAGGGGGATAAAGCAGAGGGGATAAAGAGGAAGGGAGAGGAGGAGGAAGAGAGCTTACAGGGCCAGAGACAGAGGAGGACAGCAACAGCAGCAGAGAACATGAAGGCAGCACACCTATACTTTTGTCAGGTTTAGGATGTATTGAGTCTACCAGAGGCAGAGGTAGTATGCATGTACCTCTTGAACTCAGAGGCCATTAGAGCCCTATATAGGAAGTTAAAGCCTGGAATTGATCCTCAGTCAAGTCTCATACCATATTTTGGGCTTCTCAGATAATAGAGCTTGTTCATTAATCTGGCCTCTGGCTCTTTTCAAACCACAGTGGCAGCAGTTTGTGGAATGGAAATCCTATAATTTCCTGAATGTGCCAGCAGTGTTCACATGCAGCTGGCTATCCTGAGTTCTGCCCTATGATCCTGCAGCATTCTGTTTTCTTAGATAAATTTGAAGAGGGCCATTATGGCAGACAGTGGCTAAGAGATAAGTAGTTTGGTGCCCCAAAGTGTGTGATTTTCAACTTTTCAAACTTAGCATCAAAAGAAAAATGCTAGTGACTGGTGAATGGAATACAACAGTCCAAAGGGATTTAGGGGAGATATTGTTGGGTTTGGTAATGGCATGGAAATGATTGCATTTTTTTTTTATGGTTGGGAATTTATTGCATTGATCAAAAGTGAGTGTTAACTTTTAGCTGAACAATATAACCCATTGCTTTTTCTTAGGGACAATAGGGAATAGGGTAGAAATGTATTAGGGACTCAATTTAGTACTGCATTTGTTATTTTCTTCTGATATATTGGGTTGCTTTTTATGATGTATTGTATTTATTTTTATGATGTAAACTGCTTTGGGTCCCTTTCTTGGGGAAAAGCTAGAATAAAAGTATGACATAGAAATAGAAATATGTACTTTTAAAACACACAGACTGTCTCTTTCACACTGTTTAACCATAATGCCACACACTTCAGCCAGCATAGCTATGCAAACCTAACAGGGACAAATGACAACTTGAATCCAAACTATCACATATGTGCTGATGACTTGCTGCCACCATCATGGGCTGAAGTGGTGGGAGGGGATAGAGGAAAGATACTCTCAAAGGAAATGTGTACATATGTCATTAAACATTTGATACCTAGGAATCTTGATGCAGTTTTTCTTGGTGATTTTGAAAATGGAGGAAAGGCCTAGTAATGAGAACTGTAGTTTGAGAACCAGAGAAGTCAGGATTCACATCCCATATTTTTTACTGATGCTTTTTGTGATCTTGGGCAAACCACTTTACTCTTCATAGCCTCAGGTACCAATTTAGGCCTAAACTCATCATTTTGCTATACATTTCACACGATGCACTCTCTGCCTAGTTGCTATCAAGCTAGGGCAAAAGTACATTATACAAATCTCATCTTTGTGTCCCATTCCTCACTCCTAATCACATGAAAGCTTCACTGATGTATACTGTGCTGCTTGTACCTCTGACTATGTGTGTAAAACTGCCCCCCCAAATTCTAGACCACCACCAAACCTCACCTTGAGTTACTAGTTGATCCTCCTTCAGTGGTATAAATACTAGAGATGTGAATTGGAACCGGAATCGGTTCCGATTCCGGTTACGGTTCACATCATTAATTTTTTTTTGTGCGGCCCGATCACGGTTTTGTTTATCGGCTGCGCCCGAGCCAATAAATGGCGCGGATGGCCCTTTGCCCTTACCATGGTAGGAGTAATGGACGGCCGGCGCCATCTTTAAAAATAGCGCGGGCCATCCAGTGCTCCTACCATGTGACAGGGGCCGGCCAATGGCACGGATACCCTGTCACATAGTAAGGGCAAAGGGCCATCGGCGCCATTTTGATTAGTGGTAGTTGACGGCCCGAGAGTGGGAGATGGCTCCCGGGACCCCCACTGGACCACCAGGTACTTGTAAAAAGTTTTGGGGGGGTTCGGGAGGGTGGGGGAAGCTAAGGGAATAGTTTTAAAGGGTCGGGGTGGGTTTAGGGATTGTTTTGGTGTGCCGTTTTTCCCGCCCTCCCCCAAAACGATAAGAGAACCCCAGGAACAAAATTGTGGGGTTCTCTTATTGGGAGCCCCCGATTTCTGACGATTTTGAAAATATCGTCTGATATTTTCAATCGTCCGAAGCCCGATTCACATCCCTAATAAATAGATGACTAATATGAATGCAACCCCAGAGGCTCTCTCTCTCTCTCTACTCTCTACTGCACTCTACTCCTTCTCCCCTCATCTGCCTGAAACAGGATTTGCAATAAATATCATAAATCCCATTTCAGGTATAACACCAGGAAAAAATGTGTAGTTATTTCCAGCATGATAACATGCATTCTGCTATCACACAACAATAAACACCCCTCATTTTCATAAACTCCTCCCCTTTGACTAAATTTTGAAAATTTGCATATGCATCTCACAATTCAAAAAATAACACCCATGACAATGCCCTATTGCATTTTGATGAATGACCTTTTTAGATTGTAAGAGATCTGCTTTCTGTAGTGAATTGTAGAGATGTGAATCAGTTCCGGAATCGTTTGGCTGTCCTGAGCCGAAAAACAAACACCCGGACCCTTTAAATCTAATTATTTAGAATCCCCCACCCTCCCGACCCCCCAAAAACTTTCCTAAAGTACCTGGTGGTCCAGTGGGGGTCCCGGGAGCGATCTCCTGCTCATGGGCTGTTGGCTGCCAGTAAACAAAATGACGCCGATGGCCCTTTGCCCTTACCATGCGACAGGGGCTATAAGTGCCATTGGATGGCCCCTGTCACAAGGTAGGAGCAATGGACGGCCGGCGCCATTGTATGTTTCCCATGTATCCTCACTCTGGTGAGTGTACTGACTTTATTTGAAAATCTGATTTAAGTGCTATAAATATTTTTCAGTCATTTAATCAACGATCAGTAAAGAAGATGGAAACCACATTTCCTTTCTGTATGATTTTTTGCTAACTACTATGAAGATTATCAGTGCAGTTTACGGAGTCTGGAAAAGAGCTGTGTAATTTGGTATTGCATAAGGCCTTGAAGCTATGCTCCCCCCCCCCCCCCCCAGAGAGAACTGGGACACAGATGTATGAAGCAATCCATGACAACCTGGTTGCAGATGAACTGAACCAAATCATGGTGAACCTGGAAGATGTAGTAGACCAGATAGACAAACTAAAGAGTAGCAAATCACCTGGACTAGATGGTACACATCCCAGGGTTCTGAAAGAATTAAAAAATGAAATTTCAGACCAATTACAATTAATTTGTAACCTGTCAGTCAAAATCATTAATTTGTAACCTGGCAGTCAAAAAAGCAAACAGAATGTTGGGAATTATTAGATAGGGAATGGTGAATAAAACGGAAAATGTCATAATGCCTCTGTATTGCTTCATGGTGAGACCGCACCTTGAATACTGTGTACAATTCTGGTTGCCACAACTCAAAAAAGATATAATTGCAATGGAGAAGGTAAAGAGAAGGGCTACTAAAATGATAAGAGGAATGGAACTGCTCCCCTATGAGGAAAGTCTAAAGAGGTTAGGACTTTTCAGCTTGGAGAAGAGACGGTTGAGGGGGGATATGATAGAGGTGTTTAAAATCATGAGAGGTCTAGAATGGGTAGATGTGAATCGATTATTTACTCTTTCAGATAATAGAAAGACTAGGGGGCACTCCATGAAGTTAGCATGTAGCCCATTTAAAACTAATCAGAGAAAGTTCTTTTTCACTCAACACACAATTAAACTCTGGAACTTGTTGCCAGAGGATGTGGTTAGTGCAGTTAGTATAGCTGTGTTTATAAAAGGATTGGATAAGTTCTTGGAGGAGAAGTCCATTACCTGCTATTAATTAAGTTGACTTAGAAAATAGCCACTGCTATTACTAGCAACGGTAACAGACTTAGTTTTTAAGTACTTGCCAGGTTCTTATGGCCTGGATTGGCCACTGTTGGAAACCGGATGCTGGGCTTGATGGACCCTTGGTCTGATCCAGTATGGCATGTTCTTATGTTCTTATGTCATTAAAATCATCTATTGTACCTGAATACTGGAAGGTGGCCAATAGAGATGTGAATGGATGGCGCCGTCCGTCCATTACTCCTACCATGTGACAGGGGCTGGCCAATGGCACGGATACCCTGTCACATGGTAAGGGCAAAGGGCCATCGGCGCCATTTTTATTAGTGGCAACCGACAGCCCGAGAGTGGGAGATTGCTCCCGGGACCACCACTGGACCACAAGGTAATTTAAAACATTTTGGGGGGTTGGGAGGGTGGGGGAAGCTAAGGGAGATGTTTTAAAGGGTTGGGGTGGGTTTATGGATTGTTTTTGTGTGCCGTTTTTCCTGCCCTCCCCCAAAATGATAAGAGAACCCCACAAACAATTTTGTGGGGTTTTCCTATTGGTTTCGAAGAGCCCCCGATTTCTGACGACTTTGAAAATATCGTACGATATTTTTAATCGTCAGAAATACGATTCACATCCCTAGTGGCCAATGTTACCCCGATATTTAAAAAGGGCTCCAGGGGTGATCTGGGAAACTATAGACCAGTAAGTCTGACTTTAGTGCTGGGAAATATTGTGGAAATTATTCTAAAGAATGAAATCACAGAACATATAGATAGATATGGTTTAATGGTATTAGGAACATGGTTCACAGGATGGCCCCGCAAGCTACTGTACTCACCCTGACATTGCTGAGAGCAGCCAAGGCCACTGTCAACACATTCCTGTGGCTAGGATGCCAACATCTCCTCAACACTGCTGAGTGTGGCCCTCATGCCATCATGCTGCTCCTGTCCTGGAACCTCCTTAGGGGCACATACATTTCCATGCATTATATGGGCCCTGCTGAGTCTCACCTTGCGATGACATCAGGCCGACCAGCCTATTTAAACTTCATAGCATTACCTCACTTCAGCAATGTGTCTCCTGCCTTTCAGTATATGTTACTTGCATGTTCCTGTTTCCTGTTATAATGCATTCCTGAGTTCAGTCTTGTCTTCCAGCCTTGCCATCCAACCTTTCCTTACCTAGTCTTGCCTCGTCCAGACTTCGTCATCCAGTCTTGCCTTTCAGCCTTGCCTTGACCAGCCTTGTCTTATCCAGCTTTTCTCATCCAGTCCAATTTCTACAGCCTTGCCTGTCCTGTCTGTCTTATCCATTGTCGTCTGTGCATCTTAACCTGCCCTTGACCTGACTCTTTGGATCACAAAGATCATGAAGTTAGCAAGTAGCACATTTAAAACAAATCAGAGAATACACTTTTTCACTCAACACATGTTTAATATCATTTACACCAAATAATTAGCAGGTGTAGATTTACACTAGTAAGTAGGAAAATCTATGTGCCTTTCTTTAAAAACAGTAATTTATGTGCGTAAGTGTTGGTTCTGCCTCAAACGTCCCTAGACAGGTTCTTTTTTGTGTGCATATATATGCACATGAAAGTGAAATATTACAAGTAGAGGCTACTTAAGAACATGCCACATTTGGTTAGACCAAAGGTCCATCAAGTCCTGTATCCTGTATCCAAAAGTGGCCAATCCAGGTCACGAGTAACTAACAGGATCCCAAGGAGAGATAGTGTTACGCCCGTCGGTCGCAGACGGCTGCAACCTCTCATGGAACTTTTGGCCAGCTTGGGGGTGTCAGGAGCCCCCCCCCCAAGCTGGCCAAAAGTTCCTTTTGGGTCGAACGAGGGTCCCGGAGCGAACCCGCGGGGAATCACGTGACGCCGCGTCACTCCGACGTGACGCCGACGTCACGTGCTCCTTGCAAAGGAGGTCAGAAATGGCGTCCTGACCCCGCTGGACCACCAGGGAGTTTTGGTAAGTCTTGGGGGGGGGGATTAAGGAGGGTGAGGGGTTTAAATTTTTATTTGCACATATGGACATAGACTCAACATGGAATTCTCCATATGTCCATATTGACCGCAAATGGGACCCCCTTTCGACTTATGGACTTATGAACATAAACCTTTGCTCTGCACATCCCTAATAGGCGCTCAATACAATATGCGCTCAATAATATGCGGCAGCAATATACGCTCAATGATATACAATATGCGCTCAAATATACAGGCGCCTACCATGGGTGCTCAGTACCTGAACAAGGCCGAAAAAATGGCGACCTCCATGGCGTGCCGCATACAGGCAACGCCGCCGATCCTCGTACCTCGGAGACCAAAAGTAAGAGATGTATGCCTTACCTGATCCTCGGCGCTTCCTGGCTGGAACCCGGGCGGTCTCCGGCTGCGGGGGGAGAGGGGAATACCTTCACCGCCACGCTTGAGGAAATGCACCCGCTGCCTCTAGGTCCACGCCGGGACCGAGGCGCCTCTCAGCCCGGCCCAAGCCCTTCTTGCTCGGGGGCTAGATCCCTGCCGCGATTCGGCCACCAGACCGAGGCCTAGACCTCCGAGGGATCGCGGAAATCACCCCGGGAAACTCAACTGGGGGAGGGACCCGAGGGTATCACGCAGGAGTGCGGGGCTCGATGTCCTGTAGAAAATTTAGTAAGTAGTATTGGAAAACACGCTCAGCGAGCATGCAGGCTCTCCAAACTGCTTTGGAGACGGAAATTACTGAGTTGCTTCACTTCCTGTGGGGGTATATGTACCCGTGCTGACGTCAGATCCGTCTCCAACTGCTAGCACGAGCACACTATACCCACTTGTTCTGAGTCCATCTGGCTACATGCTAGGAAAGTATAGTTATTGGGTGCGAAATAGACAGCAAAAAGGCCCTTACCTTTTTGCTGCCCACACCATCATCGCAGCGTCGGCCCCGGTGATGCCCCGTCTCCTCCTGCGATAGCCTTGGAAAATAAGGTCCTTAGTGCAGGTTAAGGTCAGGTCCAGGCAACAAACAAGGGGTATATCTAGGTCCAAGGCAGAGGTCAGAACCAGAGAGTCTGATCAAGACAAACAAGAAACACAGAGGGACAAAAGGACAGATAGGGCAGATAAGACAAGGCACGGCAAGACTCTGAAGACAAGAGTAAGACAGGCAGACACAATAAGGAAACAGTGATAGGGCAAGGCTAGAAGGCTGACTGGACAAAGCAAGGCTGGAAAGCAGACTGGGCGAGGCAAGGCTTGAAGGCAGGTGGAGCCATCCTGCGAGCAGCAGAATGTAACACTCAGCATATTCTTTTTAGCCATTCCAAGAAGGGCAGTTTTCAGACAGGCCAATGCATGCTGGTGGATGGCTTTGAAAATTATCCTCTAAATGGATATCTAAGTATTTGCAATGTAGTTTCATGCAATGAATGAAGTCTTGAGCCAATTCTTTGTTAGTCATTTCTTGTGTGGAAATGCAAAAACTGTAAGAAAACTTTGGCAATTCCTATTAAAGCTGCCCTTTCAATTCAGAAGGGTAAGGTTTCTATTGACATTTTATTCAGATCATTTCTGGAAGATCAGCACTGAAATATGTTGGCCTAAAGAAGTTAATGCTGTAATTAATATTGATCAAAGTGTAACCAAAATCAAAGATGGGTTCAAGGACCATGAATTATCAAAACTGACTGAGAAAGGAAATCCAATATTGTACGTGCTTTTCTTTCTTGTAATAATGGATTGGTTTATGCATGGGAGCTGAAAATGAGATTGCGGTATTATCTGTCCAGGAAAAACTCAGTTATACCACTTTCAGGAAAGCATCATCTAAATACCAAAAAAGTCTAATATCACATTTTCAGAGAAAATTGTATGTTGTTTGATAACTTGGCAGGAAGATTGTATCCCACTTCTCTGCTCAGCAATGCTAGGTACAGTGGATAGAATAAAGAATTAACTGATTTAATGGTTGTGAACAGTTAAGATGTAAGATCTTTGAGATATCCTTTGCTAGTACTTTTCAAAAGTTTGTCTTCACTTTATAAACAAAATAAGTGTTGTTAAAAGCTGAAGAAGCTCATGTCATGCTATGTCTATTGTGGTAAAAGACAAGTAATATGTCAGCATTTGAAAATACTCTTAACTCATTGTCAGGCATAAACAAACTACATTTCAGTAGTATAGATATATTCCTTAAATCATGGGCAAGTGTAGAAATTGTTGCTGGTAATTATGGATCTGGGGTGCTTAAATCAGATCTTGAGAGGACTGCATAAATTAGTGCCACCACTCTTTTGGTGTCACGGCATCAAGTCTGGTCCAATTGTGGCTACTGCAGAAGGTGAAATGAAGGAGAAGAAGAGGGGGGTGGTGGTTATGAAAGTCAGGAGTCTGGGGGAGAGAGTTGAGAGCAAAGGATAACAGAATCCCATGATGATATGATCTTGAGGAAATGATGAACGCAGAGAAGCAAAAAGAGTTTAGGGAGACTGGGAGAAGTGAGGTTGATGAAAATCAAAGCAAAAGAGGGAAGGTCATAGGGTACTAGGGAGAAAGCATGATGGTATTTATGAGATAGAAGGGAAGATGCATGGAAAGAAGTAAAGGAACTTTTGATTCCTGATCGCACTGTTTAAGCCACAGTTGGATGCGCGTCCATAACCCCTTATACCATAAGGGGATTAGCACATCCAAAATGCATGTCCAACCCCAGTATCTGTTTCCAACAGAGGCCAAGCCAAGTCATAATTACCTGGCAAGTATCCAAATATTAAATAAATCTCAAGCTACTATTGCTTATTAATTAAATGCAGTTTATGGATTTTCCCTCTAGGAACTTACCCAAACCTTTTGGGTAATTGCCAGGTTCTTGTGGCCTGGTTTTGGCATCTGTTGGAGACAGGATGCTGGGCTTGATGGGCCCTTGGTCTGACCCAGCGTGGCAATTTCTTATGTTCTTATGTTCTTAAACTCAGCTCACTAACTGCTATAACCGCATCCTCAGGCAATGACTTCCAGAGCTTAACTATACGCTGAATGAAAAATAATTTTCTCAAATTTGTTTTAAATGAGCTAATTGCTAATGTCATGGAGTGTCCCCTAGTCCTATTATCTGAGAGAGTAAATAACCGATTTACATTAACTTGTTCAAGTCCTTTCATGATTTCATAGACCTCTATCATATCCGCCCCCCCCCCCCCCTCAGTCATCTCTTCTCCAAATAGAACAGCCTAACTTCCTTAGCCTTACCTCATAGGGCAGCTGTTCCATGCTCCTTATCATTTTGGTCACCCTTTTCTGCACCTTCTCCAGTGCAACTATATCTTTTTTGAGATGTGGCAACCAGAATTGCACACAGTATTCAAGATGTGGCCTCAACATGGAGCAATACAGAGGCATTATGACATCCATCATTTTATTTGCCATTCCCTTCTTAATAATTCCTAACTTTCTGTTTGCTTTTCTGATTGCCACAGCACACTGAGCCAATTATTTGAATGTATTATCCAATATGATCCTTAGATCATTTTCCTGGGTGGTAACTCCAAAGATAGAACCTAACATTGTATAACTACAGCAAGGGTTGTTGTTTTTCCCTATATGCATCACTTTGCACTTGTCCACATTAAATTTCATCTGCCATTTGGAAGCCCAGTCTTTCAGTCTCACACGGTCCTCAGGCAATTTATCACAATCTGCTTGAGATTTAACTACTTTGCATAATTTTGTGTCATCCGCAAATTTGATAACCTCACTCATCATACCCCTTTCCAGGTCATTTATAAATATATTAGAAAGCACAGTTCTAAGTACAGATCCCTTACACACTCCATTGTTAAACGTTTTCCATTATGAAAACAGACCATTTAATCCTACTCTCTGTTTCCTGTCTTTTAACCAACTTGCAATCCACAAAAGGTCATCACTTCCTATTCCATGACCTTTCAGTTTTCTTAGAAGCCTTCTAAAAATCCAAATATACCACATCTACTGGTTCACTTTTGTCTACATGTTTATTCACCCCTTCAAAAAAATGTAGAGATTTGTGAGGCAAGACTTTCCTTGGGTAAATCCATGCTGTCTGTGTCCCATTAAACAATGTCTATCTAAAAGTTTTAAAATTTTATTCTTTATAACAGTTTCCACGATTTTTCACAGCACTTAAGTCAGGTTCACTGGTCTATAGTTTCCTGGATCACCTTTGGAGCCCTTTTTAAATATCAGGGTTAAATTGGCCATCTTTCAATTTTCAGGTACAAAGGATGATTTTAATGATAGGTTACAAATTAACTGAAATAGGTCTAAATTTCATTTTTTAGTTCTATCAAAACTCTAGGGTATATGCTATCTGGTCCAGGTGATTTACTACTCTTCAATTTGTCAATCTGGCCTACCACATTTTCCAGGTTCAGCATGATTTGGTTCAGTTCTTTTGAATCATCACCCTTGAAAACTGTCTCCAGAATGGGTATCTCCCCAAAATCCTCTTCAGTAAACACCAAAGCAAAGAAATTCTTTAATCTTTCCATGATGGCCTTATCTTCCCTAAATGTCCCTTTAACCCCTCGATCATCTAACAGTCCAACACACTCCCTCACAGGCTTTCTGCTTTAGATATATTTTTAAAAGTTTTTATTGTTAGTATTTGCCTCTACTGCCAACTTCTTTTCAAATTCTCTCTTAGCCTGTCTTATCAATGTCTTACATTTAACTTGCCAATGCTTATGCTTAATCCTATTTTCTTCTGATAGATCCTTCTTCCAATTTTTGAATGAAGATCTTTTGAATAAAATAGCCTCTTTCACATAGCTTTTTAGCTATGCTGGCAATCACTTGACCTTTCTTCCACCTTTCTTAATGCAAGGAATACATATGGACTGTGCTTCTAGGATTAATTTCTACCCATAGAGATTTGATTGTGCATTTAGTCTCATGCAGGATCTTTATCCTGTTGGACTCTATGCCATCCTGAACATAAAATGCCACCCCGCCACTAAGATGTTAATGTCTGTCATAGCGATATAATTTGTACTCTGGTATAACACTCTCCCATTGGTTATCCTATTTCACCATGTCTCTGAGATACCAATTAAGTCTATGTCATCATTTACTACTAATTATCCCATCTTACTCCTTAGACTTCTGGCATTCGCAAACATTTCAAAGTCTGTTTTTTCTTTGTATTAACATTCTGTTTTTCAGTAGACAGGGATAATTTGGAATCTTTTAACTCAGGTGAGCTTTTAATTAAAGACACTTGGACTACTTTTCTTATTATTGGAACCTCTCTGCTGGGTAGCCCTAACTCTAATGTTTCATTAGTATCTTTCGAAGATACCTCCTTCCAAACCATGAGCTGCTGATTGACTGTCGGCTTTCCCCTTTGATTTAGTTTAAAACCTGCTCTGTCTCATAAGAACATGCCATACTGGGTCAATCAAGGCCAGCATCCTGTTTCCAACAGTGGCCAATCCAGGCCATAAGAACCTGGCAAGTAGCCAAAAACTAAGTCTATTCCATGTTACCGTTGCTAGTAATAGCAGTGGCTATCTTCTAAGTCAAATCAATTAATAGCAGGTAATGGACTTCTCCTCCAAGAACTTATCCAATCCTTTTTTAAACACAGCTATACTAAGTGCACTAACCACTAGGGATGTGAATCGTGTGCCCGATCTTTTTAACGATCTGGATCGGCTGGGGGGAGAAAAAAATCTGATCAGCATGATTTTTTTTGCAAAAAAAATCGTTTTTCTGAATAGTGCGCACTAACTCGAGTTAGTGCGCACTATCAAAAAATTGTTACTTAATGGTTTAAAAGTAACATTTGAGGAAATGTTCGTTAGATAGAGGTGCACACTAAGCCGCGCATGCTTGGTGCTGTCCCCCGTGGCCATTTTGCTACCAGATATAGCACGCACTAGCCAGAAAGAGAAAAAAAGTGCCAGCAGGCTGCAGCAGTGACAGTGCCAGCAGTAGCCACTAGCCAGTAGCCAGTCTAGCCTCAGCCTGCTCTTTAAATTTAACCACCGTAAATATAATAAATTAATAATAAAGTTTTTTGTTTAGTTTTTCTATAGTATGTTAATGTTTTGAAGCTCAGGTTGCAAATTTCTTTATTAAATGTTTTGTTTCACTAAAGTAGAATATAGAGAAGTACTTAATTTCATGTTATGTAAAGTTTCTTTAGTTTAATATACAAAGTACTTCATTTTATTTTATTCTACTCTAGTGAAAAAAAAGAAGTTTAGTTTAACACAGGAACTGCAAACTTGAGCACAGTGAATGGGGGGGGGGGGGGGGAAGAGGGATGTGAAGGGGGAGACAGCCCCTGCATTCAGCAGCTCTGATTTTCTGAAGAGATCTGTCCTTCAGAGACCAGGGAGTGGGACTGCTTGGCCCTTCATCTCCCCTTTTCCCTTCCCTTTGTCAAGCTACTAACCGTTTCCATTTCCCATCCCACATATATTAAACCATCACCTCAGTGGGAACCTTGATAACATCAATAAATAAGAGGGCAGCCAATAGGAATACATATTCATTCCTAACTGACCTTAACTGACCTGAAAAGTTTCAAATTGTATCATTTTCTGTTAGTGCACACTAACCCGATTAACGATTTTTTTACAATAAATCAGAGGAATTTCTATTGTATCGCACTCTTTAACGATTAATGATGATATTAAAAATATCGGATGATAATTTAAATCGTTAAAAAATTATTCACATCCCTACTAACCACATCCTCTGGCAACAAATTCCAGAGTTTAATTGTGTGTTGAGTGAAAAAGAACTTTCTCCGATTAGTTTTAAATGTGCCACATGCTAACTTCATGGAGTGCCCCCTAGTCTTTCTATTATCTGTAAGAGTAAATAACCGATTCACATCTACCCGTTCTAGACTTCTCGTGATTTTAAGCACCTCTATCATATCCCCCCTCAGCTGTCTCTTCTCCAAGCTGAAAAGTCCTAACATCTTTAGTCTTTCCTCATAGGGGAGCTGTTCCATTCCCCTTATCATTTTGGTCGCCCTTCTCTGTACCTTCTCCATCGCAATTATATCTTTTTTGAGATGTGGCGACCAGAATTGTACATAGTATTCAAGGTGCGGTCTCACCATGGAGCGATACAGAGGCATTATGACATTTTCCTTTTTATTCACCATTCCCTTTCTAATAATTCCCAACATTCTGTTTGCTTTTTTGACTGCCGCAGCACACTGAACTGACGATTTCAATGTGTTATCCACTATGACGCCTAGATCTCTTTCTTGGGTGGTAGCACCTAATATGGAACCTAACATTGTGTAAATATAGCATGTTTGTTTTTCCCTATATGCATCACCTTCCACTTGTCCACATTAAATTTCATCTGCCATTTCAATTCCCAATTTTCCAGTCTCACAAGGTCTTCCTGCAATTTATCACAATCTGCTTGTGATTTAACTACTCTGAACAATTTTGTATCATCTGCAAATTTGATTACCTCACTCGTCATATTTCTTTCCAGATCATTTATAAATATATTGAAAAGTAAGGGTCCCAATATAGATCCCTGAGGTACTCCAGTGCCCACTCCCTTCCACTGAGAAAATTGTCCATTTAATCCTACTCTTTGTTTCCAGTCTTTTAGCCAGTTTGTAGTCCACAAAAGGACATCGTCACCTATCCCATGACTTTTTACTTTTTCTAAAAGCCTCTCATAAGGAACTTTGTCAAACGCCTTCTGAAAATCCAAGTACACTATATCTACCAGTTCACCTTTATCCACATGTTTATTAACTCCTTCAAAAAAGTGAAGCAGATTTGTGAGGCAAAAATTGCCTTGGGTAAAGCCATGCTGACTTTGTTCCATTAAACCATCTCTATATGTTCTGTGATTTTGATGTTTAGAACTCTTTCCACTATTTTTCCTGGCACTGAAGTCAGGCTAACTGGCCTGTAGTTTCCCAGATCGCCACTGGAGCCCTTTTTAAATTTTGGGGTTACATTAGCTATCCTCCAGTCTTCAGGTACAATGGATGATTTTAATGACAGGTTACAAATTTTTACTAATAGGTCTGAAATTTCATTTTTGAGTTTCTTTAGAATTCTGGGGTGTATACCATTCAATCCAGGTGATTTACTACTCTTCAGTTTGTCAATCAGGCCTACCACATCTTCTAGGTTCACCGTGATTTGGTTCAGTCCATCTGAATCATTACCCATGAAAACCTTCTCTAGTACAGGTACCTCCCCCACATCCTCTTCAGTAAACACCGAAGCAAAGAAATAATTTTATCTTTCCGCGATGGCCTTGCCTTCTCTAAGTGCCCCTTTAACCCCTCGATCATCTAACGGTCCAACTGACTCCCTCACAGGCTTTCTGTTTCAGATATATTTAAAAAAGGTTTTACTGTGAGTTTTTGTCTCTACGGCCAATTTCTTTTCAAATTCTCTCTTAGCCTGTGTTATCAATGCTTATGCATTATCCTATTTTCTTCTGTTGGATCCTTCTTCCAATTTTTGAATGAAGATCTTTTGGCTAAAATAGCTTCTTTCACCCCCCCCTTTTAACCATGCCAGTAATCGTTTTGCCTTCTTTCCAACTTTTTTAATGTGTGGAATACATCTGGACTCTGCTTCTAGGATGATATTTTGTAACAATGACCATGCCTCTTGTACACTTTTTACCTTTGTAGCTGCTCCTTTCAGTTTTTTTCTAACAATTTTTCTCATTTTATCAAAGTTTCTCTTTTGAAAGTTTAGCAAGAGAGCCGTGGATTTGCTTACTGTCTCCCTTCCAGTCAGTAATTCAAATTTGATCATACTATTGACAAGTGGCCCCCACCACCGTTACTTCTCTTACCAAATCCTGTGCTCCACTGAGAATTAGATCTAAAATTGCTCCTTCTCTTGTTGGTTCCTGAACCAATTGCTCCATAAAAATGTCATTTATTCCATCCAGGAAATTTATATCTCTAGCATGTACCGATGATACATTTACCCAGTCAATATTGGGGTAATCGAAGTCTTCCATTATTACCACACTACCAATTTGGTTAGCTTCCCTAATTTCTCGAAGCATTTCACTGTCAGTCTCACCATCTTGACCAGGTGGATGGTAGTATACTCCTATCACTATAGTCTTCCCCGACATACAAGGGATTTCTACCCATAAAGATTCAATTTCACATTTAGTCTCATGTAGGATGTTTATCCTGTTGGACTCTATGCCATCCTAGACATAAAGCGCCACACCTCCTCCTGGGTGCTCCTCTCTGTCATTGCGATATAATGTGTACCCCGGTATAGCACTGTCCCATTGGTTGTCCTCCTTCCACCATGTCTCTGAGATGCCAATTAAGTCTATGTCATCATTTACTGATGTACATTCTAATTCTCCCATCTTACTTCTTAGACTTCTGGCATTAGCATACAAACATTTCAAAGTTTGTTTTTTGTTTGTATTTTCATTCTGCTTTTTAATTGATAGGGATAAATTAGAATTTTTTAGCTCAGGTGAGCTTTTAGTTACAGGCACTTGGACTACTTTTCTTATTATTGGAACCTCACTTTGGGATGCCTTAATTCTAATGCATCATTAGTATCCTTTGAAGATACCTCTCTCCGAACCACATGCTGCTGAGCGACTGTCGGCTTTATCCTTTTAAAGGTTAGTGCCAGCAGCCTGGTTCTACTCTAGTTAAGGGGGAGTCCATCCCTTTGGAAAAGATTTCCCCTTCTCCTTACAAAATTGAATCCTTCTTCCTTGCACCTTTGTTTCATCCACACATTGAGACATTGGAGCTCTGTGTTGTGGGTGTAGAGGTGCTTGCTCTAGAGGGATTGTGAGCCCTTGGGCCATGGCGCAGCTGAGGGAGGAACCCCAGGACACATGCCATGGGAAGTAAAAGTGTTCAGGCACAGGCTGGAGCTGGGATAAGGCTGGACCAGGATCAAGGTCTGGAAAATCAAGGAACTAAAGCAAGGCAGGCTCAGACATCCACTGGACCTGCACGCACCGGTGAGACCCAGCAACACTATGCTGGTTTCAAGAGTAGCCCTCCGGCCATTCAATAGCCCTTCCATACCCGAGGCTTGGGAATGACAAGTGCGTGAGGCCAGATGGAGGCTGAGGGCAGGAAAAAGACGAGACATGGAACTCAAGAACTTGGAAGACTTAGATGAGGGCTCGAGGAACTTGGAAGACTCGGACAAGGTTTCAGGATACTTGGAAGACTCGGACAAGGTTTCATGGAACTTGGAAGACTTGGACAAGGATCCAGGATACTTGGAAGACTCAGGCGAGGATTCAGGATTCAGGAACTAGTACAGGGTGAGTTCTGCACCACAGCGCACCCTACACAGCCGCTAGTGGCTTGTCGTGAACCATGCTAAAGTGGAGCAGGTTCTGGCTTGAGTCTTGGGCATGGATGGAAGCAGGGACAAGGTACTCCAAAGACTGGGAACAGGATTCAAGATTCAGGATTCAAGACTTCGGAACTCGGATTCAGGAACAGACCTCGAGATTAAAAACAAAGGCCTTCTTGAGACTTGTGCTGCAGATGTGAAAACAGGCCTTGTAAGCGCCCTACACAACCCCCCATAGGCTGGTCAAGGACCACGACAGTGGCATGCCAGGAAAGGTAGACAAGCAGGAAACCTGGAAGCAGGACGAAGAGCTGGAGATAAGGACATCAGGACAAGCACTCGAACATGGAACATCAGGAACTTCAGGACATGGAACATTAGCACACCAGAGGCAATGAAGGAGCTCAGATGAGGAACAAGACCAGGGACATCAGATGAAGGAGACCAGGAACATCTAGAACATCTAACAAGGAACCATCAAGACATGAGAAGACCACGGAGGACCTTGACTGGAGAGAGAAGCATGGATGACCATTGATCTGGTTCGAAGGCCCCGGAGTTTGAAGACCCTGAGAAAGCCCTTTTATAGGGCTGAACCTAGTACAGAGTGATGAGGTCATCCGGTGGGGCCACAAATGTTTCCCACTGCTGGCCCTTTAAATATTGTGAAGGGGCACGTGCACGCGCCTAGAGGCCCAAGGACAGGCAGGAACAGGCATCGGCAGCATTCCTGCCATGCAGTCGGTAGCAGCACCAGGGCTGCAAAGAAGTTGAAGATGGTGGTGGCATCCTAGCCGCTTAGGGAGGCAGACTCTACGGCAGTGGCACTCTCTCAGAGTTGGCGGTGTCCAGGGCCGTGGGGATAAGCAAGAAGGTGGCTCCCTGCCAGAAGAGGCAGCATCAGCAGCGGTGGTCTGGGCAGCACAGGCTGCGAAGAAGGAGCGGCAACAGGCCGGGGAATGGTCGGGTGCTCTGTGTCAGCAGTGATGGTTCTGTGAGGGCAATGTGGCTTTGGCGTATCGAGTTAGAAGAAGTGGTAGCTGTCATGATGTTGCTTCTGTTTACACTGTTCTCTGAGATAGCCACTTTTTCCTGTGCTTCTTCCCCACTGTACTTCTGCCTCTGAAAATTCTATTCACATACCTTAGCTACCAGCATCTCCTTCATGAATGTGAAATGCTGGCAGGGCTCATGCTGGCAATTTTTCTACCATGTGTGAATAATTACTGTGATGCCTCCTCCCCAGTTATATTTTTTTAACACTTAAATTGAGTTTTATTTTCAAATAACCAACACATAGTAGAATCTGTCAGTCTCACACTCTGTCCTGGGCCCCCCTTCTGTGCCAAATAAAGCCCTCTAGTGAGTCAAACTTGTTGTGGGAGTAGACCCTTGGGCTGAGGGGGAATTGGTGCAACCTGCAGGTACCCACCATCAGCAGGCGGAGCTGGCGGAAGCTGGCTGGAGCTCCACCAATATCAGCCCTTGTTCCCCTTAGGTTGAGTCCTCAGATGCTGCGGCCAGCTGGACTTAGGGGCAGGCCTTTGTGGAGGTGAAGAACCATCATGTGAAAGTAGTTGTGGGCCAGCACAGTAGGGGAAACAGAGTCAGTTTAAGCAGTGGTCAAGGTGGGCAGAGTACTTACAGGGTCGCAGTTCAGACAGAGGTCAGGCCAAGTGGAGTTCAGTCAGGAATGGTAAAAAGGCAATGGTCAGAGGCAGGCAGAGGTGAAGCAGCATCAGGGTCCAATCCAAGGACAAAGTCAGAAGTCCAATCCAAAGAGACAAGGAATGAAGAAGAGGATGAGGGACCATAGGAGCAGGAAAGGACGCTGAAGGTAGATGAGGAAGAATGACCAGGAAGAGATAAACTCAAGATGAACCAGACTTCCAAAGGAAATGGGAACAAAGCAGTGGAACACAAGAACTCAGGAACACAGCAGGAGCCAGGAACAGAAGACAGGAACCAGAAATGCAGGGGTAGTGCACTTTTCAAAGGAGATGATCTATTGCCTAGGCAATGAAGGGATGTCCAAGAGAGCCTTAAATACAGAACAGGCTATGATGTCATCAGGAGGCACCTCTGCCTGATTCCCACTGCTGGTCCTTTAAATCACTGGTAGTCAGCACTCACGCACCCTAAGGAGAGCGGGGCCAGGAACGGCGGTGTCCTGCCGCAAATGCTGCATAGTATGGCTTACTGATGCATCGGGAGGATGAGGCCATGCAGGGTCACTGGAAGGCTCTATGGGTGAAGGTAAAAGCTTCGGTCTGTGGGATGGACCCCCAGACCATCGAATGCAACAGTACCCCTCCTTTAACACCCCCCCCCCCCGAGGGTTTAGGTTTCTTGGGATGCTTATCCTGAAATTCCATCTCTTGGCTCATCATCTGACATCCAGGATTTCTTTCACTTGATAGATGACATCTTCTTCAGAGGATACCTCTTGAAGCTCAGGTAGCTTCCTGGAGGGCCAAGTAAGGTTAAGAGGTTTGAGCAGTGAAATGTGGAATACATTGTGGATTCCTAGAGAAGTTGGTAAGCGCAACTGGTAGGTTATTGACCAAATTGGTGGATGATCAGGAAGGGCCCAATGTATTAGAGGGCAAGCCACATGGAGGGCATCCAGAGTCAAATGTGACAGATGCTGAGACAGATCTTGTCCCCAGGCTTAAATTTGATAGAGGCCTACGGTGTGCATTTGTAGTTTTTTTGGCCCTCTCAGCTGCTTTCAGATGCATTTCCTTAAGGCGGGTCCAGAGTTCTTGGAGTTCCTAAGCAGTCAATTGAGCCACAGGTGAGGGAACAGTCAAAATGATAGGCAATGGGGGTGATGGCTGTCTCCCATAAACAATTTGGAAGGGGGATGACCCCATAATGGTACTGGTATAGGAGTTGTGGGAAAACTCCACCCATGGAAGGAGAGAGACCCAGTTATCCTGTTGGTCATTTGTATAAGCTCTAAGGAAGGTTTTCAGTGTTTAGTTGGTTTGTTCAGATTGACCATGGTATGCCATTGTATAGTCCAAGGAAATGTTAAACCTTTTACAAAGGGAGCACCAGTACTTGGCCATAAATTGAACCCCACAGTCAGAGACAATGTGTTTGGGCTGGCCATGAAGGTGGAAGATGTGGTGCGTGAATAGTCAGCCAATTCTGGGGCCATGGGAAGTACAGGAAGCAGGATGAAATGAGCCAGCTTATTGAATTGGTTAACTACGACCCAACTGATTTTACAGCCATTTGAGAGAGGGAGATCCACCACAAAGTCAGTAGACAAATGGGTCTAGGGTTCCCTGGGGGCTGGAAAAAGCTGCAAGAACCCCCAGTGTTGTCTCATCAAAGGTTTCTGCACTGCGCAGGTAGGACAGGAATCCACATAGGCCTGGACATCTCTCCACATCTGGGGCTACCAATAGTATTGGTGGAGCACAATGAGGGTTTGGACTCATCCAGGGTGACCTGAGACACGGGAATCATGGGACCATTTTAATACCTTTTTTCAAAGTTTGCATGGGATGACCATCTTCCCTGGTGGGATGGTGATGGCTCTGGCCAGAAGAATCCAGGCAGGGTCAATAATATGCCTGGGAGGGTCCAGTGTATCCTCTGCCAGAAAGGACCAAGAGAGGGCGACTGCTCTGATGTTTTTGGTGGCTGGCTGGGGCCTCAGCTCAAAGCCAAAACATGGAAAGAACAGCAACCAATAGGATTGGCGGGCATTCAGCCACTGAGCATGATGAAGATGTTCTAAGTTTTTGTGATCGATGTAAATGGTAGTGTGATGGCAACATTCCTCAATTGCAAGCTTAGTGGTTAAAAATTCCCTGTCCCCAACCCTATAGTGCACTCTGTGAGGGAGAATTTTGTGTGAAGAAGGAGCAGGGGTAAAGTACTCCTGTATTGGAGTGCTGACTCAGCACTGATCCTATCTCCAGTGAGGAAGCTTCTCTACCTCTAGGATAAAAAGATGCATGGGGTCAGGATGATGGAGCCACGGATTTTGAAAGAATGCATTCTTCAATTCTTGGAAGGTGGTAACTGCTTCTGAAGGCCAAGCTTTGTTATTGGCTCCCTTTTGAGTGAGAGCTGTTAGGAAAGTCACAATCTAGGAGTAGTTGGGAATGAAATGCCAGTAATAGTTGGGAAAGCCTAGGAATCTTTGCAAGGCACAAATACTGGAAAGTTGTGGCCGGTCTTGGATGCATTTGACCTTATCTGGATCCATGTGGAAGCCCTTGCTAGATATGATATATCCCTGGAAAGGAAGGTTCTCTTTCTCGAAAAGGTATTTCTCCAACCTTGTGTCTAGTTTTTATCTCATAGCCTCTGGAGAACTAGGTGAATATCCTGGCAGTGGGAGTTGAGATCCTTGGAGAAATGAAAATATCATCGAGGTACATGATGACACAGATGTAGAGGAGGAGGTCTCTGAAGATTTTGTACATCATTTTTTGGAATACGGCAGGGGCATTGCATAAACCAAAGGGCAGCACTAGATACTCGTAGTGCCCATCTGGCATATTAAATGCCATCTTCCATTCATCTATGAGTTTTATCTGAAGTAGATTGTAGGCCCCGCAGAGGTCCAACTTTGTAAAAACACTAGATCCCTGGAGATGGTCAAATATCTTGGAAATGAGTGGTAACAGGTATCGGTCCTTTTTTGTTATTGTATTCAACCCCCAATTATCGATGCATGGATGTAATAAGCCATCCTTTTTGGAGACAAAGAAGAGCCCTGAACCAGAGGAAGATGTGAAGGGCCTGATAAAACCCTGGTCAATGTGTTCTTTAATGTACTCTGACATCACTTTCATCTCTAGGGTGAATAGAGGATATACTCTTCCATGAGGTAGTTCGGTGTTGGATAACAGATAGATCGTACAGTCATAAACCATATGGGAAGGCAGAGTCTCAGCCTCCTTCTTAGAGAACACATCTGAATGAATACTGGAGTGGCAGCCCCACCAGGGTTGTCTCCAAGAGTAAATGAGGTGGTTGTTCAACACCTTGCAGACACGAGTTATGGCACTGGGATCCCCATCTGGTCAGCTGCAACCAACCCCAGTCAAAGTGTGGGGAGTGATATTCAACCAGGACAAGCCCAGCACAATGGGATGTACTGCCTTGTTGATGATATGAAAGACTATGCTCTCAACATGTAACAAGCCAGTGCATAGATGTAAGGGTGCCATAGTTTTGGTGATCCGGCCAGGGAGCGGATCCTGGTGAATCGAGGAGATGACTAGGAAAATCTCTCTAGTAACCATAGGAAGCTGCAAGTGGTTACTGAGGGCTTTTATTATGAAATTCCCCCTGGCACCTGAGTCTACCAATGCCTGGGTAGAAAATTCTGGGTTATTCCCAGTGATAGTCACCAGGAGCAGTAGTTGAGGAGCAGGAGTCATGAAGCCAAGGATCACCTCCCCACCAGGATCCTAGGCTAGTTAGTTTCCAGGCCTCAGTGGACAGTGAGCCAACTGGTGCCAAGTCCCAGCGCAATAGAAGTCATAGTCCCAGCTGATGTTAATGGATCCTGAACTCAGGGGTGAGTCACCCCTGGCCGAGCTGCATTGGTTCCTCCAGGCATGCTTGGGCCGGTGCTGCTGTTACAACAGGAGAGAAAGAGGTACTGAAAATGAGGAGCATGTGTGATGGGCCTGTATGGTGGGTGGAGCTCCCAAGCCCATTGCTGAAGGTGGCAGTCAATTTTCCCAGCCAAATCTATTAGGCCATCCAGAGACTCTAGGAGCATGTGGGAGGCTAGCTCATCTTTGATCCATGAAGACAGCCCTTCCATGAAAATACTATGGTTCAACTCCGTAGCCATGGTCTGAAACTCGATTGCATAGTCTATCAGGGTCTGCAAACCCTGGCGTAGATGAAGGAGATCCAAATTATCCTCGCCAGCCAGCCAGGTTTGTCAAAGATGAGTTTGAAGGCCTTAACAAACTGTTGCAGATCCTGAAGAAGAGGATCCGCCTACTCCCATAATGGGGAGGCCCAGGCCAAAGCCTTCCCATCCAATAAGGAAAGCACAAAGGTGGTCTTGATGCATTGTTGGGGAACAGCACCGGCTGAAGAGAAAAATGCATAAAACATTGTTTCAGGAATCCCTGGCACTGTTTCAGATCCTCTGCTTACTGGGGTGGAGCCAGTAAGTTGATCAGGGTAGAATAGGTGTGGCTGGAAATGGCATAGCCAATGCCACAGCTGAAGAAGCAGCAGACATTGCTTTGGCATCTAGTTGGGTGATGAGTCATTTCATGGAACTTGCTAGAAGCTCAAGAAACTGCTGCTGCTGCTGGATCCTCTGCGATAGACCCAGAATCGCCTGGAAGCCCAAGGTATCCTCCAGGTCCATGGCCTTGAGAATCTGTTGCACGAGTGGACCCTTGGGCTGAGGGAGAGTTAAAGCAATCTACAGGGAGGAGCCCTGCAGGTCCTCACCATCAGCAAGCAGAGCTGGCAGAAACAGATGCCCAACTGGAGCTTCACAAATACCAATCCTCATTCCCCTTAGATTGAGCCCTCGTGTACCAGAGCCAGCTGGATTTAGGCACGGGTTTCTGTGGAGGTGAAGAACCGTCATGTGGAAGTAGTTGCGGGCCAGCATAGTAGTGGAAGCGGAGTCAGGTCAAGCAGTGGTCAGAGCAGTTGGCAGTAATCAGAGTCAGGTCCAGGCTGTGGCTGAGGTGGGTAGAGTTCTCTCAGAGTCAAGGTTCAGGCAGAGGTAAGGCCAGGCAGAGTTCAGTCAGAAACGGTAAACAAACAGTGATCAGTGGCAGGCAGAGGTCATGCAGCATCAGGGTCCAATCCAAGGTCAAAGCCAAAAGTCCAATCCAAAGAGACAAGGAACGAAGAAGAGGACGAGGGACCAGAGGAGCAGGAAGGGACGCTGAAGACAGATGAGGAAATCTGACCAGGAAGACACAAACTCAAGTTGAACCAGACTGCCAAAGGAACCAGGAACAAGACAGAGGAACACAAGAACTCAGGAACATAGCAGGAACCAGGATCAGAAGACAGGAACCAGGAATGCTGAGGCGATGAACTTCTCATCTATTTCCAGGGTGTTGAAGGGATGTCCAGGAGGGCCTTAAATATAGAGCAGGCTATGATGTCATCAGGAGGTGCATCTGCCCAATTCCCACTGCTGGCCCTTTAAATCACCAGCAGTCAGTGCATGCATGCCCTAAGGGGAACAGGGCCAGGAATGGCAGTGTCCTGCTGTAAGTGCTGCGTGGCTTGCTTTCAGGCCATGGTGCAGCCTGCTACTGCGTTGGGTGGAGGATACCAGTGCTGGGACACCGGAGGGCTCTGTGAGAGGAGGTAAGGGTGATGATCTGTGGAATGGACCCACAGATTGCCGAATGTAACAAAACTTTTAGAATTGACACACTCCCCTAAACCTATCTTACCCCATCCATGAGTCCATTGCACCTAAATGCTCATTCCCTACCTGTAGAATGTAAAAATGGTGCTGGCTGGACTTATAGCAAGCACCATTTTGTTGTACAGAAATACATGGACTGCTATTATGCTAACCAGAAAAGTCTGCAAAAATGGCACCTGAAATCCATATGGTATTGAGCCTATTGTAAGGTGTGTTGGATGTGGGTTTGGCCCTCAGAAAGTGAGTAAACTGAAATACAAAGATTTAGTAAACCTCCCATAACAAAACAGTACTAACTGGCAGAACTCAAACAGTAACAACCCTACATATGAAAAGCAATACTGCCAATGCTACATCAGGCCCTAAAACAGTAATATAGTTCTTATTATGAAAACAGAATGAGCCAGGCTGCTATAGATTCCTACACAAAAACTACAAACTAGCAGAATACCTCACCTCATTCACACATGCAGAAAATAGACACACCTTCAACAAATGCAGAATAAAGAAATCATAAAGTATAAAGTATAAATATAAATGTGGAGAAAAATTTGAACTAGAAACCACAACAAACCAGACTTTGTATGCAGCGCAACAATGGAAAACAGAAATGCCACCATTCTTCATAAAATATCGAACAATAAAATGAAGAAATATAAAACATCATACTAGTAAAACCATTCTAATAAAAAGAATGGGGTCAATATTTAGCCATTGTGTGCTGTGCTCATTAGCCAGTTATATATAACCGGCTAACTAGCTGTGTATATTTAACAGCACACCCACATAGCCACACATGCCCGGCATCTTAAAGTTAGCTGATTTTGTATATCTGCCTAACTTTAGGACAGCCCTTTCAGAATGACCAGTTAGCCAGATAAGTTAACTGGCTAATTCCAAATATCGGAGTTAGTCAGTTAACTTATCTGACTATCTCTACTCCTCCCCGGAACACCTCCCGCCTGGATGTGGAAGAATTTAGCAGGATATGGGATTAATATAGTCAGGTATTGATGGCATTTAAATATGGACATCAATATTTCCAAACAGCTGATGAATATAATAATATTCTATAATTAAGAATTTGTATAAATATGTAAAACTTTTCCAAACAGCAATAAAATATTTAAAAACAACAGACACATCAAACACTTAAACACTTAAATAATTTAAACTAATAAGGCTGGAAAAATACCCTACTCTCCATGCCTGTGAACTTTTGATTTCCAGTCACCCAGAAAATAATGAATAATTTTTTGACTGAAATGAATGAATCACCTAGCCAAACATACAAACTTAATAAATCGAAGCACTTTTTCCCCACACATATATCCCTATTAATCAAACTCCTTTTCTCAGTCTTTATGGACGAAGGGGCACAGGACATACACATTACAAGATTAGGAAATTATCACAAACCCATTTATAAAGGAAGAAGAATTTACAAAAATGAGAATAGATGAAGCCATTCAACCTGAGAGAGTTCACCTTAGGATACTGAAAGGTCTCAGGAAAATACACCCCTCACAACTTAGTTCAACTTGATTTTGCAGCCAGGGGAAATGCCAAGAAACAAAAGAAAAGCAGATATAGTACCATTCAACAAAACTGGGACTAAGAAGTTGCATGCAAATATAGATATGTCGGTCTAACAAAGACTAATGAAAAATATAATCTCTATTTAGAATGTATAAATAGCAATTATGTGCAATATTTTGAGATTATAGATTTTTAAGACAATACCCAGGTTAGTCAAGTAGAACTAATCTAATTAGAAACTACACTGAAAATGGGTTATTGGTAGCAAAGTATGAATGAATGGAATTTGATATAGTCTTTTGGAAATGTGCATTGGTTGTAACAAATATGATAGTTACATTTTATTCTGAAATGAATTGTGTAATACAATTGCTCTGCATAACAGCTCCAGTTCTTAAACACTTTATTAAAAAATAACTGAAAGTTTACCTGACAATTAAAAAGTTAAGAATGTTTTTATAAATACTTTCTTCCCTCAATTCCCTCCCAATAAAACCATGTGCCAGGACAAATAATATATAAATATGCTTTTTTGTTCAAAGAAATGAAATATATTCTTAAAATGATGCCTTCTATTCTGATATTTCTGAATGGGTACAATAAACCCCAACTGTTCTGGATCCAAAGGAGGGAGTGCTAGAGGGTGCTCCTCATTGCGGAACAAGTGGGGTGTGCCCTTGCTGTGAGACAGAACCTCATCTGGGAAAGACTGGAACTGAAGACGAGACGACAAGACATGGTGAGCAAGGTCCCTCAGGCGCTCTACACAGCCTGTAGGCTGATCGCGGACCACATTGTCCTCTATGTGCCCTACACAGCTGGACAGCTTGTTGTAGACCAAGAGAGGAGCGGGCAAGCTCTGAACACAAAACAGGCCAGGAACGAGGTGTACCCCTTGGATCCTCCGGAGTCGGAACAGGAACAGTCTTTGAATTAAAACATGGAACTTGGAATCCGGAACGTGGGCTTTAAAATCAAGGAACCTCCGGAGGCACGGGTTGCTCAGGACCTGTAACATCAGGATCAGGACTCGGACATCAGGAGAAGATCAGGAACGAAGATTTCGGGCAGGAGCAGGACGCAGAGAAGTCCAAAGGCGGAGAAGCTCCCAGGAGGACCAGCTCCTTGCCAAGACGAGCAGTGAATGAAGTCTGAGCCCTTTTGTAGGGCTCTGCAGGAACCGCCCGGGGGAGGAGTCTGAGGAGGGCCACACCTTCACTGGCCCTTTATGTAAAGAAGATAGGCATGGCCTCGTGCCTTAGGAGTGATAGGAACAGGAAGCAGGACCCTGGACAGTGGCATCCCTGCTGCAATGCAGAGGAGCAGGAGCAGGAGCTGGGCCTCCTGGCAGGCCCTGATGTCGACGGTGGCATCCAGCCGCAGAGGAGGGAGCAGGGAGCGGCTCCCAGCTGCAAGAGTTGTGGGATGATGGGGAGATTATTTCTTTGATTTCCTTATTTGAATTAATATTGTATTTGATACAGTGGATTTAACTAGTAAACCAGCTAAAACTTACTAATGAACGAGAAAGGCTGAAGATTTGCAGTCTCTGCTTTTGCCCAGAGATGCTGGACATTGGAAAGTTTGGAAGATTGACAACAACTTTTGGAGTGAGTTAAAATAGCTTACATTTGGAGTCTGTCTATCTACCATGGCTGAAGCCATAGATACAGTCATTGCTGTAGTCACTGATTGGTTGGTCAGAAATAACCCCAAAAAGAACAACTGTTTCTATGTAGAATAGAACAACTGTTTCTATATAGAATAGCAATGCTAATAAGTGATTCTTAGTTGGCTGGGACTATTCTGGCACAAAACCATATATGACACAGAGAACTTGGTTATTCTGGTACAAAACCATATTTGAGGAAAAGAGCTTCAATTTGTGACCAATCAGAAAAGAACATTTGTCCTGGATTTCACTTGGGAAAGTATAAAACAGGGTTCAACATTATCATCGCTTTGGAGACAAGCAGAGAGACGCATGCCCAGAAGCAAGATAACATCCTTAATCACAGTGTTACACTCCCCACTGTGAGTATCGATAGCCTGGCCAGCTACAACTTACATCGTAAGTATTTGATACAATATTAATCAAGTATAGAAATCTGGGGATACTCTGCATTTATTTCATTATCTCTGAAAAGATTCCAAGAAAGAGATAATAGGATAAGGAATTATATACTTCATTGTATATTCTAAGTGTATATTAAAGAAACATTAAAAAGGATATAGCAAATCAAATTTTACCAATTTGCTTATTAAAAATTATTATTAAATTGGTGTCTGTGGACAGGGGACTGCGGCCTCCAGATTTTGTTGCTGTTATTGCTTATGTGTTTTGTTGCATGCCTTCTCATATTCTGAGCCCTCTTATAAATCTCAGGCAACTTATTTAACATGTCCAACAGGGTGGGATTAGACTAGGATTCAAGAGCCTGACTTCCATTTTAAGGGACTGACCACCTGCATATTCTTTCTGGATTTCCTAGCCAGGAAGTGGGAGCGGCATCGCGGTCTCTGGTCCGCGGAACATAGAAGGAACATCGGCGGCTCCAAGCCGCGAAGGTAGGCGCCTGCTCGCGGCTAGGCCCGCGAGCAGGAGCGCAACACCAACAGCAGTAGGAAGAAGCAAGCTTTCCAATCCTGCCCTAATAATGGGGCTGATGTAATAAAACCTTATCCCTATTCTGCAGCAATTCTCAAGGTCTGCACGGGTAGTTCAGAAAGAGTTTAAAAACTTGCCCCTGGATTCATCATTCCGCTATAAATATAGCCCAGGGCATCCGCTGGGTCCATGGCCTTGGCAATCTGTTGTAGGAGTGGACCCTTGGGCTGAGGGAGCGTTAGCGTAACCTGCAGAGAGGAGTCCATTGGCAAATGGAGCTGGCAAAAGCAGAGGCCCAACAGGAGCTTCACAAATACCAATCCTCATTCCCTTTAGGTTGAGCCCTCGGGTGCCAGAGTGGAATGATGAGCTGCGGGGAAAAAAGGGTCAGGAGCAATATTGAGCAGGTGGCTGCATTGTGGTGGTACGTTTTTGCCTGCCACAGTTGCAGGTGCTCTGCACACTTTTGCCTCTGTACTGCGAATGGGAAAGGTATAGTTATTTCTGGTGGCACTGCCAGCAATAATATGTAAAACATTATCACCCGCAGCGCTAACGGGCCCTAAATTTTTAAAACCCCGCCCAAACCCCTCCCCTTTCCCTCATGCTCTAATACATGTGATAACAGCCCATCATGATTTGAAGAATAACCCTGTAGGTTATTTAAGCGGACTTTCCAAACATGAGCATCATGATTTATATATCTGTTTATGACTGGACTTTAAGGTTTGGAGGGGGGTGGGGTAGTCGGTGGGTCTGCAGGGGAGGAAGTGGTCTTATGGGTTGGATGGTAGATAGGGAATTAGTTAGATGATGGGAAGGCTTTTTGGAAAAGCCATGTCTTGAGGGGTTTTTTGAAGGATTGAGTTGTAGGGTGTAGAATATGGAGGCAATGAATACGCATCAGGCAGCTTTCATGGCAGGCAGGGAAAAAGAGAAGGACTGAGCACACCTCAGAGCCCTCTTTTATTGTACATTCATACAAAGGCAGATGATGTGTCATCACATGATTGGTTCCTTTCCACATAGCAACAGACGTATCACCACACTATTGGCTTGGCTCAGGGGGGGTGTATGGATCATTTCATTGGCTGCTGAAATCTATACCTCCTGACTTTGTCCTGCCTCTGACTAGGGAACACCCAGCCCTTATTTCAGGCAATCAGGATTAATTATAAACTAGAGAAATACATGACAGTCAGGTATCCTTTTCTAGGCAGAGAGTCTTAAGCACAAGTGATGCTTTTATTCAGGCAAAGGTCAGGGAGAAGGGAAGTTAGTGTTTAAACCCTGATGAAATGGCTTGCTGGCAAAGCTTATAATTCCCACAGTAGGGTCCATTCTTAGTTGCATTGGCAGGTTGTTCCAGAGCGAGGGACCGGCCAAGGTTAGGGCACATTCTCGTGTTGAGGTCAGGTGAGTGGATTTTGGAGAAGGTATCAGTATGAATCCAGTGTTAGTGGAGCGGAGGTTCCTTTGTGGGTTGTAAAAATGGATTGTCATATTCAGCCATTTAAACTTATCATTGTAGAGTGTTTTATGGATCAGGGTTAGGGCTTTGTATTGTATTCTGAAAGGGATGGGAAGCCAATGTAAGTTTTTTAGGATTGGTGTGATGTTTTCCGATCTTTTGGTATTTGTGAGTAATCTTGCTGCTGCGTTCTGCAGGAGCTGCAGTGGTCTGATGGAGGATGTTGGGAGGCCAAGATAGAGAGTGTTGCAGTAGTCAAGTTTGGAGACTAATAATGCTTGAAGGAATGTTCTGAAATCATGGGTGTAGAGAAGCGGTTTGATTCTTTTTTGGATTTGTAGTTTGTAGAATCCATCTTTTATTATTGTGTTGATGTATTTCTTAAGGCTTAGTTCTTCATCTAGGATGATGCCTAGGTCTTTGGCTGTGGGAACTATTTGATGATCCATCATGGGTGTTGGGAGGTTTTGGGTGAGGGTTGTGGTGGTTTTGCTTTTTATGTGTAGAATTTCAGGTTTTTTTATGGTTGAGCGAGAGTGACATTTGTGAGAGCAGTTGGGTTATCTTTTGTAGATGGCTGTCCCAGAGTATTAGCATGTTTTCAAGTGATGATTTTAGTGGGAGCAAGATTTGTACATCATCTGCGTAGATGAAGTAGGCTAGGCCTAATTCAGTTAGGAGGGTGCAGAGAGGTAAGATGTACATGTTGAAGAGGGTGGAAGAGAGGAAGGATCCTTGAGGTACTCCGTGTGGAAGTGGGATGGGTTTGGATTCTGATGCATTTAGCCTGACTTTATATGATCTGTCTGACAGGTATGATTTAAACCATTTAAGTGTGGAGTTGCATAGGCCGATTTCACAGTCTGTGTAGAAGGGTTTCGTGGTTGACAGTGTTGAAGGCCGCCGAGATGTCTAGTAGGATCAGTAGGTAGGAATGCCCGCTGTCAAGTCCTTTGAGGATGGAGTCAGTGAGGGTGAGCAGTAGAGTTTCCATGCTGAAATGTTTTCGGAACCCGTGTTGAGCTGGGGATAGGATGTTCTGACTTTCCAGGTGTTCATTGAGTTGTCTGTTGACGATTTTTTCTAGGATCTTAGCTATAAATGGTAGGTTTGAGATGGGTCTGTAGTTTTCTAGGTCAGATTTATCAAGTTGAAGTTTTTTGAGTGTTGATTTGATGATGGCACATTTTAGTATGTCCGGGAAGGTACCTTGCTCAAGAGACAGGTTGACTATGTCTGCTATAGTTTTGGAAATGATGTTGGGGATTTGTTTTAAGAGTTTTATAGGGATGGAGTCAAGTGGGTGAGCTGCAGGGTTTAGTTTGTGGATGATTGATTCGACTTCGGTGGACGCAACTATATCAAATTGAGTCCATGAGGTTGTAGTTAGGTTTGAAGTTTTTGTGACAGTCTTGTTCGGGTTTTGGTTAGTTTTGATTATGTTTTCAATTTTAAAAAGTGGAGTGCCCCAGGGATCTGTACTTGGACCGGTGCTTTTCAATATATATATAAATGATCTGGAAAAGAATACGATGAGTGAGGTTATCAAATTTGCGGATGATACAAAATTATTCAGAGTGGTTTAATCACAAGCAGACTGTGATACATTACAGGAGGACCTTGCAAGACTTGAAGATTGGGTATCCAAATGGCAGATGAAATTTAATGTGGACAAGTGCAAGGTGTTGCATATAGGGAAAAATAACCATTGTTGTAGTTACACGATGTTAGGTTCCATATTAGGAGCTACCACCCAGGAAAAAGATCTAGGCATCATAGTGGATAATACTTTAAAATTGTTGGCTCAGTATGCTGCAGCAGTCAAAAAAGCAAATAGAATGTTAGGAATTATTAAGGGAATGGTTAATAGAATGGAAAATGTCATAATGCCTCTATATCGCTCCATGGTGAGACAACACCTTGAATACTGTGTACAATTCTGGTCTCCGCATCTCAAAAAAGATATAGTTGCGATGGAGAAGGTACAGAGAAGGGCAACCAAAATGATAAAGGGGATGGAACAGCTTCCCTATGAGGAAAGGCTGAAGAGGTTAGGGCTGTTCAGCTTGGAGAAGAGACGGCTGAGGGGGGATATGATAGAGGTCTTTAAGATCATGAGAGGTCTTGAACGAGTAGATGTGACTCGGTTATTTTCACTTTCGAATAATAGAAGGACTAGGGGGCATTCCATGAAGTTAGCAAGTAGCATATTTAAGACTAATCGGAGAAAATTCTTTTTCACTCAACGCACAATAAAGCTCTGGAATTTGTTGCCAGAGGATGTGGTTAGTGCAGTTAGTGTAGCTGGGTTCAAAAAAGGTTTGGATAAGTTCTTTGAGGAGAAGTCCATTTTTGGCTATTAATCAATTTTACTTAGGCAATAGCCACTGCTATTAATAGCATCAGTAGCATTGGATCGTCTTAGTGTTTGGGTAATTGCCAGGTTCTTGTAGCCTGGTTTTGGCCTCTGTTAGAAACAGGATGCTGGGCTTGATGGACCCTTGATCTGACCCAGTATGGCAATTTCTTATGTTCTTATGTTTATCTTTAAAAAAGTGAGCGAGGTCTTCGCAGGTTCTTGTAGGGTTATAATGCAAGGCTGTGTTGATAGCTGATTGTGTCAGTGCAGCAACATATGCAAATAGTGTTTTAGGATTGAATTGATATTCATGAATCTTTTTGGCATAATATTCTCGTTTGGCTTTTTCTGTGTCTACCTTGTATATGTATAAGATGGTTCTGTATTTGTCCTTTAGTCGGGGGGTTGGATCTTTTCTCCATTTCTTTTTGGTTTGTCTTAGAAGCCGTTTGGTGTTTCTTAGCTCGAGGGTGTACCAAGGGGCTTTGTATTTGGGAGTTGTCGTGATTTTGTTTGTAATGGTTGGACACTTGTTCTTTGCTACTTCAGCGTTGATTGAGGTCCAAGAGTTGACTGCGGAGTTGGCGTCGTTCTTGTTGAGTGCCTTTAGTGCGTCTGGTAGTATTTCAGTGAGCTCGGTTGTGCATAGTTTGGTGAATTCAATGGACTTGTTATGGTTATTTGTCTCCTGTAATGGGTGCTGCACATGTAGATTGGTCTGAATGAGATTATGGTCTGACCAGGGGATGAGAGAGACCATGGGGGGTTGATCTGCGATATTTGATTGTTGATAAATATTAAATCTAGCTTGTGTCCTGAATTGTGGGTGGGGACGTTGACAATTTGTTTGAAGTCAATTGCTGTCATTGTGTCTAGGAGGAGTTCACAGGTGGCTGTATGAGGTGTTTTGTCTATATGAAGACTGAAGTCACCTAGGACGATTGCACGGGTGTCCATGGTGAGATTGCATGTGATTGATTCGATTAGTGTGGACAGGTTGAGTTGGAGTGCTCCAGGAGGGGCGTAGAGGAGGAGGATTTGTAGGTGTTTAGATTTAAATAGACTTATTTCGATAGGTGGTGGTAGGTTTAAGGCATGGAGTTTGCGTTTTAGCTTCTTTAGTGCCATAAGTAGAAGTCCACCTCTTTTTCTTTTTGGTTTAGGTATGGAGAATATGTTGTAGATTGATGTGGGTATCTGATTGATGAGGGCAATGTCCGAGTTTTTAAGCCAGGATTCTGTCATGCAGAGTATGGGTCGAGTGTCAACTAGGAGGTCATGTATTATTGGGATCTTTTTAGTTTCGGATTGTGCGTTAAGTAATAGTAGGGTTAATATGGTGAGGGATGTGAACTGAGTTATTGGGTTGATGGGGATTGTTGTAAGCTTCTGTAGATTGTTTGTTTGGTTTGCTTTGGTGGGTTTTTGGATCCAATTATATTTTGCTGTTATGGGTGTATGTCCCCGGTCCATCTGGTGGGAAAGGGCTGTTGCTTGGGTGGACTTTGGCTGTCTAGGATGTGCTTAGCGTTGGTGCTGAGACTGGGTTGCGGGGTTGAGGTGAAGGAAGGAGATTGTTTTGGGTGTAAGATATGGCTAGGCTTTCTTGGGCGAGGTTGGAGGTGTGGGTGAGGGGGGTAAGTCTGAGATGGGGAGGGGGAAGTAGGTTCTGGATTTGGGGATCTTTTAGGAGGTAAGGAATGTGTTAGCAGTCAGAAGATGTGAGGACAGAAGGGGCAGCACAAAGGGGCACATGGCGCGAGGCGCACGGTGCCTGGGTTCAGGGCCTTTTAAATCCAGCCTCGGCACGCGTCGATGCTCTTACCGGGGGTGGGTCTGGCGTCATGGTGGGAGACATCTTCACATGTCATTCTGGCATTGGACGGCAGCTCACGGTGGCTCCTGTTCCCGACGGATCAGCTCCGGCCGTGCGGAGCAGGTAGGTCGGTCAGTCGGCGGTCGGTGTGTGAGAGAGAGTGTGGTGCCTGGGTTCAGGGCCTTTTAAATCCGGCCTCGGCGCATGTCAATGCTCTCACCGGGGGCGGGCCTGGCGTCGTGGTGGGAGGTGTCTTCTCGCATTGCACGGCGGCTCGTGGTGGCTCCTGATCCCGACGGATCGGTGCTGGCCACGCAGAGCAGGTAGGTCGGCCGGTCGGCGGTCAGCGTGACAGAGAGAGTGCGGTGGCTGGGTTCAGGGCCTTTTAAATTCAGCCTCGGCGCGCGTCGATGCGCTTACCGGGGGTGGGCCTGGCGTCGCGGTGGGAAGCATCTTTGCACGTCGGTCTGGTGTCAGACGCTGGCTCCCTGTGGCTCCTGATCCAGACTGATCAGTGCCAGCCGCGTGGAGCACGTAGATCGGCCGGTCGGCGGTCAGCGTGTGAGAGAGAGAGCGCGGCGCTTGGGTTCAGGGCCTTTTAAATCCGGCCTCAGCGCACGTCAATGCTCTCACCAAGGGCAGGCCTGGCATCACAGTGGGAGTCATCTTCGCGCGTCGGACGGCAGATCGTGGTGTATCCTGATCCCGACAGATCGGTGCCGGCCACGTGGAGCAGGTATGTCGGCGGTCGGTGTGTGAGAGAAAGTGTGGTGCCTGGGTTCAGGGCCTTTTTAATCCGGTCTCGGCGTGCATCGATGCTCTCACTGGGGCATGCCTGGCATCGCAGTGGGAGGCATCTTCGCGTGTCAGACGGTGGCTCGCGGTGGCTTTTGATCCCGATGGATCGGTGCCAGCCATGCAGAGCAGGTAGGTTAGCCGGTCGGCGTGTGAGAGAACTTTATATGGAAAAAACAGTCTCACCTCAGCATTTCAATAAACAATTGCCTGAGCAATGTCTGGGATAGGTGAGTTGGAAGGGGATATAAAATAGGGATAAAATCTCCAGGAAGTTGCAAATGAAGACTCGTGACACTGGAAGCCAGCCCAGGCTCTTTCAGGAGCAGGAGAAAGAAGATTGCCTTCCACCAAAAAAGTAGCTATGGGGTAGATCTTCAAAGGGTTGCACGCTAAAGATATGCGTACAACCTCTGAAAACCTTCCCCTGCCTCCCCCTGCGCTCGCCGAGCCTATCTTGCATAGGCTTGGCAGCGCGCACAAGCCCCGGGACGAGCGTAAATCCCAGGGCTTGAAAAAATGGGCATTCTGGGGGCGGGGCCGTGGGCAGGGCGCCGGCCCAGGAGCATTCCAGGGGCGGGACCGAGGCCTCCGGAACAGCCACCAGGCCAGGGGATGGAGAGCCAGCAGGCGTAACTTCTCCAACAAAGCGGTGGGGTGGTTTAGTTAGGGCTGGGGGGCAGGTTAACTAGGGGAAGGGAAGGTGCGGGGGTGCGGAAGGAAAGTTCCCTCCGAGGCGCTCCGATTTTGGAGCAGCCTCAAAGGGAACGGAGGAAGACTGCTCGGCTCGGCGCGTGCAAGTTGTACAATTGTGCACCCCCTTGCATGCACTGACCCTGGATTTTATAACATGCGCGCGCATGTTATAAAATCGGGCATAGATTTGTTCATGCCAGGTTGCGCGAACAAATCTACGCCTGCGCACATGTTAAAAAATCTGGCCCTTAGAGCAGAGGTTCGCTCTAGGCTAGGAAATCCAGAAAGAATATGCAGGAGGTACAGTCCCTTAAAATGGAAGTCAGGCTCTTGAATCCTAGTCTAATCCCACCATGTTGGACATGTTAAATAAGTTGGCTGAGATTCATAAGAGGGCTCAGAATATGAGAAGGCATTACTTACATAGGAAGGCATGCAACAAAACACATAAGCAATAACAGCAACAAAATCCTGGCTCTCTGAACACTACCATAGGTGCCATTTTCCTTCACTGGCAAAGGGCAGGCTAAATCCGTTATCCTCAAGAGAAAAAAAGAACAGTTTCTCCCCTCTCCAGAATATCTGTGACAGGATTTAAAGTCTTTCTTGTTTAAAAGAGCACTTTGCTTCCTAGATTTTCTAGAGGTGTTGTGCCAGTAGGAATTAGAGACCACAGGCTTTAGGTGCACAGCTAGTTTACCTTTAGATAGCTTTGAAAGTCCTTCCTTACATAATATCTAGCATGCAACCTAAACCTCTGAGAAGCTGTTCCAGCCAAAGACAGGCTCTCTCAGTTTCTTCCTGTAACAGTCAGACAAACCTTATTCTCTCTTCTCTGTCCTCCATACCTTTTTATTCAGGGCCAGTGCAAAGTTTTTTTGCTGCCCCCAATGACTGCTTCTTCTCCACTCAACTGGCTGCCTCACCTCCACGTCCAGAGATATATTCTTTGCAATTCAGTTCTGAGGGTTGAACTATGAAACTAAACCACATGGTAGAACCAGCTATAGCAAAGTACCATTCTCCTGCCGTTTGGAGGGAGTGGTGGAGGGGAAGTCTACAGAATATAAAGGAGAAGATGAATGATCAGAGTGGGTAAAGTGGAGGCCATTTTGTGAAGAGTGGGTGGAGGGGAAGGCTGCTTGAAGACTTCCTCAAACAGGCAGAGAAAGATAAGCCCTACCCACCCTGGCTCCTTCTTCTTTTGGGGTATAGTCAAATCAAGAGCAGAATACTGCTCTGTCGCTGTGAATATGAATTGTTTTTATATTTAGCAATTTTAAAGATATCAATGTTAATTTTTTCTTTAAATTCAATACCTACACTCAATATGGCTAGAAATTTCAAAAAAAATCTTATTTAACTGTCTGAAAAAATATTTTTTGGATAGAGCAGAAGATTTCATATATAGTGTAGGTGTCCCCGCACCAATTTGTTATTGGTTATAATCATTAACCTCCTGCCACCTCCATACACACATTTTTTTTAAAGAATTTTTTTATAGAGGGTATTCTCAATAAAGTACCAGAATTTCAATGACGTCCGTCATGTTGTTAATGCTAATCTGTGAGCGGAGAAAAAATGAAACTTTGAGTGGAATTTGAAATGTATACTTGTATTAAAGCGGGTACCTTCCGACTTCCTGGGTGTTGGCTTCTTTAGATGATGAAACTGAATCCTTTCTTCTTTTGGCCAGCCTCTCAGCTATGAGGCCTGGTTCGGTCATACCTGCCTTTGTCCTTGCATTTCCACCCTCTTCCCAATCCCCAGTGCTTTACCCCCTGGCAGGCTACCCCACTCACTCTGCTTTAGTTTTATCTCTGGCTCCTACCGGCCCACTGGCCTACAGACCCAATGGGAAATCTCCGAATGTCCAGATGACTCAATCTGCCCCTTAGTGTAGTACAGGTAGTGCATCCCTGTGAGAAAGAAAGGGTGCATGTGTGATTAATGAATGTGTTGGGATTCGTGTTTAGCAGACAAGTACTGCAGTATGCTGTAAGTGGCAAAAAAAATGGCTATAAAACAGCGCCATGAAATCTCTCATTCAGGATACATTTTTCATATAACATTCCAATCGAATATGATAAAGTAAAAGAAAACCTGACTCCTATGACTTTTCGTGGGAGGAAAATAAAAATGGAATTTTCCCTCCCATACAAAATAATGTGAACTACATGGCACAAAGAAAGGGGTGAAAACGTTCTGAAGTTGTTTAAATGATTTTACCCTAGCCATGGCCAAACATATTAACCTCATGTGTCCTCATTTTTTCCCCTTTCATCAACTAATTGCAATTATATAAAACAACAGGGATTAGGCATGACTTCTCCGTCATTCTCTCTATTTTGTTCGTATAGCACACACACACACACTGAAGATGCAATCTTTATGCTGCTAGTTAATGATGTTACCCATAAAATGCACTGAGTCTCATTATTTTAGTGCTCATTGCTATATTTGGCAAAAGCACAAAAAAGGGCCAGCACAGAACAACCAAAATTTGCAACTCCAACAGTCAGCACAGCAACAACTTAATACATTCACCCCAATGTGTTTTTCATTATTATTATTATTAGTGTTGTTATTATTCACTTGGCAGTTTCCTCCTGCTTCTTTGACTTTCAATTCAATCAGAATCATCTTCCATTGGGCCATGGTGCCTCTAAATCTTCATTTGCAGCTATTTAATGTTTTTTCCTATTATATACTTCTCCTCATTCCCTCTTCTAGACCACAAGTTGCAGAAACAATTCTTGGTCAGGGGTCACAGGTCTCCTCTCCCTTCAAATCCCGATAATGTGTGCACCTTGAATCTGTCCATCAGTTGTGTGATGGCTTAGACTCTATCCCCAAAGGGTTGTGAATGCTGCCACCATACAATCAATATTATTTGCAATCTTTTAACAGATAAAGATAAATGGATAATTGAATTATTCTGCCAACAAGAAAGTTCTCGGTGCTTAGAAAAATCATGTACTGTCAAAAATGTAGCGTTATTTATTATTTCAGTATTCTAATACAATCTATTAATCCATAGATCGTTAGGATGTAATTGTGTACTATGTTCTTTTAACATTTCCCAAGTTTCATAACTGTTGTCATGGGAGTTCACAACAGTGAAAACGTCAGATAATTTTATTTCCTAGTTGCTGCTTTTTCTCTAAGAAATAATAGTTTTCATCTTGTTCATCCATTGTTCCACTGATGGAGTTGTAAAGATTTCCAATTTACTATGATACATTTGTTTCCCCAAATTAATACAAATTCCATAAATTTTGCTGAGTGCTTCTCCTTCAATATATCCTGTTGCAAGTATAACATACAAATGTCTATTCTTTTAAGTATTGATTGGTTGAAATTTTCTCCTACATATTTAATAACTTTACTCCAAAAGTCATTTATCATTGAGCAGTACCATAGATAGGAAAGAGCTGTTTATATTTTGACATCTTGATGAAATTTGGTACTATGTCGTCCTGCCATACATCAGTAAAATAGGGGCATTTTATTTCATAGCCATAATAAAACATTCCAGGGCATTGTAGATCATAGAAATTCATTTTTCTTTGGATATACAAGGCAAAAATACCTAAGGTATTATGGCATCCTATAACTTGCAATACACTTTTAAGAATTATTGCTTAATTTTAACACATCATGCAGTCTTTTACAGAAATGCACTATAGATTTAACCAATGTGCAGTGTCAATGGCTATGGTTAGAGAGCTTTTTCCACGTGTTTGCAAACAAGTTATTCTTGCATGTTTGGATGCAGGTCTTCTAGTTCAGTGGTGGAAAGAAGGTGATCACTTACTGAGAGGTGGATTACTGACAAACATTCCCGCTGTGGGAGGATTTGATTAGTTAATAGTTCCATCATTGGTTTCCACCAGAGAAGTTTTGGTAATCCCTGAGGAACAGAGGAAGCCCTTTAAAATGTCCACTGATGTGAGGCTGTTTTGTCCACTCTTCCAGGACAGCAATTTGTCACTGGAAGATATATGTGAATTTGGGGTTCTCCTCATTTTCACCTAGTAGAGGTGTCACACATCTTATCACTGCTGTACCCAATGCTGACTTCTTATATCCCTGAAACAGGTGTTACCAAAACATGATCATGTTGGGATTTTTAATTTTAATTTTTAATGTTTATTGACTTGTATTTATTACTAAACATTTATGTATTATATATACTTTTATTAAACTGTATTTAACTATGTGTAAAATTGCATTATTTTGTGGTTATTTAATTTTATTGATACCTACTTATTTTACAGTAGTGTTCATTATTTTCCATTTTCCATTTTCCATATTTGTCTTTGAAGTGTACTGCTCCTCTGTTTTGTCCTGATGATTGTGGTCACTGCTCACTGGCTCCTTTTTTTGCTCTCTTTTTTTTTTTTACCTATATTTAAACCAATAAATTATATAAAACCTAAAGTATTTTCTTTAATTTTATTTATGCACTTTAAACTTCCATACTGAACTAATATTGAGGGTATTTTTTTGTGTGTGTGTGGAGGGGGTGTATTTCCCAAAACCTACTTCTTCTGTAAGCTAAGTGACAAAGTGGAAGAGGAGGCATGCGAAAGGGAAGCAGTGTCTCACCGGGTCTGGGTGGAGAAGATGCAGTGCAATCCCATCTGCCCCTTCAGACAGTGACATTCGGCCAGGCCCCGGCAGAGAAGAGAGGGTAAAGTCCCATCAGGCCCAGGCAGGAGAAAAGGAAGTAGCACCCTGCTGGGGCTGGTAAGAAGGGGACAGTGGGTAAGGGTTTTGCACCAATTACTGTACATTGGTCTGTACATTGGTCATTAAATCATTATCCTATTTGGGGCCGTCATACAATTGGGTCAGTTGGGTAGTTTAACAAAAAATAAAACATTAAAGTTAAAATTATTTTTTACATTTGATTGTGGCAAGAGACTAGGAGATGTTTCACATCTTAGCAACCAAGGACAAGTATACATGCATCTATTCTAGACATCGTAGCACACAGAAAAATATTTGATCTAGCACAATTTTGAAATTTATGTAACAAAGATTAAAGTTTTGGTGATTTGCTTGTCTGCTCATGAGTTTCAAGCTTGTACTTAGTCAACCATTTTCCTATCAAACATGAATTCATTCAGTTACAAACATCAATCTCTTCATTAATATATTGTAGGGCCAGTGTAACCCATTTACTCTGTTGGTATGTGCCTTCTTTTGGAAAGGGTTTATTGGAGAAGGAAAAAAATATAGCTTGTTAGGCTGCCATTTTGGCCCTGGGTGGTGTTGAAAAAAAGTTTAAAATCTATGCTAATTCAATCAGCACTCTATGAGTATTTGTTGAGAAATAAATACGTACTACACAATCTTATGGGCCAAATGTCCTAAACTTTATTCAGATACATGCAAAATAGGAAAAACTCTTAAATGATCTGGCCCTTTATGTTAATATTTTCTACAACTTAATAATATTACCGCAGAACAGAAATCTCCATTCCTTCTGGTTTTCCATTTAACATCACTGGATATGATAAGCAATGATGCACTGCTGGCTATCTCATTGGTTTTCAAATGGTTTAGGTACTTAAATATTTACTAAATGAATTTTCAAAGGTGTTACTTGTGTAAATCTAACATACTATCCTAAAAATTTTCAAAAGCCACTTACATGAGTAAATACCATGGGCAATTCAATGGCATATCTTATAGCAATTTTCAAAAGCCTACTTACACTGGCCAAGTGCATTTCCACATGTAAAACCCATTTTTAAACACATAAATGCTTTTGAAAATCAGGCCCTTAATGTGCATTTTGTTCCAAATTTGACTGTTAATGTGTGATATCTTTAATGCATAATTCTGTTACAAATAATGCATAAAAATTAAAGGTAAGTCAAGGAAAATAATAATGAGCTATATTACTTGTAAATATGTGCAAAGTGGTTCATTAATATTAAAATATCTTAACATGGATCACACTAAACTTTGGAAGGTAAAGTACATCATAGGAGCTGTAATTTAATTTCCCCTGACAGTTAACATGCCTTCTGATGCTCTCTCCCCACCCCCGTCCCCCAACATACACACACGCACAAACACACCAGGATCCCTAAAGGAGAAGCTAGCTTCCAGAAAAACTCCCCGCAGGAGATCAGTCTCCCAAAAAATGGCTCTTCATAGCCCTATTGCCTAGATCCAAACCCTGCCCCAATTTGAATATTCCAAAAATCCCCCAAAACCCCATTGGTGCTCCTGATCAACTGTCAGCACTGTGAATTATGGTACCATTGGGGGCAGAAGTGATTGAACATTGCTCCTGATCAAGAGACCCTTCAGTTGCCCTCAGGTAAAAGGGAATCTGGAAGAGATTGTGGGAGGAATTTGTTAAGTATTCTGTTGGAATGGAGTTTGTAGCTAGAGGTTTGGCTACAGTGCGCCATCTAGTGGAGAGAGAAGGGAAGTGATCTCCAGGATAGAGATTTTCAATTGGGGTTTTTTGCCCATTTAAAGATCATGACCTGAGGATTAGGGAGGGAATGCATGTCATTGCAGCTGGAATGCAGGATTTACTAAAGTGTGGTACTCAGTTACAAGAGATTAGTAAATCCTGCAGGAAATGAAGATCATTTCTAATATACTTCAGTAAGTAGGGGCCTTAAACTGTCATGTGCCTAAATTAGCCCCTTTGAAAATTGATTAGGGTTGAGCACCTACATTTAGGAAACAACATGTGAACAGCCACAGAGATGGAGCTAGAAAGGAGAAAATCTGTTAGGTACCTAATGATGATTTTCGGCACATGATATCTAGGGATGTGAAATGGGAATAAAGTCTTAGAAAATCAGACACTTAAACACCTAAATCTAGGTGACTGTATTACATACCTAACTGTAGGTGACTAAATATTAAGGGGTACATTTTTAAAGTTATGCACGGGCGTAGATTTCATGCAACCCGGCACGAACAAATCTACGCCCGATTTTATAACATGTGCGCGCTGCCGCACGCATGTTATAAAATCCAGGGTCAGCGCGCGCAGGGGGGTGCACAATTGTGTAACCTGCATGCGCCGAGCTGAGCAGCCTGCCTCCGTTCCCTCCGAGGCCGCTCCGAAATCAGAGCGGCCTCAGAAGGAACTTTTTTTCCGGCCCCCCTCCACCTTCCCTTCCCCTACCTAACCCACCACCCCCCAGCCGTAACTAAATCCCCCCCTACCTTTGTTAAGAAAGTTACGCCTGCCTGAGGCAGGCGTAACTTGCGCACGCCAGCGGGCTGCCAGCGCACCATTCCTCGGTCCGGGGGCTGGTTTGGAGGCCTCGGCCATGCTCCCGGGCCGGCACCATGCCCATAGCCCCGCCTCGGAATGCCCCCGAATGCTGCGCCGCCCCCGACACGCCCCCCTGACACACCCCAACACGCCCCCAAGCAAAGCCCCGGGCCTTATGTGCATCCCAGGGCTTTGCGCGCCGGCGGCCTATGCAACATAGGCGCGCCGGCACACAAGTCCCCTGCACGCATAAATCCGGCTGGATTTACGCATGCAGAGCTTTTAAAATCTGCCCCTAAGAGAATTATCAGCTCAAATTTTAGGATCCTAATTTCAGTTTCCCTAAATTTAAATACCTAAAACCTGGACACTTAAATGAAGCACTGAGCAATTTCTGAACACTGACATCCCCCTCCTCCCCCCACTCCATGAGAGTACCAATGTTATAAAACAATTCATCCAAACCATTATTTTCCTTCCTAATAAATCTATTTCCCTTGAGCCTCTTTGCAAGTAAATGTTGATTTTAACCATAAAGTATAAGGTTTAATAACGTTTCTCATAATGTATTTTTGGAAGAGTACAGAGACATCAAAAGTTTTGGCTTCATCATGTTTTTCATTTATTTTCCTTATTTTGACACAACAGATGAGGACAGATTTTTCTGTTAGAGATGCCAGAAAGTATGTGGACAACATGATTCCTGATATGAGTTTCACCTGACGAATTGTTTATTTCTCCCGCAGGAGCACAAGCCAGAAAACACTCATTTGCAAATAATTTGCCCATGTTATTATTATCACCATAATTATTATTCACTGCACATACCATACTGGATCTTCAGGCCAGGTAGGTTCTTCCTTATTTTGAATAAATAAATCTTGCGATAATAAGAATTCTAGTATTCAGAACATAAATGTGTACACAAATTGATATTCAAGATTTCTATCTCACTTATGATATCAGGTATGTTGCTGAAATGCTGCTTTAGTGAACAAACTGGAGGATTTATCATTTCGCTATAATAATGTGGTTGGTGCAGTTAGTGTAGCTGGGTTTAAAAAAGGATTGGATAAGTTCTTGGAGGAGAAGTCCATTATCTGCTATGAATTAAGTTGACTTGGAAAATAGCCACTGCTATTACTAGCATCAGTAGCATGGGATAGACTTAGTTTTTGGGAACTTGCCAGGTTCTTATGGCCTGGATTGGCCACATTTGGAGACAGGATGCTGGGCATGATGGACCCTTAGTCTGACCCAATATGGCATGTTCTTATGTTCTTAGGTTATTTATACTTTCGGATAATAGAAGGACTAGGGGGCATTCCATGAAGTTAGCAAGTAGCACATTTAAGACTAATCGGAGAAAATTCTTTTTCACTCAACGCACAATTAAGCTCTGGAATTTTTTGCCAGAGAATGTGGATAGTGCAATTAGTGTAGCTGGGTTCAAAAAAGGTTTGGATAAGTTCTTGGAGGAGATGTCCATTAAGTGCTATTAATCAAGTTGACTTAGGGAATAGCCACTGCTATTAATTGCATCAGTAGCATGGAATCTTTTTGGTGTTTGGGTACTTGCCAGGTTCTTGTGGCCTGGTTTGGCCTCTGTTGAAAACAGGATGCTGGGCTTGATAGACCCTTGGTCTGACCCAGCATGGCAATTTCTTATGTTCTTATATTGTTATTAAGACTCATGCTTTGACAACATAAATGTCTTAAAAACATTTAGCTATAATTATAATTATAGCGACATGATCACCCACAGGCAAAAAAAGGGGTGGGGCGATAGTGAGCAGGCAGCTGCATCGCGGCGGTGCTTTTTCACCCGCTGCGGCTGTGGGTGCGCTGCACACTATCGCCCCTGTAGTGCCAATGACATAGCTGTAGCTATTTCTGGCAGTGGTGCAGGTGATAATGTGCAATATATGCCCTAAATTTCCTTTGCCCCATCTAAACCCTGCCCAAACTCCTTCCCTTTCCCTAATTTGCATTTTCAACTCGCAATGCGGTAGTTATCGCGTGTGTTAGGGTGATATCGATCGCGATTTGAAAACATTTTCCCAAAATTAGCTATTTCTTTTCCTCCCACTCATAAATGTGTACCAAGTATTGCAATCTTTGTGCAAATGTATCCCAATAATGGAAATATTAGCTGGAATTTTGACAACTAAATACTGTGATAATTATATAATGGAAACTTTCAAGCCACTATTATCCATATCAGAATTTGCAACAGTTACTAATCTTAACAGAAGGCATGGGGTAACCTGCATAGTCATTACAATGAGCAACATGCTGGACAGACTGGATGCATCACTTGGTCTTTAACTGCCATTTTTTCTATGCTACTATGATAAAATTATGTTTTATACACTAGAAGTGCTTGATTTACTAAGGGCATTTCTCCCATTCTGTTTCTATGAGGTAAAAAAGTTCAGTAAAATAGGTCCATAATTAGCAGAATACAAAACGTGTATAATGTTTGAAGGAATACAATGTATATATTTTACAATTAAATCTCATGCTTTCTCAACATAAATGTCTTAGACATTTGCTAAATTAACCATACGATTTTTCCAAATGCCTGAAGCTTCAGACAATGAAGAACAAAACTTGGTGTTTGTTACAGATCAGTTTAGCAACCAGCTGTATTTTATATTGATTTTCTTTGAAAAGATACAATTACACTTGGGGAATTGAATGGATTATCCTATAAACTTTACAGCACAAAGGAAGTAGCATATTGGCATACAATGAGAAAATTTGAGGATAGAATACTTTTTATTTGGAATTATAGTGATTTTTTTTTCATAATACTAAAGAATACATATGAAAAATTAAAAATAGGTGTAATTTCATGAAAACTTAAGTGCAGAGCCATATGCAATGCCACTATAGCACTTGTGAGTTACACTGGGGTAGATTTTCACTAAGTATGCATGCACTTTTCAGCCCTCACAAACCAACCTCATCATTAAACACAAAGTACTCAAATAGTCTGTGGTTGCGAATAAAAAGTGTGGAGGAAATTTTAAAAGGAGTTATGTGTGTGGAAAATGGCATATATGCACATTAGAGGAGCAGATGTGCATATATCCAGTTTTCCAAAAGGGTAACATACACACATATACTCATGCTTGCAAGCAAAAGTATGTATGAATGTTTGGGGCACGGTTTGCAGCTTCCTGCATGCTTTGCTATTTTATAAAGAATGTGTACGCAAATGTCATCAAGACTTGGCAAACACTTTTACGACAAGTGATTTATGTGCCAAATTCAGACTTGTATTGCATTTGTCAACTTAGTGTTGGTGCCTGACTTCCCCCCAGCGAGTGGACACTAGAACAGGCTAAGGGGAAAGGCATGGGGAAGAGTGCAATCAGAGAAATCATGGTCCTTGTATTACATTCAAGTCTGAATGTAATACAAGTCTGAATTTGGCACATAAATCACTTGTCGTAAAAGTGTTTGCCAAGTCTTGATGACATTTGCGTACACATTCTTTATAAAATAGCAAAGCATGCAGGAAGCTAGGGGTGTGCATTCATTTGCAACGTATTGGTAATCCACAATGTATATGCCATATTCGTTGTATTCGTGGGGGTCACGAAACGTATGGCGAACCCCCACGAATACAACTTATCACTAACGAATAACCCCCCACCCTCCTGACCCCCCAAGACTTGCCAAAAGTCCCTGGTGGTCCAGCGGGGGTCCTAGAGTGATCTCCTGCACTCGGGCCATCGGCTGCCAGTATTCAAAATGGTGCCGACAGCTTTTGCCCTTACTATGTCACAGGGGCTACCGGTGCCATTGGTCGGCCCCTGTCACATGGTAGGAGCACAAGATGGTGCCGGCCGTCCATTGCTCCTACCATGTGACAGGGGCCAACCAATGGCACCAGTAGCCCCTGTGACATAGTGAGGGCAAAGGCTATCGGCACCATTTTGAAACCGGCAGCAAACAGCCCGAGTGCAGGAGATCACTCCAGGACCACTGCTGGACCACCAGGGACTTTTGGCAAGTCTTGGGGGGGGGGGGGTCAGGAGGGTGGGGTGGGTTGTAGTTAATTAAATTTAAAGGGTTGGGATGGGGAGTTTTTTGGGAAATGAATACATATGTAACTAATGAACGGATAGAGGTCCCCCGAGAACAGATGCAATGGATTTGGGTCCCAATGAATACGAATACCAAATGGGACGGATCCGTTCCTGCTGCACATCCCTAGTGCTTGCCTATAACTTTTAATTGTGTCTGTTTTTTTTCTCAGCCAGTTTTGCTGATTTCCTTTGCAGGATCCTATAATGAATGGCATAGCATTCCACAGAGGGTTAGTATGTGTGTTTATGGTAACTGGGGTATACCTGAGGTGGGGAGTGAATAAGTAAGACTTAGGCATACTGGGGCATATTAGGGGAATAAGTGATTGTGACTGAGGCATACTGGATGGCTAAGTGGCTGGAGAAATAAATTTCAAAATGCCAATAATTAACTTATGGATACTGATGGCACAACAGTTGAGGAGGGCAAGAGAACAGAGAGAATACAGCATCAAGGCAGTTTTTGGGTTTCTTGCAGAGCAAGTCATGCACAGGTTCAGATTCAACAAGGAAACCATACTATACCTATCCCAGCAGTTAGAGCAATACCTGTGTCCTTCCAGCCAGAGAGGACACACTTTGACAGTATACTTCAAGGCCACTAAGGTTGTTGCCTTCCAGACACCTCTAGGGATCACAGCTAGAATAAGCAAGTCAGTCACCTCCATATGTGTTGATCAGTTTCTGACTGCTTTTCTGAAAAACACATCACTATATATGTTTTCCTCAGAGAATACAACAATATCAAATTAAGACTGATTTCTACAAAATTGCACACCTCCTTGGTTTTGGAGGCCATACTTTGCACCCATAATCCCCATAAGAGTACCAGTGGATGATGAGGTCACCTACCACAACCAAGAGGCTACCACTTCCTTGGTTTGAGATGCCAAGAGGATCATCATAAATGTAGTGCCCAAGTTTCCAGGATCCTTTTGTGATGCCTTCATCCTCTCACAGTCAGGAATTCATAACCACTTCCAGGAAGCCTTCACTGAGGGTGGCAACACCCTCCTCCTTGGCATCCCTGATACCTCCATCAAACCGCTACAAATGCTCCAGAATATGGTGGCCAGAATCCTCACTAACTCCCGTAGAAGAGATCACATTACCCCCATACTCAGGGACCTTCACTGGCTCTCCATACGCTTTAGAATCCTCCACAAGTCTCTTACTATCATCCATAAAACCCTGCACAACCCTGACATCCACTGGCTGAATAATTCCCTGCAATATCGCACATCGGCTAGACCCACAAGAGCAACGTATAAAGGAACACTCGTCTCCCCTCCCCCCAAACTCACCCACTACACAGCCATGAGTGAACAGGCCCTCTCCATTGCGGGACCAACTTTATGGAACTCAATGCCAGCCCACCTGTGCCAAGAGCACTGTACCCAAACATTTTTAAAAACCTTAAAACTTGGCTCTTCTCACAAGCCTTCACCTAACCGCACAGCCCCCTGACCTCATCCCCCTTTCCGCTGCTCTTCCTATGGGTACCACTACGCTACAGGCTACTGCGCTACGATTCTTATTGTATATATTGTAAATAACAGCCATATGTTGTTATAATTTCATATACAATTCTTTATTTTTTTTGTTACCATCTCTTACCTGGTTCCTGACCTGCTATTCTAGCCTTCTCTCCAAGTTTAGCTCCCCCTTACGTTTTATGTAACTTCACATTCCTTGAGTTAAAGGCTTTCCCCAGTTGCATGTAAACCGATGTGATATGTACTTGAATGTTGGTATAGAAAAGTTTAAAATAAATAAAATAAATAAATAAATAAATAAAATAAAATAAGTATGCTTCTCTCACTACAACCATACAACTACTAACCTCTGCCTCTTTTCTCACTTTGATATCTAGGCAAACTTATCGTTTAGGCCTAGGGGGCCCACTCCAGCCTCTATCTAGGAACAGCCACTGCTTAACATCATGGAATATCTAACTCAGCTCTTCTTTGCTTTCTTCCCTATACGTGATAGGCTCATGATCTCACTAGCACATCTACAGACTGTAGCAAATGTGTGCTATAACATGGCCAATTGGCAGATCACAGCAGTCACTAAGCGAACATTTGGCCTACTCAAAACAGGTTTCTGCTGCCTGGACAAATCTGGGGATGTTTTCTTTACAACCCTGCCAAGATCTCTGAGATCTTTCAAGCCTGCTGCATTCTTGATAACTTCATTAAAACCAGAGGCTTGCCTCCTCCAGGGAAGCTAATCAATTTGATGAGGTGGAGAAGGCATATGACCTGAATGCTGAAGAAATGCAAGAGATACATTGCCACACTCACCAGCAGGCCATAGAGAAAAGGAACATTCTGATTCAAAGAAGATTTCAATGTGAAGATGCATTTATTTACAACACAATGGTGATAATAGAGCATGGAAAACAAGAAATTATTCCTTCCTAGGCATCTTCTATTTTTTTGAAGGGAGGGTGGCTCCAGTGCCTTGGACTGGACCAGTCTGGTGCTTTGCCATAATGGTGTTTGGTCATTATTCCCAGTGCCTTCAGAGGTCTCTGACACTGAGGGCAGTGGCAGTGATGATAGCTGCAAGAGGATTGTGGGGTGGGGGATCCATTGGGGAGCCTCCCAGCAGGCTGGCAGACAAACAGCAGGTGATGGAACAATCCAGAGTGGTGGTGGTACTGCTGCAAATGCTTGGAGAGGCTGCATTCAGGAGACTGTTGGTTGCCATGGAGCATTCCTTGCTGGCTGCGGTTGGTAGGCTGGCATGTACTGCAATATCTCCCTCCAGGGCATGCAGTGGTTAAGCACTGCAGTTTCTCCTGTAGAATTCCGACACTATCATGGAACTTCTGATGGACACCCTTAGTTCAGGTCCTGAATATCTTGTCACAGGCCCAAATTTAATCTGAAAAATGTCTCATTTAATTGCAGCATAGAGTTTTTGGCTGTAAACTAAGGCACTTTTGATAAGAAAATAAGTTATGCCATGCTAGGTCAGACCAAAGGTCCATCAAAATCAGTATCCTGTTTCCAATAATGGCTAATACAAGTACCAAATACCTGGCAAGTACTCAAACATTAAATAGATCCCATACTACTAAAGCTAGTAAAAATCAGTGGCTATTCCCTATTGTTTAATAGCAGTTTATGGACTTCTCCTCTAAGATCTTATCCAAACCTTTTTTAAATCCAGCTACACTAACTACCTTAACCACATCCTTTGGAAATGAATTCTAGAGCTTAATTGTGCATTGAGTGAAAAATAATTTTCTCCAATTTGTTTTAAATGTGCTACTTGCTAGCTTCATGGAGTGCCCCATAGACCTTGTATTATTCAAAAGAGTAAATAACCAATTCACATTTACCTGCTCAAGTCTTTTCATGATTTTGTAGACCTCTATTATATCTCCCCTCAGCCCTCTCTTCTCCAAACCGAACAGGCCTAACCTCTTTAGCCCCTCCTCATAAGTGAGCCATTCCATGCCCTTTATCATTTTGATCACCTTCTCTGTATTTTCTCCAGTGCAACTATATCTTTCTTGAGATGACGTGACCAGAATTGCACACAGTATTCATGATGCGGTCTCATCATGGTCAATACAGAGGCATTATGATACCCTCTATTTTGTTCATCATTCCCTTCCTAATAATCCCTATAATTCTGTTTGATTTTTTTGACTACCATAGCACATTGAGCCGATGATTTCAATATAATATCAACTATGATGCCCAGATCTTTTTCCTGGGTGGTAAATCCTAATATGGAACATAACATTGTATAACTACAGCATGTTTTTTTTCCCTATATGCATCACTTTGTACTTGTCCATATTATATTTCATCTGCCATATGAACAGCCAATCTTCCAGTCTGGCAAGGTCCTCCTGCAATTTATTACAATCTACTTTTGATTTAACTACTCTGAATAATTTTGTGTCATCTGAAAATTTGATCACTTCACTTGTCATACCACTTTCCAGATCATTTATAAAAATATTAAAAAGTACTGGTCCATGTATAGATCACCGAGGTACTCCACTGAGTACCTGAAAACAGACCATTTAAGCCTTCCTGCTGATTCCTATCGTTTAACCAGTTTGCATACCACAAAAGGGCATCACCTACTGTCGCAGACTTTTTAGTTTTCTTAGAAGCCTCTCATGAGGGACTTTGTCAAATGCCTTCTGAAAATCAAAATACACTACATCTACCAGTTCACCTTTATGCACATGCAGATTCACCCATTCAAAAAAATGTAGCAGATGTGTAAGGCAAGTCTTCCCTTGGGTAAATCCATGCTAGCTGTGTCCCATTAAAACATGTCTATCTATTATTTGTTCTGTAATTTTATTCTTTATTATAGTTTCCATAAATTTTTCCAGCACTGAAGTGATGCTCACCGGTCTATAGTTTCCCAGATCACCGCTTGATCCCTTTTTAAATATTGGAGTTGCATTAGCCACCTTCTAGCCTTCAAGTACAATGGATGATTTTAATTAATAGGCTACAAATTACTTGCAATAGGTCTGAAATTCCAGGTGATTTGCTACTCTTAAGTTTATCAATCTATTCTACTACATCTTCCAGGTTCACCGTGATTTGGTTCAGTTCATCTGAATCGTCACCCTTGAAAACTTTCTCCCCAACATCCTCATCAATAAACACTGAAGCAAAGAATTCATTTAGTCTTTCTGTGAATGCCTTATCTTTCCTAAGTTCTCTTTTAACCCCTTTATAATCTAATGGTCCAAACATCTCCCTCGCAGGCTTCCTGCTTTGGATATATTTTAAAAAGTTTTTATTATGAGTTTTTGCCGCTATGGCCAACTTCTTTTCAAAGTCTCTTAGCCTGTCTTATCAATGTTTTACATTTAACTTGCCAATGCTTATGTTTTTTCCTATTTTCTTCAGATGGATCCTTTTTCCAATTTTTAAAGGAAGATCTTTTGGCTATAAGTCTTTTTTATTTCACCATTTAACCATGTTGTTTGGCTTTCCTTCCACCTTTCTTAATGCGTGAAATTTATTTGAATTGCACTTCTAAGATGGTATTTTTTAACAATGTTCATGCCTGTTGTACACTCTTTAACCTTTGTACTTGCACATTTCAGTTTTTCATGAATTTCGGTTCATGGAGTATTTGATTTGTTTCATTGGTGTGAATAAAATGAATCAAACATTAATGCCCCCTCCTATAAACAGCAAAAAAAAATGAAAATGGGATTTCCCACCCACCCAGAAAAATGCTGAGGCCAAGATCCCCCTGGCCCCCACTTACCCAGTCCTGTGGGGATCTGCCACCAATGAGGCCTAGGCCCAGGCCTTTAAAAGGCTAAGGCCACAGTAGATCACTGTGATCTCAGCCTTGACCTATGCAAGGCCAAGGCTTGGATCCAAGGCCTAGGCTAGAGCCTGGTACAATGCTATGGCCAAGGCCCAGGCCAAAGCCTCAGCCTTATGTAGGCCGAGATTGTGAAAGGTCACTATGACCTCAGCCTACCCAAGGCCAAGGATTGGCCTTGGCTGGAGGCTCTGGTCTGATGCCACAGCCCGGAGGCCAGGTCCCGACACTGGGGCCTTGACCCAGACCCAGGCTCGACACTAGGGCCTGGCCTGGAGACTCATTCCAGATGCCTGGGCCTTGGCATAGGGTCAGGCTCTGGCCTGGAGACCAGGTCTCAGAGCTCCGACAAAGTGGTCCTCTTCTGTTTTCTTTCTTCGTAAGCTGATGCTGTGCACTGAGGTCGTGCAGAAGTGAATTAACTCCAGCGTATTCACCCCAGTGGACTCCTGACCTCCCCAAGACTTGCCAAACGTCCCTGGTGGTCAAGCGAGGGTCCTGGAGCTATATCTGCACTCGGGCCGTCGGCTGTCAGTATTCAAAATGGCGCCGATAGCCTTTGCCTTTACTATATCACAGGGGCTACCGATGCCATTGGTCGGGCCCCTGTCACATGGTAGGAGCACAAGATGGTGCCGGCCGTCCATTGCTTCTACCATGTGACAGGGGACCGACCAATGGCTCTGGAGGCTCCTGTGACATAGTAAGGGCAAAGGCTATCGGCACCATTTTGAATACCGGCAGCCGACAGCCCAAGTGTAGGAGATCGCTCCAGGACTTCCGCTAGACCACCAGGGACTTTTGGCAACCCTTGGGGGGGTCAGGAGGGTGGTGGGGGGGGGTTGTAGTTAATTAAATTTAAAGGGCTGGGATAGGGTTTTTTGGGGAAACAAATACATATGTAACTAATGAATGGATCTGGGTCCCCCGAGAATGGATGCAACGGATTTGGATCCCGATGACTACGAATACCGAATGGGATGAATCCGTCCCTGCTGCACATCCCTATTAGGAGTATATTCTAACATATTCTTGAGTTCAGTAGTTGGCCTGTGAGTGCATTACAAGTTGTGCTTCATGACAGTGCTGCCTGTGACCCATGGAATTGCCAAGGAAGAAGTTAATGTGGATGAGGGTTTCTTGAAGCTCTAGGCAAAGACAGGGTATTGTAGAATGGCAGGACAATAGTAGGGCCTGTGATGGAATCAGGAAATATACAGACCATGTTGATATCTCTCTGATGGGCATTTTATGAACTTAGCTCTGGCCTCTACTTTATAAGCATGCAGCTAATACAGCTGATAATGGTCAGTAAGTGGTCGCTTTTAGTTATTTTATATAGATAGAGAAGGAAAATTTAAAAGTCAAGTTAGAAAATGTTTTTCTTTTCTGCAGTCTATGCAACCACAATCATTTCCTGTCTCTGTTACTGTCAGAGAAGGAACAGGCACTTGTGCACAACAGCGAAACAAAGAGGGTTAGGAAATCTAAGTTTAGCTGAGTCAGAAGTCATCCTAAATTAAGCAGGATATGTGGTGGACAGAACCAGGGCAGTGATGTCTGAAAAGAACCATTGTTGAACAGAATTCAGCACAATGTCTGGAAAGTACTATTATTAAAAAGATCATGACAATCATATAAGGTCTAGCAATGACTGGCCAAACAGAGCTTGACAATTCATCCTGACATAACTAGGCTTCCCCTGGAGTCAGAGGAGCCAATCATGAATTTAGAAGGTGTGGCCATAAGAACTGGATAGAGCTACCTAGCAACCAAAGGGTAGTCAGTCATGAATTAGATACCAATGATGACAAGCTAAGCTCTGCCTGTGATGTCTACTTTGTGGAGCTTCCTACCCAATTGGGTAAGTACACTGGAAATTAGGAAGATAGGGGCATTAGGGGGATTGAGGTAGGGATAGGGGTTTAAGGATGGATCTTGGAGTATTCTGGAGGGGTAAGGGCTTTGGTGTTAGGGGTTGGTTTGGGGGCTTTTGGAGGTGAGAGTGGGGTTGGTTAGGGCTGAATTGCAGGTTTTTGAGGGATGGGGATAGGAGTGAGCAGAGGGCTTCTCAATGTGTGGAGATGGTAGGGGCTTAGGGGTGGGTTGGGGGATTTGGGGATTGTGAGTAGGGGTAGGAATTTAAGGGTAGGTTGAGGGGCTTGTAGGGGTTGGGAGTTAGGGGTGTTTTAGGGGGTGGGTGGATAGGGGGTTTGGGTAGATTAAGGAGGATTTGGGGGCATTTAGGGGGGTAGATTGGGGTAGGTGGGTTAGGGTGGGTGGGAGGCTTTTGGGGTTGGGGTAGGGGGTTAGCAGTGGTTGGGTGACCTTTGGGGCTGGGGAGAGTTGGGGGCATTTAGAGATATGGAGGATTGGGGTGTTGGGGGCAATGGGGTCATTGTGGGCTTGTGGTAATACAAGAGGAAATAGGCATATATTGATTCAGAAACTGATTCATATTATGTTAGTGGCATGACAAATGTACTTGTTTTTCTAAAATATTAGACTGAAAGAGTTAAAGGGAAGGAAAAATGGACACATTTAGATACAAGTCTTAAGTAAAAGTAAAGATCCAGGTAAGGGAATACATCCTCAGTGACATGTTTCTGTTATACTTGATAGTCCATAGTCTATTCCTATGGACTACTGCTCTCTTCTCAGGGCCAGTCCAACACATCAACTCCGAATATAGCTCAATACCACCAGCATATACAGCAGGATGCTGCTAACACACGCGCAAAGGACGCCCCTGACAAGCCCTTGCACAGCACCTCGCTCCTTGGCATTTAAAGGGATCATGGCAAGAAATCACTCATGGCCACTCTTGATGATATCAGCAGCAGAACCCTATATAAGGGCTATACTTTAGTTTTAACATGTCTTAGCAACAAGTCCCATCTACCCAGCATAGAGCATGTTGCTGCTGTGTAATCAACATTTTGTCTTCAGCCCAGCCTCTCTTCAGGGTCTTGTCTTCAGCTTAACCTGTCTTCAGCATCTTGATTGCAGCCTACCACTGACCACTAACTGCCCTTGGACCATGCTTGGCCATTGCCTGCCACTGACCACTGCCTGAACTTGGACCACACTTGACCGCTGCCTGCCCCCAACCACAGCCTAATCTTGAACACACCTGACCTCTATCTTCAGCAGAGACCCTCACTCAAGACCTGCCAGCCATGGCACCCAAAGGATCAACCAAAGGGGAATGAGAGCTGGTATACGTGAAGCTCCAGCTGGGTCTCTGCTTTGTCTGGGTCTGCCAGCTGACGGTGGGGACCTGTAGGTCTCCTCCCTGCAGGTTGCACCTGCAGGCGCAACCTGTTACGTTCATGGATCCTCAGCGTGAGGATCCATGAACGTAACAGTTTCTAGTTTGTTTTTTTTTCCCTGGCACATATTGCAAAGCTGGCAAGCGTCCCTGTTCCAGGAGGGAAGCTTTTGGGCCAGTCTTGATTGTAAACTTACACCCTAAAACTGTGTAGTGTCTATAAACCCAGATTCTTCACTTTAAAATCAGTTCTGCTGAGCATATAATGAATCAGTATGGGGTTGTCTGAAAACCTGGACTGGGCTGCAATCCCCCTCTTGAAACTGGGTACCTTGGCTTCCTGGTGATTGTCCCCACCCTGGTCTATTTTCTGGCCAGTTAGCAGGATACCACATATTGCTGCATGAAGGAAGAGCAAAGAGCCATGAAACAAAGTCAAGGCTTCAGTTCAGCTTTTTATTCCTATTTCTCTATATAGATTGAGGACCTCAAGAAGAAGGCCTGGAGCTGCGCAGGAAGGAAGATGGGTGGCTGTGTAAGCTAGAGTCCATAGAGGACTGTTCTCTCCAATCCCATGCCCACTTTTTCAGATCCAAACTGAAGGGTAAACAATAATGGAATCATGTAAGGTTTATTATACAAGTTGACTACATTCATTGCTTACTCTGTGAAGCTGGCCAGAGAAATCTTTGTCTTTATCTTTATCTAAGATTTGTGTTATCTGAAATTAAGCTGTATCAGAAGTCTTTTGGCCAATTAGAAAAGTCTTTAAGACATGCGTCTTTACTGCTAGGACCCCTTGCAATGTCTTCAGCTGTAAGCACTCCTGTACATTTTATAATCTTTGCCTTCTTCCTGGTTTAGGCTGCTGTGCTGGTGGTTTCCACAGTGTACTTACCCAATTGGGTAGGAAGCTCCACAATTGAAAGGGGCCTGCAGGCTCCTGGTGAATCTTGATTGTTCCTCCTGATCCCATGGATGAGGAATAGAAGGGCCTTATTCCTTACCACAAGTGCTGCCAGCCTAGATATCTAGTGAAATTTGGTTGCCTTACTGGGAGGGGAGGGAAGGGGGATATCTTGGAATGAACCAGCCCTAGCAAAACAGGAAGTGCGCATACATGTGTTTAAAAACATATGCACTTAAAAGTTACTGGGTACACATGAACATTTCAAAGAACTCACATATTTGTGACCAAAAATAAAAGTTATGCATTTACTTATGTTATTTTATAACATGTGTGCATGTTATAAAATCTGGGGTCGGCACGCTTAAGGGGGTGCACAATTGTGCACCTTGAGCGAGCCGAGCCACGTTGCCTTCCTCCGTTGCCTTTCCCCTAGCCTGACCTTCCCACCCCTTCCCCTAACCTTTCCGCCCCTAGCCCTGGTTTTATCCTACCTTTTACGCCTGCCTCTGGGCGCAAGTTGAGTGCTGGCAGGCTGCCAGCACATGATCCCTCGACACAGCGGCAATTGCCGCCATGTTGCAGCCCTCTAGCCACACCCACTCCCCGCCCAGGCCCCACCCCTGAACCGCCCCTCCCTGCCCACACCCCACCCATTTTGTAAAGTCCCGGGACTTACACGCGTCCCTGGGCTTTATGCGCACCGCCGGGCCTTTTTAAAATAGGCCCGGCACGCATAACCTTTTGAAAATCCGGCCCATATTTTTTAACACTGCTAATAATAAATATCAGTCCAAACAAGAGTAAAATCCATATGAGCAAAACATTTTTCAAGCAATTTACCATATCACCACAAAAAAAGATAAGTTATGAAAAGAGAGTTCTTTAATTGCATATAAAAAAAACTGCTTGAAAAATGGCTTGTTAGTATGGACTGCAAGGGGTAATAATGATGAGACTATGACAGACCGGTTCAATAATAATGCCAGTAGTCTAAATTTGAGTGTCCCATCCACATTATACATATTTGTTTACTTAATTCAGATTGCAATGTGAGTGTTTGCACATACTGAAGATTATATTTTTTTTTAAAAAGGGAAAACAATTTTGATACCCACAGAACTGCAATCTCATTTTCTAAGGGAAACTACTCACAAAGTAACCATTTGAAAAATGTGGCCAGCACATACAACTTGAATATGTTTGTATCCACATGCTAATGTCCATGCCTGATTAAATTCCCCTGACTTATCTCCGCCTCTTTCATGTGCAGAAAAGTACTGCCTTAGTCAGGCCTTCCTCTCCCCGGATCCGCTGGGGATACTGTGATGGCAGCATTCACAGCTCCCTGGGGGAGAGATTTATGGTCATTGCAGAGTTTAGGAAGGAGCACCAGTCTACAGTCACATGCCAAGGATTGTTATTGCAATGACCAGACAAGACATTATGCAGGAGGAGAAGGGATTTACAAAAGAAGAAAAATATTCTCCAGGTATTTGCAAATGAAGGTTCTTATTGCCAGATCCCAGCACCTTGCTCCAAGTGAGCTGAAATTGCAAAGGAGTGGGAAGAAACTGCAGTCAAAATAAATATATCTATCTATCATTTCACATCAAATATATTCCATAAAATTCCTTATGGCCCATGCTAATAGGGTCTTAATCATGTCTAAAACAAAAGTTACTATAATACATTTTATAAAGTTGTTTCCTTTGAATTATTATGAAACTGTCACAGTGAATTTGAAACCAGTTTTAAATTGCAAAATGAACTGTCTTCAGTCAACATGAAATGCATTTAGAGAATGCATTAGCTATCCACTATAGCACAAAGGAAATAAAAAGCTAGATTCAGTGAGTTTATGCCAAAGTAGCAATGTCATTACCGACAGAAATCAGCAGACTGTTTGTTTTTTTTTCCCCAAAAAAATAATAAAATATAAAAAAATTGGGAAACAATTTGAATGTGACTGCACAGTTCTAGTGATATGAGCTCACAAGAAACATTCTATTAAAACCTGAATAAATAAACAGCTGTTTTAATTGTTTTTAAAACCAAGGTGTTTGAATAAACGTTTGGAAAATTCAGGTAAAAGGAAAAAAAATCAATAAGATTCCTTTTTTTCCCCCTGATTTATTCCATTTGTTCCACCAGCATGTTTCATAAATGTAGTGAAATCTTTGCTCTGTAAATAAATGAATCACTGAAAAAAAGATCTTCCCTCCTGTACATACAGTCATTGGATCACAAGTATACATAGAATAAGATTCACTAGGGTAGGCCAACAAATGAATCATTCTCCTGCTGCTTCAAAATGAAAAATGTTTCCATCATCTGAAAGTCAGAACAAATTCCTCTGAGTTTTAGCATTTTCTTTTACAGAGAAAAGGCTACAAGTATTTCACAATTCGTGAAACTAAATTCTGATTTGGCAAATTACTTAAGAGAAGTAATATAAACTGTTATGGCGTTGGGTGAGCTGTGGTATCTATTTACAGGCTGTCTGAGGTCATGAATTCCAAAGCCTTCTACCGTGATTACAGCAATATTATTGAATACTACCTGAAAACGCTATGCAGTAACTCTTCCAATAAACTAGATAAATCCTCTTATGTTGTTGTTTATTTTTAGTATGACTTCAGATACACAGCAAGCAGTTCCCATTTGACTTTTCATCAATTAAGTTCAAATTGCATTGCATATGAGTTTCCAAAGCATTTGATTGAATGTATTTCAAATTCACTCTTACACAAATGAAACAGACACTGCTACAGGGGTTACATAGTAGCAAGATAGTAAATGATTGCAGGTAAAGACCCAAATGATCCATCTTGTCTATCCAGCAAGTTGCTTGGATGGTAACTGCCACTCAGCACAGGTTACCCCTCCTCCCAGCCCCATTCCTTATGTTAAGGATAGTAACTACCTCTCCGTGCAGGTTAACCCCCTTCCCCCTTTCCACTTGCCTTCTGTAAAAAGTAGTGTTGTAGAAGGATTGAGATATATATAACACAAATTACTTGCATCCTCTTCTTCCACAGAATTGCGCAATGTTTGCAGTGAAATGTAAAGAATGATGTTACCTGCTCCTCTCTAAAAACTATATAATTCTTGTATTTACCAAGGGGGGTGGGGGGATCTTAGAGGAGAAACAGAGGTTAAATCTGGAAACTGGGTCACCGGTAATTAGAATGCTCGCTCTTCCCACCATCCAATAAAAATTCTGTTAAAACTATTTATTATTTGGCAGGAAATTATAGGCCTGGCGGTTTGAACATGGCTGTTTGTTAACTGCAAAAGACAAGCACAAATATTTGGTTTTGTTTTGCTTTTTTTTTTTACTTTTTGCTGAATGGATGGGTTTTTGGGGGAGACGGTATTCTATTTTAATAATATAGTTGTACTAAACAAGTTTTAGTGGCAACTAATTTTTCGAAAGGAGAGAAATCAAATCCAAATAAATAAATATTCAATCAACCATACATTATTTTAGGGAGGTTAATTTCCAAACAGGTGGGGTACAGCTAAAGTCTAGGGGTACAGATAAATAATAATAATTACAGATCACGTAGAGACATCTATCATATCCACCCTCAATCTTCTTTTTTCAAGCTAAAAAGCCCCACTTTTTTTTTTTAGGTTTTCTTCATATGAGAGATGCCCCAATCCTCTCATCATTCTGATTGCCCTTCTTGGTACCTGCTTGAATTCTCCCACATCCTATTATGTTGGGGCAACCAGACCTGTGTTCAGTACTCCAGGTGTAGTCTCACCAGAGTTCTGTACAGAGCCATGATAATATCATTGAATTTGTCATTAATATCTTTCCAATTTATTCCTAACATACAATTGTTTTGTTTTGGGGGTTTTTTGGCCATTGCTGCACTCTGTGCCTTTTGTTCAGCATGTGGGCCACAGTAGTTCCAAGATCCCTCTCTTGATAGCAGTTTTCTAGAGTGCACCCCAACAGCCTAAATTGATAGTTTTGATTTTTTCTCCCAACTGCATCACTTTGTGCTTATCTATATTAAATTCAATTTGCCATTTGGATACCCAAGTTCCCAACTCTTCTAGACCCTTCTACAGTTTTTCACAATGAGCTTATGTTTTAACTAATCTCTACAGAGTGTGATGTCAGCTGTGAATTTCACAACCACACTTGTTAGTCCATCTTCTACATCATTTGAAATCAAACTGAATAGTACTCCGCTAAGTACTCCCCTCCAGTTTGAGAACTGGCCATTCAATTCCAGCATAACCGCCTTCCTTTTAACCAGTACTGATCCATGAATGTTCATTGCTCCCTATCTCATAGCTCAGTGGTTCTTTGCCTTTTTTCTCATCAGGACACACCTGGTAGATGATGCTCACATGTCTGACACACACATAGCTATCATGGGGATAAATGTAAACATTTACCCTACACATATAGCACCCCCCCCCCCCCCCTCTCCAACACACAGACATTTCACTCCAACCAAGGGCAGTGGAACACCCTTTTGGTTGGGAAGGCCAACCAACCTTCTTCCCAGCTTACTCCCAGCTCTGCTCCCAATTTCCACTGACAATTGTTTTACATTACATTTACAGTTTGTCATTTTGGGCCTCATTTTCTAAAGTATTGCAGGCCTGCGATACTTTAGGGAATGAAGAGTGGGGGGCCAAAACAGGGGGCGGGCCTGCACTAGCCGGCAGTGATCGCACCGTCGCGGTGCGATCGCTGCTGGTTTCGCACCCAATAGCGCCACCATAGAAGGTGTAGCTATTGGGCATGAACTCGGACGCAAAAAGGGCCTTATTTTTTTGTCATCTGCGGCGTCTTCGTGGAGTTAGCCCTGGTGAAGCCCCAACTCCTCCTCTTCTGGGGCCGACTCTGCCCCCATTTTGGTATCACGTGCGATCCGGATGGAAAATGAGGCCCTTTATCTTACATATATTCTTCATATAAATCCCAGACCAAATAAATGCTTGATGCTTTAAAACCAGACACAGTGGTAAAGAGGTAAATGATAAAAGCAGCATTACTGATAGAAATCTCAGAGCTAAGTGACTATTCTGTTCTGTAAGGAAAGAAGATCATCAAGTAGCAAGAGTGAAGGCTGTTATGTTGAATAACACCCCCATGGGGGACCTTGGGAGAGGAGAGGAGATCTTCAGAGGAGCCTTTTCTGCACCCCAACTGCCTTGGTGAGACTGACAATTAGATTGGAGTTCCAGCTGAGTCCCAAGCCGGCTGCTGACATCATCTTTATGGGACCACGGGACATTTAAATCCCAGGGCACAGCGGCATACTGTGGGGACCTTGGGAGAGGAGAGGAGGTCTTCGGAGGAGACTTTCCTGCACCCTGACCACCTTGGTGAAACTACCAATTAGATTGGAGTTCCAGCTGAGTCCTGAGCCGGCTGCTTACGTCATCTTTGCGGGATCATGGGACCTTTAAATCCCGCAGCAGAGCGGCTCTCCGCTGCCACCGGCACATCGCCTAAGCCACACATGCCGAAGGGGTGCGTGACTTTGACCGGCTTCGACCACCTTCGATGGTGTAGCTGGAAATCACCTTTAGTGGATTTTCTGGTTCCATAGGTCGAAAAAGGAAGGCAAAGATCACCACCTCTTCTCCAGCTTGCCATTGAAACATCAGCCCCATGGATGCACATGTGAGAAGGTTCGATATGCCACATGAGGACTGCGTTTGAGACAATTGGAGTGTCTCTGAATCCTGGCAATGGCCCTATTCCTCCGCAACCCCCAGGTGCTACAGCTGAGGAGGGTTCCATTGAATGTGAATCTGCAAACATGAGTGAGGGAGAATTAAATTCCCCTTTAGTGAAACTTTCTGTAACATCTCAGTTAGGTTTGCAACAACAAGGAATATTGAGTGGAACCCCTCCTGTGGGCATTGGTAACCTTCAAGTGAATACTGAAGACTCATCCAATGTCACTCTGAGAGATTTGTGGAGAATGCTGGTTAAGCTGGACTCAAATGTATCACAGGTTAATTCTTGTCTCTCCTCCCTAGTAAATGTAAATAGATTGTCTATTGAGGAACAAGGGAAACAATTGATCAAGTTGGAATCTTTTGTTAAGACTTTATCAACAAAAGTTCAGAATATTCAGAACATTGAAAATATGCATATAACTGATAGTTTGTCTCTACATGCAGAATTAGAAAATAACTTTCCAGTAACAAGATTATCTCCTTATGAGATGTTAAAAAAGTTCCTACAGGAAAATCTATTATATGAAGAGAACAAGATTCCTTCTATATAAAAAATGTTTTATTTTTCCAGTCAGTCTGATAATATACCGGGCGAGGCAATTGAGAATAGCCCAGGTATTTCAACATTTCTTGAAGAACCTTTAGATACCATAAATAAAAGAGCAATGTTGTTTGTTTCCTTTTCTTTGGAAAGAGAGAAAGAAATTGTATTTGAAAGATTCTTTAAAATAAAGATGTGTTATTTTGTGGTCAGAAAATATATGTGTTTCCTGATGTCTCCAAACCTACTCAGCCTCGCAGGAGACATTTCCATGCCTTAAAAAGCAAAGCCCTCGAGATCGGGGCAACTTTTATTTAAAATTTCCTTGCAGATGTCATATAAATTTTCAACGTCAAAGAAAAAACTGTTTAAATATGATGTAATCTCAATATTAACTTCAAATGATGGTGTTTTGAAACTAATATAAATTTTCAAGGCAAGAAGTTTACATTTTCTGACCCATCACATCTTCAGACTTTCCTAGTAGATAAAACTGAGATTAAATTGAGCCCATTAACAGCAGAAAAATAAGGCCTTAAAATAGTTAACCAACCTCTCCTCTGGTTTAATTTTATTTTCCTAGTTAAATTTCTTAAACGTCCCCCATATTATATGGATCTTGTGAGGCATATAATGTTTATGTTAAAATTTCTTTGATTTGATGTAAGTTGTACACACGTTTGCTTATATTATATTTTGTGATAGTTTTTTAGTGTAAAAAGGAAAGTTCAATAAAGAGAAATAAAATAAATAAATAACACCCCCACAAGAAAAATGACAAACAATCTGCAATGCCCACATAATATGGTATTATGTCGGAACCGCTGAGTCATTTTCATTATTTTTGTGAGAGGGAGGTAAGTAGGACTGGGAGCAGGAGGTAGAGAGAACAACAGAGGGAGGAGTGAGAGCAGGGAGAAGAGAGCAAGAGGAGGTGGTATGGACAAGGGAAAAAAGAGGAGGGAAGCCAAAGGGAGAGAAAGGGGGATGGGACAAGGGGCGAGAACAAGAGGGAGTGGAGATGGGGGAAGGATGTGGGGGAAGAAGGGGAATGGGGGAGAGATGTACAGTATAGTACTGAAGAGGAGAAATGGAAAAAGCAAGAAGGAGTGGGGATAGGAAGAGAGGTGCAATGCTGAAGGGTGATGGGTATATTGGTGGGATGCTGAAGTGAAAGAGAAGGTGGCTGAAGGGGAGGTATGAGAGAAAGAGGAGAGATATGGGGACAAGAAAGAGAGCCCTGCCTCCAAGAAAAACCACAAAGGCTCTGTGGCACTACAGTACTATGCTGGTCCTGCCAACCGTTGCTGTTTTCTTGTGTGTGTGTGTGTGTGTGGGGGGGGGGGGGGTAGGGGTAGGAGTGAGGAGAGAATGGGATGGGGCAGGAGAAAGAAAAAAGAGCAAGAGGAGGAGGTGGGAGCAGAGACAAGGAAAAAGAAGGGGGTCTGAAAGGAAAGGAGAAGGGAGGCCAAAGGGCAATGAGAGTTAATGGGGCAGGCCAAAGGGAGCAAAGGTAGAGAGAGGCTGAGGGGGAGGCTGAAGGGTGAGGTAGATGGGGGGGGGGAGAGGTAGATGGGGGGAGAGGTGGGATACTGCTGGGGGGTGGAGAGGCCTGCCATCTCACTCACCCTGGTATTTTCCCTTTCTCTCCCCTAACAAACCCTGGTTCTTTCCCTCCCTTCCATCCCCTCACTTTCTCAGTTCACTCTCTACTCCCTGAATCCTTCATTTTCCCCATTTCACTCCTTCCTGCCCCCTCTCCCCACATACCACTTCTTTTCCCCATTTCATTCTCTCCTCCCCACAAACTCCTCACTCACCCTGGTTTATCCCCCCCCCCCCCCCCCCAAGAGCGATCCCCGGTTCACTCCCTCCTTGCTCCTTCAGATCCCCTCACTCACGAGATCATATAATTTTGAAACAGAGGGAAGGGATCCTCCATCACGTCTTCCCTTCTTCCTCCACCCCTGCTGGGGGTGGGGCCCAAGCATTGTGCTTTCAACCATGTGGCTTAAAGGCAGAAAGTGGCCAACAGGAAACTGCTCTCTCTTTCTTTTCTTTCTAGCCCAATAGGAGGCTGTCCTCTCCTCCTCCACCAAGATTAGTGCAAGACAAGCCCCAGCGAGGAGGGGGAGAATGGAGGAGGAGAATGAGGTAGGGTGCAGGACGCGATGGAGGAGCTCTTCTATTTCCAAATGATATGTGCCGGGGAGTGAAGGGGTACAATGTGCTGTCCACTGCCACCAATGTCTTCTTTTTCCAGGGCAGGCAGGAAGGAAATGTGCTCTTCCGGGATGAGTGGAAGGGAGAGGGAAAAACGTCAGTGCTAGCCAGCTGAAATTCTGGATGGGGTCCATGACCATTGCGGCCCCCTCCATTCTGACATCTATGCCTCTAACAATGGATGCAGAGCAGATCAAGATATTCTGATTCTGGAGTCATCTCAGTAAGAGCAACAAAATCTCTTTGTACTACCAGGTGCATTATACAATAATACAAAACTTGAAGAAAAACAAACAAACCACTGAGCACATGTATAGCAATCCTGCGATACCATAGCAGTACTAACTCCAAAGACTCAAACAGCAACAGCCTACCTGTGAAAAAGCAGCAGTGCGCACCACCAATGCACGTCCTGTTGAGAAACACACAAATAAGATTGATACATGCTAATAAACTATTTCACCTCTGTGAAACAAATAAAGCAACCTGCACTGAATACAGAAGACCACATTTGTAATTTGTGAAACAAAAACTGGAATGGAAATATCAAAAAACCACTCTGTATGTAGTGCAAAACTGAAGAACTGGTAACAGAAATACCTTTCCTTCTACACTAAGCAAAGTACAAAGATAGAAGAAATGCACATTCTCAAAACTATTAAATGGCTCTTGCACCCCGTCTTTATGCCCCCATCATCTCTCACTTCTCCCAATTCTTCCCTTTCAGTCATTTTCTCACATCCCTGCCAAGCATTCCTGATGCTTTCCCTGCACCTTCTTCCATGTGCTCCCTCTCATCTCACTTGACTCTCCCTTCCTCCTTCCTCCTCCTCACCTACCCTGTCAAACATACCCACCCATTCCTACCTAGCAGTCCCCTGACCTACTCTCTCCCCCAACCCCTACCCAGCAGCCCCCAATTCCTTCTTACCCCTGCCTTGCAGCCATAACCCCATCTCCAAGCCCCTTTCTGCCTAACAGCACTGACAACCAACTCCTTCATCCCTTCTGCATAGTAGCCTCCGACCCCTTTCCCCACCACTCTGCCCAGCAGATTTCTGACCCCATTTCTTCCCCAATCTCCCTTGTTTAGCAGCACCCACACCCCATCCCCCACCCTTCCCTGCCTAACAGCACCCATATCCCCTTCTCTCCCCACTTCTGCCTGCCCCAACACCCTCTTTTCCACATCCCATCCAGCAGATCCCCCTTTCTCCCTCAGCCCTCCCTGCCTATCAGCACCTACATTTTCACCTCCTCCTAGCTCCCAACCAGCAGAAAGGCCTCTAATCCAGTCTATAATCTCCTTTCCTCCATACCAGCAGCAGAGGTGATGAGGGCAATAAGCAATGAGGCAAGGAGGAGGAAGAAACAATCAATGCAATAGCAGAAGTTGACAGTAGATTTATGCTTGTAGAGCAAGTGCCTCTCTTCCTTGCATTCCTGCCACCTCTGTTACTTCTGAGCTCACGGAGTTGAAGTGAGAATCAGCAGCATCACTTCCGGACCCAGCAGGAGAATGCAAAGTTGGCTTCCCACCGAGCCCAGAAGAGCCTCACTTTGGGCTATAAAGAGAAGAAAGAGAGAGCAGCCTCCTGTCGGGCCTGATAAAGGAGAAATTAGCCACCTCCTGTCCAGGCTGATGAGGAGAGAGCAGCCTCCTGCTGGCCCTGTCGCATTCCTTCTGGGACCTCATGATACATACTGGTTGAGAACTGCTGCCATAGCCTATCACTTTGCAGAGTAATCGCTCATCTGGTATTTTGTCAAATGCCTTTTTTTTTTAATTTATGAATTTTCAAAATTATAATAAACATTATAATGCATACAGATAAGAAGATACAAAACGCATTTTAACAATTTTTTCTTATAATCAAATAATTACCATCATTATCTGTTTAATCTCTAGGTAATCCAGGAGAATTCAATTATAAATGAGCGATTTAAAAGGAAACCTTGATAAAAGAAAGCTAGGGGGTTTATAAAAATCCCTCTCTTAATAATCAGAGATAACAGCCAATATCATCACTTTGCTCCTATCCAATTTCTTTGTTAAAGGGTGAGATTCCAAAAAAGCCTGTAAATAAGATACCTCAAAAAATACATATTTATGTTCTTTATATAATATCTCACACCTGCATGGGAATCTTAACATAAATCTAGCTCCCCTGGTGAGAACTTCTGGTTTTAAACCCAGAAATTCCTTCCTTCTCAATTGGGTTACTCTTGCCAGATCTGGATAAATCCAAATCTGTTCTCCATGGAATTTCTTCAAACGGTGTCTAAGAAATAATCTTAACACTGCATCTCTTTCAGAAATAGAAATGATACAAATAACGTGGCTCTTAAATGTATCTCAGTATCAACAGAGGTTTCTAATACCTCAGACAGATTCTCTGTAACTTCTGGTTGCTGGTTTACCAATTGATTCTCTGTTCGTACTCTTGAGGGTAAGTAATACATTTTAGCAAAAGCTGGTATAGCTTGCTTAGACATTTTCAATATATGTTGTAGATATTCTATAAACATTTCTTTTGCAGGTATTTCTGCATGGGAAAATTTAAGACCCTTAAATTTGAATACTTCAGAGAATTTTCTATAAATTCTAATTTTTTTACGTTAAGTGATTCAGTTTTTCTTGAATATAAAATTTTATTGGTCTAAATAAACAAGTAACAGGCAAAAATATCAAAAGTGAGACCAATAGAAGTTTCAAATAAGAATTCCCCCTTGACCCCTCTCTCCTCCCACCCCCTTCCCCGTCTCTTCCCTGTCTCAAATCCTAAATAAAGTAGCCAGATCAGTAGCAATATGATAGAACAACATCGGATAGGGCAGTCATGAGTACAAAGACCAATTGGTGAGATACGTGAGGCACACACCCATGTAACATGCAGGCAAGCCTGCCAATAGAATATAATTGGACAGATCCCATTCATGTCTCCCGCTGGTTATTTTACCGGGTCCAAATATACAATTTGACTAGTTCTGTGAGGAAACATTGCAAAATTCACCTCTGGCCTGCAGGTGGCGCTGTGAGCCACTTAGACTGTCTGTTCAGTCCCCCCAGCCCTGTACCCCTCACTTCCCTCCTGCACTCATCTTGTTTCCTGCTTAGACTTGTATTTACCGTATATTCAGGCAGTTGCATCAGTCAGTTGCCAGAGCTTGGTCCTACTTCCTGGTCCTTGTACTCTGGCTCCATTTTTGTTAACTGAATGCAGAAGACTTATTTGTCTCCAGTTTCTGCCTTCAGCATTCCTGCTTAGTTTTCTGATATGCTGCAGCTTCCTACTCTGTTTCTAGCTTCTAATTTCTTGCTTTTTTCAGGGGCTAACTTCATTCTTCTTGCCTCGATGGACACTAGCATCTGAGGGCTCAACCAGAGGGGAAGGTGGCTGCCATAGGTGGAAAACACCTACTTTTTCAGTGGCATCGGCCTAGATTCATCTCTCCGGACATTAGGCCACTCTTTCCTGGGGTAACAAACAATCTACCAGCATCCATGTGCCTAGTTACAATTTCATTCTAATAGATTTGTGAGACATGATTTACCTTCCCAAAATCCAAGCTAATTATTCCTAATTATGCTATTTCATTTTATGTGCTAGAAGCTATTACCTTTTAGATAGTATAATCAGTCCCATTTTATACAACAGTGTTAATTTCAAACATGTCAGAATTTAATTGTTGTTTCATGAATCTGCTTCACAAAATGTTACTGAAACCTTTTCCTCAATAAAGGATTTATTTTATAAAATCTTAGGAAGCCAGTCTGAGATTTCAAAATTTTGGAGATTTAGAGGTTGATATTCAGTGCCACTTAGCTGAATACGTTTGGACTTACTGTATCCAGTTAAGTGGCACTACTTCAATATTCTATTGTCACTTAGCTGGATAATTATTTTTCTGGCTAATTAGCCAGATAAGAGAGGGACAGGATGGGGTGGAAGGGTGCTGAGCTACTTAGCTGGATAAATGCTGATATTCAAAAGGTCTAAAGTTAGCCAAATAAACTTATCTGGTTAACTAATAGATAGCTGGGTAGATTCAGTGGCACAGATAGTGGCTGAGTATTGATTTGGACATAATTCCCCTTTAAAGCAGACATAAAATATGGCACCATGTAGGGTGTCAACTATTCTTGATGGAAAGTTTAATTCTGACATTTTTTTGAATTATCACTATTGCGTAAAATGGGGCTATAAGTATATCATCTGTTCTTGTATTTAAAAGATGATGATTGGTCCATTATTTGATTGTCCCTTTTATATAGAAGAATGCATTCTTTGGCTCTGTAGTAGGGAACAATTGGATAACTTAAAAAAAAAAAGTACAGAGAATAAAACTGCTCTTTTTCCAAGCTATCTAATAAGGACTCCTAAAGCTTACATATCTGTTCTGAAATTCTAAGGATTTAGATAGAATAAAATCAAATTGTATGACCTTAGTACAAATTATATTGTTTTAGTTTGGACAAATTTTGATGGTATCTTTTTCTTACTTCAGAACTGGAAAAGTAATCATTTTGTTGAGTATTGCAAAAAAATATTATAAAAGTACTCACATACTTTATTGAACAGTAAAGAAAAATTAATTTCTTTGTTATTCAATCTTGTAGCAACTTGGGGAACTAGATCACAAATGTTATCTCTGTGTTTTATAAAATCCTAGGAAGGCTGTTTTGGAGACTTAAAGATTTTGTACCTGGAGAATTCAGATTATAAAAATCAATTCTGTATCATGCTTATGTATTCCTTGCAGGAATGTCAGCACACTATTTTTCAATGTGCTTCACTTTTTATAAGGGTAGTTTTCTAACTATTCCCATTGGGTAACCTTTGTCAGATTTGGTCAGACCGCAGATTTGTGTGGCCAGTGTGCCAAATATCTGCGTCTGTGAGCTTTAATGGTCTCAGCAAGGTACTGCATAACTAAGGTTTGTTCAGGGTCTCCATTGGTGGGGTGGGATACTGCAATCAGCTGCCAAATGTTGAAACTGTGACCTTTGTTGGAAGAGCCCATCCTATGGTGGCTATGGTGAAGTGGCAGATACATTTGAAAGAGGAAATTATAACTGATAGATTGCTGCTAATACTGACAGTACTGCAAAGGAAGCTTCTGCTTTCCTCTACTGTATCCCCACTGTCCCTCTGCCCCTTGTGCTGACATTCTTGCACCCTAACCACCACAATCTCCTTCTTGTAAGCCAGAGCTTAAACTGGAGAGAGATACTTTCTTTCACCCATGTGTCACACAGAGCAGACAATTTGTAAGAATTCTGCTGGGTAAGACATCTGAGTCAGTTTTACAGTTGTTACTGCAAATACTCCAGAAGCACCAGCACCCCCAATGCTATTTCCTGATACTGTTGGAAGCCCTCTAACTTCTCCTCCAAGAGGCTGACTATGGGAAGATGTCTGCCAAGGTGGATGTCGCTTTACTCAAGGCCTACAAAACATTTTTGAAGAACTGATGAACCAGTAGGTGATGAAACCTAGTGACAACAGGAAAGACCACTACAAGACATGAACCACAGAACAAGACCAAAACAAGAGAATCAGAAGGCCATGATACTAGGACCAAACAGGAAAACAAATACCAAAGATACAAAGCTAAGACTAAGACCAAGACAAACACAGAAGGCCACAATAATAGGGCTGAGTTCAGCGCTAAGGCAAGAACTAGAGCTTAGATGGTGATAACAGAGAATAGGAGACTCCAGAATGAGGCAAGGAGCTCAGGGTGGGGCAGGCTTATATGCTGAGTAAGGGCTGGGATCATGGAAGTCAGCCAGGATCAGGGCCCACTGAGAGCCCCTGCTGGTAGGAGGACAGCACTTCAGACAGACCCTTAAATCTTTCTTTTGTTTATGAGGGAAGTAGGATTTCAGATATTCATCTATCAGAGTCCAAAAATAATTATGCATGTTTGCAGTCATTTCTGAGGATGTATATAGGGAACTCTCTCAGAGCACCTTAAAGGAATGGCCACAGTAATCGGGCTCAGTCCTCTTTAAAGGCCAAACCAGCAAGGGATGCTGGGTTCCAGGAGTTTCCTTTCAGCATAGCATGAGACAGGAGGGCACAGATGGGTTGAGGAGTCCCCAGGGAGAAGGCTGAAAACCATTGTACAGCAATATCACATATGTTTAAGGACTTTGAACTACTAAAGTCTGCAAAGGTCTGTTGTTGTAAATAAAGTTTGTGTGTGGGAACAGTCAGAATCTGCCTCATTCTTTCCACTGGGTTTTTCCACAAGCAGTGGCAGCTCCCAGTTATCATGCCATTAAAGTTTAAAGCAATATTGTAATTTTTACCTCTTTGTTAATGTGAATTCTATCTGACCAAAGTAATATCATCACAGACTAATCATTTTAGCTCCACAGATTAAAAATAAAAATAGTAATCTGCTGCCTTCTTGTCATAATTTAGACTTCATGATAGGCAAATTATAGATAATGTAGTTTAATAATATGTTCAGCAATTCCCTTGCACTTTAAATTGGCATAAAAGGAAATTGACTTTGAAAAATAAAGTATGACTTACCAAATAGTTAAACCTTACTGTTAGAAATCATGGACTTTTGGGTTCTTTCAAATTTTCATTTTATTTTCATTTTATTTTCATTTCATTAAAATTTATTAATCGCTTATCACAAAAAGGTCTAGGTGATTCACAGTAAAAACTACACAATATAATAAATCATATACATTACCAACAATAAACATAACAAACAATGAATATACCATTAGTTTCATAGAAACAATATTGTCAAAAACGTTGTTCAAAAATAGCCTAGACATTGCTTAATTAGAGCAGATCAAATCCATCTTATAGGATAAGGAGGTCATCTTAGGGTCTTACTTATGGATGTACATTCATTTGAAGCAAATGTGTAAATTGCAATGAATAAGGCCATTTTCTTCTTCATTTTTGATCCCCTGAAATAAATGAAGGTAATTTAGCAAGCAAACAATGCTAATAAGGTCATAATCTGACTGGAGCCGAAAGGGAAAGAAGTAGAGATGTCGACATATAGGAGCACCAATGAAGGTGAAGCATTTTTTATAGCATAATGTGAGCTTTTTAAACAATTATTTTACTTTTTCACCAGAAAAGAATAATACACTTAAATATTAATAACTATTATTATAATGCTTTCTTTAAGAAGAATTATTCTTCTCAAACAACTTGCAATATGTAGAAGAAAATACTTCAGAGCTGAGCTTTAGCTGTCCAGGAATTGAAAAAAGCTAAATATCCAATTATTGGTCTAAATAACCTCCATTTCTTCTCTAAAGGTTTGTGTATATGCAAAAGGAATCAGCAGTACTCATACACTGTCTATGTATGTGAGAGAGACACTTGATGTCCTACATTCTAAGATAAGAACATAACAGTTGCCATACTCGGTCAGTCCAAGGATCCGGGCATCTTGTACTCAACAGTGGCCAATCCAGGTGACAAGTACCCAGTAAGTACCTAAGCATTAAATAGATTAAATAAGCAGTGGCTATTCCCAAGTCAACATGATTAATAGAAGTTTAAGGACTTCTCCTCCAAGAACTTATCCAAACCTTTTCTAAATCCAGCTACACTAACTGCTTTAAGCACATCTTCTAGTAACTAAGTCCAAAGCTTAATTATGCATTAAGTGAAAAAAAAAAATTCTCAGATTTGTTTTAAATGTGCTATTTGCTAACTTCATGGAGTGTAACCTAGTCCTTCTATTATCTGAAAGAGTAACTAACCAATTCACATTTACCCATTCAAGTCCTTTCATGATTTTATAGACATCTATCATATCCCCCCTCAGCCATCTCTTCTCCAAGGTGAACAGTCCTAACCTCTTTAGCCTTTCCTCACAGGGGAAGCATTCTATGCCCTTTATCACTTTGGTTATCATTCTCTGTACCTTCTACAGTGCAACTATATCCTTTTTGATGTGTGGCAATCAGAACTTCACACAGTATTTAAGATGCAGTATCGCCATAGAGCATACAGAAGCATTATAACATTCTCCGTTTTATTCAATATTCCCTTCCTAATAATTCTTAACATTCTGTTTGTTTTTTTTACCACTGCAGCACACCTAGCTTACAATTTCTACTATGTATTTTTCACTATGATGCTCCTGGGTGGTAACTCCTAATACAAAATGTAACATCGTGAAACTACAGCATGGGTTATTTTTCCCTATATGTATCACCTTGCACTTGTTCGCATTAAATTTCATTTGCCGTTTGGACATCCTGTCTACCAGCCTAACAAGTTCCTCCTGCAATTTATCACTATCCTCCTGTAATTTAACTATTTGGAATAATGTTATGTCATCTGCATATTTGATCATGTTACTCATCATACCCCTTTCCAGATCATTTATAAATATATTAAAAAGCACTGGTCCAAGTACAGATCCCTGAGGCACTCCACTGTTTACCTTTTTCCACTGAGAAAACTGACCATTTAATCCTACTCTCTGTTTCCTGGCTTTTTTATTTGTATAATCCTTTTACTGTATATTTTTCACATAATAATAACAATTACCACACAAAATATGCAGTGCAATACCAAACACAAGAGCACATACAACTGTGAGTACTTCAGTTGACCTTTATCAAACAAGAACAGTAATAGAATTAGGCTAACGACAGAATTGCCTCAAATCAACCCCCTCCCCACAGTTCCCCTGACCTCTCCTAGTTCCCCTCCCCATGGTGAATGCAAGAACACATTTGTCTCCATTCAGTAATGTTAGAAATCCATAAGCTTGTAAATCAAAATCTTAACCCGTTCCATTTGACCAAATTCAAATTTTGGAAGAAAGCTTGACTTTCTTGTTGCGGTCTTGGTTGCGACCCGGCCCTTACCTCCTTGGTCCCGTTCCGCCTCTGAGAGCCTGCGGCCTGTTTCGCGGCATCCCCGCGGGGGGGGGGGGGGGGGGGAGATACGCCGCCGAGAAACCCTTCCTGGATGCCATCTCCTTAGGCGCGCGCGCAGCAGCCGCGCTTATGAAGGCCTTTTCCCGCCACTGAAGGCTCCGTCTTACCCCTGATGTCAGACGCTGCGGACTATGTAATGCTGCCGCGGAGCCCAGGACTTTGCCTTTCAACGGGGTTCCCTGCGGTTCCCAGTTGCTCCGAGTCCCGGAGTGTGATATTGCGTTAGCAACTCCGTTCCTGCCTAAGACTTACTACGCTTCTGTGTCCAAGTCCTGTCTTTGTTTCAGCTTGGCTCCAGTAACCTGCCCTGCTTCAGTTCCAGCTTGGTTCCAGTACCTGTCCTGCTTCAGTTCCAGCTTGGTTCCAGTACCTGTCCTGCTTCAGTTCCAGCTTGGTTCCAGTACCTGTCCTGCTTCAGTGCTTGCCTGGTTCCAGTAACCTGTCCTGCTTCAGTTCCAGTTTGGTTCCAGTACCTGTCCTGCTTCAGTGCTTGCCTGGTTCCAGTAACCTGTCCTGCTTCAGTTCCAGCTTGGTTCCAGTACCTGTCCTGCTTCAATGCTTTCCTAGTTCCAGTAACCTGTCCTGCTTCAGTTCCAGCTTGGTTCCAGTACCTGTCCTGCTTCAATGCTTTCCTAGTTCCAGTAACCTGTCCTGCTTCAGTGCTTGCCTGGTTCCAGTACCTGTCCTGCTTCAGTTCCAGCTTGGTTCCAGTACCTGTCCTGCTTCAATGCTTTCCTAGTTCCAGTAACCTGTCCTGCTTCAGTTCCAGCTTGGTTCCAGTACCTGTCCTGCTTCAGTGCTTGCCTGGTTCCAGTAACCTGTCCTGCTTCAGTTCCAGTTTGGTTCCAGTACCTGTCCTGCTTCAGTGCTTGCCTGGTTCCAGTAACCTGTCCTGCTTCAGTTCCAGCTTGGTTCCAGTACCTGTCCTGCTTCAATTCTAGCTTAGATCCAGTACCTGCTCTGCTTCAGTTCCTGCTTGAGCCGAGATCCCTGCCTGCTTCAGTTCCAGCTTCCGTGATCTCCTAAGTCCCAGCGGCCGGGCTCCTCCCTGGGGAGCTCTGGCTTCCAGGGAGAATCCCCTAAGTCCTAAGCGGCTGGGCTCCTACGGGCTCCTCCCGGGGGAGTACCAGCTTCCTGGGTGAAGCTCACCGTCCATCGCCTGCCTGGTATCGGCCTCCCGGCCTGCCCTCAAGCAGAGACTATAGTCCATCTCTCCCCAGTCTCCCACAGGCTGGCCCAAGGGTCCACTAAAACAGCTAATTCACAACATTTCTCATTAGTAATTCCCTTATTGAATCTTGTCTTTTATCTCTGCAGGCAGCATTGAAATAAAGGGGCCCATACCCCTTGAAATTGCTTTATACAGTTTGGGCACAGCAGATCCATTGATCTGTATTCCACACTGTAAAAGATGGATCAAACCTTTCAAGCTGTATGCACAGAATACATCTCTTTGCCACCATGCAATGTTTCACAAGAAGGAGTTTCTGATATTTTCTCAGGATGTTTGAGTGTTTTGCATGCCCAAGGTTGCAAAAAGACACAGTCCAAGTTGTGTTGGTCTTTAATATAGTGGTCAAATATTCCTAAATAGAACTCCAGAAGAGCTGAAAAGTAGCACATTCCCAGAGGCAATGCAGAAAGGTTGCATCAATAATAGTACATTTCACACATTTGCTAGAAGACGGTATACCAGCTTTGAATGGCCAGAATATTATCAGATTTACAATTCTATATTGCATTTCTCTCTTTTTTTTAATTTATACTTTATTAAATTTTCATTACATTTTTTAACAAAAAATACAGGCAATTGAAAATAAAAAGTTACATCTCTTACATAATTATATCAAATAAATCATAATAACTGCTTTCAAAATCCATAATTATGGGAAGCTAAAATAAACAAATTTATTTACAAATATGGTAAAAAGAAATTAATCACCGAGAAAGAGAAGAGGGTATCATTACATTCTTTATTGGTTGTCTCTTCCATCTCCTCCTGAGCTCTTATCAACCAAAAAATTTCTAAATGAAGTGGATCAGAAAAGCTATATATTTTTCCCTGAAAATTTATATAACATAAACTGGGATATTTAAGAAAAAAAAAATTGCCCCTAGAGCAACTAATCTACTTTTCAGAGACAGGAAATGTCTCCTTCTGGCCTGTGTGGCTCTGGAGACATCTGGAAACATATATACTTTTTGTCCACAAAAATTCACATCTCTAAACTGAAAATAATTTTTAAATATTTTCTCTTTATCTGTTTCAAGTTGGAAAGAAACAAATAAAGTGTTTCTATTTTCAATTATATCAACTGATTCTTCAAGAAATGTAGTTATCCCAATGCTTGATATTTCAACAGCTTGCCCATTTTGAGTCTCAATTTTTTTCTCAGTTCTTTTAGGGAAATAGAACATTTTTTAAATTAGCGGTAAATCCTTTTCATTATATGAAAGGATCTTCTTCAAATACTTTTTAAACATTTCCACTGCATTTCTCTTAATGTAATAATATGAAAAGATTTATTTCTCAACATATTACATATAAAGATGTCAGCATCAGTAACTGTGACCAAAAGGTCTGTACTCCAAGTTCAGCTTCTTATATGAGCATATGATAATCTATTATAGGGGTGTGCATTCATTTTGAACTTAAATGTAAAACTCAACTTTTTTTTTTTTTTAACTTAAAAAAGTGATGAGGCGTAAACGATCGGATTTCCAACGTATTCAACATAGCTATGTTGAATACGTTGGAAATCGCGATTGTTGATCTAAATAAAAATTTAAACCCCTCACCCTCCTTAATCCCCCCGCCCCAAGAATCCCCAACTCCCCAAGCTGGCCAAAAGTTCCGTGAGGGTCCGGGAGCGGACGCGCGGGGAATCACGTGACGCCGACGTCACGTGGTCCATCACGGTTCCGCTCCCGGACCCCTCGTTGGACCCAAACGGCACTTTTGGCCAGCTTGGGGGGGCCTCCTGACCCCCCCAAGCTGGCCAAAAGTGGCCCCAAGCTGGCCAGATCCTGTCACATGGTAGGAGCATTGGATGGCCCACGCCATCTTGTGCTCCTACCATGTGACAGGGGCTGACCAATGGCACCCGTAGCCCCTGTGACATAGTAAGGGCAAAGGCTATGGGCGCCATTTTGATTACTGGCAGCCGATGGCCCGAGTGCAGGAGATCGCTCCCGGACCCCCGCTGGACCACCAACTTGTTTGTGTGTGTGAAAGACAGTCAGTATCAGTGTTACTGGTGAATACTGTTATGGTTTTGAGGTGTTGGAGTAGATTCTTGGGTACTGTGGTGATGACCACTTCCTCGGGGAGGAGCCCCGTGAGGAACCACAGTTCTAGGCTAAACTCTAGACACACAAACACAGAGATTTGTCTTTTATTATACAGCACAATGATACCACCAGAGGTGGCAGTAGTGAGGTGATCCAGAGGTAGCAGTCCAGGGGCCCTCAGCAGAGGAGACCTGTCTCGCAATGATAGTATAGGGAGTGCAGGATGCAGGTTCCCAGAGCTGATATGTAGATGAGACAGACTGACAATGTTAGATTACTCACTGCTGGGCCGATACAGTAAAATCGTGGGAGAGCGGGCAAGCGCCCACTCTCCCGGTGCGTGCACAGGCCACTCTCCTATGCGCATGATTCAGTATTTTAATTTATTTTAATTAGGGCCGGCGGTAAAAAGAGGTGCTAGGGTCACTAGCGCGTCCCTAGCGCCTCTTTTTTGACGGAAGCAGCGACTGCCAGCAGGTTTGACAGCCGACGCTCAATTTTGCCGGCGTCGGTTCTCGAGCCCGTTGACAGCCATGGGTTCGGAAACCGGACACCGGAAAAATTGAGCGTCTGGTTTTCGACCCGCCAGCTGCGAGCCCATTTTAAATTTTTATTTTTTTTATTTTTTACTTTTTTAAACTTTCAGGATCTCCGACTTAATATCGCCATGATATTAAGTCGGAGAGTGCACAGAAAAGCTGTTTTTACTGCTTTTCTGGGCACTTTCCCGGTGCCGGCAGAAACTAGCGCAAATTTCTGAAAGCAAAATGGGTGGTGTGGCTGCACATTTTGCTGTCTGAATCGCGCAGGAATACATAATAGGGCCATCAACATTCATTTGCATGTTGCGGGCACTATTAGGTTCAGAGGGGTTGGATGCGCGTTTTGGACGCGCTATTACCCCTTACTGAATAAGGGGTAAAGCTAGCGCATCCAAAACGCGCGTCTAAATGCTGGCTACCAGAGCGCTCCGTCGAAGCGCACTGTACTGTATTGGCTCGTAAGTTGGTAGCTGTACAGATGGAAATCCCAGCAGGCAGAAGAAGTTGAATCCAGGCACCGAGGAAGGGAGAGCAGGCCCTCGAGGAGTGAGTACCTGATCCCTGATAGGCACCTGAAAGAAAGCAAAGTACCCCTGAGGAGCGGGTACCCAGGTTAGAGAAATACCCCAAAGGGCAGAGAGAGCTTCCAGTGGCAGCAAGGAAGTGGCAGAGTAGCTTAGACCGGACAAGTCAATCCTTGCTAATTCACCTGAAGGAACGAGCTGAGCATTTAAATATCCCCAGGAAGAGGGCGGAGACCTCCCGGGTGTGGACGGCATTCCCATGCTGACCTCTTTAAGAAAGGGGTCGGCTTCGCCACATGCATCTAGAGGATGTCAGGGGGCAGGGCTTCTGCTGCGATGGCATCTTGGCTGCAGGAGTAGGCCTCTCAGTGTTGCAGTAGGCCTTGGAGCCTGAGGAGGTGCCCACAAACCCAGCCTCGGGGATCTGGAGTGCAGCAGTCCATGTCCGGAAGGGGTAAGCTCGGTCAGCCTCGGTCTCCCCGGCTGACCGGCATAACAGTACCCCCTCTTCAAGGACCCCCCTTGATGGGTCATCAATCTCTGTCAAATAATCCTCCTCATCCTCTGTGGTCCAATACTCTTCGTCAATATCGAGAACCTGTTTGTCCGTGGCCTGTAGGGAAGGGTGCATCCCTTGTTGCAAGAGGGCATGTAGATGCTGAATCTCCTGTTCCTTGTATGCCAGTATGGCTAGAAGACCTTGCGTGGCTAGTCCATGCAACTTCATCAGTGCCTTGTTCTCCAAATCCTTGCGGATCAACTGTTCACCTACGTGCGTAGGTTCATCTTGCGGAGTGGACACCGATAGAGCCGTATCCCCAGACGTGGTCCTAGGTAGTCCAGAAGTCTTTAAGCAAGTCTCTGCACAGAGCGGTCCCCATTGGATCTGATGTGGAGAGGACCAATCGAACTGAGGCTGATGTTTTTGTAGCCAGGGTAACCCCAAGATTATAGGACTCACTGCATCGGGTAGGATAAACATAAGAACATAGGAACATAAGATATGCCCTACTGGGTCAGACCAAGGGTCCATCAAGCCCAGCATCCTCTTTCCAACAGTGGCCAATCCAGGCCATAAGAACCTGGCAAGTACCCAAAAACTAAGTCTGCATCTCTCTTCTCCCATCCCGTCTTTCTGCCACCTCCTCCGTGCCTATCTTCCCTCTGAGGCATTCCTGAACCTTGCAGAAAGTGCTGCTAGAGCAGCCGAGAGGAGGGAGAGATTGAGCTGTGTTCCCATCCCCTCTCCCCACAGCTTCCAGTCACAGTAAAGAGAGGAGGTGGGGAGGAAGAGCCGCAGAGCAACTACTAAGGAGAATTTGCTTAGGTGAGGTCCCACCCCCCACTCCCTACAGCTACCAATCACAGCACAGGGAGAGGAGATAGAGGAGGGCTGCAGCTCCACTATCCTGCTGCTCATTCTGCTTTAGTGCCCACCCCGCCTGTAAACAGGAAAGGGTGCAGAGCTGTGAGGATGAAAGAGAGGATGAAGGAGAGATGTTCGATGTGATTTGTTCCAATCTTCAATGGTAATGGCTGAGTGACACCATTGACCTCCCTGGGAAGGGGATTTCCTTGCACAGATGAAAGAACTAATGGAGGGTTCACTGGTGAGGTGTGAACTTGATAATAATCTACAACACCTTGCCGAATGAAATTTGTTCCGGTGCCTGAATCCATGAAAGCCTGCGTGAGGTTACTGGAAGAAGACAACTCCAGAGAAGCAGGCAACAGAAATAAAGGTGAGGCTGACGTAAGGCCTTGGGTAAAAACTTCTGCAGTCTCTGGACACAACAATTTCTTTTTCTGTTATGGAAATGGGGGGACGGAGGATCTGGAATTACCAACACAATCTGGTTGCGGGTGAGGTGTGGTTATGGCTGCAGAAACATGGGCTCAACCCAACTGCATCAGTTCCTCTCCGGAAGAAACAGGGTCCTCTGACAAAAGGAGGGGGTCGGAAACACGACCGTGTCGTCTCGAGTGGTTCTCTTGGGCTCATTCCTGGAGTCTCCGATGAATCTTACTCGTGAGGTTTATCAGGCCCTCAAGGGAAGTGGGGAGTTCCCGGGCTGCCAGTTCATCCTTGATCTGTGGAGTTAATCCCTCCAGAAACATGGCGTTAACACAGTTCCCCTGCCAATTTAATTTTGTTACCAAAGTACAAATCTTTATGGCGTGTTCGCCGAGGGACCAAGACCCTTGCCAGAGGCGAAGCAGGTCGGATCCCATCACTGGTAACCTGCCGGGTTCTTCAAAAATCTCCTTAAAGGCGGATACGAACAGGGGCAAGTTGGATAGTAGTGCATCTGAGTGTTCCCATAAGGGTGAAGCCCATGCCAAAGCTCTCCCATCCAAGAGGGAAGGAATGAAGGTAGCCTTTACCAAGTCGTTCGGGAACAATGCGGGCTGAAGTGTGAAGTGCACATGGCATTCATTTAAGAAACCTCGGCAACATCTTGCATCTATGGAGTAGCAAGGCGGGTTAGAGAGAGGAATTACCGCATGATTAGATCCGGAGGTAGTAGGAGAACTAGTTGATGATGGAGAGGCATCTAATTGCTTCGGGAGATCCTGACGAAAGAAACGATGGACATCCATTATCACTAGCTCCAAAGAAATCTGGAGACTTTGTACCTTCTGAATAAGGCCAGGTAGAGACTGGAGTATCTTCAATTCCTCTGCTTCAGAATCCAGTCGAGCATTCAGATGGTCAACAGCCGTTGATAGCGTCTCCAGAATCCTTTGATGTTCTTGGCGTCTCTGGGCCAGGCCTGGAATGGCCTGTAATGTGGTGAGCTGAGCTGAATCCATGGAGTTAGCAATCTGTTATGGTTTCGAGGTGTTGGAGTGGATTCTTGGGTACTGTGGTGATGACCACTTACAAGGGGAGGAGCCCCATTAGGAACCATAGTACTAGGCTAGACTCTAGACATGCAAACACAGAGATTTGTCTTTTTTTATACAGCAGAATGATACCACCAGAGGTGGCAGTAGTGAGGTGATCCAGAGGTAGCAGCCAGGGGCCCTCGGCAGAGGAGACCTGTCTTGCAATGATAGTATAGGGAGTGCAGGATGCAGGTTCCCAGTGCTGATCTGTAGATGAGACAGACTGACAATGTTAGATTACTCACTAAGAGGGTCATTTATCAAAATGTGATAAGGCATTTTCGCATGTGTTAAGGGCTTATCGCATGTGAAGAGCCCCGTTAACGCATGCGATAGGCCTTTAATGCATGCGAAAACGTGTTTAACGCATGTGATCGCACCATATCGTATGGTGCGATGCAAATTCAGAAAATAGGAGGAGTGTGGGCTGGGTTAGCCTGTCTGTGAAGAGCTATCGCACAGCCATAACACCAATTTTAACTACACCTCTTTGAATTGCATTAGGCTGTGCGATAGCACAGCGGGGCCGTGTGGTAAGGTTTCATCGCCATTTGCGATGTCTGCCATAAGTCCTATTTCAGGTGAATTGACAGGTCCAGAGCCTTGGGGGGAGAGGGGGAGGGGGAGAGAGAAAGAGAGAGAGAGAGAGCGCCTGGCCGTAATATCATGGCCCATAGGTAAGTATTTGTATCCCTATGGTAGGCCCACCTAGTAACTCGAGATGGGGTTTAGGTATGAGTGTAGGGGGTTAGGGGCCACTTTGACATTCTACGTGACATCTACGAACAGAACAGTGGTCTCTTGTGAAGATTTGCTGGCCTTCGGAGTGAGGAAACTCACTCCAAGATGAGATTTGGGCAATGTTCTCTCAACCTAGCTTGATGTTACCCAGGTAGAGAGTCCATCAAGCTAGGTTGAGAGAACCTTGCCCAAATCTCATCTTGGAGTGAGTTTCCTCACTCCGAAGGCCAGCAAATCTTCACAAGAGACCACTGTTCTGTTCGTAGGTGTCACATAGAATGTCAAAGTGGCCCCTAACCCCCTACACTCATACCTAAACCCCACCTTGAGTTACTAGGTGGGCCTACCATAGGGATACAAATACCTACCTATGGGACATGATATTATGGCCAGTCTCTCTCTCTCTCTCTCTTTCTTTCTCTCTCTCTCACAGACCATTAACAATGGTCCCCTGGTGGTTAAATACAACAGGTATGGCAATTTGCTCTAACTTAGCTCTTTGCACAGGTAATTAGTGCAAATTGCGATAAATGCTATATTAGCATAAAACACACCCCTTTTGCTATCGCATGCAGTACTTACCACATTTTGATAAATCCACCCCTAAGTTGGTAGCTGTATAGATGGAAATCCCAGCAGGCAGAAGTAGTTGAATCCAGGCAGGGAGAGCAGGACTTCAAGGAGCGAGTACCTGATCCCCGATAGGCACCTGAAAGAAAGCAAAGGGCTCCCAAGGAGTTGGTACCCAGGTTAGAGAAATACCCCAAAGGGCAGAGAGAGCTTCCAGTGGTAGCAAGGAAGCGGCAGAGTAGCTTAGACTGGACAAGTCCAATCCTTGTTAACTCACCTGAAGGAATGAGCTGAGCATTTAAATATCCCCAGGAAGAGGGCAGAGACATCCCAGGTGTGGATAGCATTCCCGCACTGACCTCTTTAGGAAAGGGGCCGGCTTTGCCATGCACATCTAGATGACATTGGGGGTGGGGCCTCTGCTGTGATGGCATCCACGCCGCAGGGGTAGGCCTCTCGGTGTCGCGGTAGGCCTCGGAGCCTGAGGCGGTGCCCATGAACTCAGCCTCAGGGATATGGAGTGCATCGGTCCATGGCCAGAAAGGGTAAGCTCAGTCAGCCTCGGTCTCCCCGGCTGACCGGCATAACAATAAATTATATAATGAAATCTAACCCCCTGTAACCAGTATTTCCAATTCCCTGCTATTGCAAGGAACTGGAAGAGGAAGAAATGGCAGTGGGAAGAATGGCAGGGGTAGAGGAATGGGTGTTCCGGTAGAGTCAGCCAAGCCTGCCAAAAGCACAAGTATTGACAATTTGCAACAGTGAGGAAAATAGGGAGTCCTGCACCTAAATTAAAATGAGGGGTTTTTTTTGCCTCAAAAACCCAGTAAAGGCTCAAGCCATAAGAAATTAAAATTGGGAAAACATTTGCCACCACCAACTACTTTTCCTCTTCTTTTGGAGCAGAGACAAATGAAGGCAGAGCCATTGGAGGCTGGCAAGAGTAGAGCAGTGGTAAGAGCAGGGGCAGTAGAAATAAAGCACCCAAAACCAGTACCATGATTACTGCTTCTCAATTATTGAGGGAGGTGGTATTTGGAAAATCTGATTCAGAGGAAGAATTATGTCCTGGATTCCTTGAATGTCAGGATATAGAACAGCTAGCGCTTAAGTGGCTTCTTGACTGTAGCATCTTAGCCAGCATTGAGGAGATGGAGGAGACAGATAATTCTGATAGGGATGTGTATTCATTTGAAACAATATAGACCATTTCAATATTTCATGTCATTTTCAAAAGAAAATGATATAAAAATATATTACGTGCTTTTCCCCTATCATTTTTAGTGCTTATTATTCATGATAGTGTGCACTATTTGTAAAAATGGTGTACATTATTTCTAAAACCTAAATAAAAAAAAAAAAAAGAAATTGGGAAAAACCTAAACATGAAAATTTGCACCAAATATCATGAAACAATACAACATTAATTTTTTTGGCTTGCATATCCCTAGAGATTATACTACAGAAAAGGGAAGACCAACTCCAAGCCTGAACCTCCACCCCCTTCCCCAAATGATGCTGTATAGAAACTATATCAGGCCTTCTCTAGGGATTTCCTCTGGCTTATCCCTGCCCAGAGATACTATGTACTCCATCTTCTGGCTTTTAGATGGTTTAATTAGTCTTTTGTCCTATATTGATGCAGGTCTGACCTCCAATTTGTACATCAAGATCACTACAGGCCTCCTTCAGAGATTTTCATTTGGTTATCCCTGCTGAGGGCTTTGTACGAATTTAATAGGTGCATTTGCCTTCATTTGAAACATTGGGGTTTTTTTTTACCACTGAGGGTGGCTGTTTTTTACCTCCTATGGTACTTATGGGTCTTCATGACCCTTTTTGTGCTCCTTTGTCCCTCTATCAGTGCCTTGAAATTTTTCCTGTTACCGTTATTGCTTTGTTTCCCCTTCATGGTGCCATAGGATTTTCTTGCCCTTATTATACTGCCTTTGAGGGTTTATGCCACTGTTATTGGTAAGCTTTGCCCCTCCTTTTGAGAACTGGAGTGTTCTTGTCACTCTTGTTGCTGTTTGCCCCTCTCATGGTGCCTTGGAAACCTCCTGCCACTTCTGGTACTCTTTTGGCCCTTTACAGTGCTTTGGGCTATTCATGCTTCTTTTGGGGCCACTTTCCCACAATCTTGGTGCTTTTGTATGCTCTTTCTTCTTCTGATGATGTCTACCTACAAGTTTCATCAGAATTTGTGATGACCCTTTGGGAGCATCACTATATGGCCCTAGTCTTGAATCCTTTGAGCTAGGATAGGAAAGGTAGTGGAGGAAGGGATACACAATTCATAAAAGCCCCTCCACAAAGATTTCTGGAATGGCCAGCCCCCTTCTTTTTATAAAAGCAGCCTGCAGCATTTTGATTTAGAATTCAGAGATGTAGGAGAATGTTTTCTTAGTTAAAACATTTTTTCTCTACCTAGGTACTCGGTTTCATAGCTCAGACCAACACCCGATGTGGGAAGGGGGCTGATGCCTTTTGGTACGGTGTTTGGACTTATATTTTTAAGATCTCTTCCCCTGTGAGAACACTGCTGCCCCTGGGTGGGGGATTTCAGGGAGTTCAATATTAGGTTAGATCGTGAGGTAGGAAAGATTCCACTGCTCTCCAGCTCACAACAACGGGGATTGGATCAGAGATGACCCACTGCAGGAGGATTTCAGAATTTCCACATTTTTATAATGAATGTGTACCTGCTTTCCCAAGGGGAAGTTCAGACCTTGCTTCCTATCTGAAGAGGGGACATCTGGTAAAGCTGCTGTGTCTCCTGCTACCTGGACTTTTCCTCTGAAAAATCCCATTGTGACATCTGAAGAGGAGAACCTTGAGGAAGCCCATTGAGATATTCTGAAGATACCCCCCCCCCCCCCAATCTGGAGACTGTCCATTTGGGATCCTTACTTTTTCCAAGTCCTGGAAGATGAGAGTTTCCCTTGCCTAGATATTAAGAAACCCTTGCACAGACAGAGAAAAGAGTTTGGAACTGTACATTTTACCTTTTAACGGCAAGAGTTAATGTGAAAGTACCATTTCTACTATTTAAGAATTCTGATGGAAAAAGACTTTATACTTCCTCAGGACACTAATAGAAGAGTTTCCTCCTGCCCTTCTGGCCTACCACCCAAACAGGGGGTTACAAGTTGATTAGAAAACCACAATTTTGGAGCCCAAATAGCCTGCATTGCTTTCCCCATTGACTTTAATGAAAAAGAAATGAACAAATGGAACAAATAAATGAAAATTGTTTTTTCTTTTGAAATGAACTAAACAAATTTTGGTGACCTGAAAAATAAACAAATAGAAACATGTTTGCCTCTGCACATCCCTGGTCTTACTGTCTCTCTGTTTGATATTACAAAAGTGACTTTACCACTGCAACTCACTTTCTGAAAGTAAAAATCTGACTGTAAATTGTGTAGTAATACAACAGTTATTGAAATATCCTACAAACAGTGGTAAGCACTAAAACTGTCATATTTTCTTTGGAGGCAAAACTATAATACCTCTAAATGGCACTGTCGGAATAGGTAGACTTGACATAGGGTCAGACGTATCATTACTGTGCCCTAATTTGTTAACCCAACTGAGCACTATTTGTAGCTAAATCGTATTTCTGAAGCTAACTGCTCTTTCCAATAGGGTGGGAGGGGGGAGAAAACCAGCAATTTCCTTATTAAAGAAGGCCTCAGCATTCTTGATTTGTGTCACAATGGCTCACTCATACAGCAGTTGCAACTAAAACAAAATCTACCATTGCAAAGATGTCAGACTGTTTTACTGACATAGACATAAAAGAAATGTTCCGTCTTGCTGGTGCCTGTTTTTAAACTCTCAGAAAGATCTGTGCAATCAAATGATTTCTCTGAAAGATTATGAAAGCATATGTTGATACATCCCTTCTGAAATATTAAGCTAATTCCGTTGTGTCTAAATTTGAATAAAGGAATTTTTCCCACCCGCAATCAGTCCTCATCTCTATTTGAAACAACACCTTTCCTTGACCACTTGTATGAAGAGGGTTATAAACGGCCACACAAAAACTTCTAGAATCATAAGTTTGACGTGGTGAAGATGGTAGTGGGTGGTAGTTGGGGGGAGGAGATGGTTCTGTTCTTGCAAACCTCTGCTAATTCTCAGCTACCACATAAACAGAAAATTGCAAACGAAAACAATATTTGTGCATTTCTGTTATTTATTTTTCTCCACAAGTGAATCAGTTCTATAATTATTCTGAAATCTCTCATCTGACACTGTCGATGAGAGAGCTGCAAAATGGATTCTAAACTTTTTAAAATTAGTTAAGGGACTTGATTTCCCATAAAGCATACAGGAGCTGTAGTTCCTCATCAGCAAAATATATCATAAAGAAATGAAAGTGGAGATGGCTTAATCCAATTGCTAGGAAAGATTCAGAGAATGATAGGAATACAATATATGATGTGATAAGAATGTTAACTTGATGTAAGTGGGAAGAATTTTCCCCAAAGTAATAAAGTTGGATAACAACTAGAAAGAAAACCAGTGTTAGCATTCTACAGAGTCCTTTCCTGCTTCTGTTTTATATTGATGCCAGTGGAGTATGACTTGCATAGTGGGGCAATTTATCCAAAAGCCTGTGAAGCTGCAGAGACCACCAGCTTTTGTACCTACAGACCTCGTAGCCACTTTTCAATATGGGTAGTTTCCCTTTAAACAAAGGACTTCAAGATCCACGGGAAGAAAATAACCACAGACTTTTTCTGTGGGGAAATATTTTTGCCGGAAAACACGTGTCAGTTTGTTAATCAAATCTATGCACACTGATTCCTTAATTCACCCTCTCCTCACCTCTGGGACTGTCTCCCCTCAATCCGGGTAAAAGTGTTCATGCTGTCAAAACCTGCACATACATTTAGCAAGTCCAAGGAGGGCAGTTTTAAGACAGGCCAATTCATCTGGCTAAATCATTATTTACTTAGGTGAATGACTTTGGACATTTTTTTTGCAACATAAGACATTCCATGCGCTCTTTATAGAATAAGTGCTTCCATAAACAACATTTGAGTTAAAAATAACCAAAAGTGTATGGTCTCAGAATGGTGTGATGCCTGCAGAAATATTTAAACTGCATCTGATTTATTCCATTAAAGGACAGCAACTGATAGACATAAAATCATGTTTTGAATGTCTTTTGTTGGGATAAAACTTCATGACATAAAAAAAGATACCACTTTAAGAGATATATTATTTTTGGTTTGGAAGCCTACCAGCTGTCAAAAGAATAGGGATGTGAATCGTTTTCCATATCGTCTTAACGATAGAAATCGTGTGGCAGGGCAAGAAAATCGTCTTAGGCACGATTTTTTAGTTAAAAAATCGTTAAAAATCGTTTTTTCCGATTAGTGCGCACTAACTCGAGTTAGTGCGCACTAACGGGAGTTAGTGTGCACTAACTGGGAGTTAGTGCGCACTAACTGAAAATGATACAATTTGACACTTTTCAGGTCAGTTAAGGTCAGTTTAGGAATGAATATGTATTCCTATTGGCTGCCCTCTTATTTATTCATGTTACCAAGTTTCCTACTGACAGTATATGGGGGATGGGAAATGGAAACAGTTGGTAGCTTGACAAAACAAGTAATGTGATCAGTCAATGTGACTAGAACTTGTGCCCTAACCCTGATACCAGGGGTATTGTGATCTTCCTGCACACAGTGCCCTATCCCTATTAATACCAGGAGTGTTGTGATCTTCCTGCACACAGTGCCCTATCCCTAATACCAGGGGTGTTGTGATCTTCCTGCACACAGTGCCCTATTCCTGATACTAGGGGTGTTGTGATCTTCCTGCACACAGTGCCCTATTCCTGATACCGGGGGTGTTGTGATCTTCTTGCACACATCCCGATATCAGGGATAGGGCACTGCATGCAGGAAGATCACAACACTCCTGGTATTAATAGGGATAGGGCACTGCATGCAGGAAGATCACAACACCCCTGGTATCAGGGATAGGGCACTGTGTGCAGGAAGATCACAATACCCCGGAGGAGTGAGGGTCAGGCAGCTCCCCCCTGTCTGTGAAGCCAGCCTCTCACTAGTAATGCAGGGAGGGAGCTGTCTCAGACTTCACCATCCACCCCCCCCCCCTCACCCACACACCATTCACTAGCTGGGACATGGGGGAAGTCAGGAGTGAGGGACAGGCAGCTCCCCCCTGTCTGTGAAGCCAGCCTCTCACTAGTAATGCAGGGAGGGAGCTGTCTCAGACTTCACCATCCTCCCCCCCCCCCTCACCCACACACCATTCACTAGCTGGGACATGGGGGAAGTCAGGAGTGAGGGTCAGGCAGCTCCCCCCTGTCTGTGAAGCCAGCCTCTCACTAGTAATGCAGGGAGGGAGCTGTCTCAGACTTCACCATCCTCCCCCCCCCCCCTCACCCACACACCATTCACTAGCTGGGACATGGGGGAAGTCAGGAGTGAGGGTCAGGCAGCTCCCCCCTGTCTGTGAAGCCAGCCTCTCACTAGTAATGCAGGGAGGGAGCTGTCTCAGACTTCACCATCCTCCCCCCCCCCCCCTCACCCACACACCATTCACTAGCTGGGACATGGGGGAAGTCAGGAGTGAGGGTCAGGCAGCTCCCCCCTGTCTGCGAAGCCAGCCTCTCACTAGTAATGCAGGGAGGGAGCTGTCTCAGACTTCACCATCCTCCCCCCCCCCCTCACCCACACACCATTCACTAGCTGGGACATGGGGGAAGTCAGGAGTGAGGGTCAGGCAGCTCCCCCCTGTCTGTGAAGCCAGCCTCTCACTAGTAATGCAGGGAGGGAGCTGTCTCAGACTTCACCATCCTCCCCCCCCCCTCACCCACACACCATTCACTAGCTGGGACATGGGGGAAGTCAGGAGTGAGGGTCAGGCAGCTCCCCCCTGTCTGTGAAGCCAGCCTCTCACTAGTAATGCAGGGAGGGAGCTGTCTCAGACTGGTATCAGGGTTAGGGCACTGTGTGCAGGAAGATCACAACACTCCTGGTATTAATAGGGATAGGGCACTGTAAGAGATGACTGTAGTAGATTGAATAAAGATCTGATGTTTCTGCTCTCCTCACACCAAACAAAAACAACACACAAGCAGAGAAGCCCTTCTTACAAAGCTGAGCTAGTGAGTTAAGTAGGAGGAAAAGTAAACATACTGGTGCCAGTGTGGCTACTTAAAAAATACACTTACCAACAATCAATTACATATATTTGAACTGTGTACAGTTCCAGCCAGGACCACCTTTCTAAAATGCACAGTGATTGGCAAATTCAACATGCACTAGCATTTCAGGTGCCTGCTAACAAAAATAATAAACAAACAAGTTCTAGTCACGTGAGTGCTGATCATTACATTACTTTTTTTGTCAAGCTTCCAACTGTTTCCATTTCACATCCCCCCAACCATATTGGTAACATCAATAGATAAGAGCACAGCCAGCCAATAGGAATACATACATACATATTCATTCCTAAGTGACCTTTACTGACCTGGGAAGTGTGAACACTTTGTTTCATTTTCTGTTGGTGTTCGTTAGTTTCCAGTTCCATTTCCCATCCCCCCAACCATCACCTCAGTGGTAACCTTGGTAATATCAATAGATAAGAGGGCAGCCAGCCAATAGGAACACATATTCATTCCTAACTGACCTTCAGTGACCTGGAAAGTGTTTATTTGTATCATTTTCAGTTAGTGCGCACTAAATCGAGTTAGTGCGCACTAACGGGGAGTTAGTGCGCACTAACTCGAGTTAGTGCGCACTAACACGATTTAACGATTTTTAACGATAAATCGTTAGAATTTCTATTGTATCGTGTTCTATAACGATTTAAGACGATATAAACATTATCGGACGATAATTTTAATCGTTGAAAAACGATTCACATCCCTACAAAAGAATGCATTCCAAGTGACATGGAAGGTTGGAAGGGAGTATGATGTTCATGCTATTCAACAAATCCTACCTTGTTTACCATATAGGTCATATAAAAAAAAAAACCCAAAAACAATATTGCAGTTGTAACACAGGCAAACCATGCCCTCTTTCATGCCTTACTTATCCCCATCCTGCCATTCACTTACCCATTCCCCTTTACCTTTCTTCCCCTTACCTTCATAGTCCTTGCCTGGAAGAGGCAACACCATTTTTTGAAGTGGAAATGCAAGGCCACAGTTTTTATTTATGCAGACTATAACAGCTTACCAAAAAAAAACTTAACAATTTAAGAAAACCTTTAATCATTAACTTCACCAGCATGAGAGCGTATCCATTTGAAATCAAAATTATTCAATGCCTGAGTACCCACCACCTCAGGTGCCCAAGGATGCCAGTGCCTGAGTACCTCTTTTGGGAAATGTCACTTTTTAATTGCTGGTGAGGTCCTGCAGACCCAGTCTTCAGTTATGAATATGTATCCTAAGCTCTTAGGGCCAGATTTTTAAACCTACGCGCGGGCGTAGTTTTGTGCGCGCAACCCAGCGCATAAACCTATGCCCAATTTTATAACATGCGTGCGTAGCCGCGCGCATGTTATAAAATCCAGGATTGGTGCACGCAAGGGGGTGCACACTTGTGCACCTTGCACGCGCCGAGCCCTAGGGGAGCCCCAATGGCTTTCCCTGTTCCCTCCGAGGCCGCTCCCAAATCAGAGCGGCCTCGGAGGGAACTTTCTTTCCGCCCCCCCCCCCCCAACCTTCCCCTCCCTTCCTCTACCTAACTCACCCCCCAGCCCTATCTAACCCCCCCCCCCCCCCCGACCTTTGTTGACGAAGTTGCGCCTGCCTCTGGGCAGGCGTAGGTTGCACGCGTCGGCCAAGTGCTGGAGCACGAGCCCCCGGCACAACCACTGTGCCGGAGGCCTCGGTCCTGCCCCCGGCCTGCCCACTCCCCGCCCATTTTTTCAAGCCCCGGGACATATGTGCGTCCCGGGGCTTGCGAGTATCGCCAGGCCTATGCAAAATAGGCTCAGCGCGCACAGGAGCGGGTTTTCGGGGTTACACGCGTAACCCTTTGAAAATCCACCCCTAAGCCTCTACTCATCCTAAAAGGGATTGGGTACAGTGGGAGAGGCTGCTCCAACAATTCTGCTCCTTGCCCCACCTTCCTTCCTAAGGACGTTTTATTTGACTAGGTAATGACTATTTAGCTTTCTAATACCTGGTAAAACCCTGCCTTTTTAACCAATGAATTGACACTGGGATTTTAGCTGGTTTTTAACTCTCTAGACTACAGTTTAAAATGATAAAGTGTCAGAGGAAGAAGCTTTAGTAGGTTTTTATCTGCTTGGACTACAGCTTTTACAAGACAAATAATATGAAAATGATTAATGTCTGACTTTTATTGACTGAGGATTAATAGTTACTGGGAGTTCTGATTTGTTTTCTTAAATTGTATTTATTAAGTGTCTTTTAAATCTAAGATTTTAAAATGTCATTATTAGATGTCTAATATTAATATTAGTTTGTGAATGACCAGCAATAGGAATAAAATTAGTCAGTTACTGAAATCAGTGTTAATTGTACATTATTCTAAATCACTGATTGGTTCTTATTTTGAAGATTTTCCTCCTAATGGGGATAATAATCTATATAGCAAAAATTTAACTAAGGTGGATGGGAGAAGGGGAGTGAGGATGTGACACAAACTAAGAACATAATTCTTCCTTCCTGGCAGATATTAGAATATCCTGAATTTCAGTAGACAGAGGGAAATGGCTCAATATCTCCCTTTCCAACCTCCAAGCTGTCAGATGTAGAGAGGATTGTAGCAGGTGAAGGAGTATGCCTTCCACTTGTGACAGCAGGTCAACTGTTTCCCAGGTTGAGTTGAGAGTTGTACGAGATAGGCATGCCACGGTTGTCTGGGCCATGCTGGTGCAATGAGAATGAGATCTGATTCTTCAGTGATGCATTTTTGGATCACACAACCTATTAGAGGTGTCGGTGAGTATGCATAGAACAGGTTCTCCATCCAGGGAATTAGAAATACATCCTGAGCAATTCTGCATCTGCTTGAGTACAGAGAGCAAAACTTCAGCAGTTTTGTGTTGGGCTCTGTTGCAAAGAGGTCCATTCAGGGTATCCCCCACCTCCTGAACAGCATGGTTGCCAGATTCTGATGCAGAGCCCACTTGTGGTGATAAAATATTCTGCTGAGTCTATTGGCTTCCATGTTCTTGATACCTGGAAGGTAGGTCGCCTGCAACTTAATGGAATAGGCTAGCACCCATTCCAGGAATAGCATTAACTCCCTGCAAAGTATTCTGAAACTGGACCTGCCTTCTTTGTTTAAATAAAACATGGCTACCTGATTGCTCGTGTAGACTATTACTCTCTTTCTCATTAGCAGATAAGAGAAGATGTAGCTGGTGTTTCTTACAGCTCTTAACTCTAAAAGGTTGATTTGAGAGTTTTCTCCTGTAGGGACCAAACTCCCTGTGTTTTCAGGTGTAGCACTTGTGCTCTCCAACCCCTTGTGGATATATGCATCATCATGACAATTTGATGCACCGGGGTTCAAAACGGTGTTCCTGATTTGAGAACCCAAGGAGCTAGCCACCAGTTTATGTCCAAGATTATTGACTGAGTCATGACTATTTGTAGCGACATTGGGTGGTTGTGCTGAGACCACTGAGCCTTGAGTCCCCATTGTAGTTGTTGCATATGAAGGCAGGTATGTGGAACAACATATATGGAAGCCGCCAAATGACCAAGAATGGTGAGTATTTGACAAGCTGGGGGATGATACTGGTTCCGTAAAGCACAAGCCAGTTCGCGAAAAGTTTGAATTCATTCCAATGGAAGGAAATCTTTGCAGAGTTTGGTGTTTATCACTGCTCCTACAAACTGAAGGACTTGAGTAGGATGTAGCTTGGACTTCTTGTAGTTGATTATGAATCCAAGATTCTCTAGGCAGATTATGGTCTGCGTTACGTGTGAGTGAAGCAGGACAATCGTGCAGGAACCACCACATAGGTGCACAGAGCAAAGCTCTGTATATCTGGAGAGATGTCCCAGACAGCATGGCTAATTCAGCCTGCTTACAGATGGAAAAATAGCATTTATACTCTACTTCTTTCCAATTTATCCTGGTTTCCATCCTTAATTCACATCAATAATTAAATAGTCTCAGCATCCAATAAACACACAGCAGAGGAATGGTTTGTTTCCAACTTCTTTATTGATAGTTTGGTTGAATAATATTTGCTAGAGATGTGAATCGTGTGATCGATCGTCTTAATGATAGATTTTGGCTGGGGAGGGAGGGAATCGGATCGTCGAAAGTTTTGTTTTTTTAAATATCGTGTAAATCGTAAATCGGGGGAGGGCAGGAAAACCGGCACACTAAAACAACCCTAAAACCCACCCCGACCCTTTAAAATAAATCCCCCACCCTCCCGAACCCCCCCAAAATGTCTTAAATTACCTGGGGTCCAGTGGGGGGGTCCCGGTGTGATGTTCCACTCTCAGGCCACGGGTGCGTTGATAGAAATGGCGCCGGCGCCATTTTGGTTCCTGTCCCCCGACGTCACGAACGTAGGAGATCGCTCCCGGACCCCCAGGGACTTTTGGCCAGCTTGGGGGGGCCTCCTGACCCCCACAAGACTTGCCAAAAGTCCAGCGGGGGTCCGGGAATGACCTCCTACACTCGAATCGTGTTGCCGTAATGCAAAATGGCCATACAGGCGGCGCCATTTTGCAACGAGTATTGCAAAATGGCACCGGCCGTATGGCCATTTTGCATTACAGCAACACGATTCGAGTGCAGGAGGTCATTCCCGGACCCCCGCTGGACTTTTGGCAAGTCTTGTGGGGGTCAGGAGACCCCCCCAAGCTGGCCAAAAGTCCCTGGGGGTCCAGCGGGGGTCCGGGAGCAATCTCCTACGCTCGTGACGTCGGGGGACAGGAACCAAAATGGCGCCGGCGCCATTTCTATCAACGCACCCGTGGCCCGAGAGTGTAACATCACACCGGGACCCCCCCACTGGACCCCAGGTAATTTAAGACATTTTGGGGGGGTTCGGGAGGGTGGGGGATTTATTTTAAAGGGTCGGGTGGGTTTTAGGGTTGTTTTAGTGTGCTGGTTTTCCCGCCCTGCCCCTTCCCCTCCCCCTTCCCCCGATTTACGATTTTTGACGATAAATCGGGGGAATTCCTATTATATATCGCCTCTAACGATTTTTGACGATTTAAAATATATCGGACGATATTTTAAATCGTCAAAAAACGATTCACATCCCTAATATTTGCACTACTCTCATTCAATTGGTTAGCAGCGATAAATAATAAGATAGCTGATAGAATAGACTTGTGACTCCACTGCATCTAGTAAACCTTCTACTTCTAGAGGAAGCTCTATATTTACAAGAATTACCAGTCCTTGCATCCAGTTCCTTACTTTCCTTATTGGTCCAGATTAAAGTTAGTTTAATCATTTTTACCATTCAATTGATTTTCTTCTTCCTTTTCCCACTGGAGGTGGTCAGAATATACAATACTGTCCCAATATTTAATCAGAACTTAGTCCCAGATTTAATACACTTCCAAAAATCCTCTGAATACTTTTAACTCCCTATGCAGCACCTGAAGGGTACTTTACTCTCCCTTGAATTTTCCAAATTCTTTCCACTCATTAGGCAGTGCTGGATGAGCACTTCTCAAACCCTGCCTTCCCCAATAGTAACAAAGTTCTTGCCACCTTTATTTCTCCTATCAGTGCATTTTAGTGGGATCCCTTGCTTTAGATGGAATTTGTAATCCTCTTATCTTTCTGGATGAAAGACTTCCCTCTTCCAAAGGATTGGTATACAGACTCCCAGAAACCATGGGAGTGGAATAAAACTTTCATGCCTCCAACATAAGAGGTAGCTCAAAACAGTTATTGCAAAAATATTCATCCCTTGCAGCAGATCACTGTCACTGCATATGCTCGTTAGAAGTCATATCACAAGCAGGTCTTGCTTACCCTATATCCAGCCTCAAATACAGGGGACACTCCAATCCACTGTGATGGGCTCTCACAGAGAAATCTCAAACATTTGCTTAAAAGAGTTCAATCTTCAAAGGTAAGTAGATGAGCCAATGGGAGGCTAACCCCTAAATGGGAACTTCTTTTCTCCTTTCCCATAAATTAGAAGAAAAAATAGAAGACAGGAGACAAAGAACGCTTACTCCAACAAAATCCAAACAAAACTCCATGAGGATAGCAGGTGTGCTGGGATGATAAACAGCTAGGATGCACCATTTGCATGTTCCCACATGGAGGAGCAAAATCCAAACATGTCTCACTTATTTCCTCTTTGAACCTCCTCAGCTTAATTGTACACTCCTTTAGTAATGGGAAACCAAAGATCCCTTCCACAGGGCATGGATAGCTGAATCCCTCTATATGCACACACATTACACACAGCAGCACCTCATCTTCCCCATCATGAACATTCTCCTTTGAGTCCTTCCACCCTCTGTCTAATCCACACATGAAGTAATATGGGGAGAGTATGCCCTGAGCACTGGTTATGACTTATGCTGAGTATTGGAAGCAGCTGCAGGGAAGCGCTGTGGGAAGTGAACCATGTACAATAGTAAAAGTAATTAAGCCAACTTCTCACACCACTCTGATTTCTCCTGCAATTGTATATAGAAGCTGGTCCATACTGAAAGATTCATGTGTATCTCTACCCCTCCCTGCATTTGTTTTCAAACTCAAATTTAAAAATGAGACTGGTGGGGCTTTCAGTGTTTCCCTAGTTCTTCTTTTGACCACATGAGTCCTACAAGTCCACATTACCTGCCCTGTGGAGGTTGATGTACCACATAGCATTTTCATATATTTATGCCTTGGGCTTGAAAAGGTTGGGAAACATTGCTATAGCGCAGCATTTGAAAACCTATTCTTATCTTAAACTTTCTCTATAATTTCTTTCCTAGTAATGGAAGTTCTCACAATGTTATGTAATAGAAGTCTGAGTCAATTAACCATTTGTTATGAGAATACCTTCACTTCTGTTGGAAGATATATGCTACTGAATCATATACAACAGAATTGTGCCATTTGAGCAACTGTGCATGGATTGTAACCATCTAAAACATCAATTCTGACTTGTTCCTGCATACTGCAAATAGTACATTAAGCATTCATGGAAAAAATATAAGGTATTTCAAGCAAGGAGGATGATAACTTTAGCACTCTGGAAGAGTGATTATACACTGAATAGATTTCTTGGACCAATCTAGAAACATTTTTAGTCATTAAGCTCTACTAGTATTTGCTCATAACCTGATGCATGGATATTCACACTTGGAAGAATATGTTTTCATGCATATTAGTGGCAGTCAGTATGAATAATGTAAAACAATGAACATATAAAATACATTTTTTGCCTCTAGATTTTATAATCACAGTCCATTACACATTTTATTTTAGTTGATCAAATCACAGATAGCTCCACCAAGTTGGAGAAAGAAAAAATGAAGTAAAAGAAGAAATAAAATCTTTCCTGCATTTTTCTAGCTTCTTTTCTGTTTTGCCCCTTTGAATTGAAATCCAATTTTATTTCTTACATGCCATTCTGCTCAAGGCATAACATAACACATAATGATTAAAAAAGAAAGCATAAAAACATCAGCAAACTATGATACAACTGAAATAAATATCACCACAATATAAAGCTAACACAATATTAAATAAACAGGCACAATACTATGAAATTGTAATAAAAGAAGAACACAAATAAGTCTAATTCCCCATCTCCCCAAAAAATAAGTTAGCTTGCATTTTTTTAAATTAAAAAAAAATGAATATAAAGAATGTCCTGTTGATTTATAGGGGTGTGACCTAAAACCATTTTTTATTCAGTTTGAATTTTCAGTTCTTTTTTTTAGTTTGTATCAGAAGCTCATTCATTTTATTTGGGTCATTTGTTTCCGATAAAGTCAATTGGAAAAGCATTGCATCCTATTTTTGACTCTAATTGGTTTTCTATCCAAGTTTTATGTACCAGTAACTTGCTGGCAGGCATCAGCAGTTAAGGAAACAGCATCCCAAGACACCAAGGGTAGTATGAAAACCCCAAAGAACCAAAGGAGGGGCAAAGGGCACCAACACTGGCCTGAATAGAACAAGCCACTATGAAAAGGGTAAAGTGAAACAATAGTGGCATGAACACCCCAAAGCACAGAGTGAGGATTATGGCAGCAAGCACAGTGACATAAACAACATAAACATAAGAGAGGAGCATGGAAACAAGCACAGTGTCATCAACACCCAAGACATAGAGCTGGAGAAGGCAACACTGGTTTCCCTCAAGTGCCACAGGCTAGATGGATTTTCAAGATATCTACAATGAATACGCATGAGATGCATTTGCATCAAGCCTTGCCGGAGAGATAAGCACTCTCTGAACCCACTTCTCGGACAAGGTCACGCCGTACTTTCGAATTAGTCCTCCCAGATCTTATCTGGGGCCCCCTTTCAAACCTATCATGTACATCTGCCCCCCCAACATGTCCAGCCTCACACCTTACAGTTTATCCCCATATTGCATCCCAGTCCTGTTGATCATAATGTATTATCTTACCTGCTCAATTAACCTGCAATTAACCTGTAACTCAGCGGACCTCATTTTGCATCCCATTGTTTTTTATCACTTAACCAGCACTTCAAAGTTGCCCTCCACCTAGTTTTCAACAGCTTCCTACTTTCTCTGTCATTACTTGAATGTACCCTAATTTTATTTTATTTTAATATGTACTGAAGTTATTAATCCACTTGTTTTAAATGTTCCGTGTATCGCTACCAAGCGACTGTTCTGTTTCCATGTAAACCGGTGTGATCTGTATTCTATACAGGAACGTCCGTATATAAGAATTTAAAAATAAATAAATAAATTTATTAATATTGTGTGTGAATATTTTGAAAGTCTGACTCCTTTTAGCATTCAAGGACCAGAGATGCCTACCTTTGGCAGCAAGCCAAAGGTAGGCATCAATATTCCAAGGCATGTTTGATGACTATGTACACAGAGTGCAAGACTCACACAAAGAAGAATTAGTGTAGTATGACAGTGTCAATACAAACAAGAACATAAGATGTGCCATGATGAGACAGACTAAGGTCCGTTGAGCCCTGTATTTCTTGTATCTCACTCAAAGTGATAAGCACTGCCTTATCCAAGTCTACCTGGAGTTATGTAGTGACCCCATTTTCTCCTTTGTTGTGTGTGCAGGACTAGGCTAGAGACCTGGTCCATTTTAAATCCCATAGAGTGAGAGAGCTCTGTAGGTGAGACCCTACAGAGAGGAAGAAGGACAAGACCAACTGAGGAACATAAGATGCTAACTTTTAAACAGCCACATGGATGTACATGTACATGCATATACCAGCTCACGCCCAGAGATGTGGCCATTTTATAATATGCACATATACACACATATATGATATAAAATTGGCTGTTCATGTGGACATGTGCACACAATTTTATATGGACTTGCACATGTGTATGCAAATGCTGGCTCTAGCCCGTAAGTGGGGGGATTTTATTTGATACATGCCCTGACACAATTAACAGGTTCCCAGTTCACCCAGGTAAAGGATAGATTTTCCTAACCATCCTAGTTAATATCTCTCTCTTTTACACGTTTATCCCGAACCCTTAAAACCCACTAACTAGCATTGTTTTTTTGATTAATTACTTAACACAATCCATAGCAGAAGTAAAGTTATGTGGTAGGGGGCCATGGCTCATGCTTGTTTGTGTAAATACGTATCACACATTTCACATTACATATCCAGAGTGCCCATGCCCCAACCATCTCTGCCCATACTCCATTCCTTTTTTTTGCATTTCCCATTTGTGCACATACCAGGAGATATACACGTACTTGGACACTTCTTAAAATCCACACAGCATGCACCAGCCCGAGATACTCGTGTATCTCCCAGCTATGGCATGCATAGGGCTTTTAAAAGTTACAGTTAAGTAGGGATGTGAATCGTGTCCTCGATCGTCTTAACGATCGATTTCAGCTGGGAGGGGGAGGGAATCGTATTGTTGCCGTTTGGGGGGGTAAAATATCGTGAAAAATCGTGAAAAATCTAAAAATCGCAAAACCGGCACATTAAAACCCCCTAAAACCCACCCCCGACCCTTTAAATTAAATCCCCCACCCTCCCGAACCCCCCCCAAATGAGTTAAATAACCTGCGGGTCCAGCGGCAGTCCGGAACGGCAGCGGTCCGGAACGGGCTCCTGCTCCTGAATCTTGTTGTCTTCAGCCGGCGCCATTTTCCAAAATGGCGCCGAAAAATGGCGGCGGCCATAGACAAACATGATTGGACGGCAGGAGGTCCTTCTGGACCCCCGCTGGACTTTTGGCAAGTCTCGTGGGGGTCAGGAGGCCCCCCACAAGCTGGCCAAAAGTTCCTGGAGGTCCAGCGGGGGTCAGGGAGCGATTTCCCGCCGCGAATCGTTTTCGTACGGAAAATGGCGCCGGCAGGAGATCGACTGCAAGAGGTCGTTCAGCGAGGGTTCCGGCGCCTCGCTGAACAACCTCCTGCAGTCGATCTCCTGCCGGCGCCATTTTCCGTACGAAAACGATTCGCGGCGGGAAATCGCTCCCTGACCCCCGCTGGACCTCCAGGAACTTTTGGCCAGCTTGTGGGGGGCCTCCTGACCCCCACGAGACTTGCCAAAAGTCCAGCGGGGGTCCGGAAGGACCTCCTGCCATCCAATCGTGTTCGTCTATGGCCGCCGCCATTTTGGAAAATGGCGCCGGCTGAAGACAACAAGATTCAGGAGCAGGAGCCCGTTCCGGACCGCTGCCATTCCGGACCGCCGCTGGACCCACAGGTTATTTAACTCATTTGGGGGGGGGTTCGGGAGGGTGGGGGATTTAATTTAAAGGGTCGGGGGTGGGTTTTAGGGGGTTTTAGTGTGCCGGCTCACGATTCTAACGATTTATAACGATAAATCGTTAGAATCTCTATTGTATTGTGTTCCATAACGGTTTAAGACGATATTAAAATTATCGGACGATAATTTTAATCGTCCTAAAACGATTCACATCCCTACAGTTAAGAGAATAAGTGCAACTCGGTACAAGAGGCACCTACGTCTCCAGGAGAGGAAGCTCCTGTAAATCTATGCTGACCCAAAGCCCAGGGAGTGGGAAATGTACTGAAAAGGTAGGCAGTCATTCTATTGTGTTGAAGTGCTGTAATTTGAATAAAGTTCTATCTGCATTAGAAAAGGCTGGAGTTCATGTGGCTTTGTGCATCCAGCCTGGGAAACACTGCTTGGTTTCCAACACCTGGCTAATAACTGTTTACTGTTCCTTAAGGAACTTGTCCAACCCTCTTTTGCAATTACCTGACTGAGTTATCCTGTTTTGTTTATTTTTCATCTGCTTTCCTATACCTTTGTCTCTTGTCTTTATCTGTGTGTGGAAGTTTTTCTTAACATGTCTTGTTTGTTAGTTTGTCCCTTTGTGTGGTGGAAGTGGAGGAGTGGAGGTGGAGTGAGGAGTGGTAAAGGAGTCAGAAGTGATGGAGTGGAGGCAGAGTGATGAGTGATGGAGGAATGAGGAGTAGAGGAGGAGTGAGAACTAGAAGAGGAGTGAGTGAGGAGTGGTGGAGGAGTGAGGAGCTGGAGAGGATGGAGCATGGAAGTTGTGGGGAGAGAGGAGAAGAGAGGCATGAGGAAAAGAGGGAGAGGAGGGCAAGAGGAAAGAGAGGAAAGAGAGGATGAGAGAGGAGGACAGGAGTGGTAGAAAGAGGAGGATTAGGAGTAAGAGTAGAAACAGGAGTAGAGATAGGGAGGAGGGAAGGGATAGGAGGCGGTGATAGGGGGAAGGAAAGGGGATAGGCAGGCGAGTATGGCGGGAGGACGATGACAGGATAAGGCTAGACAGATAGGGCAGGGGTGAGTTGACAGGGTAGGTGTAGGAGAGGAAGAGGAAGAGGAAGAAAGGGGAGCAGTGAGTGAGAGTGAGAGTGAGAAAAGTGACATCTCTCTGGAAGTGGAAGTGGCAATGCAATTATCCAGCAGCCAGGTGGCAGGTACCAGGTCAGCCTCATCTTCGCACCTAAAAGTTCAGCGTTGAGGACAATGAACTGCTTATTGCTGGGATCCTTGATAATTACAATCAGCTGTTTGGAAACTGAGTAGTGAAGACATTCAGAGTAGCCAAGGACCAGATACGGTGTACCATTGCCCAGCCCATATCCCAGCGCAGCAGAATCAAGAGGACCGGAGAGCAGGTGGTCCACTACTACTGGGAAATCAAGGTGCAATTGAAGAACAAGGTGGCAATCCAGAACAAATATATGCACCAGACGGGAGGAGGAGCCCCTTGCCCATTAATCCTGACACCTATGGAGGAGCACCTGATTCAACGACTGGGACCAGACTTGTTAGAGGGGATGAATGAGACCCTGGACATGATGTGAGTTAGGGCTGGTAAGTTCACATCATCTGTAAATATCAAGTCTGCTACAGATGTCCACATATTTTGGCATATGATGCTCACACTGATTGATAATAGAAGGACCGGGGGGCAATCTATGAAGTTAGCAAGTAGCTTATGTAAAACAAATCAAGAAAATTCTTTTTCACTCAGTGCATAGTTAAACTCTGAAATTCATTGACAGGAGATGTGGTTTCAGTAGTTAGTGTATCAAACAACAATATTGGTGAATAACTAGTATACAATAAAATATGGAAAATAACTAGCTATATGTTTGCTGCTGAGAACCAATTGAATCTCCAGTACTATTTCTATCTAAAATATGGAACTTTATTTATCTCAATATAACTCAACTATTTTTATTTTAGAGAAAAGACCTCAGTATTGGCAAGAGATCTGAAAATTCAGAAACTACTTTGTAGCCAATTGTTTCAGTCATCGGTCTTATATTCTCTTACTTTTTAATTTTAGTAAAATTACTTGAAGAAGCTATTTCTTATTTATATTTTGTAATTATGTTTTTATACCAATGTCACTGTAATTTGGTATTAACCAGTTATTTGATGAATTTCTATTAACAATATTTATCTTAATTGAAAAAATTACACTCCTTGTGACTCGATTATTATTTGCTGTTTTATCCACAGTCACAACTTGAATGCCGATGTTTCTATTTTTTGTAATCCTTGTGATGTTATCATATTTCTCCAACAGTCATAGCTGTCTCATTGTATCCCCAGCTTAGATGATAATATCTTTTTCTTTTTTAACATTGGCACTTCTCTTCAGCTGTTATAGTCTTTGTAATTTGTTCATTACTATTCAGCTGTGTTTTAAATGCTGAAACATTGTAATTTATATACTCTTATTCATCACTGGCTAACGAACCAAATGACACCATTTGATACTTTTCTCTGCAGCAAAAATTAAAATTATTTCTTAGCAGCCCTTCTTTCAAATTTCTTTTTTCTTTCAAACTTCCAACAAATGACAATTGTGTTCTTTTGTAAAGCACTTCTTAGTGCTTCTAATGTCCAATACTCCTTAAAAATCCCAACAATTTTTATGATTTTATAGCGAAGCACTTATCTGGCGCTTGCAATGTAGAACTTTTATTTTGCCGCGCTGCCATGCCTCCAACTCAAAAGGTCTGTTTGACCGCCACCAACGTGGCCGACGTTTCGCTGTGAAAACGTTGCTTCAGGGCGGACTCTGAAATTTAAAACATAGATCAATATATTTGTTTACTGACAACAACTTTAATCGGGTTTTTGTCCGGAATACTCACAATGTGAAAAAGTTCCTCCTTCTTTAGATGTCGGGCTAAAACTAAAATTATGTTTAACATGGCCGCGCTTATTTTAAACCACTGATTGGCTTTAAAATGCACCAATCATAGCATCTGAATTGAATACGTGCTGATGTCATATTTAAAGGTCTACGCACCCTCTGCTTCCCCAATACCACGTTCAGCGTGATGACGTCTGATTTAAAGATCTTTAATAATGCACCGCCGTGCATGCTCTTTAATCGTTAATTCTTGATTTTAATGGAGAGTGAAAATTTGCCATTTTAATTGTATCTTAGCGATGTTATCTGTAATAAAACTTCTTCAATAATTCCAGTGTATACTCTTTTTACTGTTTCTTCCGATTTCTAAAACTGTACCAAATTGTGTCCTATTAAAATATTTTTCACAATGATGCCAAATTACTGTTCAATGTCTTATATTTTCCTATTCTTAATTTATTAAACTGTTCCATTCTATCTTTGAATTAAGACCATTGGGTTCTTCCGACCGTAATTTGAAAATCCATTCTAGTTCTCTCCTGTACAGACATCTTTCCCAATTGCCTCCCCTCAGATCTTAATGTGATCTAATACAAACCACCTTAAGTCCTTAATACTATGATTCTCCTGAATGTAATGTGTCACGATAGGAGCAGCTATCTTCTTGTTCTTTAAACAGCTCTTGTGCTCTCCTATTCTCAATTTGAAAGATCTTTTTGTTTGACCCACATAAATTTTATTACATGGACAACTTATGATGTATACTACAAAATCAGTTTGACATGTTGTAACATTATGTAATTTGTATCTGTATTGTGTTTGAGTGCAAATGTACTCCTTGAGTTCCAAAGTCTGATCACAAATCTTACAATGGCCACATGGAATCCTCCCATCAATAGTTTGCATGGGGTTTGGTCTCTCTTTCAATGTGGACAGACTCAAAATTTCTTTCAAGTTCCGAGTTCTTGAATAAGCTACCCTAAAGTCCATGTCTTGCATCCCAGGTATCATCTTGATGAGATACCAATGATTGTGCATCACTTGAACAATCCTGCGTGATGAAGGTGAGTATTGGGTAACACAAGTGATTGTTCCTGAATCTTGAGACTTCTGTTGTTGAACTAGAAGGGCTTCTCTATCGTAATATAACGCTCTCTTGAATCCAGTTTTAATATATTTATTAGGATAACCTCTTTTCTTAAGGTCTGTAATTAAATGATCCGATTGTTGTCTGTACATCTGTGTGTTTGAACAATTACATTTATATCTCAGAAATTGCAAAAAGGGAAGACTATTCTTTAATGGCATGGGATGTGCACTATCAAAGTGCAACATGGTGTTACGATCAGTTGGGTTTTTTTATATGCACTGGTGACTATTTCTCCATCTGCTGTTTTCTTCAACAATACATCTAAAAATGGAATTTCAAAAAAATTACAATGCATTACAAACTGAATCTTCTCATCGCATGTATTGATCCAAATTTCAAAAGAACTTAAATCTTGCCGTGTTCCACTCCACAAAATAAAGATGTCATCAATGTAACGTTTGTAAAAAACAATTTTTGAGACAAAAGGGGAATTATAAATCCACTCATTCTCAAATTCTGTCATAAACATATTTGCTATAGTGGGAGTCATTGTGGCTCCCATCGTTGTTCCTGATATTTGTTGATAATATCTTCCTTGAAACATGAAGAAATTCTTTTTCAATGCGATGGAAGCAAATTGTAAGATGAATTCACTGGGCACACGATGAGGTCTATTTTGTTTATTAAGATATGACTCAACTACTTTTAACGCCTCATCCTGAGGGATTGAAGTGTACAATGATTTAATGTCTAACATGACAAGCCATTTGTCTTCTTTACACATAGTTAAGTTCTCAATTAAACTTAAAAAATGAGATGTGTCTCTTATGTATGAAGAACTCATGGAGACGAATTCTCTCAAAAAGCAATCTATAAACTTGGAAAGAGGCTCCTGTAGAGATTCATTTGATGAAATTATTGGCCTTCCAGGCAGGTTATCCAATATCTTGTGAACGTTTGGCAAGACATAAATTGTAGGTGTTCTGGGATGTTTTGTATTCAGAAAATTATATTCTTTAAGGGTTAAAAAACCCATATCTTTACCTTGATCTATTAACTTTTTAATCTGCTTTTGTAATTGTACTGTTGGATTGGCAGTCAATTTGATATATGTATTGTCATCATTTATTTGTCTTGTTATTTCTTTAATATAATCCTCCCTGTTCAATAAGACAATGGAACCCCCTTTGTCTGCCTGTTTAATGACATAATCTTGATTTTTTGCCATGGAGTGTAAAGCTGAACGTGCTTGTTTATTTAAATTACTGCAGAATTTTTTATTCTCTTGCTCCAACAATTAGACATCTCGTAATACCAATTTATGGAATGTGTCTATCTGCGGATGTGCCGGTCCTGGTGGAATCCAGGAAGATGAATTATATATTACACTGGCATCATGCTTTATTTCTTCATTCTGTTGAAAAAAAATTGTTAATGTTAATTTCCTAATAAACCATAGAAGATCAATGTGAAGTTGAAAAGAATTATGTTTTTCTGTAGGGACAAATGATAAGCCCAAACCTAAAATTTGTTCTTCTTCTCTGGTGAGTGTGTAATCGGATAAATTGATTATTGCTTTTTCTTGCCCCTCAGCATGCCCCTCGATCTTGTCATTATGTTTTGCCCTGTCTGGTTCTTGTAATTCTTCCATCCCATCTTTCCTCTTCTGTTTGGATGATTGGTATTTTCTAAAAAATCATCTTCGGTCGTTTGTTTCTCCTGATCTTCTTCATCGGATGAACTTCCAGACGAAGTATTGAATGCACTTGTCGTTTCCTTTCTTTTGGTTGCATCCAGTTGTAAATACTGCCTTTTCTATAATCTTGTTCATCTCGAACAAACTTGGAAAGCTTGTATTCACATAATTCTTTTTTAAAATTTTCTACTGATTTTTGAAGATCAGCGAAACTACGATCAAAGGTCTCCGCATCTATTTCTGTTTTTAAAGTTACCAATTTTTCATCCAATTCAGCTCTCAACTGATTACATAAAGAATGTGAAGATTCTATTATCAAGACCATCAGGTGTAAAGAACACTTACTTAAAATGGAATTCCATTTTTCCAAAAAATCTGGATCTTAATGAATAATTTAGGTTCTTTTTGAAATCTGAGGCCTCTGGGTATCCTTTCCTGTTTACAATGCTCCACCAGAGTAATGCCATGTAATTCACTCCTTGTAATACGTTTTGAAAGAGCTAATAATTCAGACCATGAACCTACGGTAGCTTTGAACGTGGTGTTGGAAAATAGGGATGTTGTATTCAATAAATTTGTTAAATGTTCTTGTGAGTAACTGAAAGCACAATCATTGGTATCTCATCAAGATGCACAATCATTGGTATCACATCAAGATGATACCTGGGATGCAAGACATGGACTTTAGGGTAGCTTATTCAAGAACTCGGAACTTGAAAGAAATTTTGAGTCTGTCCACATTGAAAGAGAGACCAAACCCCATGCTAACTATTGATGGGAGGATTCCATGTGGCAATGTAATAAAATTTTTATGGGTCCACAGATCGTGCCCAGGAAACTCCAGGTCCCAGCTATGAAGCCCCATGGATGAGCAGCAAAGCCACAAGTCTCAGCACAGCCTTTCAACTTGATGCTCAGACCCAGTGTAGCGAGGAAGAGGAGGGGCAGCAGCAGCTGACAGAACAGCAGCAGCTACTGCAACCCTTTGGCTCACCCCTACTCCTCAACATCAGCCTAAATCTCTCCTGCTTTATGAAGGGGACATCCCTGCCATGGGAGGAAAGTGCCCAGTCCCCACCTGCATCCAGCATGCCACGTGACCAGTGGGATGCACCAGAGAGTCAGCTAGCTCATCCCACCAGCGCGGCCATGCCATCATTAGAGCCATTGACAGTGCCTCAGCCACCACCATCCACAGTACCTGCAGCACCAGCACCAGCACTGGATCATACGGTCCAGAACACAGTCAACCACATCGAGAAAAGGCATGGGATGAACCTGCACCTTATACAGGCAGAGATGTTCCAGTTGAGTGGGACTCAGGTTGCCCAAACTGCAGCAGACAGCAGCCCTTACACAAGGCCTAACCAGCATCTCCACATCAATAAACAATTTTACCATACCGATCACCCAACTAACTCAACATTTGCCAGAGCCTGCACCCATACCATCCCCATCCTCCCATGAGTCCAATCCATGCAGCAGTCCCCAGCTCACAGAATGGTCCAGGGGAAGGGACCCCCCCCCCCAAAGAAAAGCCACCCCCAACCACCTAAAAAGCCATAGGAAGGAAAAGGACTATGAGGGCCGCAGTTGTAAAGGCTCCAAAAATTCACACAAAGATGATTTGTCCAAACAAGCCAGGATGGTCCAGTCTACAGAGTTCCTGTGCCAGCTAGATGGAAGACTCCTGTTAGGACCATCCTGACTTCAGAGTTCCCTGTAACAGCTAGATGGAAGAGAGGTTCCAATAATAAGAAAAGTAGTTCATGTGCCTATAATTAAGGACTCACCTGAGCTGAAAGGTTCCCAATTATCCCTGTTTATTTGTTCATTTTGATTTTCAGATTCCTCTTTTCAGCACTTCAAAGCGGATTACTTTCAGGTACTATAGATATTCCCTATCCCCAGTGGTCTTACAATCTAAGGCCTGGATTTATCAAAATGCACTAAATATCACATGCAATAGGAAAAGGGGTATGTTTTATGGTAATAGTCTATTTATCATAAAGTGCACTATGCATAGGTATTGAGAGAGAGAGAGAGAGAGAGAGAGACAGAGAGAGAGAGACAGAGAGAGAGAGAGAGAGAGAGAGAGAGAGAGAGAGAGAGAGAGAGTGTCTAGCTATAAGGGCCTCCTAGTAGTTAGGTATTTATACCTCTATATGAGTCCCACCTAGTACATCGAGGTAAGGTTTAGGTAGTATTGTAGGGGTTAGGGGCCACTTTGACATTCAGAGTGAGACATACGAACAGAACAGTACACTCTGGCGAAGATTTGATGTCCTTCGGAGTGAGGAAACTCACCCAAAGATGAGATTAGTACAATATTCTCTCAATCTAGCTTGATGGACTCTCTACCTGGGTAACATCAAGCTAGGTTGAGAGAACATTGCACAAATCTCATCTTTGGGTGAGTTTCCTCACTCCGAAGGTCATCAAATCTTCACAAGAGAGCACTGTTCTGTTCGTATGTCTCACTCTGAATGTCAAAGTGGCCCCTAACCCCTACACTACTACCTAAACCTTACCTCGATGTACTAGGTGGGACTCATATAGAGGTATAAATACCTACATACCATAAGGGCCTTATAGCTAGGTTCTCTCTCTCTTGCTCTCTCCCTAAAATAGTGAAAACACTATTTGCAAAAACATCACAAAGTGTGATGAAGCCATATCACACAGCTTAACACAAATGAAAAAGGTATAGTTAAACCTGTGCAATATGGCATTACAAAGCCAGCCCACTTGGCCAGAAATCCTGCCCCAATCTCCTCCCCTTTTTCTAATTTGCAACAAACCATGCATTATGGTACTTTTCACATATGAAAATGGCATAAAGCACTTTGATAAATGACCCCCTAAGTTTGTACCTGAGGCAATGAAGGATAAAGTAACTTGCCTGGGTAAATGAAAAGCAGAATGTTAATACTAACAAAAAACACACTTTGAAATGTTTGCATGCTAGTGCCAGAAGTCAAAGAAATAAGATGGGAGAATTAGAGTGTATAGCAGTGAATGATGACATAGGCTTAATTGGCATCCCAGAGACATGGTAGAAAGAGGATAAACAGCTATACCAGGGTACAAATTATATCGCAATGTCAGAGAGGAGCAACTTGGTGGTGGGGTAGTGCTTTATGTCTGGGATGGCACCAGAGTAAATCAACAATCAAATATTTATGGGTGGGAAATCTCTTGTATGCTGGGGAAGAGCACAGTGATAGGAGTATACTACAGTCCACCTGGTGAAAATGATGAGATGGAGAGTGAAATGCTAAGAGAAATTAGGGAAGCTAACCAAATTGGTAGTGCAGTAATACTGGGAGATTTCAATTACCCACAAAGCAAAGGTGGAATAAAAGATCACATATCAAATAATATTCAAAAAGCAACAGAATATGTGAGTTAATATCATAAACTGTTCAGTCTTTAAATGTTTCAGAGAAACAAATAAATATATATTAAAAAAACACTGGCTTTTTACTTAGAAGTAATTCACATCAGTACAGTCCCCCAACATGGCCGTGTTTTGCCGGATGGGGCTGCATCAGGAGGGAGCCAAAGAGAACTCTAGGAATGAAACAAAAGTACATATATTTCAAAATAAGGAACAGTAGCCATCACAGCATAAAAGTGTTTCATTCTCAACTATGGTTTGCATTTTGCAAGGGGGGCAACTTATGAGACTTTCTAGTTTCTTCTGAGCTTCAGATTCCTCCAGCTATTACCCCCCTTTAGTCAGACATTATCCTTGTTATCACTGCTCTATGTGTCTCCTCTCTTTATCACTGGCTTCTTTTACACACCTATGACTGCTAAGGTATACAGCTTGAAACAGTAACTGCACCTCTAAAGGTGTTATGTTATTCTATGTCCATGCCCTTGTATTTATGTTGGTAAAACTGAAATACCCTTAGGTATCTAGATTATTGAGCACCACTCCTGCAAAAGAACATGCTGTAATGAGGCACCCTTAGTCTCACACTGGAAGGAATACTCTCATGCTCATTCCAATTTGAGGTTTTTTGCCTTAGAAGTTCGTACACCATCTGTCTGAGGGGGGACTTTTCTATCTTCTTCAATGTGAACGGCTCTCAATTTTCCAATTACAGTCTGTTGAGCCTCTTGGCCTTAACAGAGAGATCAAATGGCAACATTTTGTCTGATATTTGTTCATGGTACATTCAGTTTTGAGTCTGTCTTTTGAATTATTACTTTCTCCTTTATTGCTTCTTTCCTTACATTTTATCACTGAGCTTTCATTGCCATTAGAGAGTGGTATTCTCCTTTTGTAAAGTAACTGGAGCCTTCTCTCTATGTATAACTTATATACAATTGAACCTGTGTTTCTTCATTCATTCATTTTTTATTTTATTTTATTTTCTGAGGGACTTTCACTTTGCACCCTTGTTGCTCGATTGACATCAGTAGTGCTCATATTAATTCCTGCATCATTAAGTGTCTTTCACCTATTCTTTATGTTGTGCTGTGATTAACACATCATGCGATGTTCTCTTATTACTTTCATACATTTTTTCTTTTTCTATAATGTTTTAGAATGCTCAGTGCATCCACTGACTCTGTGTTTTTGCTTTCCCCATTGAGGATTAGTAAGTGTCTGAATCCATGTTGCTTTATTATTTTTACCTATATTTCCTGAGGGACTTTCAGTTTACGCCTTTGGTATGTGATTAGCATCGACAACAATTTTTACTTTTATTACCTGAGGGACTTTCGTTTCGTACCTCTGGTACGCAATGTACATCGTCAGCGCTCATACTAACTTCTGCTTTCTTTAGTGCCTCTCTGACTCTTCCCACTGTGTTGTGATTGACATGTCACGTGATGCTTAAGAATTTTGCACCTTTTTCTTTCTAATAAGTTTCTCTCTGAGGGTGGAATGCACTCAGTGTGTTCACTGACCCCGTGTTCTTGCTCCCCCACCGAGGATTTACGTAAGTGCTGTCTTTAACATTATCTTATTGACTGCTTGGCGTTTCAGTTTCTGATTTCCTTCTATTGTTTTGCAGATTCATCTAAATCTTTGTTACATTTTCAGTAATGACACAAAGTTATTTCCACTGCCTTTGAGGTTAGATTTGTAACTTGGTTCCATTTTCTCTTCTTTCTTCTTTATTTGGTTTCTACTGCTCTATGGTTTTTCATGATTTATATATTTTTTATTTTTCCATTCTAGCTACTATTAAAGTGTTTCTGATTAAATCTGGCAGCATTTAGTCCTGCTCAGTTCTTGAGGTATTGCTATGTTTACATTTTACCTCTATTTTCCTTATTTTAGGGACCTTATTTGTTTTGTTAGGGACCTTATTTGGGTTTAATTTTTCTTTATAATATTTTTCATTAATTTTCGTTATTGTACATTAAGTCTTTCTGTGATTGTGAAAACTCTCACTGCTCCTTTCTTGCCCCTGAGTTAAGCTATATAAGTAGATTTTTTATGCTGTTTTGGCTACTGTTCCTTATTTTGAAACATATATACTTTTGTTCATTCCTAGATTTCTCCTTGGGTCCCTCCCAGCACAGCCCTATCCGGCAAAACACGGCCATGTCAGGGGACTGTACGGATGTGAATTACATCTAAATAAACACCCAGTATTTTTGAATATATTTATTTGTTTCCCTGAAACATTTAGACTGAACAGTTTATAATACTGGAGATTTCAATTACCCCAATATTAACTGGGTAAGTGTAACATCAGGGCATTCTAGGGAGATAAAGTTCCTGGATGGAATAAATGACAGTTTTATGGATCAATTGGTTCAAGAACCAATAAAAGTGGGAGCAATTTTAGATCTAATTCTCAGTGGAGCAGAAGATTTGGTAAGAGAGTGTTACGACTAGGGATGTGAATCGTGTGATCGATCGTCTCAACGATCGATTTTGGCTGGGGGGGAGGGAAATCTGATCATCATGGTTTTTTTTGTTAACAAAATCGTAAAAAATCATAAATCGGGGGAGGGCGGGAAAACCGGCACACCAAATCAACCCTAAAACCCACCCCGACCCTTTAAAACAAATCCCCCACCCTCCCGAACCCCCCCAAAATGTTTTAAATTACCTGGGGTCCAGTGGGGGGGGGTCCCGGCGCGATCTCCCACTCTTGGGCCCTCGGCTGCATTAATAGAAATGGCGCCAGTGGCCCTTTGCCCTTACCATATGACAGGGCAAAGGTAGCGCCGGCGCCATTTTGGTTTCTGTCACCCGACATCACGTGTGCAGGAGATTGCTCCCGGACCCCCGCTGGACCCCCAGGGACTTTTGGCCAGCTTGGGGGGGGCCTCCTGATCCCCACAAGACTTGCATGTAGTAACTGTCACAGAAAGAACGTTTCAGTTTACCAAAAATGTTTAAATTGCAACACTCCTAGACCAGGATGGTGGAAATGTTCCTGTATACCTAGTCTGTTACCTCCAGGCAAATCTTGCCCCCATTGCACAGCTACCGGGCCAGCTGTTTCACAAGAAAACTCAGTCAGTTAAATTAGTCCGTGTTCTGCTTCTGGCCCAACTAATAAAGTAGTTACTATTGGCAGTTTGTGGATAGAGAATCCCAGGACATTCCTTCGTGAAACCGTGAAGAAAACCTCTCACAAAAAGGCAAGTTATCTCCCAGAAAACCCTAAAACTCACCTGGTCAGGAAAGTTCCTGTGACTTCCATGCTAGAGTCTCAGAAACAAAAGCAGAGAGAACTAATTAACCTTAGCAGAGCTCTGCTTCCCTCAGCTGCAGGTCAGTCACGACTAACGACCTGTTTCCCAAGATGATCCAGAGCTGCCTGTGCTTTCACTAAGCTTCAAGCCCACACCTCAGAACCAGGGAACCATGATCTGGAGCTGAAGAGTCTGTCTCTATTTACCAAGGCCTCAGTAGTCCAATCTTTATCCTCCTTTCACACCATCATAACTACTCCCATAACTGGTGAACAATCCACAACAGACGAGCCTGCCCTGTCGTCCCAAGAGGGGTCTGAGCCTGCCCTGTCAACCCAGGAAGGGTCTGAGCCTGCTGCTTTGCCCCAGGAGGGGTCTTAGCCTGCTGCTTTGCCCCAGGAGGGGTCTGAGCCTGCTGCTTCACTGCAGGAGGGGTCTGAGCCTGCTGCTTCACCCCAGGAGGGGTCTAAACCTGCCCTGCTGCCCCAGGAGGGGTCTGAGCCTGCCCTGCCACCCCAGGAGGGGTATGAGCCTGCCCTGCTGCCCCGTAAGGGGTCTGAGCCTGCCCTGCTGCCCCAGGAGGGGTCTGAGATTGCTGTATCACCCCAGGAGGGGTTTGAGACTATTGTGTTGCCCCAGGAAGGGGTTGAGATTGTCGCTTCATCCCAGGAGACGATTGAGACTGTTCTGCTGCCCCAGGAGGGGTTTGAGACTGTTCTGCTAACCCGAGAAGGGGTTGAATCCATCACACCACCCCAAGAGGGGTTTGGGCCTGCTGCATCACCCCAGGAGGGGTTTGAGCTGTCACCCCAGGACAGGTTTGAGACTGCTTGGTTGCCCCAAGAGGGTTTGAGACTGCCTTGTTGCCCCAGGAGGGGTTTGAGATTGCTTGGGTACCCCTGGAGGGGTTTGAGACTGCCTTTTGCCTCAGGAGGGGTTTGAGACTGCTTGGTCACCCCAGGAGGGGTTTGAGATTGCTTGGGTACCCCTGGAGGGGTTTGAGATTGCTTTGCCGCCCCAGGAAGGGGTTGAATTGTTGCATCATCTCAGGAGGGGTCTGAGACTGCCTTGTCACCCCTGGAGGGGTTTGATCCTGCCCACCCACCCCTGAAAGGGTTCAAGCCTGCTGTGTCGCCCCAGGAAGGGTTTGGGACTGTTCTGCCACCCGGGGAAGGGGTTGAAATTGTCACACCATCTCAGGAGGGGTTTTGATTTGCCATCACACAGTGTCCCCTGCAGAGTTGGGACCCAGGAAGAAGAGGAGGCCTTAAAGAGGGGGGTAGTGTTACGACTATGGCTGCTATACAGCCGCCTCATCACCAGAGGTCCCCCATGAGCATGCTCTCCTGGCTGGCCCAGTCCACCCTCCTTGTCTACTCTATGTTCTGGACTTCCTTTATAACCCTGCCTAGCATATCCCTCGGTGCTTTGGCATCAAGCTCGTTTGGGCTCCCTGCTCTAGCCTCCTTCCTGCCTTGCCTTCGAGCATTCTGCCTCTGTCTAGCCTTTGGGCATTTTGCCTCTGTCTAGCCTTCGGGCTTCTGCCTTGCTGTATTGCCTTCGGGCATTCTGCCTCTCTATTGCCGTCCCTGCCTTGCTGTCTTTGGACATTGTCTCTTGCCTCTTTGATTTGCTGCCTTCAGGCTTTTTGTGTTTTAACTTCAGTGTTAGTATTGTCCTGGTTTGTCTGTCTAGTCATTGTCAGTTTTGCTTCCCGGGTTCCCTTAGTCCATTCACTCATACTTACAATCAGTATCACCCTTACCTGCATGCTATCCTGAGTCCACCCTTACCTGCACCCATCTCCAGTATTCTGATCACCTTTACCTGCACTCACTTTCACACATACCTCCATGCTTCTCTTGTGTATCAAGCTCATCCTTACTTCCATGCACCTAGTATCAGATATTCCTCCACCCTGTATCAGACTCCCTCCAGCCAGCTCCCACCACCACAGGCATCCTTCAGTTAACACTCAGTTCCACAGGTTCTAAGCCAGCACCCAGCTCTACACATTCCTGTCGGCTCATGGAGGCATCCCATGGGCCGCAGATGGTAACACTCCTTTTGTTTAACATCTGCACCAATGCTTCAAAAAGGTTTGTTTTTGTACCTGCAACCAAATATGAAGTTTTTCAGACCATCTTTGGCTAAATGTATTAAGATTGATGGATTGTGCACTTTTATTTCAGAACATAAATCTTGTGCCTCACAGCTATCTGTTGTTAAGAATAAATCTCATTGGATACCTCCTGGACCTCCAGACCCAGTGATTCATACATTTCATCAGGTTGTCATAAAATATATTGAAATTCTTGAGAAAATGAGTATAGAGTGTAATTTAATCATAATAAGGAAAAAAATGCAGCTACACAATCTTTGATTACTAATTCAGATATTAGCATTAAACTGACAATGGAGGAGTTTGGTTATTATGGATAAATTATTTTAAGTAGGAGAAATTAATTAGCAACTCAGTGTTGCCTCTTGCTATCTCCCACTGGAATCAGATCCAACTCTTCAATTACAATGTAGGATCAGCCAAATATTACATTTTGCAGAACAAAAAGGTATGTACACCCCCCTCAATAGGTAATGTATTTTACCTTGGGTACAATGAGAGAAGAAACCTCATAAAAGAAATAGGTGTATGGGTCGATAGATTCAGAATCTTTAGGGGGATAGACGGCATCCTCACCCTAATACTACCTCAGCAAGTATTTCCTTTCTCCACATTCTTTATTCACTATGCAATCAACATACTGGGTACACAACATTAAAATTATTTTACTTATAGCTGGTGATAGAACATGGCAATGCCAAAAGGCAACACCATAAAATGCAAGTGACCAATATAACAATATAATACATTAATTAAGGATAAGTTGATAACACAACACCACCAGTGGCCAAGTAATAATGAGTTAACGAGGTACCCGGAGTATTTTCCCTTTTTATGATAATTAGTCACTTTGTAACAAGGTGCAGCTGAGTCCGAGAGAACTAGTTGAAGCATGCTGCAATTTAGATGAATCACCCTGCAGAGGTTTCCAGAGGGAGGGATGTAGTATGGGCGCAGGTTTATTTTTATTTCTATCTTTTTTTTTTTAATGAGTTCCAATCTTTAACGCAAAGGAACAAGCTGATATGCCTCTACTTTAACAGATCCTGGAATTGAGATCAATGTCTTAACAGACTTCCTCCCCACCCCTCCTCTTAAATAAAGGAGCTAGTACACTATGAGGTTGCAGGTATTACACATTCCTCTTGATATTCCTAGAGTATTTCAGGAGACAAAATTAGCCCAGGCTGCAGCAGCTTAAGTATCCTGAGGAACATCAACAGCTGCTGGTCAAAGGACATCCAGCTATGCCTCTTTCCTGTTTTCTTCCTTTTTTTCTCTCTCTATCACCTCTGAGCATGCAGTCCTCAGCTTGGCTCTCTGCCTCCTTGGCTTGCTTCAGACTTTTTCCAACTGTTTAGCTCTGTTTCCTGGGAAAAGCAGAACAATCAAAACCCTGTCTTGGTTCTCCTAGTTGTCTGGGACACCCTCTGTTATCTGTATCTCTTATTTAGATCCCATGGGTTGAATTTGCCATGTGGTTTCTCTAGCCAATACTTTGACTCAGGATTGGCTTTGCACTATTTTACTAGGCAGACACTGGGGTGGTGAACTCTCTACAGTCAGAACAGAATCCATTTGCACAATAAACTACAGATCTGCTTCCCGTGGATGACCACACAATAACAACAGTCTATCAGTAAACTGAAACCCATGATGTTAATGGGAACCTGATCAAGCAGCTGGAATTAGCAAAGGCTGAGCTCTAATTCAAGCTGGTGTCACATATGCCAGTCAGTAATGCTTGAATCCAGGGAGTGGAGTCAAGTATTTTTAGAAGAGATCACTACATTTTCAAATATATTATTAAAAAGGGGAAAATTGTTATTGGTGTTCATGTCAAAGATATACTTGTTTACATAGACAAACATGTAGTTGATGAAGCTATCCTAAGAATTAAAAGTCAATTCAAATTGAGAGAGAGCAAACAGATACATTTTTAGCATTACAAATTAGATGACTAGGGAACCAAACAATAGTTTCCCAGGAAACCATTATAAAAGATACGCTTGAAAAGCTTGGCATGACTGACTGTAAACCCAAATGAACTCCAATGGATCTGTGGGAAACCGAACAGTGTTTCCCAAGCTGAAGGCACAAAGTCACATGGACTCCAGCCTTTTCAAATACAATTTTCAATTTATTTAGCAAGCACACTTTTAACAGTGGATTGCCTACCTTAGCAGTATTCAAGTTACACATATAGGATTTGTAGACTACCTTCCCTCTGGACAGTATATATGCACTCTCTCTGGATTGGTTAGGATAGTTTTACAGGAGCTGCCTCTCCTGGAGATGTGGGGGCCTCCTGATCCCAACTGGGCTTATATCCTTATACTACTGAGTTGATCCCACCCTCAGGCCTCTCCCCTGCCCTGTAGGGTCCCACCTACAAACTCTCACACTCTGTGGTATTTAAGATGGACCAAGTCTCTAGCCTGGGCCTGCACATACAAGGTGAAAAACAGGGTCACTATATTACATACTCCCCCCTCCCCCCCCCCAGCTTGGACCCATTGGTCAACAGAGTCAGGCAGAAGTCCGGAGTCTCAATACATGGATGAGACAATGGTGCAAGGACAAGGGATTCAGTTTTGTAAGGAACTAGGGAACCTTTTGGGGAAGTGGAGGTCTTTTCTGAAGGGATGGGCTCCACATTAATCAGGGTGGAACAAGGCTGCTGGTGCTAACCATTAAAAAGGAGTAGGGATGTGCATTTGTTTTGGAAAAATTAGACAATTTCAATGGTTTGGAGGACACGAAAAACGATTGCAATTTTTCCGATATTTCGGCAAAATTTGTTTTTCGGGTTAGCGCACACTAATCGAGGTCCCTCAATAAAAAAAAAAAAATGCCCGAACCGCAGGAAAAATGAAATTTCCCACGGCGAGTCAAAAAAAAAGCCTGAACCAAATGTTAATAAACATGTGGATAAAGGTGAACCGGTAGATGTAGTGTATTTGGATTTTCAGAAGGCGTTTGACAAAGTCCCTCATGAGAGGCTTCTACGAAAACTAAAAAGACATGGGATAGGAGGTGATGTCCTTTCGTGGATTACAAACTGGTTAAAAGACAGGAAACAGAGAGTAGGATTAAATGGTCAATATTCTCAGTGGAAAAGGGTAAACCGTGCAGTAATTCAGGGATCTGTATTGGGACCGGTGCTTTTCAATATATATATAAATGATCTGGAAAGGAATACGATGAGTGAGGTTATCAAATTTGCGGATGATACAAAATTATTCAGAGTAGTTAAATCACAGGCAGACTGTGATACATTACAGGAGGACCTTACAAGACTGGAAGATTGGGCATCCAAATGGCAGATGAAATTTAATGTGGACAAGTGCAAGGTGTTGCACATAGGGAAAAATAACCCTTGCTGTAGTTACACGATGTTAGGTTCCATATTAGGAGCTACCACCCAGGAAAAAGATCTTGGCATCATAGTGGATAATACTTTAAAATTGTCGGCTCAGTGTGCTGCAGCAGTTAAAAAAGCAAATAGAATGTTAGGAATTATTAGGAAGGGAATGGTTAATAGAACGGAAAATGTCATAATGCCTCTGTATCGCTCCATGGTGAGACCGCACCTTGAATACTGTGTACAATTCTGGTCGCCGTATCTCAAAAAAGATATAGTTGCGATGGAGAAGGTACAGAGAAGGGCAACCAAAATGATAAAGGGGATGGAACAGCTCCCCTATGAGGAAAGGCTGAAGAGGTTAGGGCTGTTCAGCTTGGAGAAAAGACGGCTGAGGGGGGATATGATAGAGGTCTTTAAGATCATGAGAGGTCTTGAATGAGTAGATGTGACTCGGTTATTTACACTTTCGAATAATAGAAGGACTAGGGGGCATTCCATGAAGTTAGCAAGTGACACATTTAAGACTAATCGGAGAAAATTCTTTTTCACTCAACGCACAATAAAGCTCTGGAATTTGTTGCCAGAGAAGGTAGTTAGTACAGTTAGTGTAGCTGGGTTCAAAAAAGGTTTGGATAAGTTCTTGGAGGAGAAGTCCATTAATGGCTATTAATCAATTATACGATGGGGCGGATTTTCAGAGCCCTGCTCGCGTAAATCCGCCCAAAACCGGGCGGATTTACGCGAGCAGGGCCCTGCGCGCCGGGAAGCCTATTTTACATAGGCCTCCCGGCGCGCGCAGAGCCCCGGGACTCACGTAAGTCCCGGGGTTCTCCGAGGGGGGCGTGTCGGGGGCGGGCCCGGTCGTCGCGGCGTTTCGGGGGCGTGTCGGCAGTGTTTTGGGGGCGGGTACGGGGGGCGTGGCTACGGCCCAGGGGCGTGGCCGCGCCCTCCGTACCCGCCCCCAGGTCGCGATCCGGCGCGCAGGAGGCCCGCTGGCGCGCGGGGATTTACGCCTCCCAGAGGGAGGCGTAAATCCCCCGACAAAGGTAAGGGGGGGGGGGTTTAGACAGGGCCGGGCGGGTGGGTTAGGTAGGGGAAGGGAGGGGAAGGTGAGGGGAGGGCAAAGGAAAGTTCCCTCCGAGGCCGCTCCGATTTCGGAGCGGCCTTGGAGGGAACGGGGTAGGCTGCGCGGCTTGGCGCGCGCCGGCTATACAAAATTCATAGCCTTGCGCGCGCCGATCCAGGATTTTAGTGGATACGCGCGGCTCCGCGCGTATCTACTAAAATCCAGCGTACTTTTGTTTGCGCCTGGAGCGCAAACAAAAGTAGGCTATTCGCGCGCCTTTTAAAATCCGCCCCTTAGGGAATAGCCACTGCTATTAATTGCATCAATAGCATGGGTTCTTCTTAGTGTTTGGGTAATTGCCAGGTTCTTGTGGCCTGGTTTTTGGCCTCTGTTGGAAACAAGATGCTGGGCTTGATGGACCCTTGGTCTGTCCCAGCATGGCAATTTCTTATGTTCTTATGTTCTTACCACTGCACATCTCTAAAAAAGAGATAGAGCAGATTTAAACTAGAACAAAAGGGAAAGCTCACAGTTGTTCAGCAGCACATGGCTCAGAGGGAGTTATCTTCGAAGGGCACTAATGAAGCATTAGAGTTAGGGCATCGTAACAGAGAGGTTCCAATAATAAGAAACATTGTACATATGCCTACAAATAAGGAATAACCTGAGCTAAATGATTCCAAATTATCCTTGTTAACTGAAAAGCAGAATGTTAATACAAACAAAAAACACACTTTGAAATGTCTGTATGGTAATGCCAGAAGTCTAAAAAGTAAGATGGGAGAGCTAGAGTGTATAGCAGTGAAAGATTACATAGACTTAATTGGCATCTCAGAGACATGGTGGAAGGAGGATAATCAATGAGACAGTGCTATACCAGGGTACAAATTATATTGCAATGACAGAGAGGAGCATCTGGGAGGTGGGGAGGTGCTTTATGTCCAGGATGGCATAGAGTCCAATAGGATAAAGATCTTGCAATAGACTAAATGTACAATTCAATCTTTATGGATTGATATCTTTGTATGTTAGGGAAGAGTATAGTGATAGGTCATCCACCTGGCCAAAATGATGAAACGGTCAGTGAAATGGTAAGAGAAATTAGGTAAGCTAACCAAATAGGTAGTGCAGTAAATAATGGGAGATTTCAATTACCCCAGTTCTGACTGGGTAATTGTAACATCAGGCTATGAAAGAGAAATAAAGTTCCTGGATGGAATAATTGACAGTTTTATGGAGCAATTGTTTCAGGAACTGACAAGAGAGGGAGCAATTTTAGATCTAATTTTCAGTGAAACACTGGATTTGGTGAGAGAAGTAACAGTGGGACTGCTTGGCAATAGAGATCATGATATGATCAAATTTGAATTAATGACTGGCAGGGGGACAGTAAGTAAATCCACAGCTCTAGCACTAAACTTTCAAAAGGGAAACGTTGATAAAATTAGAAAAATAGCAACAACAAAAAAAACCCCTGAAAGGTACAGCTAAAAAGGTTAACACTATGCAACAGGTGATAACGTTGCTAAAAAATACCATCTTAAAAGCACAGTTTAAATATATTCCATGCATTAAGAGAGGTGAAAGGAAGGCCAAATGATTGCCAGCATGGTTAAAAAGTGAGGTGAAAGACACTATTTTAGCCAAAAGATTTGCATTAAAAAATTGGAAGAAGGATCCAATAGAAGAAAATAAGATAAAGTATAAGCATTGGCAAGTAAAATGTAAGACATTGATAAGACAAGCAAAGTAATAATTTGAAAAAAGCTGTCAGTAAGGCAAAAACTCATAATAAAACTTTTTAAAATATATCCAAAGCAGAAAGCCTGATTGGACCATTAGATAACAGAAGAGTTAAAGGGGCACTTAAGGAAGAGTATGCTATCATGGAAAGACTAAATCAATTCTTTGCTTCTGTGTTTAATGAAGTGAATGTTGGGGAGATACCTGATCCGGAGTCGGTTTTCAAGGATGATGATTCAGATGAACTGAACCAAATCATGGTGATGTAGTAGGCCATACTGACAAATTGAAGAGTAGTAAATCACCTGTACCAGATGATATACACCCCAGGGTTCTGAAAAAACTAAAAAATGAAGTTTCAGATCTAAAACAATTAATTTTTAACCTATCATTAAAATCATCTGTTGTACTTAAAGATTGGAAGGTGACCAATGTACCCTCAATATTTAAAAAGGGCTCCAGGGACGATAAGGGAAACTATAGACTGGTGAGCTTGAGTTCAGTGTCAGGAAAAATTGTGGAAACTGATATAATGAATAAAATTACAGAACATTTAGATAGACATAGAAACATAAACATAGAAACATAGAAATGACGGCAGAAGAAGACCAATCGGCCCATCCAGTCTGCCCAGCAAGCCTCACACTTCTTTTTTTCTCATACTTATCTGTTTCTCTTGGCTCCTAGTAACCTTTGGTTCTATTTCCCTTTCACACCCACCATTAATGCAGAGAGCAGTGATGGAGCTGCATCCAAGTGAAATATCAAGCTTGATTAGTTAGGGGTAGTAACCGCCGCAATAAGCAAGCTACACCCATGCTTATTTGGTTACCCAGACTATGTTATTCAGCCCTTATTGGTTGTTTTTCTTCTCCCCTGACATTGTAGCAGAGAGCTATGCTGGATATGCATGAAGTATTAGTTTTTCTTCTTCTCCCCTGCTGTTGAAGCATGGTTTAATGGGACACAGCCAGCAAGAATTTATCCAAGGGAAGTCTTGCCTCACAAATCTGCTACAATTTTTTGAAGGAGTGAATAAAATGTGGACAAAGGTGAACCAGTAGATGTGGTGGATTTGGATTTTTCAGAAGACATTTGACAAAGTCCCTTATGCGAAGATTCTAAGAAAACTGGGATAGGAGGCAATGTCCGTTTGTGGATTATAAACTGGCTAAAAGACAGGAAGCAGAGAGTAGGATTAAATGTTCTGTTTTTACAGTGAAAAAAGGTAAACAGTGGAGTGCCTCAGGGATCTGTACTTGGTCCGGTGCTTTTTAATATATTTATAAATGATCTGGAATGTGGAACGACAAATGAGGTGATCAAATTTGTGAATGACACAAAATTATGCAGGGTAGTTAAATCTCAAATGGATTGTGATAAACTGCAGAGGACCTTGTGAGGCTGGAAGACTGGGTATTCAAATGGCAGATGAAATTTAATGTGGACAAGTGCAAGATGATGCATATAGGGAAGAATAACCCTTGCAATAGTTACACGACATTAGGCTCCATATTAGGAGTTACCACCCAGGAAAGAGTCCTAGGCACCATAGTGGATAATACATTGAAATCTTTGGCTCCATATGCTCTGGCGGTCAAAAAAGCAAACAAAATGTTAGGAATTATTAGGAAGGGATGGCGAATAAAACGATGGATGTCATAATGCTTCTGTATCGCTCCTTGGTCAGATCACACCTGAATACTGTGCAATTCTGGTCACCACATCTCAAAAAATATATAGTTACACCGAAAAAAGTACAAAGAAGGGTGACCAAAATGATAAAGTGTATGGAATGGATCCCCTATGAGGAAAGGCTAAAGAGGTTAGGGCTGTTCAGCTTGGAGACCGTGCTTTGAATACTATGTACAATTCTGGTCGCCGCATCTTAAAAAAGATATAGTTGCGATGGAGTTTAGGACTTTTCAGCTTGGAGAAGAGATGGCTCAGGGGGATATGACAGAGGTGTTTAAAATCATGAGAGGTCTAGAATGGGTTAATGTGAATCAGTTATTTACTGTTTCGGATAATAGAAATTCTAGGGGGCACTCCATGAAGTTAGCATGTGGCACATTTAAAACTAATCGGAGAAAGTTCTTTTTCACTCAACGCACAATTAAACTCTGGAATTTGTTGCCAAAGGATGTGGTTAGTGCAGTTAGTGTAGCTGTGTTTAAAAAAGGATTGGATAAGTTCTTGGAGGAGAAGTCCATTACCTGCTATTAAGTTGACTTAGAAAATAGCCACTGCTATTACTAGCAACAGTAGCATGGAATAGACAGTTTTTGGGTACTTGCCAGGTTCTTATGGCCTGGATTGGCCACTGTTGGAAACAGGATGCTGGGCTTGATGGATCCTTGGTCTGACCCAATATGGCATGTTCTTATGAGAAAAGGTCTACAAAGTCATGAAAGGACTTGAACAGGTAAATGTAAATCAGTTGTTTACTCTCTCATAAGAAAAGGACTAGGAGGCACTCCATTAAGTTAGCAAATAGCACATTTAAAACAAATCAGAGAAAATTTTCTTTCATTCAACGCATAATTAAGCTCTGGAATTCATTGCTGGAGGATGTTGTTATGGCAATCAGTGAAACAGGGTTTAAAAAAGGTTTGGATTTGTTCCTAGAGGAGAAGTCCATAAACTGGCATTAATCAATCAATAAGGAATAGTAGTTTGGGATCTATTTAATGTTTGCGTACTTTTCAAGTACTTGTGGCTTGGATTGGCCACTGTTAGAAACAGGATGCTAGGCATGATGGACCCTTGGTCTGAACCTGTGTGGCCGGTCTTATGTTCTTATGTGTCAAAAGCTGCACTAAGATCCAGCAATACCACTACTGAATCTTGTCCCTTATCTAAGCAGCACAAATCATCAAATGGAGAGATGAAAACCCAACTGGTTGACATACAAATTTTCATTCTCATCTGGAAATCAGTGACACTGAAATAAAACTGCTCGCTCTTTTAGATAGCAACAGGTGGGTAATTCTCTACTTTCTTTCCCTTTCAGCTTAAAAAAATGGGAAATCTCTGTTAGTCTATGTAAATGCCAGCTGCTAGTTAAAAAAATGATTCACCTTGATTGGGTTTGCTTCCTGGCTTCTTCTATCTTCCTTCCCTTCTATGATCAGTCTAGGGTCAAGTGTAATATCACTGATTGCTAGCTGCCTTCCAGAGAAACAACACCTGCAGTATCGCATGTTCCATAGATTTTAATGTGAAACAAAAACAAATTAAAATTTTTGTTGAATTTTGGGCCACTGGCCATTCGTTATTTTCAATGAACTAAAACAAATCTGTCTGATTAGGTCTGGATTCCTTTTTTGTTTTAAATAAATACACGTCCCAGATAAGGAAAATAACTGAAGCATTCTTTTGCTGATATACCCTTTGGAAACTCTGTTTGTCTGGCCTGGCTCCATGCTTCCGAGTGACTGAGCCTGAGCCTAAGATACAGCCTGCTCCAGTGTAACAGCTACATGCCAAGACACCTCCCAAGTTAATCCTGGCTTTACTGGCTTTGGCTCAAACTTCATCCAGCCATCTAGCCTCTTTGGCTATATCTCCTTCTAGCATACCATTTGATAGCAATCAGATATACCCTGTCAGTGATTTTCTTTTATATATATATATATATATATATATATATATATATATATATATATATATATATATATATATAAAGCACCGTCAGATTAAGAAATCTAGCTCCTTGGCAAGCAATGCCTTTCCATTTGTTGCTATCATGTGAACATGAATTGGTTACAACAACTCCGAGGTTTGCACTGAACATGATTCTTAGACATTCAGGCATCCTACCCCTCTTCTAAAGACCAACTTTTATAAGAAATGTTTTTTGTTTAATGAAGAGACTAAAAATCAATAAATATTAGACATCACCATCATTGGAGGAGTATCCTTATGGTTAGAGTAATGGGCTGTGAGCCTAGTAAAACAGGGTTAAAATCCTACTCTCCCAAAGGCGGAATGCCTTGAGCAAATCAATTTATATCCTGTTAACTCAAGATTATAAGCTCTTTTTGGCAGGGAGCTGTACCTGAAAACTAATGTTGAAAATTGCCTTGAGCTAAAATTTTGAAAGTGCTCCAGAAATATATAAAAATTAGCTATATCTGAGGCAAATTGGAAGAAGCATCTACATTATTTTCAGAGTATAAATACAATTTAAAAAATAAAAGCCACACAAAGCAAAATTCCCTAGTTCATAAGTCCAAAATCCCTGCACTGCCACAGGAAATGAATAAATGATCAAACAGAAGGAGAGAATTACAGTGTAATGACTTTCTTTGTAATGATGCATACTGAATCAGGCAGCTGAAGCTGTTGCCACTATGGTGCATGTACAATGTGATAACAAGTAAGTTCAGTAGCTGTGAAATCTGCTCATCACCTTTTCATCTTTTATCTTTCCACTGCAGGTCTTTCTTGGTTTATTTCCATTTTTTATTGCTAATACTTTTTTAAGCAGCATGATCTTAGTTCATTCATTGTGTTCTAATTTATTTAAAGTTTTTTCCCCACAGGTCTAATAATTATTGCTAACTGGCTCCAATTTTTAAGAACAGGCAGATCCAGTCATGGTTTACCTTCTGTCTGATGGACTTGTAGTTCTGGCATTCCTGTTGATTTCCCTAAGAAAAACAGAACAAGTGGCCATTGTAGGCAGTGGGGTAAAACCTAGCCTGTCCTGAAAATCTGGAACAAGCTACCAACCCTTACTTAAATTATGCTTTTTATTTTTACAAATTTCTAATTTATATAAACCTTACCAGTAGTACTAATAAACCATTTTTTCCATGGAACAAGCACTTGGACCTGTGGATTCCTGTTTACATTCAACTGGAGATGCTAGCACTCTTTCAACTGAGCTTGATTCACCCAAATAAAAGGTTTAGAGATAATTCCTTCAGAAAGTTATTAATCCACTTTGGTAAAGAAAAATGTTCACATCTTATGTAAAAAAAAAAAAAAAAAAAAAAAAAGTGAGTAAGAGACCATGCATATCTTTGGACAACTCAAAAAAATTCATACAAGCATTTTTTTTTTTTTTTTTATTAAGATTTTCATTTTCAAAAAGACATTACACAGCTTGCATCCACCATCACTTTAAACAAAGAAGAGATATATCCAACATAATTATTTTATACATTCTGTGGCTATCATAGGATTGCAAATTTGGTGCCATGTGGGGCTTTGTTGGATTTTTCCTTTTCAATACCCTTTTCAGCACCCTTTCAATACCCTTTTCAATACCCTTTTCGGCACAGGTGGGCTTCTTTTGCGTGTGTTGTGTTGGGCCTTTGATACTTCTATAATTTCTACAACTTTTACATGGAGGCAACACAATACAATAGATGCCAGGAAATGTCCATTTAGATTCTTTATTATGGAGACTCGTTCAACCGATAAAAAGCCTGACTCAGGCCGAGTTTCGCCCACGCAATGGGGCTGCCTGAAGGGCTACAATACATAAATAACAAATGTAATTTAACAATATAGGACATACATAACTCAGATAAAATTATAAATACATATAAATGGTAACATATGAAATGGAACATATAAATTGAAACACATACAATGTAAAGATGTAGCTAGACAAAATGATTGAATGATTTTACCTGTATGCAATATTGCTTGTATGTGTATGATAGTTATCTCATACCATCAAGTTTATCAGAAAATCTGCGGAATATTTTAAAAAAAATGATTCCACATCTAATATAAAAAAATTTTTTGAATGAATCTTAAAAAGCGAAATAACAGGCACCAAAAATGTGGAAATAAAAATAAAAATACCAGTGTGCAAGCACATGTGAAGTACATTAAAATAATATGAACAAGAATATGAGGTAATTGTAAGGGCTACAACATATATTGTCTAGTGTGTTGTAAAAATTGCAAATAGAAAACTAAAAACCAGAAAGTCATTCTAAAAAACACATTGTCACACAAAACCACTTTTAAAAAAAAATTGTATGGATAACACTGCTCTACTTAAAAAATACCCGCAAATGCAAGACTATAACATCGGCAGCTTGCACCCTCGTGTGCTCACTCCCCCCCCCCCCCATGCCATCCATACATCAATATATATGCTCCTTGTTATACCTTTTGCTTAATTGTTAAGAACTTTGATTTTGATGATTTTATTTTTGTAATCTCTTAGCCTCAGGTACAAAAATTTTAGATTGTAAGCCCTTTTAGGGGATAGTGAATTACCTATTGTACCTTATTGTAAACCGATGTGATATCTCTTTTTGAAATGAACATCGGTATATAAAAATCGTAAATAAATAAATAAATAAATAAATAAATAAATAAGAAAAATATGAAACTTGGAGAATAGGAAACCCAAGAGCAGCAATTTACACATGAAATTACTTAATAACAAATTGTGTCAAACCTCAAATACACCTTTCCCCAGCTGATATATCTATGAGGAATTTAGGAATAGGATTCAAGATATGAACGAAGTTGATCAGATTGATTGAACACAAACCTAGAATTTTGAAAAATTATAATACAGCGACAAGGGAAATTTAGGAGAAATTTAGCTGCTCTTTGTATAACTTTCTCTCTCATAATTAATAACTCCTTTCTTCTTATCTGAGTGTCTCGGGCAATGTCAGGAAATATCCTAAAACACTGACCATGGAATTTGGAATTTTGATATTTAAAATAAAATCTAAGAACTGAATCTCTCTCAGATATAAATGCAAATTGCACTATTAATATAGCTCATGTCTTAATATCCATTTCGGAGGATTTTTCTAGGAATTCAGAAAGATTCAAATCACTCTCTTTTTGAATTCCTTGTTCTTGATCTTGCATATTTCCCAATCTCTGAGATTGAGAAATATAATAAATTCTAGATATTACCAGTATAGCTGTTTCCGTGTATTTCAAAACATTAATCAAATAACTTTTAAATAACTCCTTTGGAGAAATTAGATGTATCTTAGGAAAATTCAGCACGCTAAGATTAAGTTTTCTAATTTGATTTTCCAATTGTTCTAATTTATCTGAATATAACTTTTCTGATTTAATTAAATTTATCTGCACTTTTTCAATCTCATCTATTTTCACCCCCAAAGTATTAACAGATGCATCAAAATTTTCAACTTTCATTTGCAACATCTTGTTACTATTCAGGGCATCTTGGACTGCTGTGGCTGTTATTTATTGATTTCTGCATAGAGATTATCATAGTTCCTATTTCTTCCAAGGTAAACATCTTAGAAGTAATAAAGGGTATGTCAATCATCGCTCTCCCTTGAGTTCCTTCAATTCCCTTCTCCATAGGAGCCTTTCTGGATTGGACTTGATGAAAAACAGAATTACCAGTCTGCTCTCCAAATCTCTGAACTTAGGAGGTCACCGGGGGGAAGTTTACAATTTCTGCTCCCCTCTGATCACAGAATGGTATAGAAACCATGTCTAACTTAGGATCCTCAAAAATAAATTCTCCCCCTCTCCTTCTGGAAGGAGGCTCTGGTGTTGCTGGGGCACCAGGACTCAAAGATGTTTCATAAGTCTGGAGAATTTGACCCTGCTCCTGGCCTAAATCTCCTGTGACTTCACTTCCTGGTGTCATCAAAGGGGCCCTTGCAAAACAGTCCTGGACAGTTGGCTGATTAGCACTCATAATTGGAGTAGAGGAAATCTCTCTCATTTTAGCTTTCCTCTTAGTAAGTGGCATTACCAAGGGGAAAGAAATAGCCACTCAGTATTAACAGGAAATATAATAATGTACCTCAGATGTTGACTTCTTGCAATTAGGACACAAATATTCTTGTTTCCTCCAAATTTCCATGGCAGCCACAAAACCAAGGATAAGGTTTATCCTCACAAATCCTTGCTAAGCCTGGTTAAGCCAGGCTAAGCCGGGCAAAGCCGCGCGCCCCTTAGGCGCGTGTGGCTTTGGTGACACACTGATGGCAGTGATGCACTGTAGAGAAGCCGATTTTGTGGGCATCAGGCGAGGCTCCTCCCTCCGACATCAGGTCCAGCGGGATATTCAAAAGTAAAGTAAACCAAAGAGCTGTACCGGCAAACTCCTTCTCAGGTAATGACAACTGCAATAATGCACCGTAGAGATGCCGATTTTGTGGGCGTCAGGTGTGGCTCCTCCCTCCAACGTTGGATCCGGCAGGAAATTCAAAAGTAAAGTAGACCAAAGAGCTGTACCGGCAAACTCCTTCTCAGGTAATGACAGCTGCAATAATGCGCCATAGAGACGCCGATTTTGTGGGCATCAGGCACGGCTCCTCCCTCCGACGTAGGGTCTGGCGGGAAATTCAAAAGTAAAGTAGACCAAAGAGCTGTACTAGCAAACTCCTTCTCAGGTAATGACAGCTGCCCATACACGCATTTTAAGCCTGATCCCTCTCCCACACCCTCTCATTCTGTGTTGTGTAATATATCATCTTCATAAGAACATAAGAACATAAGACATTGCCATGCTGGGTCAGACCAAGGGTCCATCAATCCCAGCATCCTGTTTCCAACAGAGGCCAAACCAGGCCACAAGAACCTGGCAATTACACAAACACTAAGAAGATCCCATGCTACTGATGCAATTAATAGCAGTGGATATTCCCCAAGTAAACTTGATTAATAGCCGTTAATGGACTTCTTCTCCAAGAACTTATCCAATCCTTTTTTGAACCAAACTACATTAACTGAACTAACCACATCCTCTGGCAACAATTTCCAGAGCTTTATTGTGCATTGAGTGAAAAATATTTTTTTCCGATTAGTCTTAAATGTGCTACTTGCTAACTTCATGGAATGCCCCCTAGTCCTTCTATTATTCAAAAGTGTAAATAACCGATTCATATCTACTTGTTCATTACAATTGCCATGAGTCTCATTGTCTTGCTACCAAAATACAGAGCTTCCCTCCTGTCATCGATAGCAAATGAAATCAGGTGAAAGAAGCAAAATAGTATGCACTGACTGTAATGTCAGGTCAAACTATGAGCAAGATGTAAATAATAATTGTCCATAATTTAGTCACCACATTATCTCTTGTGAATTTCTTAAAAAGAAACATAGGGCCAGATTTTCGAACCTATGCGCGGACGTAGATTTGTGCGCGCAACCCGCCGCGCGCATGTTATAAAATCCGGGGTCGGCACGTGAAAGGGGGTGCACACTTGTGCACCTTGCGTGTGCCGAGCCCTAGGGGAGCCCCGATGGCTTTCCCCATTCCCTTTCGCCCCCACCTTCCCCTCCTTTCCCCTATTTAACCCGCCCCCCAGCCCTACATAAATCACCCCCTACCTTTATTATTTAAGTTGCGCCTGCCTCCGGGTAGGCGTAGGTTGTGCACGCCGGCCGAGTGGGCCTTCGGAGGCCTCTGGCTGCACCCATGCCCTGCTCTTTCTTTCGAGCCCCGGGACATAGGCTCAGCGCACACAGGAGGGGTTTAAAAGGGTTACGCATGTAACCCTTTTAAAATCCGCCCCAGTGTGTACCAACTTCATAGGAGTCAATGGGGAAAATGGCTACATAAAGGGAAAATGGAAATCTATACTATTTGGTTCAGAAAATACTGCAGTTACAAGGTTCTACAGCTTTTTGGAAAGTCTGATAATTGTACTCATGAAAAATTGAAAAACACTGTTTCATCTCATTGCATACTTTGCATTGCCCTTATGATGAGCACTGTACTCCAAGAAGCAGTATTATGCAATAGAATGAGCTAGAATTTAGATTTCACTTTCTTTTGGATTATATCAGCTGAAGAGAAAGAATTTACTCTTGAACTACTCTTAGGCTTAGAGAATGCTGTTTGAACCCTACCCATGTTACATATAAGCAGATGAAGGTAGATGTAAGCTGATTGTCAAGGGTCTGAAATGGAAGAATAATTCCACTAAGATTATGCCAAAGTAGAGGCAATTATAGCAATTATTTCAAAGATATATAAAAAAAGAAGATTGTGTTCAAATTGCTTCCAATAAAACAATTTAAAAATGGGCATAAAATTGAAGTACACAAATTAAATACCAACATGGAACATTGTGTAAAGAAGGTTTTGTCTCTTTACTAAGTATTTTCCCTCTTTCCAGCTTTGGGAAAATATTTGCATTTTTTACTTCCACTTCACCCCCTAGTGTTATGCCTATGCCCAGTTTTAAGATGGGTCTTGCTCCCCATATATTCTTAGATGAACATGCACAGATTTTGAGGTTAGGTGATATCAGAGGGAAGACGAGCTTGAAAAGACAGAGAGAGTATGGAGACCCTTCCTGGTTGGAGAAGAGAGAAGGGATGTTTTTGGTTGGTCTCTGCTAACCAATGAAGGGCTAGTGTAGTGCTTTTGAGGAGATTTTTTAGAGTTTGAAGTTTATTCCGCTTTTTGACCAGTTCTATCTTCTGTGGAAGTGCTGGAGAACTGGTAAATCTACCCTATAATCAGTTGACAGTGAAGTTAGGCACATTCAGGGCTGATGCTAGCATCTTTGATGCCCTGTGCGAACAATTACTGTGCTGCCCCCCTCCTCATTTTTTTTTCTTAACACAGAATACCCCACCTCAATTAAACATGCAGAACACAGACTCACTCTCACCAAATTCAGAATAAAGAGACTATAAACTATAAACAGAAACTGAATCGGAAACTGCAACAAGCCAGACTCTATGCAATGCAGCAATAGAGAAACAGAAGCATCAATAATGTCCCAAAGAATATCACCAACGGTTAACTAGTCATATATTTCAAGAAAAATTATATAAACAAATCTTTTTAATTTTTTTTATAAATATGTAGGACCGACACTAAAACAGCATATAGCAGAAGAGCTGAACATAAGCTTGAGTCCACTTTAATTAATTTAATTGAAGACAACCAAAAATTCTTAAAAACAATCAGACTGTTTTTGTATCAGTGTCAAAAAATGTCCCATAATCAACAACATTCTTAAGTGAGCAAATCAAAACTAAAGAGTACTTAACTTTCAAATTGCTTGGCAACCACACCCTGACATAAGTTCATGTTTCGAAGGATGTCTGCTTCAGGGGACTTGGACTCAAGATCATGTTCAGCTCTTCTGCTATGAGCTGTTTTAGTGTCGGTCCTACATATTTATAAAAAAAATTGAAAAGATTTGTTTATATAATTTTTCTTGAAATATATGACCAGTTAACCATTGGTGATATTCTTTGGGACATTATTAAGGTTACTGGAATCTGTTTTGATTGGGCTTATTTGGGTGATTTGCATATTGAAATTCATTGGCCCTCATGGCGGCAATAGGAGGAGAATGGAAACATGTTTTAAGTTTTTCTGAGGAACAAATGGCAGTGCTAATAGAACAATATTCCTTGTTTGATTATATGGATTCTATTGAATCATCAGCTTCCTGGGTGGATCTTACCTCTATATCAAAACAACTGGCATGGGCTAAAATGCTTCAAGCCACTATGATAAAGTACATAAAACAACAAATGATCCCACGTGGTCTTCCTATGCAGAAAGAGCCCTGTGTGTTCCAAGAAGATCCTGATTTTCTTTCTAAGAGGGTGGCTAACCTCAATGAATGTTCTCTGATTTAATGTTATTGATAATGGAACGTACATCTGTCTCAATTAAAGACTTGCAGAATGAATTCTTGACTATGACATTTTGTTTGTAATCATCCTCCAATCTAGAAATTTCAGATGCTTTTCAGAAGCAGCTGGAAGTCACTATAACTCAATTTAAACATCAATTAAAACAGAAATTCCAATGAGATGAACAGGACTATAAATCAGATCGGATATACGTCTGGTGTTTAAGAAGGACTCTACTAAATGTCCACATGTCATTTTTCAAGATTCTTCGGATGATACATACAGTAATAGTAATGAAGAAAGAGCTCCGCCAAATGTTCTGCTGAAAGTTCAGTATTTTTAGGTCATCGACAGGAGAACTACAGAGGTCATACAACCAGGGGTTTTCCATGTTGACGGACTTTGGAATGGGAAGGACCGACATCCCAAGCGCAACATCGCCAACTTCAACAGTAATTAATCTTTCAGATACAGATCTGTCTAAAGATACTATCACGGCTTTAGAAAAAGATCTTTCATTTGTTCCCAATAACTATCATAATCCTTTTCAAAGCTGAATCAATTTATATTGTTTCTTTAGATCTTTACAGGTCAGACTTAAAGTGGTTGAAATCTGAATGATATATCAATTATTACCCTGAAATCGAATTGATTACCCCGGGTCCTGTTGACCCATTAATGTCTACATTTATACAGTTGGTTCTTCGAGACTTAACCAAAATAGAAAATACATTGTCACATTTTCGCAAAGGTTTCTCTAAAGAATGGAATATATCTCAACAACAAGTCATTCAGGCTTTGTCCAATAATTCTGAAATAGTTATAAAATCAGCAAACAAGGGTGGCACTATTGTTTTACAAAATAAAATGGATTATGTACAAGAAATATATCATCAACTGCATGACACTTCATTCTATCATCCTTTAGAGGAGGATCCTACTCTAATGCTAATAATTTGGCATTGAGAAGATTGTGTAACAGGGGTTAGAAAGTGGGTTTCTCACTTCTAGGGAAGCTCAGGCTCTTAAAATAACTAAACCTGTCACTCCTGTGTTTTATACTGTACCCAAAATTCATAAGCGATTAGATAGTCTACCTGGTGGTCCCATAGTCACTAGTCGAGGTTCTATTTTAGAGCCCCTGTCTAATCTTCTAGACTATTTTTTGAAACCATTTGTTCAACAATCAGTATTGCATTTATAGGACTCCTCACATATGCTTTCTTTACTAGTCCTTTGGACAGCCTGTTAGTTTCACTGGACATAGAAGCCCTGTATACTAATATCCCACAGGCAGATGCTTTGATGCTTGTCACTAACATCTTGGATACCCATCCGCATCCCTATTGGATTCCTACAGATTTTCTTTCCACTTTTGAAATTTGTGTTATATAAAAAAATGTTTCCTTTTGATTCAACATATCTCCAGATTCAAGAGGTGACAATGGGGGCTACAGTAGCGCCAAGTGTTGAAAACTTATATGTGTCAGCATTTAAAGAGAAATTTCTGTATTGCTCTGAATGGTATCAACACATTCATTTGTGGCACTGTTATATTGATGGCATCTTTTTCATTTGGACTTCTTTGGAATGCTAACAGAGCTTTTTTGATTGGTTAACCAATCAGGATCAACATTTAAAATTTACTATACATTAACATTGTTCTACCAATACCTTTTTAGATTTGAGCATCAATAGGGATGGGGTTCATTTGACTATCACTTTATTTAGAAGAGGTACTGATCGTAATCAACTATTAAGATATTCTAGTTTCCATCCTAAAAATTGAAAGACAACGTCACCATTAGTCAATACCTCAGCTGAAGAAGGGCATGTTCATCTACTGCAGAATTTAAAATTCAATCCACAGAGATGTTTATAAGTTTTCTACAAAGAGGCTATCCCCAATCAATAATCAAAAAAGCCCACAAGAGGGCTTTATTTGCTAATCAGTCTCTTCTGTTGACATATAGAACCAGTCCTTCAGATAACAACTTGATTTGCATTTTGTGATATACCAATTGGGCAAGGGATATCATACAGATATTGCGGACACATTGGCCGGTTTTTACATTTCATGATGCATTTCACACAACACCCAGATTTGTTTTCTCTTGGGGCCACAATATTTGGGATATGGTAGTGCTTTCTACCATGAAGACAGATACAAATCAAATTTCAGATCACATTGGTAAAGGAAACTATCCTTGAGGAGTGATATATGTTTGTCAGCCATGATTGGTTCAAAATGGCTACATCCAGTGTCATACCATCTAATTACTTTTCACTCTAGTACCAACTGTTGCTCTGCTCAAGTGGGCTATTTAATTCAATGTCCATGTAATTTAGTTTATATTAGATGTGCCAAAAGAAGTGTTTGAGTGCGTTTAACTGAACACAGATGTTGCATGAATACAGCGAAAACATCAGCTCCCATTGTAGCTCATTGTTTAAGTTATAATCACACTTTTCAGGATCTAAGATAGACTATCTTGGAACAAGTACAGTTCCGTCTTAGAGGTGGGGATATCCAGGCTTTGTTAAATAAACAAGAACATTTTTTGATTTTTATCTAGATACAATATCTCCACAGGGTCTTAACAAGACAATTAATTGGTATTCATTGGTAAAGTAAATTGATATGCTCACACATCATTTCCGGATGCCTTATATTCCCTTCCGTTATGCCATGTTTTTTAGAGATCTTTAAGATACAAAGAGGATCGACATGGATACAACATTATCTATGAAGATGAGAAACTTTGGATGAGTATCATAAATTTTCTGTGTAATACTTGCAAAGTCTAAGCCCCCTGAAGCAGATATCCTTTGAAACATGAATTCATGTCGGGGTTCAGTTGCCAAGTGACTTGAAAACTAAGTACTCTTTAGTTTTGATTTGCTCACTTAGGAATGCTGTTGATTATGGGACATTTTTTGACAATGATACAAAAAAATCTGATCATTTTTAAGAATTTTTGGTTGTCTTCAATTAAATAAATTAAATTGGACTCAAGCTTATGTTCAGTTCTTCTGCTATGAGCTGTTTTAGCGTTGGTCCTACATATTTATAAAAAAAAGTTTGGAAAGATTTGTTTATAAACTTTTTCTTGAAATATATGACCAGTTAAACATTGGTGATATTCTTTGGGACATTATTAAGGGGCATGGAATTTGGTTTGATTGAGCTTATTTGGGTGATTTTCATATTGAAATAGAAACATCACCAGTCTTCATAAATCATTCATCAAACAATAAAATCAAGGAATATAAATCAATCATATTAGTAAATCCATACTTGGAAATATTATTTTTATAATGATCTAAGGAATAGAATAACATTCAATAATTAAGAGCTCATACCAAATTTGAAAAATTTCCCAAGCAACAATAAATTATTTCGAAATGGGAGACAGACATCCATTAAGTAAAACTAATAAGAATGGAAAATTCACTGCTCTCCATACCTGAAAACTTTTTATTTCCAGTCATCCTGAGTAAGACATGGATTAGTGAAACAGCACAAATTTTCTTCACACACACATACACACCCCTAGGCATTAACACACACAAACAACCCCAGACAGGTTCCCATTCACACATACACACACCCCAGACAGGTTCCCATATACACACACCAGACAGGTTCCCATTCATTCATACACATCCCAGACAGGTTCACATGCACACAACCCTCCAGTCAGACTCCCATTCACATACTCCCCCCCTCCAGTCAGGCTCCCATTCACACACACCACACCCTCAGGTCAGGGTCTCATTCACACACACTACACCCCCATACACCAACAAAACTCTCCTTCATACACACCACACCCCAGTAAGGCCCTCATTCATACACACAACACCCCCACACCCCATTAAGGTTTGCATTCATTCATTCATTCATTCATTCATATATACACACACACACAGCACCGGGATCCATTCTGCTGTTCCTCCTCGTGTGCCGGCCCATGCCCTAATCAAACCACGTGAGCCTAGCACTTCCTCTATGCTGATCTCGTGCATGACAAGATCCACATAGAAAACGTGCTAGCTTCACGTGCTTTGGACAGCAAATGCCAGCACAGAGAAGATGTAGGAGAATGGGCTCCTTCTTATGTCTTTGGCCACTAGTGGTATGGGGTCCACCGGTGGCCTCACAGGCCTCTTCCTCTTCTGGGCCACCGGCAATATGGGGTCTACCAGTGGTCTCACAGGCCAATTCCTTTTCCGGGCCACCAGTGAGATAGAGTCCACTGGTAGCCCTAATGGGCCTCTCCCTGCTCCTGACCCGCCCCACCAGGTGTGCGGCCCTGTGTAATTGCACAGTTTGCACACTTTGTGGCACTAAGTCTGGTCACATTGGGAATTGGAAATTGTTCTTTGACCAGTCATCCTTTCAGGGCTGGATTTTTGATAGTGGTTGTATTCCCACAACCAATCAACAGTGCATTGCAACTGCTATAGACTGCTATTTTGGAAAGAGATTTTTCCCTTTTAGCACATGCTACAGGAAGAAAATGTACTTTCAAACCCTTATTAGGTAGAGTTTTGGCTTGGGCACTGGTTCACAGGAAGGTAGAGGAGCTGTAAGGTCTTGCACCATGGATAATGGTTTTGTAGCATTTGTTATGATTTTCATGATGCTGTTCATGATTTGACATCCTACCTTGAATCTTTTTTTCAAACTTAAGTAAATCTTTTAGAGCTGAATACCAAAGCTGACTCCTTGCCATGTTTTGGGGGCTGAATTCATCAAGAGAACCCATCTACCTGTGAAAACAAGCAGACTAGTGGTTATAATTGGGGTGAAAGTAAGTGACTGTGATAGAGATCCCCAATACAGCACCAAGGGTTCCAGAGGTGCATATATCCTCCCCACCAGTAAACCCCAGCATTGATGCATTTGGAGGAATTGAGAGATCTGCGAGAGAAATAGTGGCCCTGGAACATTGCTGTGACTCTCAATTATGTGGCCCCAAACCAAGAGGGGGTTGCAATTGTTTGCATATGTTTAAGCAAAACAATCTCATACAAACCATGGATTACATATGATTGGAAAATGGATACAATAAAATTACATGATGCAAATCACTGAAACCCAAAGACTGTCATGTGTCTCAGCTAAATGACTAGAATTGGGGTAAACCTTCAAAGAAATCACACAATGAGGATGGTACAACTGATGGCTACAATTCAGACCTTATTTGCTCAGGCACCTGGCACTGCCAAGCAGCATTTTTCACAGGCTGAAGGATCTAATTATGTACAATCTGGAAGAGAGGAGGTGCAGGGGAGAAATGGTACAGACCTACAGTTACCTGAAAGGTTTTAATGATACATGATCTTCAAACCTTTTCCATTGGAAAACAAACAGTAGAACTGGGGGCCATGAAATGAAACTCCAGGGGGCATGACTCAGAATCAACCTCAGGAAATATTTCTTCATGGAGAGAGTGGTGGATGCTAGAATGCCCTTCCAGAGGAAGTAGTGAGGACAAAAACAGTAAATAAATTTAAAAAGGCATCGGATAAACACAGTGGATCCCTAAAGGCTAGAGCTAGCAACGAAGAAAAGGATGCATGAGGGTAACTTGCATGGAGCAACAGCTATTACCCCTAACAGAAGGCATGGGAATTATTACCCTTAACCAATTAACTTTCATGATTTGACACAACTGCAACATCGCTCTCTGCTTTGATGGCGGGGGGTGGGGGAAGTGGAATTGGATTCAGGCAACAGCCAATGCTGGGCCCTGACTCTTATGGTCTGTGGTACTAATTCACAGATATTAGGGTAAAAGTGCAGGACTGCTTCTATGGCCAAGTCCAAAAGGAAAGCACATTCAAGCAGAATTGTCTGAATCATCAAGAAGGCTGCTCACCCTGTAAAAATGTTGCTAGCAGTAATTTTCTTATGGGTTGACAGTAGCTTGGTTTTGTTGTATTCTTCTTTAGTTCTTCACTGTTCCATTCAGTTCAGTATACAATTTTCCACACCCAATCCAACACTCATTAGTTCATCCTCGAACTCACCCCTAAATCTTGCAACAATATAAGCAGCCACCAAAACCAGTGAGGCCACTGTATAAACATCCAGCTACCTTTGTCTCCTTGACTTGTCAGATTGTATCTGGCCACTATCAATGTATCACTTGCTAATACTAACTTGGCTGTCCCCTGGTATGTTGTGTCACCTGGTTTACTCCAACGCAAAACTCTATTCCTACTATTGCTTTCCATACCTGAGATAAGCATGTCCAGATTCCATTTAATATACTGAATTCCCTCACATCTACTCATATATAAGGCTTTATCATCTTTATTCGATTTGTACAACTTCATACAACTTATACAAAGGCCTTCTTCTATTTTTTACCAACAAGTTTTTAACATCCATACAGCCACCAAAATTAGCAAGTCCATTGTTCAGAAACATCCTTTCTCTAACTGCTCATTGACATTTGACTTTTAAACCATGGTCTCTTTTTCCAAATTACCCCAGCCATCTTGGAGCCTAAGGTAGCCATATCACAACTGTGACTGTTATTTTACCACCACCCATGCAGGTTATTCCAACCTCTTTGGAAGCCCAATGCAGTTTTTTGTTTTTTTTTATTTAATTTTTATTAATTTTTAAATAACATATCAAGATAAATTTTCTTGACAATAAATCATATGTTTACATCATAACTTTCAATATTAAATTAAGAAATTTCTTAAATTATATGTAAGCATTACAAGTCCACAATATAGATCCAAGAGGTCATCACATTCTAATCTTCATAAAATAACCTTAATCTTTATAACTTCGGCAGGAGCTTAAATTCAATAATAAGGTAAGACTAACCCAAACATTTACAAGGCTAAGAAACTAAATCACTGGTGCTCACATACACCGACTTCCAGAATTATCACACAAAAACTGTGTTAATTGAGATGGTAAGAAAAAAAGAAAAGATTTATCCTTAAACTTAAGCATTTACACAGAAATCTTAATATAAAGGTAGCTCCCATCTGTAATACCTGAGGCCTCAGCAGTAAAAACTGCTTCCTCCTCTTCACTGTTCTGTGCATGTTACTCCAGGATAGCAATGGTTTAACAATGGCAGCCCAATGTAATTCTGCCACTACTGTCGCGACTTAACCATGCCTGAACCAGTTATATATGTACGCTGACCATTGGCCTATGTTTTTCTCTTTGCCCATCCAAATTTCATATGTCTGGGCAAACATTAAAGCCCCCTCATTTTTTCTGCATGTCATTCCACCTCACCTACCCATATTACCTGCTACTTGGCCATACCACTGTGCTCTCCCTTTCCTATGGTTGCCAACTTTTCCATGGAGCAGGAATGGACACTTGGGGAGGCAGGGAGCTGGCTGCAGGCCCCCACTTTTTCTTTTTTAAATCAAGCATAGATTATTTCCTAGGCAGATTCTTCCTGCCTGTCTTTGGACACTGTAAAACAGGGCTTTCCGGTCAAAAAATGGGCAGTTGGTCACCCTAGTCTTTCCCGAGAATGTAGGGATGTACATTCATTCATTTAAAACAAATGTTAAAGCCCTGACAAATATGCCTCTTTCATTTCATTCATGGGCCCCTGAATATAAACGGGTTCTTCTCCCATGAATGAAACATATGCCATTCGTTTCTTTCATTTACCTTTCCCATAGAAAATAACTGGCTGCATTATAAGAATAGAGCTTGTCTATCTGAGGCTCAGACTGGTCATGTGGGAGTTTCCATAGCAACCAGCCCTAAAGCCTATGACTCATGTGTGAGGTCAGAGAATAACTGGGATCTGTTGTGAAGTAAACCAAACTGACAAAGTAAAGGAATGTATCAGAGTGAAGCATTTTTCTAAATCAGCGAATCACTACTCTATGTATTCTTCTTATAGTATGTGCAGCCAGTTTCAAACAACATTTGTATTTTTCTTCTAAGAAGGAAAAATTGTTTTTGTTGTTGGGTGAGCTCTGTGTTCTTCCCTATTCCACAGTGTTTTGAATCAATAGTGCACTCTTGTTCAACAACAGAAACATTTAATTCCAATCCTTTTCACTGCTGGTTTTATCTGCACAGGTTTTTATTTTTGTTTAATTTAGCATCTCACTGTCTCTGCCACTGACCAAGAGGAAGGCTTGTGTTTTCAAGCCCTCTCTTGCCTTCTGGACAAAGGCTGTGGATTCTGGCTGTAGTGATTTCAATTTAAACTTGTTGCAGTGAACTAGCAGCAGTAGCAGCTAGTGCTAATGCTACGCTAGCTAGCTGTGCCATAGTGACCAAGATAGAATGAGGCTTTTTTAACTCTCTCTGGGTCTGTGTACCAGAGTCAGTGCATCTACAAAGAAATCAGTCAGTGCCAGTCACAGGTACAATCAGCTACTTTGTGCATTCATTTTGTTACTGCAGTACTGATGCATGGCTGTACTACTTACGCCATGCACATAATGGAACATTATTCATATTTATGTGTTTTCTGTGTGTTTGTGCGACTGGGTATGCAGTGCACTAGTCTGAAGAGCAAAATAATAAAATAGTACTGTAGTGCATTCTTTCTGTGTATTTTCCAACTTTACACACTATCAGGCTGATTTAATAAAAGGTGTGGGAAAGCCGGCGCTCCGAGTTGAATGCCCGCTCTCCCAACACGTGCCCAGGTACCTCTCCTGGGCATGCAATTCTGTATTTAAATGAGGCCAGGCAGTAATAAGGAAGTGCTAGGAACAATAACATGTCCCTAGTGCCTCCTTATTAGCGGAAGAGGCGGCTGTCAGCGGGTCCGACAACCAAAGCTTAATTTTAGGGTGCTGGCTACTCCAGGATGCCCATCCAGGGGGCTCATTTAAAAACATTTTCATGAAGACACTTGGGTACTACTATATTTCCTGAAGGTACTGGTGTAGCAGCAGCAATGATGGCTTTCACAGGAACCTCTGTTACATCTTCCTTCTACATCTAGAAGGAGTGAGAAAGGGTATCTTCTCTATGATTCTTAGCTGCCAATCAGTAGCTGAGATCAAAGTCTAACCAGTTAAAGAAAAGGGACCACTGGGCTGCCTTGGATTAAGCTGTTGTGCCTGTTATAAGTACTACAGGTTCTTGTGGTCAGTGTTTGGCAACTTCTTGAAGATGTTGCCATTTTTCAAGTGCCAATTTTACCACAAGGACTTTGTAGTCCCTAATCATGTAATTCTGCTGGAGAGAACTTCCTAGAGAAGCATGGCAAGAAGATCCCTTGGTCACTGTGTTGAGAATAGCCCTACTCCAAGAGTAGAGGCATCTACTCCAAGAGTAGAGGCATCTACCTCTAGGATGAAGGAATGATCGGGATTTGGGTGCCATGGGCAAGGTCCTTGAGAGAAGGCTTGTTTGAGAGCCTGGAATGCATCAACAGCTTCTGTGGACCAACACTGGTTATCCACTTCCTTTCTGGTTAGGGCAGTGAGAGGTTCTGCAAGTATTGAGTATCCAGGAATTAATTGGCGGTAATAGTTGGCAAATTCTAGAAACTGCTGAGGCGCTTGGAGGCCTATTGGTTGAGGCCAGTCTAGGATGGCTTTTTGCTTTGCAGGATCCATGTGAAAGCCTGTTCAGGAGATGATATACACCAGAAAGGGAAGTTGTTCTTGCTCAAAGAGACAATTCTCTAATTTTGTATAGAAATGGTGGTTTCATAGCCTCTGCAGCACTTGCTTAATGTGCTTTCATTGCTAACACAAAGTTTGAAAGTAGATGAGAATGTCATCAAGTTGCACCACTACATGGGAGTATAGAAGAACAAGGAATATCTTGTTCACCATGTTTCGTAATACTGCAGGGCCATTGCCGAGCTGAATGACATGACTAAATATTCATAGTGCCCATCTCAAGTGTTGAATGTAGCTTTCCATTTGTCTCTTTCTCAGATGCATATAAGGTTTTATGCTCCCCAAAATCTAAATTAGTAAAAATGTGTGCTCTTTGAAGGGAATCAAAAAGCTCAGAAATGAGGGATAGTGGATATCGATTCTTCTTTGTGATGGCATTGAGGCCCTGATAATCAATACAAGGCCTGAGGGAGCCATCCTTTTTACCCAAGAAGAAGAAGTCTGCTTCAGCAAGAAAAAAGAGGATAGATAAATAAGGCCCCATGCCATGTTCTCTTTGACATAAAGACTCATGGCCTTGGTCTTGGGAATTGATAGCAGTAGACTCTTCAAAGAAGAGTCTTCAAAGCAGTAGACTCTTCAAAGAAGGTACCTACAGGGGTACCTTCTTTGGCAGAAGGTCTATAGCACACTCATAAGAATGATGATGATGGGGCAGGATCTTGGCCCACTGCTTGGAGAATACATCAGAAAACTCAGCATATTGAGGTGGCAGCCCCGGTATGGCAGCAGCCACTGTGCAGACAGGCGATGGATGGATGGGAGTGATACAGGTGGTGAAGAGATGGGAACATAATGTGCCAGCTCCAAAGAGTTCCATCTATTTTCACTTGCATATAAATAACTTTTCCCTTACTCTTCTTCCTTATGTATTATGTATGATTCCAATTGTTTTTATAGTTTTACTTTGTAATATTTTAATATATTATATATATTCTTCTTTGTAAACTGCCTAGGTCTACCCAAATTGAATAAGCAGTATATAAAAAGTTTTAAATAAGTAAGTAAATAAATAAATAAATAAACTGAAGCATATTCTCCGACAGTTCTTGAACCCTGCCAAACTTGGAGGAGCTCAACGCCTAGTTCTCCAAATATGACCAGGACTGCTGAAAGAAATCTGGGAGGCTCTAGAGCAGAGGATTGACACATTCCCGTAAGAGAAATGCCCAAGCCAGAGCTGTGCTGCCCAAAAGCAACAAGATGTATGTTACCACAGAATGATTGATGTGGAACAGAGTGTACTGAAGTTCAAAATGCATGCGACATTGATTGATGGATCTGAGGCACTTCTTGCCCATGATAGTGCGATGGTGACAGAAGCTGAGGAACCAGTTTATGAGAAGAAGCAGACCTAGATGGAGGTGAGTCCACTGGGAAAGGGACTGGTGCAGGCATGTGGGCATCTATGCAGATATTGAGTCTTTGAAGAAGAGCAGTGACCTAATTGAGAACCCCCTGCTGCTCCTGGACACATTGGGCAATGCCTGGGATGGCCTAGATCATAGTCAGATCCACAGAGTCCACGACCTCAGCAATCTGTAATGAGTGTGAACCCTTGTTGCAGTGGTGAGGTTGATGCAGCCTATAGGATGAACCCCACAGGCCCTCACCAACAGCTGGCAGAGCTATGCTAGAGACAGACTGGAATAAGGCTTCACCTTTACCACCCCCTTTCCCATGGGTTGAGCCCTTGGGTTCCGGGATCCGGCAGAACTTAACGAAGAGTCTCTATGGGAATGGCATAGGTAGTAATCCAGGGCCAGGCAAGGGTAGCAGGCAGGTGGCAAACAAGAGTGGTGGTCAGAATCCATGCAAGGGTCAGAGAGAGGCAGAAAGCAAGAATGGTCAGGATCTGGGCAGAGGTCAAATCCAAGAGTCAGTGTGTAGGGAAAGCAAGGAGGCAAGAAGGAGGACCAGTATAACAGGAAAGGTGGAAGACAAGATGCACTGTATAAAATGAGGCAGGGCAGGCAGAAGAGATGAAGCAGGGCTGGACTGGAGAGACGAGGCAAGGCTGGGCTGGAGAGATGAGGGAGGGCTGGGCTGGAAGCAGAAACATCGGAGACAGGAATGCAGGAAAGTAACACATACTAACACAGGATGCAGGAGATACATTGCTGAGGCAACATAGTGACATCTTCAGGGCCCTTTTATAGGGCTAAGGGTGGTGATGTCATCAAGGGGCATCAGAGCCTTTTCCTGCCACAAGCCCTTTAAATATAGTGACATCGGCTGCATGCATGCCTAAGGGAATGTACTAGAGGCAGCGGTTCTGGTAGTATCCTGCCTCACAAGAAGAGACCGGCGAAGAGGGGTCTGGGTATTGGACAGGTTGAGTGTGGCGGCTTGCAGGGAGAGAGGCAGGAGCTGATGCTGGTGAGGGAGAGCCGGCCACACTGACAGTGCAGGAACAGAGCATGAGTGAATCCTCTGTCACAGTTTCTCAGGATCCATCTGTCTCTACTGCCACTTCAGTGCCAGCAGCATCATCCACCCCCAAGAATGCAGACAGAGGCAAAGGATCACAAAAGAAATCTGTGATCTAGAGCCATTTTCAAATGAGGGAGGACCCATGCTTTATTCGTTGTAACTATTGTGTGAAGGAGATCCGCTGAGGGAAGCAACTGGGCCATTTAAGTAATTCTGGGATGGAGCATCACATGAAGAAGCAGCATGCCCTTCAATAGACAGCTGAGGATGGTAATAGCAGTAGTCAGGGGACCCCTTCTGCAAGGCAGAAGACACTATTTGAAAAGTGGGATGAGTGTTCCTCATGCTGCTTCCAGGCCTTCATCTCCTTCTACCAGTCAGGTGGCAGGCTAGCAGCAGCAGCCATCCCCAGCTATACCTAGGAAGCAATAGCCCACAATGGAGGAAATGGGGTGGTGTTCAGCAGCACTGTCATGGGGAAAGAGGTAGGTAGCATCCAAATGGATGACCAGGAACACTGGCGAGATGATCACTCCGGATGATCAATCTCTCCAAGTAGTGGAGATCATGAGATTCAGGCATTTGCTGTAGGTTTTAGCACCAAACTATAAAGTAGGGATGTGAATCGTTTTTTGATGATTTAAAATATTGTCCGATATATTTTAAATCGTCAAAAATCGTTAGGGCCACGATACAATACCAATTCCCCCGATTTATCGTCAAAAAATCGTAAATCGGGGGAAGGGGGAGGGCAGGAAAACCGGCACACTAAAACACCCTAAAACCCACCCTCGACCCTTTAAATTAAATCCTCCACCCTCCCGAAACCCCCACTGAACGACCTCCTGCAGTCGATCTCCTGCCGGCGCCATTTTCCGTATGGAAAACGATTCGCGGCAGGAGATCGCTCCCTGAACCCCGCTGGACCCCCAGGGACTTTTGGCCAGCTTGGGGGGGCCTCCTGATCCCCACAAGACTTGCCAAAAGTCCAGCGGGGGTCCGGAACGACCTCCTGCAGTCGAATCGTGTTGGTCTATGGCCGCCGCCATTTTGCGCCGCCATTTTGCAAAATGGCGGCACAGAATGGCGCCGGCTGAAGACAACACGATTCAATTGCAGGAGACCGTTCCGGACTGCCGCTGGACCCCCAGGTAATTTAAGGCATTTGGGGGGGGGGGGGTTCGGGAGGGTGGGGGATTTAATTTAAAAGGTCGGGGTGGGTTTTAGGGTGTTTTAGTGTGCCGGTTTTCCTGCCCTCCCCCTTCCCCCGATTTAGCTACGGACCGCCGCTGGACCCCCAGGTAATTTAAGGCATTTGGGGGGGGTTCGGAAGGGTGGGGGATTTAATTTAAAGGGTTGGGGGTGGGTTTTAGGGGGTTTTAGTATGCCGGTTCACGATTTTAACAATTTTCACGATACTCTAAACACCCAAACGGCGACGATACGATTCCCTCCCCCTCCCAGCCGAAATCGATCGTTAAGACGATCGAGGACACGATTCACATCTCTACTATAAAGTGCCTTCCAGGATTACTTTCAGCAGAAAAGGTCAATCATTGCCACGATCACACCCAGGCGCTGCTGCTGAAGGCACAGGGAAGCAGTATACATTTTACAAGCAACATCTGAACATCAACAAATGCTTCACACTCCTTCCTTTCTCTGATAGCACATTGGTGGGACCTGGCTGAGGTAGGGGCAGGCAGCAGCTCCATAGAGGCCAGAGTAACAAGGAGCAGGTGGGCTTTGCTGCACACTCACCTGAAGGACAGTGCCCATATCTCTACCAATATTTTAGGAGCCATTAGAGAAATACTGGAGGGCTGGCAGCTGGATGAGAGAGCCAGAAATCTAAATGCAGGGTTCTTTGTCACCAACAATGTTTCTTATATGGTAAAGCAGTATCTGACAGGGGATATCCGGGTGTACAATGCTTTGCTCACAACCTGCACCTAGCAGTGAAGGAGGCCCTGGGGCCAGGGTCCTAGCTCCCAGAACATGTCTAACTGCATGGCTTAGTAGAGAAATGTAGGAAGATTGCTGGGTACTTCCACTGAATTGTGAAGGTGGGAGAGCTTCTCCGTGAAAAGCAGGAGGAATTAGAGATGCCTCACAAGCTTCTCATTCAAGATGTGGGCACCCGCTGGAAGTCTACCTAGATGATGCCACAGAGGCTAGTGGAGCAGCAGACACCCCTGCATGATCTGTCTCAGGAAATGGAGATAGGTGTGCAGGCTCTCCTAGGGCAACATGATCGGTCAGTCAGGAGACAGCTTGTGAAAATCCTGAATCCCTTTAAGGAAGCCACAGAGGAACTGTGCCACAAGCACCACCTTGGGAAATGTCATCCCCATAATAAATATCCTGTAGGAAAAATTGGAGGACTTTTAACAGAAAGAGGGAATGAGAGCTGAGGTAATGCACTGACTGGCATCCTTGGAAAAGCAGGTGACAGAGAGACTAGGACTTCTGACCAGAAACCCCACATACATGCTTGCTACATTATGTGATCCATGTGTGAAAGGGATTGCACTGCAGGCCAACAATCTTACACAAATGAAGAGCATACTGACAGAAGAAGTCTGTCAACTAGAGCACCAGAGGTTGAGGAGGAGGAGGGATGCAACACAGAAGTAAACACCATAATTGGTCAGATTAGACAGTAGTGCAAGTCAGAGCAGCACCCTGTCATCGACACCTAACACTCTCTCCTCCACTGTAGAATGGAAACATTCCTCACCTCTGTCCCAGGCGATTGCAAAAGCAGCTAGGAAGAAAGACACCCAACTGACAAAAGCAAAGGAGATGGCAACTCAAGTCTCAATGACACACTATCTCACAGAGACCTCAAGGATATGGACATAAATATGCTGGCATATAGACCCCACAAGTCCAGCGTCTGGACATACCTAGTGAAAGTAGCTCAGTGCTATCTCTCTGGCCCACCAACAAAAGTGCCCAGCAAAAGAGTGTTTTCGATGCCAGAGGATATTGTAAGTCCTCATCCCTGCAGGCTGACACCACGCTTGATGGAAAAGCTAGTGTTCCTCAAAATCAATCTGTCTTTGCTTAGGTTTCCGGATTTGCCATTCAAGTGGTAAGACAAATGAAAGGAATTTGAAGGTCCTTCTAGCTGCTCTGCCTGCCTGCCATGCCTCAGTACCTTACACATATCATACACATGGCTTCTATACCACCATGCATACTTTTAACTACATTAAAAAGATGCATTCCTGTGAATGTACACTAAGAAAACAGCATGCCTACATTCTATTTTTAAATGTATGCATCCTATTTTGACCTCCCCCTCACACACACATACACAAACTATGCAAGTGAAAAGTAGATGGACAATTTTAACAAGCATCCTTGCTAATTTTCAAAGAGAAAATATGGATAAAGTGTATATGCTAAATTCATCTACATACTTTGCAACTACATGTGAAGTATGAAAAGTGTCTTCTGCTCTATTGAAAAACCATTGTAGATTTTCTGAATACCAGATCTGTTTGCTGCACTTGCTGAGAAACTCTGGTCTACAGTAGACATCTAAGATCAGGTCATTTTATAAACACATGCTGAAATCCCTAACCATCACGGGATTTTTGCATAATAAATGTCTCATCATGACATAAAGAATGGTCTAATCATAGTTTTATAGATAGATACATTAAAATAACATGATGCAGGTATTGAAAATTCCAGATGAAATTAAGCCTGTAATTACCAAAGCCTATTACCTGTTTCCTGTTGATTCTAATCCTAATCAAAGCAATGTGGAAGACATATCTTTGCCAGATATAACAGCCCTTTTGGAATCCTCACAAGAGATGGTGGTTTCTTATAGGAGACCATTACTAGTTTCTTTTGCTTTTTTAATGGATAAGAACAATGTCTTTAAACATTTCTTTCATAATAACCATGTTTTATTCTTTGGGCAAAAGATATGGTGCTACCCAGATCTAGTTAAACAGACACAACAGCGCAGAAAATTGTTTCTTAATATGAGACCTGAAGTCCTCCAGTTGGGAGGAACTTTTAAGTTACAATTTCCCTGTAAGTGTCATGTTAAGAGTGGGGAACAGAAATACATTTTTTTAGAACCTTCCCAGTTAAGGTCCTTTCTCGACTCTCGCACCAACCCCACTTAAACTTACTGTTTAGGTGTATGTGAATACATAAGGTGGAGGTAATCAGGGTGTTACAATAGTTTATAGTTTATTATTTCTTTGTATAATGCTCCTCGTTACCAGCTCTCCCATGTTTCCTTTATTAATTGAGTACAATGTAGTTAAATTGTATTAGATAATGAATAATTTTCATTTTGTGTGAATTACCTTAATTGTACCCAAATATTTCTTTAACAAGTGAATACTTGGATGTATCTTAAAAAGCAATAAATAAAAAATTAAAAAAATTAAAAATAAATAACATGATGCAATCTCTTTTTTTTTTCTCTTGCTCACCACTTTCAGAAATGAAATGTGATTTATAATTCAAACACCAGTTGTATTATCATTTTTGAATGTAGATCGTAAAACAGGATCAGCTGAGCTTTTAGTATTTTTTTTTCCTTTGGAGTTGCTGTTTATTTTGAATTAGAGCATAAAGCGTTAAGAATGCTGTCAAGCACTCTACTATCAGGTATAGACTACATATCAAACAAGAAAAGGTCTGCATCTACCTTCTTATGGCTGCTTTTCACCACTATAGATTGATATACTTTGGATTATGATGAATGCCCTTTCTTTTTTGTTGGGCCACTCATGTGGATTATGGGAAGTCTGTAAAAATACAAAAACACAATTTGTATCTCTATTTAACTACTGTGAAGAAACTTACTCATTGCTGTAAACCATAAGTAAAAGTGGTGGATAGTTTGGGGAGGGTAATTTTCAGTTATCTACAGGGTAAAAAGTTTAACCCACATTAATCTCTTGAAACTTGCCCTTCCTCAATGCAGCTAAATGTTTTGCATGTTCCACAAATTGCATACTTCGAGCTGCACTGAGAAGAGGCATTTCAGAAAGCATGTTTAGATTGGGGGAGGAAAAGAACAGATTGCATTTTCAAATGTTTGTGCATACTTTTCAAAAAAAAAGAAGTTTCAAAGCAAGAGTACACCCATGCTTTTCCATTTAAAATCGATGCAAAGCCCATAGGAAAAAGCATGCACGGTCATTATCCCAAAATGGAGAGTTTGAAAAATGCTTCCTATATGGCACATGTTAAAGAAAATAATTATAACTTGAATTTTACTAAGCAGAACTCAGCATGCCAAACTAATGGATTGTTAAAAACTGTAAACTATAAACAAATATAGACTATGTAGTTACTGAGCATAATGAAGCAGAACTGGAAGCATCTACTTGATTCACTAAAATGTGTTTTGGCCCCCAGGAGGACAAATATTAGTGTGTGGGGGAGGTGGGCGATGGGGGGGGTTGTACAAATAGAAACTGTTGTAGAAAGAGATTCAGCAAAAGAATATATTTATCACAGCCTAAAAATGCCCTGAAGAAAAAGCATGGAAGAGGAGGAAGCCTTCTGAATAGGGCTATGGAAAGTGAAGTGAATTAACAGGTTTGGCCCTTGATTGGAGGTGATAATTATCAACCCATTTTGCCTTGACTATTAAATAATGCTGGCTCTGAAGAGTGCTGCAGACATGCCCATCCATACACCAGATACTTATCTAGATCATGTTTTGGCCTCCTGAAAACTCAATTTCCTTTACTGCAGGTTTTCAGCTACAAACCCTTGCCAAAGGGCCAGATGTATTAATATGTTGCTTAAAATCTTTATTGCACACTTGTAATAATAAATTCTAAGCAAGGTACAAGCCCCAATAATATCAAATTAAAATAAAATAAAATAAGCACATACCAAAATAATAGTAAAATTAACATAATATTAAAAGGTGTTTCCCATGGGGAAGTCAGTTTTCTGAAGGACCTAATTGGAACACCGAGCTAGATTTACAGAGCAGAATAATAACTGCTGCTCAGCATGTGAATATACTTGCCTCGTTCCACTAACCAGGAATATTTACCTATGAAAAGCATGAGTCATTTCAGGAGCCAGGGATGGATCAGGGGGATGTTTGAGTCTCCAAATATCTGTGCAGGTTTTTCCAAATGTATTTGCCTTACAAATATAACAGGTTCAAGGTTCACAGATACTTTTGTGTCTATGTAACTTGGTAATTTTCAGAGGAAAATTAAGGCAGTTTCCCTGTGAAAATTAGCATCAAGATACAAAAGCAACTATAGACCTTGCGCCTGCACAAGATAGTTCAAATTGCCCCATATATGTCAATATTCAAAAGCCATTTAGACGGATAACTGAAAAGTTAACCGTCTAAATGGCTAAACCAATACATTTAAATACTTATCTAGCTAGAATTTAGCTGCATAAGTCAGGGTTGTTCTGCAGATGGGTGGGAGGCTTTTTGGGAAGGAGCAGAGTTAGACACATAAGTTAACTGGCTAACTCTGATATTCAGAGTTAGCCAGTTAACTAATTCAGCTAACTCTGGTCGTGCCGCTGACCTGTCCTAAAGTTAGGAAAACAAAAGAAATAGATGCCTTGGTCTTTTTCCACATTGTTTTTAAATACGTCTCTACCTCAATAAATTTTGGAAAAAGACCAAGGCATCTATTTCTTTTGTTTTCCTGATGGCTATCATAGATCGCCTACCTCTTTGCTTTTTGGGACCTGTCCTAAAGTTAGCCAAATAAACAATTCTGACTAACTTTAAGAAGATAGCCTGATATATTCAGCGGCACAGTGTATCTTTATCCGGCTAACTAGCCAAGACACTCAGCGGCTAAATATTACCCCCATAGTGTTTATGAGATAAATGCTTAGCACATCCATCCCAAAGTATGACATGTATTTCAGACCTTTCCTTTTTTTATGATATTAAAAGGAAATGCTTTCCTAATTCTGTTCCAACATTCTTAATAATTTACACCCCTTCTACAGCCCTGCAACCCTCTCATAGTAACATAGTATCATAGTAATGATGGCAGAGAAAAACCAAATGGTCCATCCAGTCTGCCCAGCAAGTTTCTTATGGCAGTAAATACGACTCAGTGAAGGTTACTCCCATGGTTCTGTTAAAGATAGTAACTGGCACTCCGTTCAGGTTACCCCCCTGTTTCTGTTAAGGGTAGTAACCGTTGCTCCATACAAGTTACTCCCATGTGTCTGTTAAGGATAGTAACTACTACCCTGTGCAAGTTACCACATGTTTCTGCTAAGGGTAGTAACCACTGCTCTGTGCAGGTTATTCCTATGTTTCTGCTAAAAATAGTAACTGCCACTCCATGCAGATTACCCTCATGTTTCTTCTAAAGATAGTTACAGCTGCTCTGTGCAGGTTACTCCCCCCCCCCCCCCCCCCCCCCCCCGTTTCTGCTAAGGGTGGTAACTGCCACTCTGTGCAGGTTACCCCCCCTGTTTCTGATAAGGGTAGTAACTGCCGCTCCGTGCAGTTTACCCCAAGTCTTATGTTAAGGGTAGTAATATTAACAATCAAAAGCATGCAACTGTCAAACCCATGACAAAATTACTTCTAGCAACATTTTTAGAGAGTGAGCAGCCTTCTTGATAATTCAGACAATACTGCTTAAATGTGCTTTGCTTTTGGGCTTGCCCATAGAAGCAGACCTGTGCATTTTGTCTAATGTCTGCGTAGCAGTACCCCAGACCATAAAAGTCAGGCCCAGCAGTGGCTGTCATCTGAATCCATTTTCCCTTCCCATCCTCCCCCCCCCCCCCCCCCCATTGTTGAAGAAGAGAGCAATGTTGCAATTGTATCAAAAATCATAAAAGCTCCCACCCTCAAACTCATTTATCTTTAACCTGGTGAAACGTAGAAATTACCTTGAACCTTACCTCATCACCAAAGACTATTTGAAAACTACCTCACACCTTACTCTGACCTCACAAAAAGACTGCTGGACCAAGCATAATTGCTCCGTCACCTAGAAAATACCTTGAACTTTGCTCAGTTATCACCAGAAAGACCATTCAGAAATTAGTATAGTTCTGAATGTTTTATATAGTTGTAATGTATATTGAATTGCTTGTATTTGTTTTCATTGTTTTATTCTGCACTATTTCTTGCTTGTAAATCAAATGGAGACTTTCTATATAATGTGATTTACAAATTATCTTGATTCTGGAAACAGGTCTATCACTGACTGAATCCACTCCAACCTCTAGAGTGGGGAAAAAGAAACTACTCTCTCTTTCCAGGAGCACTGGATAGTCACAGCACATGGCTGTCTCTCACCATCAAAGGTGATAAAGAATGCATATTAAATATGCATTAACACATTTTAGTGGAGAAGAGACGGCTGAGGTGGGATATGATAGAGGTGTTTAAAAAATCATGAGAGGTCTAGAATGAGAAAATGTGAATCGGTTATTTACTCTTTCAGATAATAGAAAGACTAGGGGGCACTCCATGAAGTTAGCATGTGGCACATTTAAAACTAATCAGAGAAAGTTCTTTTTCACTCAACGCACAAACTCTGGAATTTGTTGCCAGGGGATGTGGTTAGTGCAGTTAGTGTAGCTGGGTTTAAAAAAGGATTGGATAAGTTCTTGGAGGAGAAGTCCATTACCCGCTATTAATTAAGTTGACTTAGAAAATAACCACTGCTATTACTAGCAACAGTAACATGGGATAGACTTAGTTTTTGGGTAATTGCCAGGTTCTTATGGCCTGGTTTGGCCACTGTTGGAGACAGGATGCTGGGCTTGATGGACCCTTGGTCTGACCCAGTATGGCATGTTCTTATGTTCTTAACTAGGTCTCTATGTCAGGAATGAAAGGTTATCCATATAACCATGGTCTGAACAAGAACAGCAGTGGCCTTTTTTGGTTATATAAAACATCAGTCCTAGTATAATTCAAAGAGCTTGAATATAAATGAGAAACTGAAAATTATGCTTAATTGTATAGCTATGGAGAATATATTAAAGTAATATATTTTATTTATTTTATTAATTCATAAATAATATTTGAAAATGTCTTTATATGAAAGCAGCATGTTTTATTTAAAGTATTTACTTTTTGAATTATTTTTTTTTTTAGTCAGGCTGGCCTAAAGGCCCCATTATCCTGTAATAGTTCATTTATATTAATGATTTCCTCTCCTTCAGAAATTATTTTTCTTTTTCAGTTAACTTATTGAGATTAACCTTTTCCAAAAGGTTTAATGTTGCTTTTTAATTTTTTTTCTGTCTGAGATTGATAGCAAATTGTATAATTGTCATTAATTCTTTGGAAAGCATATCCAGTCTCCCCTCTAGCAATTCTTGCTGCCAGAATAATTTTTGTTGCCCACTTTTTCCTTTTCAGTCGGGCATACATCTTGTCCTTATCACCTTTCTTCCATACTGTACCCTTTGTCTGACTCTAAGCAATAGCTGTTCTGCTTGTTTAGTGCTAATTGAATCATACTGAGATATAATCTTTGCAACTTTCATTCCAATTTCCTGTTAAATCTGTAGTCACATATTGATTCCCCTGTCTCTTAGGTTCCACTTCAAAATTATGAAGTTTAGTGAACACAATTCCCTTTTATTGCTCTATGAATAGGAAACTGCCTACCTTCTTACTGTTTCTCTAAGAGGTGCACAATCTAGAGCAGATACTGCATTAATTCAAAGTCTTTCCTATAAAGGCTGCTGCTACAGAGCAAAAATTAACTCTTTCCCGAACATAAAACTTTATATTGTATCCATCTAAAGTAGTTATATAGATCAGTGGTTCTCAGCCTAATCCACTAGCAAATCTGTTTTTTATGATATCCACAGTGAATATGCATGGAATAAAATGTTGCATACATTGAAGGTAGTGAATGCAAATCGATCTCATATTTTCAGTAGGGATGTGCTGCCATTTGAAATAATATTGTCTAGGTTTTTTCAAGTCTTTTTCTAAGCTAAAGGATAGAAAAAACAGTAAATTTCATGTTTTATTTTCTAACTTTTTTTGTGTACACTGTTTGCAAATAGTGTATACTGGCTCCCCGGACAAATATAGTAACCCAGGAGTTTGCAGAGACTCAATGGCTCCCCTCCCCTACCCTGGAGGCAGCCAAAGTTCTTCCCAAAAAGGTAATATTAGTGAAAAAAAAATTCCCGTGTCTCAACCCAACTTCTTATCCCTTCCTTTTGTTTAAAACGTAGCCCCCCAGACTGCTAGCCCACACATCAACCACCCTAACCCAACATCCTAACCCCCCTCCTATACTCTATCCTCGAGGGTACCTCGACCTTGGACTATACCTGACCTCTCTGACACTCCTTGCTTCCATCCACCTGCTTCCTCCAGAAGCAGCTTTACAGAGGTCCACCTAAGACCAGCCGGCCCCGGCACCCAAGGGTTCAACCTGCGGGGAACGAGGGCTGGAATTGGCAAAGTTCATGTTGCCTCTGCTCCTGGCCAGCCTCGCCTCCCGATGGTGGGGACCTGCAGGGCTCAACCCCACAGGTAGCGCCAACCCCACCTCGGGGCAAGGGTCTACAATTCCTAACATGTATGGGTGAGTAATAGTTCTAGCAGAGTTTAATTTTGGAACATTTTGTTAGAATGTCACTTAGACAATAGGTTATGGTTCCCAACTTTATTTAGAAATCCACAAACATCTTGGAAGGACTTTACTATTTCAGGGGATTTGACGAGCCATGCTAAGAGACAATTGAGCAGCTACTCGCAGCAATGTGAAATCAATATACATATGGGGAGATTTTAAAAGGCTGGCTCATGCAAATCCCAGGAGATACACATGGTGGCCAGGCCGCAACCACGCCGAGCACATTTTTTGAGCGGCCCGGACACATGCATATCTCCTGGTATGCACGGAAGTGCCGGGCCTTTAAAAAGGGGCAGCCCAGTGCAGGGGTGGGGGCAGACCGGGACAGCGCCATTTTGAGGCCGGCGAGTGGAACTTACTTTTGCTCCATGGAGCAGGTAAGTGGCAAAACAAAACAAAATATAGTTTACTTAGGGTGGGTTTAGGGGTTGGGGAGGAGAGGGGAAAAGGGAGGAAGGATAGGTAAGGGGATAGAGAAGTTCCGTCCCAGTCCACTCCTTAATTGGAGTAGTATGGGAGGGAACTGGGAATGGCCTGATTGCATCGCCGTGAGTTTTTTAATAAAATACCCCCCCTTCCATGCACAGGTCATAACCCATGCGTACATGTGCGCGGTGATATAAAATTGGGCATGCATGTACGTGTGGGTATCATATTTTATAACATGCACACAGTAACGCTTGCATGTTATAAAATCAGCACATCCATGTGCACACACGCCTTTAAAAGTTCACCCCATAGGAACTAATAACTACAGGATGGCTTTATAGCCTAAAATAACTAATTTCATTGTATCTAGTTGATAGCACTATTATTCGTTGTCAATATGTCCTTTGAGATGGACATATTGACTTGGCATGAACAATGTCTACTCTCTATAGTATTTGCTGCTACAATTTTGATTTAAGGGTGAGAGCAGAGTGGCAATTTTGTATTTAGAAAATTAATGATTTCATTGGGTTAAACACTCTTACCCACTTTAATGTTCTTTGATATTTGGATTACCCCTTGGGTGTTGTATTTTATATTATGGTGTTCTTACACTGATCAGCTAGATTTGTTAATGTACTAATTATGCTGGATAGAGGGAGGTACCTGATCACAAACACCAAGTGACTCCAGCTCTCTGGATAGAGAGAATTTGGTTTAGAATCCATAAATGGGGTAAGGAAATAAGGAAGTAAAAAGGGAGAGGGTGGGAGGAAAAGGTGGGCAGGGTACAGAAAGGGATTTTAGGGGGCGAAGGGAACTTGGGGATACTTAACCTTACACAGTGATATTGGAAGGAAACATTCACAGATGGAAAATGCGGTAAAGAGAAATGTTTACATTTTATTATGCAGTCGATAGTTGGGATATTTATATTGTGATCAATGAATGGAACAGTAAGATTTCTTGGCTAAGTTCCAGATGCCAGTAGGATGGGGATTTGAAGGACATAGAGTTTTGCCATGAATATCAAAGTGAATTATATGATATGGAAAGTAGCAGGTTTGGGTTCCCTATCAAGAGAAAGAAAGTATTGACACACATTAATAGGTCTAAACGTAATATCATTCTTTTGTAGAAAACTCACTTGACTGATGAAGAACACAAAAAAATGAAAAACAATGGTTTAATCAAATATTTTTCTCTTCAGGATCATCTAAACTTAACAGAATGGCTCTGTTATTTCACAGGAATATAGCTTTTACATTGGGAAAATCCTATGCATATGCTGAGGGTTGTATCTTCATTTTTAAGGGCCAATTACTTGGGAAAACTGTTGTCATTGCATCTATCTATGCCCCAAATCAATATAATCATATGTTTTTTACTAAATTGGTAACTTGTTTATCGGAGTTGGGGCCTGCGCCTATATAATGGAAGGAGTTTTCAATTGAGAGAAGGATCCCATGCTTGATAAATGTTCTAATTCTTTGATTAGTAGACTGTGGAAAGGGAAAGGTATACAAATTTTCTGTGATACACTATCACTATTGGATATTTGGAGAGTGCTTCATCTGGAGGAAATGGACTACACTCACTATCCACATTCAACTATGTGGATAGTGCAGATATTGGAGGATTACTTATAAGAGATCATTGCTCTATGCTGTGTAATGTGGGAGGTCTCAATGGGTCTGATTCCCTAATTAAAATGGCAGATGCTAGAATGGTTAAGTACAGAACCAGAATTTAAAATCTACCTAAAGGAGAAGTAGCAACATTTTGAGGAGGTTAATAAGCAACATAAAGACAACCCAGTATTATTTTGAGAGACGGCTAAAGCTGCACTCCAAGGTGAAATTACAAAATATGCAGCCTTTAATAAACAGCAACTTAATAAACAAAGTCTGGAACTTGAAAAGAGAATGATATGCTATAAATTCCAATGCAATCGACTCAACTCAGATGAATGGCAAATTAGATTTAAGAATGCCCAACATATTTTAAATGACTGTAGGCCAGATTGACAAACTAAAGAGTAGCAAATCTCCTGGCTTGGATGGTATCTACTCCAGGATTCTGAAGGAATTAAAAAATGAAATTTCAGATCTGTTAGTTAAAATCTGTAGCCTATCATTAAAATCATCCATTTTACCTGAAAACTGGAGAGTGGCCAGTATAAGCTCAATATTTAAAAAGGGCTCCAGGGAAACTCCAGGAAACTATAGACCATTAAGCCTGACTTCAGTACCGGGAAAAATAGTGAAAACTATTCTAAAGATCAAAATCACAGAGCATATAGAAAGACATAGTTTAATGGAACACAGTCAGCATGGATTTACCTAAGGGACGTCTTGCCTCAAAAATGTGCTTCATATTTTTAAAGGGGTTAATAAACTTGTGGATAAAGGTGAACCAGTAGATGTAGTGTATTTGAATTTTCAGAAAGTGTTTGATAAAGTCCCTCATGAGAGGCTTCTAAGGAAACTAAAAAGTCTTGGGATAGGAGGCAATGTCCTTTTGTGGATTAGAAACTGGTTAAAATACAGGAAACAGAGAGTACATAAGAACATAAGAAATTGCCATGCTGGGTCAGACCAAGGGTCCATCAAGCTGAGCATCCTGTTTCCAACAGAAGCCAAACCAGGCCACAAGAACCTGGCAATTACCCAAATACTAAGAAGATCCCATGCTACTGATGTAATTAATAGCAGTGGCTATTCCCTAAGTAAACTTGATCAATAGCCGTTAATGGACTTCTCCTACAAGAACTTATTCAAACCATTTTTGAACCCAGCTACACTAACTGCACTAACCACATCCTCTTGCAACAAATTCCAGAGCTTTATTGTGCATTGATTGAAAAATAATTTTCTCTGATTAGTCTTAAATGTGCTACTTGCTAACTTCATGGAATGCCCCCTAGTCCTTCTATTATTTGAAAGTGTAAATAACAGAGTCACATCTACTCGTTCAAGACCTCTCAGAATCTTAAAGACCTCTATCATATCCCCCCTCAGCCGTCTCTTCTCCAAGCTGAACAGCCCTAACCTCTTCAGCCTTTCCTCATAAGGGAGCTGTTCCATCCCCTTTATCATGTTGCTTGCCCTTCTCTGTACCTTCTCCATTGCAACTTGTTACCACTCATGATCAGCAGGGTCCCGGGATCTCGGCATTTCCAGCGCACGGCATCACCGACAGGCAGCAGCATCACACTACATGCCTCGGGCTGAGGCCCCACCCCCTTTAAGCGCGTTATCCGCGGAAGTCCGGAAAATTGTGCGGGAGAATTTCAGTACATAAAGCCTCGACTTCAGCATAACCTCGCCTCAGCTACAGGCTATCTTGTCTGGTGCTCTTCTCGGATTCTGCTGTTTTGCTGCCTGACTTGGTTTGCCTTCCCGTTTATTCTCTTGCCTTGCTGCCTGCCTTGACCTGGACCGGACTTGGATTACACTTGCCTTGCTGCTTGCCTCGACCAGGACTGGACTTGGATTACTCTTGCCTTGCCGCTTGCCTCGACCCGGACTGGACTTGGATTACTCTTGCCTTGCTGCTTGCCTCGACCCGGATCGGATTTGGATTACTCTTGCCTTGCTGCCTGCCTCGACCCCGACCGGACTTGGATTACTCTTGCTTTGCTGGCTGACTCGACCCGGACTGGATTTGGACTATTCCTGGTGTGCTTCACTTGCCGGCGTGGACATCACCATTCCTACCGCCTGAGATCCTTCCTTTTGGCCTAAAGGTAAGACTGTTAACCATCAAGGATTCACTAAATCATAACACAACTATATATTTTTTGAGATGCGGCGACCAGAATTGTACACAGTTTTCAAGGTGCAGTCTCACCATGGAGCGATATAGAGGCATTATGACATTTTCCATTTTATTAACCATTCCCTTCCTAATAATTCCTAACATTCTGTTTGCTTTTTTGAATGCTGCAGCACACTGAGCCGACGATTTTAAAGTATTATCCACTATGATGCCTAGATCTTTTTCCTGGGTGGTAGCTCCTAATATGGAACCTAACATCATGTAACTACAGCAAGGGTTATTTTTCCCTATATGCAACACCTTGCACTTGTCCACATTAAATTTCATCTGCCATTTGAATGCCCAATCTTCCAGTCTTGCAAGGTCCTCCTGTAATGTATCACAGTCTGCTTATGATTTAACTACTCTGAATAATTTTGTATCATCCGCAAATTTGATAACCTCACTCGTCGTATTCCTTTCCAGATCATTTATATATATATATTGAAAAGCACCGGTCCAAGTACAGATCCCCGAGGCACTCCACTGTTTACCCTTTTCCACTGAGAAAATTGACCATTTAATCCTACTCTCTGTTTCCTGTCTTTTAACCAGTTTGTAATCCACGAAAGGACATCGCCTCCTATCCCATGACTTTTTAGTTTTCGTAGAAGCCTCTCATGATGGACTTTATCAAACGCCTTCTGAAAATCCAAATACACTACATCTACTGGTTCACCTTTATTCACATGTTTATTAACCCATTCAAAAAAATGAAGCAGATTTATTAGGCAAGACTTCCCTTGGGTAAATCCATGTTGACTGTGTTCCATTAAACCATTTCTTTCTATATGTTCTACGATTTTGATCTTGAGATTAGTTGCCACTATTTTTCCCAGCACTGAAGTCAGGCTCACTGGTCTATAGCTACCCAGATCACCCCTGCAGCCTTTTTTAAATATTGGAGTTACTTTGGCCACCCTGTAGTCTTCAGGTACAATGGATGATTTTAATGATAGGTTACAAATTTTAACTAATAGATCAGAAATTTAATTTTTTAGTTTCTTCAGTACCCAAGGATGCATACCATCCAGTCCAGGTGATTTGCTACTCTTTAGTTTGTCAATCTGGCCTACGACATCTTCCAAGTTCACAGTGATTTCGTTCAGTTTGTCTGACTCATCACCCCTGAAAACCATCTCCAGAATTGGTATCTCCCCAACATCCTCATTAGTAAACACGAAAGCAAAGAATTAATTTAGTCTTTCTGCAATGGCCTTATCTTCCTAAGAGCCCCTTTAACCCCTCGGTCATCTAATGGTCCAGCCGACTCCCTCACAGGTTTCTTGCTTCGGATATATTTTAAAAAGCTTTTATTATGAGTTTTTGCCTCTAAGGCCACCTTCATTTCAAATTCTCTCTTCGCCTGTCTTATCAATGTTTTACACTTAACTTGACAATGTTTATGTTTTATGCTATTTTCTTCCGATGGATCCTTCTTCTAATTTTTGAAGGATTTTTTTTGGCTAAAATAGCCTCTTTCACCTCACCTTCCTAATAATTCCTAACATTCTGTTTGCTTTTTTGACTGCTGCAGCACACTGAGCCGACAATTTTAAAATATTATCCACTATGATGCCTATATCTTTTTCCTGGGTGGTAGTTCCTAATATGGAACCTAACATCGTGTAACTACAGCAAAGGTTATTTTTCCCTATATGCAACATCTTGCACTTGTCCACATTAAATTTCATCTGCCATTTGGATGCCCAGTCTTCCAGTCTTGCAAGGTCCTCCTGTAATGTATCACAGTCTACTTGTGATTTAACTACTCTGAATAATTTTGTATCATCCGCAAATTTGATAACCTCATTCGACGTATTCCTTTCTAGATCATTTATATATATATTGAAAAGCACCGGTCCAAGTACAGATCCCTGAGGCACTCCACTGTTTACCCTTTTCCACTGAGAAAATTGACCATGTTCCATTCTCTCTTTCCAGATTAGCTCACAATACCTCCTCTCGTAAACGCTGCCAGTTCTGTTGCTTTAATATTATTTTTTATATATTATATCACATGTCATTCATTGACATAAGTTACCTGAAACTTTTATACAATATACTATATTGGAACAATTTTCATAGGGGCTGATTTTAAAAGATTTACGTGCGGGGGGGGGGGGTATGTGTGCTGGGCCTATTTTATAAAGGCCTGGCGACGAGCGTATAGCCCCGGGATGCGTCTAAGTTCTGGGGCTTTACTAAAGGGGCGATCCAGGACCGTGGTGTGGGTGGGGCGAGCCGGGGCGGGAGCAAGGTTAGAGGCTTCCGGCACAGCGGCCATTTGCCGCTGTGCCAGGGATGGAGCATCAGCAGTCGGTTGGCGCACACAACGTATTTCAGCCCCAGGGATGAAGTAAGTTCTGTAATAAAAGAAAAACCAAGGAAAAGGTAGGGGAGAAAAGGCGGAGGAGGTAGGGGAAGGGAAGGGAAGGTGGGGTGGGGGGTAGGGAATGGGGGAAGGCAGCGCGGCTCAGCACGCGCAAGGTCCACAATTGTGCACCCCCTTGCACACGCCAACCTCTGATTTTATAACTTGCGTGCACAAGTTATAAAATTGCATGTCTTAAAATCTACCCCATAGTCCCCTTGCAGCTTGTAGACATCTAAAGTCATGCAAACCCATTTTCAAAATAAAATTCTCTGCCATGCATGCCGGAGCATTTTCACATCTTAGGTTCAAAAATAATTACAGATGTTGCACCTACTTTGCAGCAGATTCAGAGTATGCACCAGAATGTACACACTATGAGCTCCAAATTAAATCAGCATACATACTTTTCCTCCTCCAACCTAATCCTGCCCCTTTCCCCCCATAGGTGAAAGCATGTGTGCTGTTTTGCAACATGTACATTTTTACCAGCACTGAGAGTGGGCAATTTTCAAATCAATGTTATGTAGGTGGTAACAATTTCCTGTAAAAAAGAAATTGTTCTCAGCATATATAGTAGAGCACTTTTTCTGCAAAATACTTGATGCCAAGTTTATTTCAGATAGTAGAATTTTCCAGATAGTGGAAGTTTTTCTGGATAAGGCTACAAATGAAGACAATCAGTTTTGGGATAATAGAAGATTTTCTGGACCATGGAACATGGTTCAGGAACAATTTTTCCCCAATGTTGAGAGTTTTCAGTAATAGTCTTCCTATAAAAGGTATATTACTGTAAATGTGTGCATGTGACTATATATGTATTTTTCTAGTCAACCTCTAGCCCAAGTAGGAATTTGAAATTCTGTACTCTGATTTTAATTTCAAAGAAGGAATGGACCTCCAAATTTATGGGACTGGAAGAAAAACATTCTGAAAATCAGCATTCTTGGTATTACTATAACACCATCAATTCACCCTCATATCATTTGCCTTTCCCAGCTGCAGATGTATCAAATTCTTGTAAATCAGATTAGCCTATTGTTACTGTAGAAGTTCATCTACATGGCTAAGACATCTCAAATAGTCATTAGTGAATCCGTTTTGAAAGAATGTACTGCAAAGTTTAATGCCCATGACTATATCCTGTCTCTTCTAGCATAAATTAAATATTATGAACTCTTCTTGTTCAAAAAGAACAAAAAAAGAGTCGACAGTACCATCTACAGTATAATAAGAGTATTTTCAGTTTGATTTTTTTCTTGCAAAGCCAATAAAGTATAGTTAATGGAGTACAAAACAGACTGAACTTTCAGATTTTATATAAGTAATTATTGGATCTTACAATAATCTGTATTTCAATATATTATAAGTATGCAGTGCAGCACTGTGCCTATGTATTTTCCAGGAAATTGTTTGGCAAAGCAGGAATACCAGGCTAGTTACCTCTTGATTACTGGTTTAATCCTCACCATGGCTGGAGAAGCCTTGAATGTGGCAGTGAGATAATTTACATCTGTTTGAATTATGGATTTTAGTCCAGTTTCTATGTTTTCATCTCTAAAATGTGCTTTGTTCTGCATATGGAATTATCCTCTACTACTTTACATATCGTCTATCATAACAAGAGCTAAGGCATATTAGAAGTCAATTTAGGGATATTTTGTGTTTCAGTTGTACCTGCTCACTGGACAGAAGACAGACTACAGATTGTAACTTCCATTACAATGACAATAACCAGAACAAAAGTCTATGGCCTTTATTTTAAATGTGACAACTGCATATGCATCCAACTAAAAACTGTGGGCCTGATTTAAAAAAGCATTTACTCGAGTAAAAACCAGGTTTACTGGGGTAAATTCACTTTACTTGAGTAAGTGGGTTTTTGAAAATTGCTACAATATATGCCATTGACTTGTCTATAGGATTTACTCACATAAGTGCACTTTACTTGAGTAAATGGCTTTTGAAAATTGCTACAATAGTAGCTACATTTACACATGTAACTCCTTTTGAAAATTGCCCCCATTCTCTTTAAAATGGGATTGCAAAATAGTTATTTATGGGAACAATAAATGCTAATCTCCAAGTTTACGGTGATGTTCATATTCCAAAGCATTTAGCCAGATAACTCAGAAGTTATCTGGCTTAACAAAGATTTGGGCACTTTTCTGGATAAATTCTAGCCAGCTAATAAGCTAGCCATCTAGAATTTAGACAGATAAGTTAGGGGTGTTCCAGGGCATAACTGGGAGGAGATGAGTTAGCCAGCTAAGTTATCCAGCTGACTCTGATATTCAGGGTTAGCCAGATAATGTAACCGGCTAATTGGAAAATTTATCAAGCTGTGACAGGCTCTAACATTCAGTAAACAGCACATATCATTGCCCTATTGCGGCAATATCACACGATATTACCTATATCGTGTGATGTTTGGGCCTGAAACCCGTCCCTATCACAATGAGCTTCTTTGCATGGCATTTGCATGCATGAATTTTGTAAATACATGCAAAGCAGCTAAAGCATATCTAATCCTATGTAAATAAAATAACATGTCTGGCTTAGAAATTTTTCAGTCGTATTATTTTATCGACATCCTTTCTAGAAATGGTATTCCTACTGTGGGAGCACCGAGACCCTAAAGCAGATCCTGATGCTCCCATGATAGAATTAAAAAGACATATGGCCAAACATGTTATACATAAAAAAAAAAAAAATACAATAAAATACAAAACTTCTCTGGGGAACCCCCACTCCCATCCAGTGTACCCATTTGAGGCAGCCCTATAAAAAAAAAGTTAAAAACAAAGTGCTGCATGATGATGACCCTCCCCCCTACCCAAACTCCTCCTCAATCATTGAAAATCCCCCACGGATCCCTTAGCTGTCTCCCTCCAAAGAGTGAGCCTTCCCCTTTCCATATAGATAATAGTGCCCCCCTCACACCTCACCTTGCCCCAACTCTTCAAAAATTACATTGGTGGACTAGTGGCCCCCACACCCCATTAGCTTAAAATCATCATTGGTGTTCAGGTTGAGGATCCGAGGTGCCCCCTATCTCCCGGGCCTAGTTGGCAACATTTTCCAAAATGCCGTTGACCAGTCCTTGCCCCAATATACCACAGGGCCCAATAAGGTGATAGCCACCCCATGCATTAGGGGCTGCCATTGCATTTTGAATAAGCCTCAGCCACATTGTTTTGTTTCGTCAGGATTTTCTGTGAAGCAAAAACACATGGCGATATTGCCATGACATTTTGTTGTGGAGGGGCAAATTATCGCGGGCCTTCCCACCTGCTGTGATATTGGGCACCACCTGAGATAAAATATTGCGGCTTAGTGAATCCCGGCCTTAGTTTGTTTAGGCCAAAGAGCTGTCCTAAAATTAGCCAGCTAAGATAGCTGTTTATATTCACTTGTGCAGCTGCATTATTGAATATACCTCCAAAGTTAGCCAGGTAAGTTTATTTGGCTAACTTTGCTATCTGGAATGTGACTTAAGGATTGCGTGTTTGCTATTTGTTGAAATGACTACTTCTCACATTCTTCACTTTGGCTTTTTCAGATGTTCTTCAGCCTATTATAAACAGCAGCAAAATTCCAGTGCTCACATCAGTGAGAACACTATGGGGTTCATATTCAGTAGGACATTTAGCGGTCAAGTTATCCAGCTACAGGTATCCAGATAACTTGTCCATTATATTCAGCGGGATAAACGTCTTGCTGAATATACTTGTTTAAAGTTATACAGCTAACTATAGCCAAATAACTTTATACATAACCAGTGATATTCAAAAAGAATATCGGGCAACTACTGACCTATAATTTATATGGAAAGAGGGAGGGGGGCTATAGTTGGCCGTATAACTTTGGACTTAACCAGATATATTAAAAAAAGAATATATCCGGTTAAGTTGCTTTGCATTTACAAAAAAAAAAAAATTAGCAGACTGTCCCCTGCTTCCCTCCCATCCTGGTTGCCAAGGCTCTAGAGGGCCGAACTAGCCAGTCCCCTAACATGGCACATTTAATCGCAAAAATAAATATTTGCAGCCAGGAGTCACCCCTTCTTCTTCCTCATCCCTGCACCTACTTCCCCATAAATGAAAAAAATCAATCCAGAGACCTCCAGAGTCCCATCCCCCCCCCCCCCCCCAACCTTTTCCCTTCTCTTCACCCCATACCTTTTGTTCAAGGTTCCTGGCAGAAGCACTGCAGTCTGATACCACGATCCAGCACCAGCACTTCTGGGGACGTAGTAGACTGGCAACAGCAGAAGTTTGTACCTGAGGCAATGGATGATAAAGTGGCTTGCCCAAGGTCACAAGGACAGTGAGCAGGATTTTAATTCAGGTTTCCCTGGTTCACAGCTCTAACCACTAGGCTACTCCTGTACTCCACAAATAATAGTCCCTAATGCAAACATTGTTGAAAAGTGGGTTGTGTTTGGCTTAACCTTTGGCCTCATGTCTGCATGTTTTAGAGATGCTCCACTCCCCTAGATGTCCGCACATTGGATTCTGGAAAGTATTTTTCTATTCCATTTTTCCTGTACAGTAGATTATATAATTCATATACTCTGAAAAATTCTTGATATACAAGGAGCAACAAAAAAAATTACTACCGGTAATTCTTTTATAGTAGACCAGGGATGGCGAACTCCAGTCCTCGAGGGCCGCCAACAGGCCAGGTTTTCAGGATATCCACAATGAATATGCTTGAGAAAGATCTGCATGCAATGCTTCCACTGGATGCAAATCTTTCTCATGCGTGCTCGTTGTGGATATCCTGAAAACCTGGCCTGTTTGCAGCCCTCAAGGACTGGGGTTCACCATCCCTATAGTAGACTATTGATATATAGGTATGTAGAGTCATATTAATTGTACTTTATTTTATCTGCCTTTAAAATAATGGAAAAAAGTGAAATTATATTCTTAGAGAGCTATTTACAAATTGAGCTTGGGTATTATCTACAAACTGAGTTCTTTGGAACCAGTGATTAAATTTTATAGGCACTTGGTTATACCTTATGCAACAGACAACACAAGTGCTTTGAACCAATTCTTCTGGCATCAGATAAAAATACTGTCAGGCCCAGGACTTAATGGATGTGGCTATAGCATGATTTTTCACTGCCTGCTGGCACTTTCCCTTATTAGGTCTTCCAATTCCAGTTGACCTACAGCTGCTGTCTAGACTGACTGTACCCTAACTATTTGTTGCTGCTCATTTGCTGCCAATATTTGCTACTTCATTTTTGTCTAACTGCCCCAACTTCTTCTTCATCAACTATTTTGGAAAGATTTCCACCTTTTATTCTTTTTTCTATTTTAGTTCATGAAAGATTTTATGAGGTGTCTATACAAATATATTTCTCCTCTCCAAGTCTACAGCCCAAGGTCTGTGCAGTAACACCTATTACTCAGCTGGTACAGGTATGGATTGGTTGGGCACTGCTAATTCCCTTTTCCTTGCCCCTGATGAAAATAGCAGAGCACTCCCACAGGGGCCAGACTCACAGCAACTGGAAGAAAAAAACAGCAATTTAAATAATACAGTTTTCACATGGTGAAAGCACTCATAATACCAGTTATATTAGAACTGATATTGGCAGAAATAACAGCACTTGCAGTATTTTGTTTGCCAGTAGATGATGATCTGTTCACGTCTTTCTTCTTTTATAAGAATATAGGAAAAGATATTCAAAAGTAATTTAGATGATAACTCACAAGTTATCCGTCTAAATGGCTTAAACGGCATATTGAACTTCTTATCCGGCTAAATTTTAGTCAGATATGTTGTTATCTGTTACCACAACATGCACTATTTTAGGATGGCAAGAGAGACTCTTTATAAGCTCTCATATTAGTCAACTATTTATAGCATTATATGAGGATCAATAACTCAAGGTGAGGTTTTGGTGGTGGGCTAGGCTTTGGGGGCAGTTTTACATGGACAATCAGAGGTACGAACAGCACAGTACACATCATTTAAGATTTGATGTGCTTTGGAGTGAGGAAAGGTACACAAAGATGATTTTTGTAGATTGTACTCTCTCCTATTTTGATCATCATTAACACTACTTTGCAATCACATTTTACCTGACCAGGAGTCCGATGTAATAAGACATAAGTAAAAAAATGTATGCTGAACTCCAGCACCCATTTTCTTTATTCATGTGCTAAAAAAAAAGAGTTAATATTCAATGCAATAAGTTAATGGTATGCTAATTTTTTGAGAGTTTAAAAAGAATGCTAACCCAAAAATGTGTGCACAAAAAATATGCTTAAGAGTACATAAAACATGTTCATGCACATAAACCATGATTTGTGTATTAATCATGCTTTCTGCACATAAATATCGAGTACAGGATCACCATACCATGAACTCCAGGTTCAGCCCCATAGACTAACATTAGCCCCAAAACTTTTACTCCACCTCTGACCTGGAATAAAATTTCCAGCATAAAGAAAACATGAGTTATGCTTACACACTACTCTGCACTGGAGAGTATAGCTAATGCCTTAATTAACATTAAATTTGCATTGATGATCACTAATTTAAGAATATAAGAAAATGCCATACTGGGTCAGACCAAGGGTCCATCAAGCCCAGCTTCCTGTTTCCAATAGTAGGCAATCCAAGTCACAAGTACCTGGCAAGTACCCAAACATTAAATAGATCTCATGCTACTAAAGCCGTTAATAAGTAGTGGCTATTCCCTAAGTCAGCTTGACTAATAGCAGTTTATAGACTTCTCCTCCAGGAACTTGTCCAAACCTTTTTTAAACCCAGATAAGCTAAGTGACTTAACCATGTACTCTGGCAACCATTTCCAGAGCTTAATTGTGCATTGAGTGAAAAAGAATTTTCTCCAATTTGTTTTAAATGACCTACTTGCTAACTTCATGACTTTCTGAGGGCCAAGCCCACACGCAACAAACATAATGGGGCAGATTTTAAAAAACTACGCCCGCACGTACTTTTGTTCGCTCGACCAGCGCAAAAAAAAGTACGCCAAATTTGAATAGATACGTGCGGCTATGTGCGTATCTTTTAAAAGCTGGGGTCAGCGCGTGCAAGGCTGCACAAAATTGGCAGCCTGTGCGCGCCGAGCCGCGCAGTCTGCCTCCGTTCCCTCCGAGGCCGCTCCAAAATCGGAGGGCCTAGGAGGGAACTTTCCTTCCACCTCCCCCCACCTTCCCCTCCCTTCCCCTACCTAACCCACCCACCAGCCCTAACTAATTCCCCCCCCACACCTTTATTCCAAAAGTTACGCCTGCCTGAGGCAGGCGTAACTTGCGCATGCCAGGCCGACTGCCGGTGCACCATGTTCCGGTCCGGGGGCTGGTCCGGAGGCCGCGGCCACACCCCCAGGCCGGAACCACGCCCGCGGCCATGCCCCCGGAACGCCCCCAATGATGCGCCGGCCGCAATACGCCCCCCCCCCAGGAAATCCCCGGGACTTACGCGCGTCCCGGGGCTTGCGCGTGCTGCCGAGCCTATTCAACATAGGCTCGGCACTCGCAGGGGGAGCTTGGGCCAGGTTTTCGGGGGGTACACGCGTACCCCTTTGAAAATCTGCCCCAATAGGCCTAATATCATTTCCAAGCGTCCTTTTTACTTTTTTCTGCAGGTTTTTCTAGTTGGCACCAAAGCAGTGCATGTAAATATAATATACATGTTATAAGTGATATTTTTACCTCTGAAGACTGTACTTTGAATACCTTTTTAGGTTAAATTATTATAAATGCATAATTTTATTTGTGTGTAGGGAGGGTGTGACCCGGGGGGGGGGGGGGGCAGGGGCAAGCAGCAGGCTGTAAGTTTCGCCTAGAGTGCCTAATAACCTTCCACCGGCCCTGAGGCAGAGGCTCAGTAAATTTATAGCACAGGAAAGAGTGGCCAACCCAAAATTTAGTGGAAGCAAGAGCAACACCCTCTCAGCTTCAACTTCCTCCCCACCTCAATAAGCCAAAGTCATGTTGCTCACACAGAACCATCTCTCCTGACACAGACCACAGCTAAAGCACTTGGCAAGAGAGCCTCATCCACCCCAGCAAAGGATACCACAGCAGAAATTTTTGTGACACACTATCTCACCCATCAAGAATATGCAAACAGATGCATTGGTATATGGGCACACAAGTCCACAGTCTGGCTAAACCTAGCCAAGGTGGCTCAGTACTATCTCCCTACTCACCAACCAGTGGGCCTAGTGAACATGTCTTTTCATTGGCAGGCGACATCGTGAGCCCTCATCTTTCCAGGCTGTGCCATATTGCAGCCTACCTACCTCATGTTTCCTATTGCTCGATTTTTTATTTTATTTGTAAATCATTGTGATGGTTCACCCTGAGCGACGGTATATAAAACTAATAAATAAAATAAAATAAAAAGTTGGTATTTTTGAAAGTTAATCTGCCTTTGCTGCCTTTTCAGATATTCCATGCAGGTGCAAGATGACTGAAAAATACCTTGGTGGTCTTGCTGCCATCATGTCTAGCCACCATGTTTTGATGTAACCTCTTGGGAGTCTTGCTGCTACTATGCCTACCTGCCATGCCGCACATATACTACCCTAGGGGTCTTGCTGCAACCATGTCTAGTAGAGTTGTGCAAGGGTTAAAATTTCATTTAGTATTTTGTTTTCTTGGGGGTTCCCATATGAATTTCATTTTAATGTTTAATTGGTTTCTTTCATTTAAAACAAATGAATCGAAGATATTTTTTAAAAAAGGGAAAAAAATAAAATGGGGCCTCCCCCCATCCTCACCACGCATCCGTCCCACCTGGAAATATTCTGAGGCCAGGATCCCCTTTCGCCCTACTTATCCAGTTCGGAGGGGATCTGCTGGTGAAGCCTCGGCCTTGCATAGGTCTAAGCCATGGTAGGTTTCTTTATTTTTTTTCAGTTTTCTGGTGGTTTTTTTTTTAACTAAAGAAAATAAAATTGAATAAAACAAATTTTTTGGGGGGGGCGGGAATAACATTTTTACTTCTGCGTATTCCTATTGCCTGGTGCTTGTGAAAAATATGTTCTCACAAATGTTTGAAATGGCATGGGGGTAATTTTCATAGAGTGGCGGTTACTACTCATAACAGAAAGCATGGGGTAACCTCACTGATCTGCAGATACAACCCTTATAAAACTTGCTGGATAGACTGGATGGACCAATTCGGTCTTTTTCTGCCAACAGGCGGGTTACATGTTCCATGTAAACAACTTTTTCTGCCAACAGGCGGTTTACATGTTCCATGTAAACCGCCTCCCCGGCGATAGTTATCTCTGTTAAATGTGAACTGGAGTGATATGTATTGTATACAGGACCTTCCGGTATATAAAAACCAAAAATAAATAAATATAAATAAATAAATAACATTAACTATATTACTATATATTTTATTACTCAAACAGTAACATAACACTGCCTCCACTCCATGCAAATCTATTGCATGCAAATTCATTGTGGATATTCAGAAAACCTGGACTGTTTATCAATCTCGCAGATCAGAGTTGGCCACACCTGCACTATATGCTGATTCAGACCCCAATGTAATGAGGTACATTAGGCTGAATGCCATATGCATATGTCAATGTGCAGTTCTGTACATAATTTTGTGTAGCAAGGAGTTTTATGCATAAAAAATTGCACAAAAATTAGCACTTTTCTATTCAAATCCCATGTTAATCAAGGCATTAGTTACTCCTCAATGTAGTAATGTGTGTAGCCTTTACTCATGTTTTCTTAACGCTACAAATTTAACTCCTTGTCAGAATTGGAGTAAAGGTTCTGGGTCAATTACAAATCTATGGGACTGAACCTGGAGCTTGTGTTGAGGGGTCTTATACTCAACGTTTATGCACTTCAAACATGATGTATGACTTGTGCACACAGCATTTATGAGCCAGTTTATTCTCCTAACTTGTTTTGTGCACAGAACTCTTAAGAGCACAACGTACACTCTTAACTGATGTGTGCACAACTTTTAGGGGCGGATTTTAAAAGGGTTACACGCCCCTCCTGTGTGCGCCGAGCCTATTTTGCATAGGTCCGGCGACGCACGCAAGCCACGGGACGCGCGTATATCCCAGGGCTTGAAAAAAGGGGAGAGGCGTATGTGGGGCGGGGGCAGGGACGGAGCCTGCAGGCCAGTGGCGTAGCCAGAATTGATTTTTTTGGGTGGGCACAAGGTTAACATGGGTGGGCTGTAGGCATGCAGGTCTACTAGTTGGTTTTTTTACTGATAAATAATGCCAAATTATGCAGCATAGCATTCACATCTACGCCTAAGTATGAGGTTTACTTAATGATACAAACATAATTCACGGTGATTTGTGGTACTTTAGCCTTCTTATTATTACGATTTTATACACGGCTCCTATCTGTCCATAAATTTTGAGAGAGCGGTTGTGTTGCTTATATTTAAATTGCTAACATCTCAAAATATAGATATATATTTTTACCTTTGTTGTCTGATCTTTGTATTTTTCTAATCAGTTGGTCCTGGTCTCTTTTTCCCATTTTTTCCCTTATAGCTCATTTCCTAATTCCTTTTCAGTGTCTTTCTTCTATTACTGTCTTCTTCCCTTCCACACACACACATACACGCTTTCTCTCACAGACTCCCTCTCACACACTCAAGCTGTCACTCTCATATGCTCTCCCCCCCCCCCCCCCCCCCCCCCCCCCCCCCCCCCCCCACAAGCTCACCTTCTCTGCAGACACACATACAAGTTCTCACTTTCTCACCCCTCCCCAGGCTTATATTCTTATGCACACACAGACGCACATCCAGGCACCCATTCTCACCCACACACATAAACCCAGACTCCCATTCTCACCCAAAAACCCATGCTCCCAGTCTCACCCACACACCCATGCTCCCAGTCTCACCCACACATATTCAAGCTCCCATTCTCATCCATACATATACACAGTTAAGGTCCTATTCTCACCCACACATACACACATTCAAGCACCCATTCTTATCTACATATTCAAGCTTCCATTCTCACCCACCCACACAAACCCAGGCTCTCATTCTCACCCATATATACACACATTCAAGCTCCCATTCTCACCCACCCACAAACCCAGGCTCCCATTCTCAACCACACATACACACATTTGAGCTCCCATTCACCCACATATTCAAGCTTCCATTCTCACCCACATACACACCCAGGCTCCAGTTTTCACCCACACACACTCCCATTCTCATCCACACATACACATTCAAGCACGTGCACAGCTTCCGCTTTCTCCCCCAGAGCAGGAAGATCAGCTGCCTCTCTCCTGTTGCCACCGGACTCCTGCTATCTTCGGGCGTTGGGCCGAACTTCCTGTCGGGGGGGGGGAGCGGAAGCGCAGCGCACAACGTCCGCTTCCTCCCCCCCCAAGCAGGAAGATCGGCCCGACGCCCGAAGATAGCAGGAGGCCGGTGGCAACAGAAGAGGCAGCTGATCTTCCTGCTCTGGGGGAGAAAGCGGAAGCTGTGTGCGGCGCTTCCGCTCCCCCAAACAGGAAGTTCGGCGGGCCGTTTGGCCCGAAGATAGCAGGAGAACGGGTGGCAGCAGGAGAGGCAGCTGATCTTCCTGCATTGGGGGGAGGAAGCGGAAGCTGCACGCGGCGCTTCCACTCCCCCCCCCCGAACAGGAAGACCGGTTGGCCATACGGCCGCAGCAGCGCTTCCCCACGTGTGCCGTGATGGCACACGAGGCGTGGGTTCTCCTCTTCACTGTCGCGGGGATGGGATCCCGCGACAGCCTTGCAGTTCCGGTGCCAGTTGGGTGGACCTGAGTCTAAGTTGGGTGGGCACCTGCCCACCCAGGCCCACCCGTGGCTACGCCACTGCTGCAGGCACAGGGGCCATTTTCCACTCCGCCCGGGATCGCGGGCCGGCCATTGGCCGGCACGCACAACCTACGCATGCCCAGAGGCAGGCACAACTTCTAACTTAAAAGTAAGGGGGGGTTTAGGTAGGGCTGGGGGGCGGGTTAGGTAGGGGAAGGGAGGGAAAGGTGGTGGGGGCAGAAGGAAAGTTTCCTCCGCGGCCTCGGAGGCAACGGAGGAAGGCTGCACGGCTTGGCGCACACAAGGTGCACAAGTTGCACCCCCTTGCGCACGCCGACCCCGGATTTTATAACATGTGCACGGCTGTGCACACATGTTATAAAATTGGGTGTAGATTTGTGCGCACCGGGTTGCGCGCATAAATCTACACCCACGCCCAAATCTTAAAATCAGGCCCTTAGGTCACAATTTATATTCTTAACTAATTTTATGTCCCTAATACTCATGTTTTGTGCACACAACTTTTAGTAATACAACTTGTATGTGCAGAAATCATGGTTTCGATTCCTAAATGTGGATAAGTGCAAGGTGTTGCATATAGGGAAAAATAACCCTTGCTGTAGTTACACGATGTTAGGTTCCATATTAGGAGCTACCACCCAAGAAAGAGATCTAGGCGTCATAGTAGATAATACATTGAAATCGTCGGCTCAGCGTGCTGCAGCAGTCAAAAAAGCAAATAGAATGTTAGGAATTATTAGGAAGGGAATGGTTAATAAAATGGAAAATGTCATAATGCCTCTCTATCGCTCCATGGTGAGACCACACCTTGAATACTGTGTACAATTCTGGTCGCCTTATCTCAAAAAAGATATAGTTGCAATGGAGAAGGTACAGAGAAGGGCAACCAAAATGATAAAGGGGATGGAACAGCTCCCCTATGTGGAAAGGCTGAAGAGGTTAGGGATTTTCAGCTTGGAGAAGAGACGGCTGAGGGGGGATATAATAGAGGTCTTTAAGATCATGAGAGGTCTTGAACGAGTAGATGTGACTCGGTTATTTACACTTTCGAATAATAGAAGGACTAGGGAGCATTCCATGAAGTTAGCAAGTAGCACATTTAAGACTAATCGGAGAAAATTATTTTTCACTCAACGCACAATAAAGCTCTGGAATTTGTTGCCAGAGGATGTGGTTAGTGCAGTTAGTGTAGCTGGGTTCAAAAAAGGTTTGGATAAGTTCTTGGAAGAGAAGTCCATTAACTGCTATTAATCAAGTTTACTTAGAGAATAGCCACTGCTATTAATTGCATCAGTAGCATGGGATCTTCTTGGTGTTTGGGTAATTGCCAGGTTCTTGTGGCCTGGTTTGACCTCTGTTGGAAACAGGATGCTGGGCTTGATGGACCCTTGGTCTGACGCAGCATGGCAATTTCTTTTGTTCTTATGTTCTTGAATCATGTTTTCTGTGGATTAATTTTAATTTATGCAAGCAAAACATTGTGCACATAAACCACATGCTACTAAATCATGGTTTGTGCATATTGGGGTAGATTTTATAAAACTACGCCTACGTGTACTTTTGTTCACGCACCAGGCGCAAACAAAAGTACACCGGATTTTATAAAATATGCTCGTAGCCGTGCATATCTGTGAAAATCCGGGGTCGGCGCACGCAAGGGGATGCACATTTGTGCACCTTGCGCACACTGAGCCCTGCGCGCGCTGCCCGTTCCCTCCGAGGCCGGGAGCGATTTCAGAGGCCTCGGCCACGCCCCCAAAATGCTCACAGGCCGGTGCCACGCCTGCAGCCACGCCCCCCAACACGCACCCCAGGAAAGCCCCGGGACTTACGCGTGCGCAGGGGGGTTTTGAAAGGGTTACGCGCATAACTTATGCGCGTAACCCTTTTAAAATCTACCCCATCATGTTTTATAAGCATAAACTATGGTTTGTGCTCACTAAATGTGATTTATACCTCTTATTCAATTATATTTTTCATTTTTAAGTTTATACATTTATTTTTAACTTCTGACGCATTTGCATTCTATTAGCTTACTTCATTGGGAGTTAACTTCTTTTTAGCAAGTGAGAAAAGAAAATGTGCCCATTTTTTACTCACATCTTATTGCATCAGGGCCTTAGTTTGTGTTGTGTTTTGATCACAGCCCAACAGTGTCTCTAGCTTCAAGCTAATGGCATCTGGTACAAGCCTGAACTCTGTGGTTCTCCAAGCAGTTGGAATTTGTGTAACCAACCGGAACTTAGTGGACAGCAGGATATCACAATATAATGCAGAAGGGGTGCCAGGAAAAGTAGTAACAACCATTTACTAGTTCTCCCTATCTTTCTTTGTTTCTCTCCAAACCAGCAACACCATGCAAATTGACACAAAGCAATATTGTTATATTTTCTAGGAAATGGGGAAAATAATTAATGAGAATTCTCTTAAACAATTAAAATAAATAAGGGAAAGTCTTATGCTTACATATGATTAGTTTTTCTGTTTGTAAGGTACAAAATTAATGAAAATTAGAGAGGGTTTTCTCAAAATAAATTTGTATTTGTCCATTTCTCACTTCTTTTTTTTTTTTTTGCTTTTGAGATGAAAGCTGTCACACTTCTCTGCATTATGACTAACATGGTAAAATGCTGACCCATCTGACAAATCATTCCATGTAAAATGCTATCAAGCAGAAGACAAAAACAGACGGCATAGTGGACACGTTAATTCTTGCCAACTTCAGGGTGTGTAATTAGCTGCCATATGGAATTAGGAAAAACTCTGCAGGCTGCTAAACTTTATTCTTCTGTAGAGTGAATTTTGGCAAGCCTATTACAGAGAGAGGGAAAAAATGACACAAAAAAAGGTAATGCAAGACAAATGGGAAGATTCTGATCATAAAGGATTCATGCAACAGTGGTCAGGAGAGGTAGGGACTTAAATCAGTTATGACAAATTACTGCTTAAAAAGATCCCTCTTGATAAAGGCAAGAGTCAGTAGAGATTATGGTGATTAAAGTTCAAGTAGAACAAATAATTGTCATAGGATTTGTCTCTGGAAATATGATTAAAACTGGTGTACAGCCAGTAAAAGTAACTTTCAAAATAGAAGAAATGCCAAATTACAAGAAAAATAAAGAAAAACAAATGGAACAAAAGAAGCAGATGGAATTTTCTTAAATGAAAATTAAGAAGTAGGGAAATAGTTGTAAAATATAGAAGAATGAACTTGATATGATTAAAAATAATGCAAAGATTCTTAGGTAATTTATGGCCAATGTACTAAACTGCACTAATGTAGGCTGTTAATGCCTGTGAACCCAATGTTTTAATGTGCATTTTAAAAAATGATGTCAGTGAGATGTAAATGAAGCACATATCAACCCAGAGAGTAACATACATGAACTTGGGTAATTTTAAGATTGCCCACATTGGTGGAAAGTCTGAGGGTAATTTTTACCTGCAGACTTTGCACCAATTTTCAAAGTGAAAATACATACATACTTTCAATTTGAAAATGATCCCAGGTAAACTACCCACACAGATTTACACTTACTAATGTCTGCGGATACTTTTCTACATAAAAATACATGTATGCTTTTGAAAATGCAAAAATATGTATGTAGTTCCAAATGCCGCCCCTCTGGGAACGCCTTTTGTCATTACTGGGAAAAGTACGTGCATAGAGGCTGTGTGTGCTTACTTTTACCTGAATACAGGGCTGGCAATTTTCTAAAAACCCATTTCCTCGGGTAAAACACTATTTTACCTATGGAAATGGCTTTAAAAATTGCCTTCTTAGTATGAACAGTAATGCAAATACTTAACTACACTGTTCTGGTTTAGGCAGGTCGGAAGGTAGAAGGTGGACCCTTGGGCCGGCCTACCAATGGCTGGGTAGGCCAGGAGGCGGAGACAGTAGCAGGCTAGGTTTCACCTGGAGCCCGGGACCCCCCCCGGGAGGAGCCCGTAGGGGCCCGAACCCTTGGGACGTAGGAGCTGCAGTGAGAAGTAGAGATAAAAGTCTAGTAACAGTCCGGAAGCCTACCAGGAAAGTCTGAGAGTCACTGAAGAAAGGCCCGAAATGGATTGCGGCCCGGGTAGCCTGGTTAAAGGGCTGGCAGGCTGGAGAGTAGTACGAGGCAAGCCGGGGTCTAGGCGGGCAGCAGGCAGAGACGTAGTCAGAGGCCAACCAGAGTCTGGGCGGGCAGCAGGCAGAGGCGTAGTCAGAGGCAAACCGGGGTCTTGGCGGGCAGCGGGCAGAAGCGTAGTCAGAGGCAAACCGGAGTCTTGGCGGGCAGCGGGCAGAAGCGTAGTCAGAGGCAAACCGGAGTCTTGGCGGGCAGGCAGGCAGAAGCGTAGTCAGAGGCAAACCGGAGTTTTGGCGGGCAGCAGGCAGAAGCGTAGTCAGAGGCAAACCGGGGTCTTCAGAACGCGGAGAGACGATCAGGAAGCGCAACTGGCAACAACTAAGCAGTTGGGAACCTCGTTGCAAGGCGCTTGAGTAACGGATGGGCGCCAGTTATATTGGGAGCTGGGCGTGAGCTCATCAGAGTAGGTGGAGCCGGGCTTCCGGGAGCAGGATGCTCAAGACGGGCGTCCTTGCGCGCGCGCGCGAGGCCGGTGAAGGATGAGTCAGCAATGGCGTCCACCATGTGGAAGATGGGCGAGCAGGGAGAGCTCCGGCACCTGGGCCATGAGGGAACCTGCGGTTGCTGGCGTGGAGGTAGGCAGTTCTGAGCCCGATCAGAGGGGAAGCGGTCGGGACCGCAACATATACATCCCAGAAATATTGTCTCTTGTGTTACATTACATTTTGTTACATACACGACCTTTTGCTTTGACAATTAATAATTAGCTATTTAGCATACTTTAATATCTCATAAACTCATTAGCACAGATTTTGCATTAGCACTTATGCAAATTAGTTTATGCATATTAGCAGTGTTGTTAATGCCAGTTAACTATTTGCATTAGATATTGCAGCTGTTTAACATGTTTCTACTTCCATTACCATTAATGCAGTTTAATATATTGATCCCATAAGAGTGAGCTGTCAGAAGGGTTCCAAGTGTAAAAATAGCATATACACATGTAAATAGCATGTACCTGTGATATACTATTTTATAAACATGAAGTGTTTGCATGTATTTTCAGTTTTATGAGCATATTTTAAGGGGAAAAAAGAGGTGGTCTAGGGGCATGCCAGCGGTGGAGTTCAGAAGTACATACGGTAGTTGCCATTTTGTAAGAGATACTATCGGTAACTTTCAAATCGGCACGCAGGCGGATATATGCATGTGTGCATCAACCGGCACCCAGGGACGGGGATATTTTATAACTCGCACACGTACATGTGCATATGTGATAAAATAGCATGACTACACGCATATGTCTGCCAAATTTTAAGTGGGTGCACATGTGCGCACAAATAGTGCTTCTACCACAGAAACTGTGGACTTTAAAAGAGGCACATGTTGACACCATTCCCAGTTTTACCAGCTCATCCCCAGTTCACCCAGTTAAGAGATAGGTTCTCCAACTCTCCATGCTTTCATGGCTTTCACTCCCCTCAGTTAGTCCCGATCCTTGATAAAAGTACTAATTATGAAGATGGTATAAAACAACAGGTTAACATGTTTTATCGTATTTTGTCTTTCCAAGTTGATTTCTTTTCTCTGGCATCATTATCCTGTCACCATATGACTTGTAGTTGTCTGAAACTAATCAATGTCTTTCAATTTTCTACGTTTTGTTTTTAGGTGATATTTGGTCTCTTATTCCTTGTTTTATTGCTTTCATTCTTTTATGGATTTCAACACTCTTGCCTGCTTTTTATTGCCCTATTTCATTTTTTTCTCATAGTAGCAGTTTTGTGTTGGTTATTTTACCATTCTTCAAATGTTGATGTACAGTTTATACAGAATGGAGCAAATATTCAAAGAGTTATGTGAGGTTGCATATGCATAATTAGCATGTACACACAAAAAATGCTATCATATACACCTCAAGAGTACACACACACTTGTAGTATTGTGTGAAAATGCTAACAGGAAAAAAATGGGCAGGCTGGGTCATTCCTGAGTGGAGTTCAGAAGCATGCACACAAGTTGCTATTTTATAAGCAGTATACACATATACATTACCAAACATGTCCGAACACTTCTACGCCTGCTAATTGACTCATGCAATTGAGATCGGACTTGTATTTTCTCAATAGTTTTTGGGTGGGGTCTATGTGAACTGGTGAGGGTTCAGAGTGAAGTGCTGGAAGGTCTAGGTGAACTGGTGAAAGTCAAAGTAAACTAGTGGCGGTATCGACAAACTGGTGATTTCAGGTACATGTACAAAGGTATTTTAGAAGCTCAGTACATGCACACTTTATAAAATACCTTTCTCTGCTTAATTCTGAGTTATTATGTATGGATTGTTACAATTATTAAACATGTGTTTTTATAAATTGAGAAGAGAAAGTGAGCTTGTTTCTGCATTGCATATATACATGAGTACCGAAACATACAGATATACTTTCAGGGCAGAGTGTGTTGTATTTCATAACTTGTACAGCTCTGCCACATATTTTATAAATGCTAGCATAAATCTCTGTGGGAAGTTCTGTTATATGTGCATGGAGGGACAATGTTTTTCTTTATTTTAGGCTGTTTAAATGACTCTGTTTTCTTCTGCTTGAAAGGAAGAATAGTGAAATCATGTATGGAATGCTGCACTTTTTCATTTAGATATTTTTCTAATTTACTGAATTTCTTTACAAATTTTAGTGGGCCCAATATTCAGTGCTGGCTGGTTAAGGAACTTAGGCCTAGACTCATCATTCTTCTAAATTTATAGCAGAATGAGCCGTGCTAAAAAATGGGGCAGGGGCAAAATTGTGCAACCGGCCACATCTCAGCAATGCGTTTTCGCCGCTGCGGTTGTGGCCGGGCTGTACACTTTCGCACCCATAGCGCCACAGGAAAAGGTGTAGTTATTTCCTGCGGTGCTGCCAGCGATAACGTGTAAAATATTATCGCCGGCAGTGCTGCTGGGACATAACCCCGCCCACACTCCTCCCCTTCCCCTAATTTGAATTGTACCACCGTGATGCGGCCGGTATCACATGCGGTAGGGCATTATCGCACGCAATAAGGCCCTAACGCATGCAGTAAGGCCACATTGTGGTTTGATGAATGATCCTGTTAGCCAGATATGACCAATCCGCCTAAATTACAATGTAAATTCAGCGACATGGCAAAGCCCCTGAATAAGAAGTGTATATGTGCACACTTAGCTGCAGTGATGTTGATCAGAGTCAATTGTACTGGTGGTTTTAATGATGTGGACTTTTCTTGACTAGGTATGGAAGTGAGACCTCCATCTCATTTCACATACATTTAGGCTCCATAATCTGCTTTTCTAAAGCTGATGAAAATGACTTTTGTTCACTATTGGCTTTATTATTATTTTAATATTCTGTTCTTATTTACTTGTCTTATAATAAATCTTATGCAATAAAATATCTTTAGAAGCATGCCTCATGCTCAAGCATATTAATATGGCAAATCTTATGGATTGAAGAGTGATGCTTTCATTGCTTTGTAATCTGGATGGGGATGTGAAACTGAGTGAATGTAGTCCAACTCCATAAGCTGAGTCATTACTTTTAAGCCTTCCTCATAGTTTTGGGGACTCAGGAATGCAACAGGTCTGCAGATACTTTGTACCCATGAACCTGCAAGCTCACTTTCAAAGGGAAACTCCTCACTGAATTGACTTTGGAAAAATGGACGAGTATGCACACCATGGGCATCTACAAACTGTAACTGTAACTTTTTGAAGCAGGTTCAATATGAAACCACCATGCATACTTTCCCTCCCCTGACCTAATGCCACCCTAATTTTAATGCAAAGTACGCCTGCTGTTTGACAGCATGGAAAAGCCAGAAATTAATACAGGATAGTTTTTTTCATGTACTATACTCCCCCAGAGGCTTTCATAATCTGCTATCTTACGATCATCCCCTGGTAACAGTGACAATACTAATTTGGAAATTAATAACTACAATGCTCAAATTGACTGCTTTCCCCTCTCCATAAGGGAATTCTAATCTGCCAAAAGTATATGTTCTATTGCAGCTTTTGAGCTATGGAGCAAACTGGTTCAACTAAGGTGGGTTAGTTATTTCTAGGGATACGGGCAAAACATTTTCATTTTTTAAATTTTGTAGGAATTTTGTGTCATTTTTAAATATTTTATTTATTGAGGGGGCATTGATTTTCTTAGTGCACACTATTTGCCAGTAGAATGCACTAAAATATTTTAATGTATGTCCTTTATCAATAGTATGCACTAATCCATTTTTGTGCACTATTTACAAACAGAGCCAGCCCATCCCCATTATAACTGATTAACTCAGTCTCTTAAAAAGATCCCTGGACTTGTCCTACATTCCCAAACGCTTCTGCTCCTACTTCAACTTGCCAGAGCCCTAGAGTCCCGCAATGCTCACCAGTTGCTACTTCCCTACCAGTTTTGTACTCCAGCTTGGATTCAGCGTTGGGTCAGTCAGCATCATTTTGGAGTACAGCAGATCAGTGTCATTTTGGAACATAGCATCAGCAGGAGAGGAGTGAATTGGGATTGTTCCTACTCCTTCTACACTCTGGGACTCTGGTGAGCACAACAGGGAGGCTGAAGGAGGGTTTGGAAAGCAAGCTTGGGAAGGCTTTGTTAAAGCTTTGTGGGCAGGTTAAATTGGCAGGAGCAGAGCTGGCTGTGCTATGTGTAAACAAAACAACAGAAAACCAAAATTTGTTTCATCTTGTTTCTTTTATAAGATAAAACATAGTAAATGTTGTAGACATTTTCTATGTCGTTTCAAAGAAAATCAAATTCATAGTTATAGTATCTCACAATAGCTTCTCCAGAGTTTTCAGGAATTGAAATACGAGCTGGACCTCTTTTTCAAGTACTTACAAACAGAAGGATTGGTGTCTAAATCTCCTTATAGAGAGAATTGTGGTGGAGCTTTTAAGCTTTTAGAGAATATTATAGCATTTAACAGACAAAGTAAGAAACTAATTCCCAAATTATATGTTCTCCTACAAGATAATGCTTTACTGCTTTTCTTCAATTGATATAATACAAAAAAGCATGTGAGAGACTGTGATTGTCTAAGTTTACTCATTTTGAAAGCAGAGTTAATGATAACGAAGTGTGAATCAGCTAATGCTTTAGTAGATTCACTGACCCACAATCTTTCCACCATTGTTCAGAGTACAGCCCATATGTCATGGAAATCATACAGCTGGTCCAAAACCAGAGTTCCTTAGTTTACTAATGAACTTAAAGTTAAGAAACAAGCTCTCTGCCATTCTGAAAGGAAATGGTAGAAGCATTCCTCGGATTTAACCATATCTCAGTACAGTGGATCCCGTTCTGAGCATAGAGCTCTTTTTAAGGTCACTAGAAAATAAATGTTTTCAAGTCCTTTACGGAATTCATTCAACTTTTCACATAAGTTTTTTTTTTCCACTGTGTTGATACTTTAGTAAATGACTCATCAAATGTTTCCTTTGATCTAAAATTTAGTCCCCGGGAATTTGCAGAATATAATTCCAAAAAGATTTCTATAAAATAGTTACAATATTGAGTTCAGCTTCCGATAGCATTGTTCTAGGGGAGAAGCTGGAGGATAATGTCCCCCTTGGAAAACAATGGGATCATTTTGAACCAATTGAAGCAAGGTGGAATCACTGATGTGCATGTTTAAGAATTCAGTATCTTCTTTAGACCCTTGTCCCTTTTCTATATTATATTCCCTTAAAGATGATGTTTTTAGACATTTTCACTAACTTGGTTAATCTATCTTTATCTGAGGGTAAAATCCCCTATAAATTTAAACATGCCGTAGTTCAGCCAGTCTTGAAGAAAGGCAATTTGCCTGCTGAGGGCCCTGAAAGTTGTTGCCTGTCTGTTATCATATCACAATGGGTAAATTGTTGGAGAATCTTCTCCTTTCCCAGCTTGAGGATTTTATCTCTTCTTCTAATGTGCTACACATCCATCAATGTGGTTTCTGGGTAAAACACAGAACAGAACCCCTTTTCTTGGCTGTATCAGACTTCCTCCTTCAAGATTTTGACTCTGGTAAGAATGTTATTGCAGTATTTCTGGATTTTACGGTCACCTATGATACAATTAGCCACTTTCTCTTGCTGAAACAATTGAATAAAATTGGTGGGATCATTTATAAGAACATGCCATACTGGGTCAGACCAAGGGTCCATCAAGCCCAGCATCCTGTTTCCAACAGTGGCCAATCCAGGCCATAAGAACCTGACAAGTACCCAAAAACTAAGACTATTCCATGTTACTGTTGCTAGTAATAGCAGTGGCTATTTTCTAAGTCAACTTAATTGATAGCAGGTAATGGACTTCTCCTCCAAGAACTTATCCAAACCTTTTTTAAACACAGATATACTAACTGCACTAACCACATCCTATGGCAACAAATTCCAGAGTTTAATTGTGCGTTGAGGGGCGGATTTTCAGAGCCCTGCTCGCGTAAATCCGCCCAAAACCGGTCGGATTTACGCGAGCAGGGCCCTGCGCGCCGGGAAGCCTATTTTACATAGGCCTCCCGGCGCACGCAGAGCCCTGGAACTCGCGTAAGTCCCGGGGTTCTCTGAGGGGAGCGTGTCGGGGGCGTGACGGGGGCGTGTCGGGGGCAGGCCCGGTCGTCGCGGCGTTTCGGGGGCGTGTTGGCAGCGTTTTGGGGGCGGGTACGGGGGCGTGGCTACGGCCCGGGGCGGTCCGGGGGCGTGGCCACGCCCTCCGTACCTGCCCCCAGGTTGCGGCCCGGCACGCAGGAGGCCCGCTCACGCGCGGGGATTTACTTCTCCCTCCGGGAGGCGTAAATCCCCGGAGAAAAGTAAGGGGGGAGTGTAGAAAGGGCCGGGGGGGTGGGTTAGGTAGAGGAAGGGAGGGGAAGGTGAGGGGAGGGTGTTAGAGGATTCCCTCCAAGGCCGCTCCGATTTCGGAGCGGCCTTGGAGGGAACGGGGGTAGGCTGCGCGGCTCGGCGCGCGCCGGCTATACAAAATCGATAGCCTTGCGCATGCCGATCCAGGTTTTAGCAGATATGCGCGGCTCCACGCGTATCTACTAAAATCCAGCGTACTTTTGTTTGCGCCTGGAGCGCAAACAAAAGTAGGCTATTCGCGCACCTTTTAAAATCCGCCCCTGAGTGAAAAAGAACTTTCTCCGATTAGTTTTAAATGAGCAACATGCTAACTTCATGGCGTGCCCCCTAGTCTTTCGATTATCTGAAAAAGTAAATAACCAATTCACATCTACCCATTCTAGACCTCTCATGATGTTAAACACCTCTATCATATCCCCCCTCAGCCGTCTCTTCTCCAAGCTGAAAAATCCTAACCTCTTTAGTCTTTCCTCATAGGGGAGCTGTTACATTCCCCTTATCATTTTGGTTACCCGTCTCTGTACCTTCTCCATCGCAATTATAATTTTTTTGAGATGCGGAGACCAGAATTGTACACAGTATTCAAGGTGCGGTCTCACCATGGAATGATACAGAGGCATTATGACATTTTCCGTTTTATTCATCATTCCCTTTCTAACAATTCCCAACATTGTTTGCTTTTTTGACTGTTGCAGCACATTGAACCGACAATTTCAATGTGTTATCCACTATGATGCCTAGATCTCTTTCTTGGGTGTTAGCACCTAATATGGAACCTAACATTGTGTAACTATTAGGGATGTGAATCGTTTTTTGACAATTTAAAATATCATCCAATATATTTTAAATCGTCAAAAATTGTTAGAGGCGATATATAATAGGAAGTCCCCCGATTTATCGTCAAAATCGTAAATCGGGGGAAGGGGGAGGGCGGGAAAACCGGCACACTAAAACAACCCTAAAACCCAGCCCAACCCTTTAAAATAAATCCCCCACCCTCCCGAACCCCCCCAAAATGTCTTAAATTACCTGGGGTCCAGTGGGGGTGGTCCCGGAGTGATCTTCCAGTCTCGGGCCACAGGTGCGTTGATAGACATGGCGCCGGCGCTACCTTTGCCCTGTCATATGACAGGGCAAAGGTAGCGCCGGCGCCATTTTGGTTCCTGTCCCCCGACGTCACGAGCGTAGGAGATCGCTCCCGGACCCCCGCTGGACCCCCAGGGACTTTTGGCTAGCTTGGGGGGGCCTCCTGACCCCCACAAGACTTGCCAAAAGTCCAGCGGGGGTCCGGGAACGACCTCCTGCACTCGAATCGTGTTGCCGTATTGCAAAATGGCCATACGGGCGGCACCATTTTGCAATACGGCAATATGGCCATACGGTCGGCGCCATTTTGCAATACGGCAATATGGCCAGCGCCATTTTGCAATACGGCAATATGGCCATACGGCCGGCGCCATTTTGCAATGCGGCAACACGATTCAAGTGCAGGAGGTCGTACCCGGACCCCCGCTGGACTTTTGGCAAGTCTTGTGGGGGTCAGGAGGCCCCCCCTCCAAGCTGGCCAAAAGTCCCTGGGGGTCCAGCGGGGGTCCGGGAGCGATCTCCTAAGCTTGTGACGTCAGGGGACAGGAGCCAAAATGGCGCCGGCGCTACCTTTGCCCTGTCATATGACAGGGCAAAGGTAGCGCCGGCGCCATTTCTATCAACGCAACTGTGGCCCGAGAGTGGAAGATCACACCGGGACCCCCCCCCCCAACTGGACCCCAGGTAATTTAAGACATTTTGGGGGGTTCGGTAGGGTGGGGGATTTATTTTAAAGGGTCGGGGTGGGTTTTAGGGTTGTTTTAGTGTGCCGGTTTTCCCGCCCTCCCCCGATTTACGATTTACACGATATTTAAAAAAACAAAACCGCGATGATCCGATTCCCTCCCCCCCAGCCAAAATCGATCGTTAAGACGATCGATCACACGATTCACATCTCTAGTAACTATAGCATGGGTTATTTTCCCTATATGCATCACCTTGCACTTATCCACATTAAATTTCATCTGTCATTTCGATGCCCAATTTTCCAGTCTCACAAGGTCTTCCTGCAATTTATCACTATCTGAACAATTTTGTATCATCTGCAAATTTGATTACCTCACTCGTCGTATTTCTTTCCAGATCATTTATAAATATATTGAAAAGTAAAGATCCCAATACAGATACCTGATGCACTCCACTGCCCACTCCCTTCCACTGAGAAAATTGTCCATTTAATCCTACTCTCTGTTTCCTGTCTTTTAGCCAGTTTGTAATCCACGAAAGGACATCGCTACCTATGCCATGACTTTTTACTTTTCCTAGAAGCCTCTCATGAGGAACTTTGTCAAACGCCTTCTGAAAATCCAAGTACACTACATCTACTGGTTCACCTTTATCCACATGTTTATTAACTCCTTCAAAAAAGTGAAGCAGATTTGTGAGGCAAGACTTGCCTTAGGTAAAGTCATGCTGACTTTGTTCCAATAAACCATGTCTTTCTATATGTTCTGTGATTTTGATGTTTAGAACACTTTCCACTATTTTTCCTGGCACTTAAGTCAGGCTAACCGGTCTGTGGTTTCCCGGATCACCCCTGGAGCCCTTTTTAAATATCGGGGTTACATTAGCTATCCTCCAGACTTCAGGTACAATGGATGATTTTAATGATAGGTTATAAATTATTACTAATAGGTCTGAAATTTCATTTTTAAGTTCCTTCAGAACTCTGGGGTGTATACCATCCGGTCCAGGTGATTTACTACTCTTCAGTTTGTCAATCAGGTCTACCACATCTTCTAGTTTCACCGTGATTTGGTTCAGTCCATCTGAATCATTACCCATGAAAACCTTCTCCAGTACGGGTACCTCCCCAACATCCTCTTCAGTAAACACTGAAGCAAAGAAATCATTTAATCTTTCCACAATTGCCTTATCTTCTCTAAGTACCCCTTTAACCCCTCGATCATCTAACGATCCAACTGACTCCCTCACAGGCTTTCTGCTTTGGATATATTTTAAAATGTTTTTACTGTGAGTTTTTGCCTCTATAGCCAACTTCTTTTCAAATTCTCTCTTAGCCTGTCTTATCAATGTCTTACATTTAACTTGCCAAAGCTTATGCATTATCCTTTTTTCTTCTGTTGGATCCTTCTTCCAATTTTTGAATAAAAATATTTTGGCTAAAATAGCTTCCTTCACCTCCCCTTTTAACCATGCCGGTAATCATTTTGCCTTCTTTCCACCTTTTTAAATGTGTGGAATATATCTGGGCTGTGCTTCTAGGATGGAATTTTTTTTAACAATGACCACGCCTCTTACACACTTTTTACCTTTGTAGCTGCTCCTTTCAGTTTTTTTCTAACAATATTTCTCATTTTATCAAAATTTCCCTTTTGAAAGTTTAGCACGAGAGCCGTTGATTTGCTTACTGTCCCCCTTCCAGTCATTAATTCAAATTTGATCATATTATCATCACTATTGCCAAGTGGCCCCACCACCATTACCTCTCTCACCAAATCCTGTGCTCTACTGAAAATTAGATCTATAATTGATCCCTCTCTTGTTGGTTCCTGAACCAATTGCTCCATAAAAATGTCATTACATTTATTCCATCCAGGAACTTTATATCTCTAGCATGTACCGATGATACATTTACCCAGTTAATATTGGGGTAATTGAAGTCTCTCATTATTACCGCACTACCAATTTGGTTAGCTTCCCTAATTTCTCTTAGCATTTCACTGTCAGTCTCACCATCTTGACCAGGTGGATGGTAGTACACTCCTGTCACTATAGTCTTCCCCAACACACAAGGGATTTCTACCCATAAAGATTCAATTGTGTATTTAGTTTCATGCAGGATGTTTATCCTGTTGGACTCTATGCCATCCCGGACATAAACTGCCACACTGCCTCCCGGGTGCTCCTCTTTGTCATTGCAATATAATTTATACCCCGGTATAGCACTGTCCCATTGGTTGTCCTCCTTCCACCATGTCTCTGAGATGCTAATTAAGTCTATGTCATCATTCACTGCTATACATTATCCCATATTGCTTCTTAGACTTCTGGCATTAGCATACAAACATTTCAAAGTTTGTTTTTTGTTTGTATTTTCATTCTGCTTTTTAATTCATAGGGATAAGTTAGAATTTTTTAGCTCAGGTGAGTTTTTAGTTACAAGCACTTGGACTATTTTTCTTATTATTGGAACTTCACTGTTGGGATGCCCTAAATCTAATGCATCATTAGTATCCTTTGAAGATACCTCTCTCCGAACCATGTGCTGCTGAGCGACTGTCTGCTTTCCCCTTTGTTCTAGTTTAAAAGCTGCTCTATCTCCTTTATAAAGGTTAGCGCCAGCAGTCTGGTTCCACCCTGGTTAAGGTGGAGCCCATCCCTTCGGAAGAGACTCCCCTTTCCCCAAAAGGTTCCCCAGTTCCTAACAAAACTGAATCCCTCAATGGCTTGGATCATACCTTTGGGGAAGGGAGCAACAGGTACAGTTTAATTGTCAACAATCTGCATGTTTTCTGCTAGAATTTGGCATTCCCCAAGGGTCAGTATTCTCAGCAACATTTTTCAATACATGTCCAAGACTTCTTGTTCTTTCCTGTGAATGATAGCTTGTCTTTTTCACTCCCTGTTGTCCAAACTTAGGAGGGTGGGGGAAGTGGAGGAAGACAGGAGGCAACAGTACGAATAGAACGTGGGGTGTCAAAATCCTGCTTAGGAGTAGGCCAAACAAGTCCAACAAGCAAAATCTGCTTCTTCACATTTCTAAACCAAATCTGCACTGCCATACTGCTCTATGATGTAACCTGCTTTTAAACAGACAGGGGGCTAGCCATTTCAGCAACCTCAGAGAAGGTGCTGTTCTGAAATGGTATGCCCTTCCTCCTCTGCATAACCCTAACTCCTAGTTCAAGGTTGTGAGAACTAGGATCATTTAGTGGTAAGCCCAACAGATTGACACAATTATTTGAACAAGTTTTTTCCTAAAAATGAAGGGAAATTGGGATGCTTGAATTGGATTGAACTGCTGTTGAAATTTTCTGTTTTTCAAGCTTTATGTCATTGTTATCTCCGAGATTTTATGAAGAATAAAAGTGAAAATAAAATTTAAAAAAATAGCTGAATGCATTGAAGGAATGTCTGATAAACCCATTTGAGCATTAGCCTAGTAGTATATCAGTTTCTTCTAAAAGTGAGTACATGAGTGGAAGCTGTTTCAAAAGAATTTTATGAATACAAAAAGCTATTAAATTAAGAGAAAACCCATTACCTAATGGTAAAGTTTAACCATGATTATTTTTATGCTTATTACACAATTATTAAATTCATAATATCCATAATTTATCAGACAGTAAATCTGTGAAATGAACACTTTAAATGAATTAATTTCAACCTGGAAGCATTACATTCATTATGACAATTGGAAAGTCAAGTGTCTAATCTATAGACTTAATAATATAGTACATTCAGATTAGCATGATTGCCTCATTATGATTAATTTAGTTAGAATTGGGACTTTACACTGCTATGATGTGAATGAAATATCTAAAAAGCTTTTCTCAAATTCTCACTGCAGATGAAGGAGTCAGTTAATATTAACTGAACATTTAGGAAACAATTGTCAATACGTCCATCAGCAAGAGTTGGTAGGTGGACCTCTCACTGTCAGAGTAGGAGCAGCAACAACTCACCATCTTGGAGTGAGACCCTGAAGCTCGGTGAGAAAAACCTTGTTTTCCAGCAAAAGATCTTTCCCCAAGAGAGGTCCATACGAGCAGTTGGAGAGATGAGCAAGAAAGAGAAGAGCAAGACCTTTGAAGACACCCTATTGGGACACAGGACATGAACTGGGGATTTTGTGCAAACCTGGACTCTCTTGGACCTCAGGTACAGGATTTATTTTGGGGAAAGGGAATCACATTCACACCTGTGACACTTAGCCACCCACTCTCTGGAGGGTAAGCCATATCTCAGGACTCCATTCCAGGGACACATTCACAGAGCTGAAAGAGGAATTATGAGAAAAGGATCCTAGTTTGAACTCAGATGTTCTTTGGACAGTGTATTTAAAGTAATTGTACTATCTTATTTGAATAAATCACAGTAAACTTTAATCTTGGAACACCCACATCAATGTCCTATCTCTTCCCTGCAGCATCAGCACTGGGAGTGGTTGCATTAACATACAAGGGGAAGGGATTCCACTTAAATGCCTTGGGTCTAGAAAGATAGCCTTCCACCCAGAGATAAAAAAAACTCACACTGCAGGGCAATGATTGGTGAAAGTAACATTAAGACTCATCCCCTGGATTTTTAAGGCCCCATTAGAATTCAGCCAATGCCCTGAGTTGGAGTTACATAGTTTAACATAACATAACATTTTGGGAGATGGGGTTGGGTCTGGGGAGTAAATTATAAACTTATATAAAATTTTCAAATATATGTGATTAGTTTCTCCTGCCTAAACCCAGTTGCAGAATTAGCAGGTGCAAAGTACATGTGATCTCTGACTTGGAAATTATACTTTTAACACAAACAGGAAAAACACTAATGGATAGTCCTCTCTTAGACTTCCAAAATGAACTCTTACTTGTCTTTCTGGAGAATATTATCTTTGTAGTGCAACTTCTTGGAAAAGACTACAAATTAAAATGGATGCTGTGAATTGTGTGTTTTGTGAGTGATGTAAACCTTTGTGCCTAGATCTGATGACACTAAGGTGAGTCCTCAGTTGCAACATAGTATTGCTTAGAAGCTTTGTTAACAAGGGATACACTGGGTTTATGCCTGATACCTATTGGCAAGTACATTGAATCTAAAGCAATCAAAAACAACTGTTCTGTTTACTGCTCCAGAGCCTCCCATCCAAGTGACCTGCATGGAATAGAAGAGGGGATGTCGCCAACAGTAAAACACTGTGGAGCATGGCCTGGACACTGCTATTGCTCCACTCCTTCCTGACAAATCTCCTATGAATGTGCGCATTGCATGCTGGATCATAAAGGGCCCATGATGGGAAAAGTTCCCACAGTACCCTGTAATGACATCATAGGCTCTTCCTATTTAAGCCTGCCAGAAACAGCCCTTCGATGCCTCAGCCATGGGTTTCTCCTCCAGAGAAGAAGTGCCTGTTATTCCTGAATTTCTCATTGATCCTGCTTCTCCTGCATCTTCATCCAGCTTTGCCTTGCCCAGCTTGCTTCATCCAGCCTTGCCCAGTCTACCTTATCTAGTCTTGCCTTGCCCAGTCCATTTTGTCCAGTGTCTCCTGTGTGTCTTCATTATCCTTAGTCTGACTTCCTGATACTGCTCTCTTAGCTTGGACCTGACCACGAGTGCCTGCCACCTGGACCTGACCACATTTGCTTGCTGCCTGACCCAACCCTTGGCCTATCCCAATACCTCCAGTTTGCTGCCTGTCCTGACCCCAGCATAGCCTTGGACTCTTGTTTACCCTACTGCCCTAGGACCCGCCTAAGCCCTGCTGGCTGCCAGAACCCAAGGGCTCAATCTGTGGGGAAGGCGGCTGGTATAGGTAAAGTTCCAGTCTATCCCGCTACAGTGTGTTCACCAGCTGTCAGCATAGGTCTCATAGATTCATCTTTGAGGCTGCATCAACTAAGCCACAGCATAAAGGGCTCACTCTCATGCCATTCATCACAGTTTGCTGAAGCCATGAGCTCGGTGGACTCATCCTAGGCCTTCGCCATTGCCGGGTTGGCTCACCAGCAACAACAGCAGCAAGACCAACTAAATAAGATGGGCAATTATCTACAGGGTATGGCTGCTCATCGAGCTCCCTCAAAATCTGCTCCGGTGCCTCCAGTATGGCCTACTATTTCTATGCTTCATTAGCCTCCACCTTCGAGATATGATGGGCATCTCAACAAATGTAGAGGATTTCTGAATCAATGCTGGATGTAATTTGAATTACAAGTACCTCTCTTTCTGTCTGATTGAATCAAGATTGCTCACATCTTGTCCTTGTTGGTATCTCCATACTAGCCTGGGCTTCACCCCCTCCCCCCCCCCCCCCCCCGGGAAAGAGACAACCACTCCTAGGGGATCTGAACAACTTCCTGCAAGAATTTTGCTTGATTTTTGATGAGCCCAGCCACACATCATCCAGAGCTTCTTCAGATCAGACAAAGCTCCCAATCTGTTGGAGAGTATGCAGTTCATTTTTGTACCCTGGTATATGAACTGCAATGGGGCAGTGTTAGCTTAATAGCCATCTTTCTGTTAAATTCCTTTAGCCTTTCCTTCTTTTTTCTTCAGTTTTGAACATCCTTGTTTTATTGTAACTTCATAGTTTCTCTTCACCAGTTACTGTTTTATTTTATTTTCATTTTACACCCCCTATTAAATGTAAACCAGCATGATGTGATTCTTATCTTGAATGCCGGTATAGAAAAACACTAAATAAATAAATAAACAAATAAATAAATACGTAAATAAATTGATCTTCAGTAAAGGTTCTTGGAGTGTATCAAAGATCAGATGGCTGGCCAGGATCTGCCTGATACATTGGAGGGGCTAATCAGTTTGGCTATATGCCTGGATCTCAGATTTCAAGAATGGGCTTGAGAGAGGAGACTAGTTCATCATCCCATTCACCTTGCTTCTAGCTTCCAGTGCCCGGTGGCTTCTAGGTCGCCTCCAGAGTCAAGACCAGTGTAAGAGGAATCCATGCAAATAGATCACCCTAAGTTGTCCACTGAGGAGAAACAAGTTGTCCACTGAGGTGGTGCCTCAACTTGTATGTATATTGTACTGCACCTAGGCATTTCATAAGTAATTGCCCAGCCAAGCTGGGAAAATTCAGGACCCAGGTCTGGTGGGAGAGACCACTCTAAAACAACCATGTACCTCTCCACAAATTCTAGTACCAGTCGTTTCTCATTTGGGGACACTCTTGTTAGGGGTGTGCATTCGTTTTGAACTTAAATGTAAAACGCAACTTTTTTTTTTTTTAACTTAAAAAAGTGATGAGGCGAAAACGATCGCTTTTCCAACTTATTCAACATAGCTATGTTGAATAAGTTGGAAATCGCGATTGTTGATCCTAAATAAAAATTTAAAACCCCTCACCCTCCTTAATCCCCCCCCCAAGACTTACCAAAACTCCCTGGTGGTACAGCAGGGAGTCAGGACGCCATTTCTGAACTCCTTTGCGAGGAGCACATGACGTCGGCGTCACGTCGGAGTGACGCGGCGTCACGTGATTCCCCGCGCGATCGCTCCGGGACCCTTGTTGCACCCAAAAGGAACTTTTGGCCAGCTTGGGGGGGGGGCGTCCTGACTCCCTGCTGTACCACCAGGGAGTTTTGGTAAGTCTTGGGGGGGGGGGGATTAAGGAGGGTGAGGGGTTTAAATTTTTATTTGCACGTATGGACATAGACTCAACTTATGGAATTCTCCATATGTCCATATTGACCGCAAATGGGACCCCCTTTCGACTTATGGACTTATGAACATAAACTTTTGCTCTGCACATCCCTAACTCTTGTTGATACACTAGCTTTCCTTGATACCAGTACAGGAGGCAACTTCATTCATGAGTCCTTGTCCATCATTATAGGATCCCAATGGTTTCCTTGGACATTGTGCTCACAATCTCATATGTGCATGGAAAACCCTTCGCTGGTTTTGTCATGAGGGCCACTGTCCTGCTCGCAATGCAGACAGGCATCCTGCTTGAAGAGCAGACCAGCTTATATGTGTTGCCCAAAGTGGTAAATACAGTCATCTTAGGCCTACCTTGATTCATGTTGCATCAGCCCCTCATTGATTGAGTTACTTTACAGTTTGCCAGATGGAGCTCTCACTGCCATGAGCAATGTCTTGCCAAAGTCTTACCTGTTGTGCACCTTGCCTGGACAGTTACACTAGAGATACTGGGTCTGCCACCACAGTACTTAGAATATGCAGACATGAATAGCAAACAGCAGGCAGAAGTCCTGCCAGCACATCACTCCTATGACTGTTCCATTGATTTGATTCCAGAGAAGGTACCACCTGGGGTACAGTCTATCCGCTTTCCATGCCAGAAACTGAGGCAATGTCCAAATATATCAAAGAAAATCTGGACAGAGGATTAATTTGCCCTTCTTCATCTCCTGCCAGGGCCAGCTTCTTTTCAAGGGGATAAAAGATATTTCAATACATCCTTGCATCAACTACAGGGGACTCAATGCAATTACCAAGAAGAACCAATATCCTCTCCCACTGATCATAGAATTCTTTGACTGCCTCAGAAAGGTACAGGTTTTTTCTAAGCTTGACCTGTGGTGGACATACAACTTGATTAGGATCCGAGAGGGAGACAAATGGAAGACTACTTTTAATAGCAGAGATGGTGATGCCCTTCAGGTTATGCAACTTCCCAAGGTCTTTCAGTTTATGGTAAACTAGATTTTTCAGGGCTTGCTCTAATCCTACATAATGGTATATCTGGACGATATTCTAGTGTTTTCTAAATCCAATATTGAGATCATGTGAAGCAAATTCTCCAGAGGCCCCATGAGTACCACCTATATGCAAAATTAGAAAAATATACTTTTGAACAGCAGGAACTTCAATTCTTTAGCTACATCATTTCTCAGCAAGGCCTTTGCATGGACCTGGAGAAACTGAAAGCCATCCTGGAATATCCCCAGCCCATGGGCCTCAAAGTCCTGCAGTGCTTCCTTGGATTTGTGAATTATTAACGGAAGTTCATTCACAGCTATTCTACATTGGCCATTCCTCTTTCTTACTAAAAAAGATTCAGATACCAAGAACTGGACCAACAGCACCATTCAAAAATTTTAGCACCTCAAGGAGGAATTCACCCATAACCCATGCCAGCACCACCTGGACTCTTCCAAGCCATACATACCCATGGCTAGGGGCTGTCCTCTTACAGCACAACAACCATGGAACACTTGTAACTTAATCCTATTTCACTAATAAATTTATCTCTGCAGAGGGAAATTACACCATTGGAGATCGCAAGCTGCTAGCCCTAGAGGAATGGTGACATCTGTTAGAAGGGGCCAGACACACTGTGACTATCTATACAGATCACAAGAATCTGGAACACTTGGCACAAGCACAACAACTGGACCCATGACAAGCCCGCTGGTCGCTATTCTTCAAATGTTCAACTTTGAACTGCGATATTGACCAGATGAAAAGAACCACCCTCTCATGCACCTTTGACCATAAAATATCTCCGTGGAACCCCCTGCAACATATCACTGACCATGCAAGAGTCGTGGTTGCTGCTGCAGTAACAGTACCACCTGAGAAGATGGTCATTCCCCAATGTCTATATCAGAAAGTTCTTCAGTAGGCCCACAACTCCCATTTGGTGGGTCACCCCAGTGTGACCCAAACCCTGGAGTAAATTTTCCATCATTACTGGTGGCCTCAGAAGAAGACCAACTTGAAGTGATATGTGGGGCAAGACCTTGGGGGATGTTACAGCTGCTGCCAGCCCCCAAGGAACCCTGGAAGTATTTAGCTACTGATTTTATCACTGATCTTCCCCTCTCAAGTGGCAACACCACTTTATGGGTAGTGGTAGATAATTTTTCAAAATTGACCCATTTCACACCTCTCCCTGGTCTCCCTTCAGCACCTCAAATGCCCAGTCTCTTCGTCCAGCACATCTTTTGTCTGCATTGACTCCTTCTTCACATCTGCTTGGGCCAAAAGGTAAAGTTTACAGCCCACTTCTAGTAAAGCTTATGCATGAAGTTTGGGATTAATTTGGATTTTATTTTGGCCTATCACCTCCAGAGGAATGGGCAAATGAAGCAAACAAATCAGACCCTTAAGGCCTTCCTAACAGCCTACATAAACCAATACTAGGACAACTGCCACAATAATCACATGAGCACCTCAACTGTGTCTTCACCCTTCTATGTGGTGTTTGGCCACCACCCTCATACACCAAAACCTGCCTTAGTCTTAGTCACTTGCCCCACAGCCAACTTAATGGGATGTGAACTCTAGAATTTCTGGTAAAATATGCACCACCTCCTGGAACAAGCAGTGATGCATTTCAAAAGGCAGATGGACTAAAGACATTGCCTGGAACCTCATCTCCAGCTTGGGGACCTGGTATGGCTTATTTAAAAAAAAAACTTACACCTCAAAATGCCTTACTTTGCCCAGCCTGCCTTGCTTAGCATTGCCTTGCCTAGCCTGCCTCGTCCAACCTTGCCTTGCCTAGTCCATCTCGTCCAGTGTCTCCTGTGTGTCTTTGTTATACCTTGGACCTGACCATGAGTGCCTGCTGCCTGGAACTTATCTCTTGCTTGGACCTAACCAAGAATGCCAGCTGCCTGGACCTGACCACATTTGCTTGCTGTCTGCTCCAACCCATGGCCTATCCAAGTACCTCTAGCTTGCTGCCTGTCCTGACCCCAACATGTCCTTGGACGTTTGTTCACCCTACCACCCTAGGAAGCTGCCTAAGTCCTGCCAACCACCAGAACCAAAGGGCTCAACCTGTGGAAAAGGTGGCCGGTATAGGTAAAGCTAGTGGGCGTGTTCGCCAGCTGTCGATGTTGGCCTTGTAGGTTTGCCTATGAGGCTGCATCAACTATACCACAGTATAAAGCACTCACTCCCACACCACTCATCACAGGTAAATGCTGAAAGCAAGTGAGATGACAAAAGGTATATGCTAATGTTGCAAGAGAGAATTAATGTTGGAGTAGATGAAGAGGCAGTGACTTTTGATAGGTTGTGTGAGAGGGGGTTAATGTTGGAGGAAATTATTTCTTGAGGAAGTGGAACAAAAGAGGCTGACTGTTGGCTGCCCTGGATAAAATGAGCATGTAGCTCAGCCTTGAGCTGCCCCAGCTCAACAGTTGGCAGCAGAGAGGAGTAGAGGGCCAATAGGTAAGGGGCTCTTTCTTCCTCTGCCATTTCAAACCATGTAGAGATTTTTTTGAGGGTCCTCGTCAGGAGCTTAAGAAAATTGGAAGGCTCAGGAAGCATATTGAGGAGTTGACTTCTGGATTGAATACTGGTGGATCTGGGGTTAAAATGATATCAATGCTCTCAATATAATAATGTGACACTCTTTTAGTTTGTGTTGGGGATTTATTCCCCTTGTGATGTGGATTTTATGTGATATGGATGGGTGTTGAGTATGAATGAGTTTGTGTGCAATATAGTATGAATGATGGGTAATGCATATATGGTTATATTACATGATATTATCTATGGGGTTTAACGTGATTTTATATGGGTTGAAAAGTATGTTAATTTGAAATAAAAAAAAAATGTTTGTATAACCATTATGTCTAATGAAGACAGTGTCCACAAAAAAACATATTTGTTGAACATGTATTGCTAATAAACAGATTGAGTACGTTATGCATTTGTTTAATATTCCTCTGATTATGGTGGTGTGTCCAGATGTATTCTATGCATTAAGAAAGGTAGAAGGAAGACAAAACGATTACTGGCATGGTTAAAAGGTGAGGTGAAAGAGGCTATTTTAGCCAAAAGATCTTCATTCAAAAATTGGAAGAAGGATCCATCAGAAGAAAATATGATAAAGAATAAGCATTAGCAAGTTAAATGTAAGACATTGTTAAGATAGGCTAAGAGAAGCTAAGACAATATTTGAAAATAAGTTGGCCATAGAGGAAAACACTCACAATAAAAACCTTTTTAAATATATCTGATGCAGAAATCCTGCAAGGAAGTCAGTTGGAACATTGGATGATCAAGGGGTTAAAGAGGCATATAGAGAAGGTAAGGCCATCGCGGAAAGATTAAACAATTTCTTTGCTTTGGTGTTTACACTGAAGCATTCCGGAGAAAGTTTTCATGGATGATAATTCAGATCAACTGAACCAAATCACGGTGAATCTGGAAGATGTGGTAGGCCTGATTGACAAACTGAAGAGTGTAAATCACCTGGACCAGATGGTATACACCCCAGGGTTCTGAAAGAACTAAAAAATGATTTTTCAGACCTATTAGTAAAAATTTGTAACCTATCATTAAAATCATCCAATGTACCTGAAGAATGGCAGATGGCCAGTGAAACCCCTACATTTAAAAAGGGATCCAGGGGTGATCCAGGAACTATAGCCTGGTGAGCCTGACTTCAGAGCCAGGAAAAAAATGTGGAAAGTTATAAAGAATAAAATCATAAAACATTTAGATAGACATGGTTTGATGGGACACAGCCAGCATGGATTTACCCAGGGGAAGTCTTGCCTCACAAATCTCCTACATTTTTTTTGAAGGAGAGAATAAACATGTGGACAAAGGTGAACTGGTAGATGAGGTGTATTTGGATTTTCAGAAGGCATTCAACAAAGTACCACAAGAGAGGATTCTAAGAAAACTAAAAAGTCATGGGATAGGAGGTGATGTCTTTTTGTGGATTGGAAGTTGGTTAAAAGACAGGAAACAGAGAGTAGGATTAAATGGTCAGTTTTCACAGTGGAAAAAGGTAAACAATGGAATGCCTCAGGGATCTGTACTTGGACCGGTTCTTTTTAATATATTTATAAATGATCTAGAAAGGGGTACAAATGAGTGAGGTGATCAAATTTGCGGATGACACAAAATTATGCAGAATAGTTAAATCTCAAGCAAATTGTGATAAATTGAAGGAGGATCTTGTGAGACTGGAAGATTGGGCTTTCAAATGGCAGATGAAATTTAACATGGACAAGTGTAAAATGATGCATATAGGGAAAAATAAACCTTGCTGTAGTTACACAATGTTAGATTGTATCTTAGGAGCTACCACCCAGGAAACAGATCTAGGCATCATAGTGGATAATACATTGAAATCATCGGCCCAGAGTGCTGTGGCAATCAAAAAAGCAAACATAATGTTAGGATTTATTAAGAAGGGAATGGAAAATAAAATAGAGGATTTCATAATGCCTCTGTATCGCTCCATGGTGAGACTGCACCTTGAATACTGTGTGCAATTCTGGTCACTGCATCTCAAAAAAGATATAGCTGCACTGGAGAAAGTGCAGACAAGGGCAACTAAAATGATAAGGGGCATGGAACAGCTGCCCTATGAGGAAAGGCTAAAGAAGTTAGGGAAGTTCAGTTTAGAGAAGAGACGAATGAGGGGAGGATATGATGAAAGTCTACAAAATCAATAAAGGACTTGAACAAGTTAATGTATATCAATTATTTACTATCTCAGATAATAGAAGGACCAGGGGGCACTCCATGATGTTAGCAAGTATCTCATTTAAAACAAATTGAAGAAAATTATTTTTCACTCAGTGCATGGTTAATCTCTGGAATTCATTGCCAGAGGATGTGGTTACAACAGTTAGTGTAACTGGGTTTAAAAAAGGTTTGAATAAGTACCTAGAGGATAAATCCATAAATTGCTATGATGATAATAAGCAATAGTCCCTTGTGATCTATCTAATGTTTGGGTACTTGCCAGGTACTTGTGACTTGGATTGGCCACTGTTGGAAACAGGATACTGGACTTGATGGACCCTTGGTCTGACACAGTATGGCATACCTTCTGTTCTTATGCTCAGAGTATGGCATTGTTTTTTCAGGGGCTTTATGCATGCAAGTTTTTGTGCAGAAGGGGGAGAACAGTGACAATGGAGCTGCAGTGGGAGAGATAGTTGCCCTGAAGTAAGTGTAATGGTGCAACAAAGGTCAGAGCAAGGGCAGGGTATGGGCCCAGTGCCCTGGCAGTAGAATCAGCAGGGTTGGGCTGGACCTTGAGGCCTGCCTGGACAGGACAGCTTCATCCTGCTTGGTAAGGGATTGGCATTCTGGGCATGAATTCCCTGTGGAGGTTTCTTCCTGTGGGTTTTGGGCAAGGGGGACCTTGTTAGGAAACCTGTTAGCAGCAGGGCAGGGTATGTATCAGGTGGGACACCAGATGTGTACTGAGTTACTTTTTCATAGGTAGAAGTCAGGCATCCTGATGCAGTGGAAGCTGGAAACTGTCCTAGGACATCTTAGCAAGAAGACTGGAGAAATCATCTGGTGGCAGCTGAACACTGTAGGTCAGCATCAGAGTGATGCGGTGGTAATGGGAGTGGAGCAGAGAGTGCCAGAGCTGAGTGGCAGAGTGAATGCATGAGGGTAGATGGTGGAGTGGTTGGGCAGCGGGGAAGGCTGTGTGCTGGCATTTCAATTGGTCCATCTGCACTATGCAGGTTTGAAAGTTGAAGGATATTTGCTCTATGTGTGCATCAAATCACCCCACCAGCAAATGTGCCAATCAAGCAGGTGTTGATCCCGCTGGGGGAATTAAAGTTGTAGCATTTTGCTAAAACCCTAGCCCTTATTGATATGGAGACCATGCAGTCCCTAGCCGCAATGGTACCCAAAGTGGGATGCTATGCTGCTTTATCTGGGGGGTTAAGTATGGATTTAGAATTCTTTATGTTTGTCCATTATTGATGGTCCAGGTGAATAATTCATCTTCTGTGTCCAGAATGGATAGGCTAGTTAAGGAGAAATTGCTGGCTGAGTTGAAACTAGGTAGGATTGCAGGTTCATTTCCAGAGCTCCCTTTCAAGAAGATGATTGTGTTTCCTTTATTATTCTAAAGAAGAACCCTAGCAAATTCTGGCTGATTCACTATTTATCTTTCCTGATTGCCACTCGGTGCTTGATTTTGTACCATAGGAGTTATGCATGGTGCAATTGATGCGCCATTAGAGTCATGGAGCATTAATGGCAAAGGTGGCTATTGAGTCTGCCATTCCTCTTTTGCTAGTGAATTCAGATAGCTACTAGTTGTTAGGTTTCCATATTATTTCTTCGATAAGTGTATGCCAATGGGCTTCTTCATAGTGTGTGCCTACTTTGAGTTGTTTTACATTTCTGTATTTTGGATGTATTGCACAGGGGATGGGCTGACCAACATTGTGCTTTACTTAGATGATTTTTTTGTTTAGGGGGCCCGAGGTGTTTGGAGCTTGTGGCATCTCTGTTTCATATTCCCATTGCCCAGGATAAGAAAGAGGGGTTTATCAATAAGTTGTTTTTCCTAGGCACTGAGTTGGACTCAGTGTAAATGGTCTCATTTGCCCAATTATGATTCAAAGCTAAGGGAGCAAATAAATGGGTCTTTGCATGTCAAAAGATGAAACTGCAGTAGATGTGATATTTGATCAGTAGTCTGAATTTTGCATGCAGAGTCATATCCATGGGGAGGATTTTCTTGAGACACTTATCACTGCTATGTCTGGAGAATGGAAAGAATCATCGTCATATATTCATCACTTGTATGCAAGAGGACCTCTGTATGTGGAATGTCTTTTTCGCTAACAGGGTACCTGTGTAGCAGGCTGAGTTGGTGTCTAGCCATGATCTGGACTTTTCCAATGTAGCCAGGGGAATTGGATTTATGGTATGCTGTCAGAGATTGCAGAGTTCTGCCACTTTCTGAGTACTGCACGTTGGTTGGCACTACCAGAAAAATTACCTTTTGGGAATAATTTACTACAATAGTGACTTTGGTTATTTGGACTACAAGGCTGTGGGATAAGGTGGTGTGACAATCTTGGAATCATGGACGTGATTAGTAGGCATTTAAAGAGTATGTTAATATCAGATTTTCTATGCAAAAATATTTTATACTGTTTGCAGCTTAATGTGACATCATGGGTGTGGCATGTTTTGGGTGTTGATAATGAAATTGCCAGCTCCCTTTTTCATTGCAAGAGATTGCATTTCCAGAAGTCACCACCAGAGGCAGAACAGTGCAGGGCTGCAGTGCCTGATTCCCTTTAATAACTCAGAGCTTGTTGAAAGCTTCTACCTTGGCTGCATACATCAGCAGGTGTAAATAAAAAATCAGTGCTGAGGGGATGATCCTGGGTTACAGTGTTGGCTGTCTTGTTGATGGAATGAGATATTTATGTGTAAGGGGTGGATTCTTCCAAAGTGGCAATTTCTAGTCACATTTACAATGTTTGTTTTGTTTTTTTTTTTATCAAGGTCCATGGTTGGAGTTTCCTGCAGGGAGATTCATTGTCCAGTGGATACTGTTGAGTTGACCAAGTAGACTAGAGGCAGTGGCAGATGAGTGTCTGCCTCTGCCATGAAAATGATTTATTGCAGAGGATTTGTGTTTTAGTACCTGAGGCTTGTTTTATGGTTTATGAGGCTCATTTGTTCTGGGTAGGTTTCATATTGGCCTTTTTGGGGACATTTAAAATAGGTGAGTTAGAAACCAGGGCTCCTAGATATACAGGTCAGACTGTTGTTGGAGCATGGGGCTCTGGTGAATGATATGGTGAAGTTGAAAATTCAACATTCCAAGACTGATCAAGTGGGTCTGGGGTCTTAATTGGTCTTGAAGGCAGTGAACATCTTACTGTCTTGCAAGTGATTAATGTGTGAAACTTTTTTTGTGGTTCGGCTGCCAGGTGGGTGCAGTATTTAGTGCGTTCAGATAAGGATTCCATTGACAAAACACCAATTCATGGTTGTTTTGCAAAAGTTTTAAGAGGGGCAAGTTGGATGTGAACCCTTGTAAAACACATTCATTTCAGATCAATGTGGCTACTTTAGCAGCAGTGTCAGGACTCTCAGCTGTGATCATACGTTGTATTGCCTGCTGGAAGCCTAGGATGTATGAGTTGGTTCTACATCAGGCCTAGGGTAGGCAATGTTTAATGATGGTCTTGCTTTAATATTTTGTTTTTTAAGTCCCTGGAGAAGCTACAGGAAAGCTTGAATCGTAGGGCACTTTTATGTGGCTTGAGCACATAGGTTTGCTTGTCAGCATCCTTATGGTCTACAACATGAGTCTGGCACTGCATGGTGTGGCAGCACAGTGGTTTAGAAAGCATGACATGTGCTGGAATCAGCTACGTACTGCCATACGTAGGTCATAGACCTGGCATGACACAGACCTGGCATGACATTTTGGTTATCCATCTTGGAGGTAACAATTTGGGCAAATGGTTGTATCAATGTTGTTAGGAAAGATGTCCACTGTGTTGATATGGTTACTTATAAAGTGTTGGTCAGATATCATTCCAAGGCCTCTTTTGATGGATCAGTCAATCAGGGGGCACTGTCATACTAAAATTAAACAACACATTAGTTCATATCTGCATTTGCAGGGTGGTTATCATATCCTGCACACTCAGACTTGGGATGTTTGTGGCAGATCCTATAGGGCTGTGTGCGGTGTATTGTTGGACATTGGTCAAGATTTGTTGAACATTCCTTTTCAGGAGGTCTTGAAAGTTATTTTGTACATAGAATCATCAGCCTACATTTTTATGGGGGGAGGGTCATGGGACAAGCATTAACTGTCTCATGCCTGTGGTGGAATACCCAAGTGGGTCTGGATTACAGGATAGTGTCAGTAGACCAGCCGGATAGGCTGGATGGTTGATACTGGGGAATCCTCCGTGGATTGGGTGCAGTCACATTTGATGTGAAGTGGGCCTTACATGGAGGCAGCTTTGGCCTTCCATGTGTCTACAGGTCAGATGGCCTGGGAATGAGACATTTTGCTGGGGTATAGCAGATGTCTACTCAGGCAAAAGTTAAGGTTAATTATGTTGTTAAAACTTGTGAATGTGTTTTACGTATGTGTTAATTAAGCTGTGGCCTTTTGATTCCCATACTGTGTCCAGTCTGTTATTTAGGTCATTTGATGGATGTGTTTATTGTGAAAAAGGATGGATGCAGGGAGAGGCCAAAGAGTCCAGGCTGCCCATGTTATCATAAGAATATAAGATTTGCCATATTGGGGCAGTTGAAGGTTTATAAAGCCCAGTATGCTGTTTTTAACAGTGGCCAATCCAGGTCACAAGTAGCTGGCAGGATCCCAAAAGGTAGATTGGCTGCATTCTGCTTAACAATGGTTTATGAACTTTTCTTCCAGGAACTTGTCCACACATTTTTTAAACCAAGTTGGAGATTTGATATACAAAAGTATGTACTGGGAAAGTTTTGTTTGTATTCTAAAGCTGGACACAGCAATTTGTAATTAGTGCCTCAGCAGTGCAGTAAATTGGTCCAGTACTAAATTTAGTATCTAGGCACACAACTCATATAGGCCTATTCAGAATGGACTCTTTCATATTTGGTTACAAAGGGAAAATATTCTTTATTGAATAAGTCCCTATATTTGAAAACGTACACACACATACTGTTATACTTACAGGTTTCACAAGAGGACTCCATTCCATTATATATTCTTCACAATATTTATAAAATGGTTATTTATGTACTATCATAAATGTGAACAATTATATTTATCATGCTTCCCCTCTTCCCTTGTGAAATATTAACAGAAAACTTTTCCTAGTTCAACTTCTTTGTATTGATTTTTTTTACCCAACAGATTGTGAAACCTTTCATTATAAATTGTTGTTGGAATATGCCAAAAAAGTAGAAAAGTACATTGCTGACAGGAACTTACAATTAGGTGGCATACCTCTCCTTAACTGCACAAATCAGGCAGAGCAAAGCTGACAAGTTGAGAAATGGGTCTAGGAGCAATAACATTTGCATTGTGGGCTTCCCTAAGGGGACATGGTGGCCGACATGATTAACTTTCTACCACAAAACCACCAGCATTTGCTGCAGCATGATGAGCTGACATACAGCATTTAGGCAGCAGACAGGAGCAAGGGGACTGACATGCATCATGGCAGGAAGTGCAATAAGAACTCAAGATTCCAGAGAAGAGTTCTGTGAATTACAACGGGAATGATGGAAAATGGCCTGCTCAGTAAGACTGTCAGCGATACATTTGGATGCTACCATTTCAGAAACTGAATACATAAGCAATGGAAGGAGAAGAAAACATTCATTATTTAGCTGTGCACAGTCCCAGTGACTGACAAAAGAGATTATTGTATAGCAATTGTATAGCTTTGTGTTTCAGGAAATAAATAGCATCATGTTTTTGTTTCAATTCACATGAAAGAAATAAAATATGTTTGTGTTGAGGTGTTTGGATAGCATCATACCTTATTGTTATAAGAACTGTTGATTATTAGGGATGCACTGACATTTTAAAACATCATAAGCTCTTTTTATATTTCTTCCAGCAGAGAATAACTTGCTGCTCACATCCATGCAGTGATTGGTCTCTCAGGCACACTCTCCAGGTAGCTCAGGTTGATTTAATTCCCCTGGCATTGCACTGACTTACAATAAGGGCCAAATTTTAAAAGCATTAATCGCACTAAAAGGCCCATATACGCAAGTATGTGGGCCATACTTGAGCGATGTAGAAATTAAAATTTGCTAACTATGCATATATATGCGGCATGGGCAAGCTGAACAGAGGCAGGGCATGGGAGGGGCATAGGCGTTCCAGGGTGGGGCCAATAGTTACACATGTAAATCCATATTTTAAAACTGGAGGCTACAGCATGCCAGGGCCTAGGCCTGGACCCAGAACAAAGCCAAGATCAAACCCAAAGGCCAGGAACTGGACCCAGGCCCAATGCTGTGACCTGACCCGGAGGCTGGGTCCCAACACCAGGGCCTAGGCTCGGTTCCAAGCCCAGCGTTGGGCCCTCAGCCAGGAGGCTGGGTCCCAAAGCCTGGGCCTCGGACCAGTGTCAGGCCCAGGCCTTAAAGCCTCTTCTTGGTCTTCTTCATTCTTCGGCACTTGCAAGCCAAATGACGCCAACTGCTGGAGTCGCGCCGGACTTAACTGGTGCATTCACTGCAGCGGATGGCACAATTTTGATGTACGGCAACATGAACACACTCCGGGTTGGTTCATGCTGTCAGGCCTGGGTCTGGGCTAAAGCTCTGGTGTCAGGACCCGGCCTCTGGGCCGGGGTGCAGTGTCGAGCCTAGGTCTGGGCCCCGGCCAAGGCTGAGGTCCTGGTTTAAGGACCCGGCCTCTGGGATTGGTCGCGACATCAGGTCTGGCTCTGGACAAGGCTCTAGCATCAGGACCCTGCCTATGCTGAGGCCCCAGCATCAGAACCTGGCCTCCAGATTGGATCACAACATCTGGGCCGAGGCCCCGGTGTTGGGATCCTGGCATCCAAGCCTGGCCAAAGGATCAGCCTTGAGTAGGCTGAGGTTGCAGTGACCTACTACACCCTTAGCCTCTGCAAAACCGAGGCTTAGGCTTGGGCCTAGGCTGAAACCAACGTATCCTCACTGGACCGGGTAAGTGGGGGCCAGGGGGCATCCTGGCCTGGAATGTTTTCAGGAGGGCAGGCAGGAGGACATGGGAGGCCTCTTTTTCATTTTTTGGCCATTTATTGTTTTGTTGGGGTTTTTTAATTGTTTGATTCTTTTTTTTCTCATGAACGAAAATGAATCAAACCATCCACAAACCAAAATTTGAGGAAAATAATCCTCTCTAAAATGAACAAAAATGTAAAACACATTTTTTCTCCTGCACATTCCTGGTTGCAGTTCTGCCTTTTCTCTATAATCCAGTGAGAGTATTGCAGAGAAAATCAGCTGCTAGCTTTTCAGAACATCTCACTGAGACTGAGTCATGGGATATGTGGCGATGTCCTTTCATGGATTACAAACTGGCTAAAAGACAGGAAACAGAGAGTAGGATTAAATGGACAATTTTCTCAGTGGAAGGGAGTGGACAGTGGAGTGCCTCAGGGATCTGTATTGGGACCCTTACTTTTCAATATATTTATAAATGATCTGGAAAGAAATATGACAAGTGAGGTAATCAAATTTGCAGATGATACAAAATTGTTCAGAGTAGTTAAATCACAAGCAGATTGTGATAAATTGCAGGAAGACGTTGTGAGGCTGGAAAATTGGGCATCAAAATGGCAGATGAAATTTAATGTGGGTAAGTGCAAGGTGATGCATATAGGGAAAAATAACCCATGCTATAGTTACACAATGTTAGGTTCCATATTAGGAGCTACCATCCAAGAAAGATCTAGGCATCATAGTGGATAAGACATTGAAATCATCGGTTCAGTGTGCTGCAACAGTCAAAAAAGCAAACAGAATGTTGGGAATTATTAGAAAGGGAATGGTGAATAAAATGGAAAATGTCATAATGCCTCTGTACCGCTCCATGGTGAGACCACACCTTGAATACTGTGTACAATTCTGGTCACCGCATCTCAAAAAAGATATAGTGGTGATGGAGAAGGTACAGAGAAGGGTGACCAAAATGATAAAGGGAATGGAACAGCTCCCCTATGAGGAAAGACTAAAGAGGTTAGGACTTTTCAGCTTGGAGAAGAGACGGCTGAGGGGGGATATGATAGAGGTGTTTAAAATCACGAGAGGTCTAGAACGGGTAGATGTGAATCAGTTTTTTACTCTTTTGGATAATAGAAAGACTAGGGGGCACTCCATGAAGTTAGCATGTGGCACATTTAAAACTAATCAGAGAAAGTTCTTTTTCACTAAACGCACAATAAACTCTGGAATTTGTTGCCAGAGGATGTGGTTAGTGAAGTTAGTGTAGCTATGTTTAAAAAAAGATTGGATAAGTTCTTGGAGGAGAAGTCCATTACCTGCTATCAATTAAGTTGACTTAGAAAATAGCAACTGCTATTACTAGCAACAGTAGCATGAAATAGACTTAATTTTTGGGTACTTGTCAGGTTCTTATGGCCTGGATTGGCCACTGTTGGAAACAGTATGCTGGGCTTGATGGACCCTTGGTCTGACCCAGTATGGCATGTTCTTATGATCTGAAAGCATCCTCAAGCATAGCGAGATCTCTCTGGGCATGCAGGATTGTGTTTTCTTGGGATGGTCTAGATTCACGGAAGTCCCTGGTACTTCCCTACAGTGTCCAGACCCCTATTTTGGGATACCCCAGCTGGTTACAGGGGTGTTCTTCCTCATATCTAGAACATTTTTCAGGGCAGAAGCAGAGCACAATCTCAAAAATCATGCCCTCCATGTTGGAATATCCCTTCCGCCCCTGGGGTGGGGATTTAATTTGTCCTTTCTCTGCAGCTTCTTTGAGACAGAAGACAATCACATTCAGATAATGGAATGTGGAATGTTCACTGGAAACCTTCCCTGGGCATACTAGAGTGGATGGTTTTAGACCAGTATTGGCTCCCAGTGTACCAGGATTAGGTCTTCTCAGATTCTGGTATTCTCAGGCTAAATACCAGCATGAGACTCATAGTCAGCAAATATTGTAAGGAAAGGTTTAAAAGAAATTTGAAGCATGAATTCAAGAGGGCTTGAAACTGTTAAAAGGTAAACAAATGAGGTCAATACAGCTTGCCTGGTGGATTCAACCCAGTGGGATAGTCAATCCTTCCAACAGGAATGTCTCCTGGATGGCCTTGGCACCTGCAAAGTACATTTACTCCATGGTCATGCACTGCAACCAGCTCCCAGTTGGCAGGGTAGGCTATTGTGTGTAGGTGGTTCACCTGCTTCAACGGTGCATGTTATAACTCCCTGGCAGCAATGCCACTGTTCCTTGGGTCGGAAGATGACCACTACCATGCCTTCTATAAGAACTTGCCATCCCATTGTGAGGAGATTGGGGGTAAAGGGGGATAAGGTTCTTTGCTCTTGATGTGAATATTTAGGGTGGACTGTCCTCAGTGCACCTTGACCATATCATGCCTCTATGTGGGGAGTCACTCACTGGGCTCCAGAGATCTGCATTTATGTTGGTAACCCACCTGACCTGTCTAGAATCATGGACTAAGGAGTCCAACATTGCCCTAGTCAGAGGGCTTCTTGAAACCATGTGGCACAATCATTGTGAATTCTGGTGTGTGCCAGTTGAGATGGGATCTTGATGCATCCTTCAGTGTGTGCACCACTGGTCCATCTTGTCCATCCTATGGGGCAGGAGGATCATGAGTATGTGTGATAGGTCCCAAAAGATGGTGAGCAATTCCTGGGCTAGTTGAAACCAGAGGAAGTCCAAAGCAGTCCTGACATGCAACTTGGTTGTCTGACCTAAGTATGAGGCAAAATACTAATAAAACCATCTAGTAGATGGTTCCCTTGAAATAGTGGGTGCTCTGCTCCCCGATGTTATTTGGTAAAGCAAATGATTAGAGGTCTTGAGGCCAAAATGATCTTAATCTAATCTCAAACTTTAAATGGATAAGATGCCTGGCTCATTGGAGTGGAGATTGGCATGGAAAACAAGTGCCTAGTTAACCACTTTTGCTAAACAGAAGTGATGATGCAGGATGAACTGAATACCAGGTTAAGACATGATACTGACCAACATTGCTGATCACGGCATGCATACCGTGGCCAGCCTCACTCACCTCTAGAATGCCTGGGCCTCAGCTCAGACACAGGATTGATGACAATGCTATATCTCCCCATTGCCACTGATTCCTTAGACGTTGGATGATCGAGGGGTTAAAGGGGCACTTAGAGAAGATAAGGCCATTGTGGAAAGATTAAATGATTTCTTTGCTTCAGTGTTTACTGAAGAGGATGTTGGGGAGGTACCCGTAATGGAGAAGGTTTTCATGGGTAATGATTCAGATGGAATGAATCAAATCACGGTGAACCTAGAGGATGTGGTGGGCCTGATTGACAAACTGAAGAGTAGTAAATCACCTGGACCAGATGGTATACACCCCAGAGTTCTGAAGGAACTAAAAAATGAAATTTCAGACCTATTAGTAAAAATTTGTAACTTATCATTAAAATCATCCATTGTACCTGAAGACTGGAGGATAGCAAATGTAACCCCAATATTTAAAAAGGGCTCCAGGGGCGATCCGGGAAACTACACACCGGTTAGCCTAACTTCAGTGCTAGGAAAAATAGTGGAAAGTGTACTAAACATCAAAATCACAGAACATATAGAAAGACATGGTTTAATGGAACAAAGTCAGCATGGCTTTACCCAGGGCAAGTCTTGCCTCACAAATCTGCTTCACTTTTTTGAAGGAGTTAATAAACATGTGGATAAAAGTGAACAGGTAGCTAAAGTATACTTGGATTTTCAGAAGGCGTTTGACAAAGTTCCTCATGAGAGGCTTCTAGGAAAAGTAAAAAGTCATGGGATAGGTGGCGATGTCCTTTCATGGATTGCAAACTGGCTAAAAGACAGGAAACAGAGAGTAGGATTAAATGGGCAATTTTCTCAGTGGAAGGGAGTGGACAGTGGAGTGCCTCAGGGATCTGTATTGGGACCCTTACTGTTCAATATATTTATAAATGATCTGGAAAGAAATATGACGAGTGAGATAATCAAATTTGCAGATGACACAAAATTGTTCAGAGTAGTTAAATCAAAAGCAGATTGTGACAAATTGCAGGAAGACCTTGTGAGACTGGAAAATTGGACATCCAAATGGCAGATGAAATTTAATGTGGATAAGTGCAAGGTGATGCATATAGGGAAAAATAACCCATGCTATAATTACACAATGTTGGGTTCCATATTAGGTGCTACAACCCAAGAAAGAGATCTAGGTGTCATAGTGGATAACACATTGAAATTGGCGGTACAGTGTGCTGCGGCAGTCAAAAAAGCAAACAGAATGTTGGGAATTATTAGAAAAGGAATGGTGAATAAAACGGAAAATGTCATAATGCCTCTGTATCACTCCATGGTGAGACCGCACCTTGAATACTGTATACAATTCTGGTCGCCGCATCTCAAAAAAGATATAATTGCGATGGAGAAGGTACAGAGAAGGGCTACCAAAATGATAAGGAGAATGGAACAGCTCCCCTATGAGGAAAGACTAAAGAGGTTAGGACTTTTCAGCTTGGAGAAGAGACGACTGAGGGAGGATATGATAGAGATGTTTAAAATCATGAGAGGTCTAGAACGGGTAGATGTGAATCAATTATTTACTCTTTCGGATAGTAGAAAGACTAGGGGGCACTCCATGAAGTTAGCATGGGGCACATTTAAAACTAATCGGAGAAAGTTCTTTTTTACTCAACGCACAATTAAACTCTGGAATTTGTTGCCAGAGAATGTGGTTAGTGCAGTTAGTATAGCTGTGTTTAAAAAAGGATTGGATAAGTTCTTGGAGGAGAAGTCCATTACCTGCTATTAAGTTCACTTAGAGAATAGCCACTGCCATTAGCAATGGTTACATGGAATAGACTTAGTTTTTGGGTACTTGCCAGGTTCTTATGGCCTGGATTGGCCACTGTTGGAAACAGGATGCTGGGTTTGATGGACCCTTGGTCTGACCCAGTATGGCATTTTCTTATGTTCTTATGCACACACGCGTACTCTGGGTCTTTGTAGACACCATGGCAGGAACCTGTTCAGCAGCACCAGTTGATGACATCACTCTGCTGAGAAATTTAATGCAGGCCTCGCAGCTAGTCTTCACCTTTGCAACAGGTCTCCTGCTCTTCCACAGTACTAGTTGCCTCAGAGAGTTCCTGTTTCTTCCTGGTCTGTTCCTCCGTGATCCTGCTTGACCATGATTCTGTTCCTGTGCAGCCCTCTGTGGCCATAGGTGGTTCCTGTCTGTGTTGCCTTGATCCTGTGTCTCCTTTTCCTGCCTTGTTCCAGTCCCCTTGATCTTGTCTGTTTTGTGGTGTTCTCTCTCTTCTACTCTCAGCCCACCTTGATCTGAGAATGGATCCCAACTTCACCTTACTCTCAGCTTGCCTTGACCTCGGATTAGACCTCGACGTCACCTTACTCTCTCTCTTCTGTTAATTCCTCCTCTCCATTATTCCCTCCCTCTCCTTTATGTATCCCTTGTCTTTCTGGTACCTTGTGAGAATTTTCTATTCACATTGAATGAGAGACAAGGGAAAGGACTGGGGAACCTACTGGGTTGTCACATCACCCTGGAGGGAGTCCCCCTGGCAAGGGAGGACTTTGAATTTGAAACTAGCTAGAGAATACTGCTAGCTGCCAAACAAAAATAGAATGTTATGAACAAACATTCAAATGCCAGAAGAAGAAAGCAGAAATGTGAAGCCTGCAAGATAGACCCAGTTGCTAATTATTTTGCCATATCTTCATTTCTTTTGCAACTAAGGATTCCCTGTGCTTATCCCCTGTGTTGAGGAAAGCAGGGCATAAACACAGAAAATTCCTGGTTGTAAAAGATGTGAAGCAAAAACAGAAGAATTAGCAGTTGGGTCTGTCTGGCAGGCTGCACTTTTCACTTCTTCCTGTCTTGGCATTTGAATGTCTGTTCATGACAGTAATTTTTTATTTGGGAACCAGCCATACTCTCTCGCTAGTTTCAAAATCAAGGAGATTCCCAAGTAGGGGGACTCCCCACAGAGGCAAATGACTAGCCAGTCCTTTCCCTTGTCATCATCTACTACATAAGAAAATAAGAAATTGCCATACTGGGTCAGACCATGGGTCCATCGAGTCCAGCATCCTGCTTCTAACAGTGGTTAATCCAGGTTACAAGTACCTGGCAAGTAACAAGATCCCATGCTACTGATGCCAGTAATAGCAGTGGCTATTCTTTAAGTTAGCTTGATTAATAACAGTTAATGGACTTCTCCAAGAACTTATCCAAACCTTTTTTAAACCCAGCTATACTAACTGCACTAACCACATCCTCTGGCAACAAATTCCAGAGCTTAATTGTGCATTGAGTGGAAAAGAATTTTCTCCGATTAGTTTTAAATGTGCTACTTGCTAATTTCATGGAGTGCCCCCTAGTCCTTCTATTATCCAAAAGTGTAAATAACCGATTCACATCTACTCTAGACCTCTCATGATTTTAAAGACCTCTATCATATTCCCCCTCAGCCGTCTCTTCTCCAAGCTGAACAGCCCTAACCTCTTTAGCCTTTCCTCATAGGGGAGCTGTTCCATCCCCTTTATCATTTTGGTTGCCCTTCTCTGTACCTTCTCCAGTGCAGCTATATCTTTTTTGAGAGGCAGTGACCAGAACTGTACACGCATACACACACACAACCCAATCAGGCTCCCAGTCACACACACACACACACACAGGCAGACAGGCTTCCTCTCACAAACACACATATATAGGCAGGCTTCCTCTCTCTCACGGACACACATCTGCAGTCATTCTTCCTCTTTCACACAAACACACATGCAGGCAGTCTTCATTTGTCACACAAACAAATACATTCTGGCAGGCTTCCCTTTCACACAAACACATACACATGCAGGGTAGGCAGACTTCCTCTTTCACACATGACAGTTGGCAGCACTTCAGCCTCTCCTCTTCTTTATCCACCAGCGGGTTGGGCTCTACTGGCAGCCCCAAGGCCTCGCCTGCTGCTGCTACCATCCCCCCCCCCCAGTATGCTGCCTATAGAAATGCATGGTGTGCACACCCAGTCACGCCAGGCCTGTAGGCAGCTAACTATTTAGCCAGGTAATTAGTTATCTGGAATAGTGGTGGCCGCAGATTCTGGGCACGTATTCAGCCACCACCACTTAGCCAGATAAGCTGAAAATTATCAGGCTAAGTGACACAGAATGTAGCCCTCCCTATGATCTACGTGCATTACATCTTTACTATACCAATGATTCTAATGAATTGGATGTTTATTATTTTGGAATTTGGTATTATACAACAATGAGGTCTGTCTGAAATACTGAAAGAATTGATTAACTTTACTAGAAAGAAATTGAAAGGCTTCCACTACAGGTGAAAAATCAAAATTCTCTTTCTTAGCAGATGAAAGGAACACTTCAGAGGGATATCTCAATGGAATAGAAAAAGAAAGAACTTCCTCCAACAGAAGCCGAACAGGTTAAGTAACAGTTGAATCTTCAAAGAACCACATGGGATCCTGGCGTAATAAAAAGCTTTATGGTATAAAGTGAGATCCAAAAACTAATTCCACCAAGATCCCTGGAAAATTTCAGTTTCTTGAAGACAATACAAGGAACCATAAACTTCCACAAAATCTTAACCAAAAGAGTCTCCCGATGTTTATACTCCTGCAATGAGAAGGTAGCAGAAGCACTGAAAAAAATATAATTTAACTTTGGAGTGATGACCATCTTAATCGTCTCCATTCTGCATGCCAAGAAAGCTAGAAAGGAGACCACTTAGTTTTGAGTTTCTTAACAATAGATATTAATTTACCCCCATTAGTTTCTGAAATATTTTCAATGTTTATACCATACCAGACCATTGAAAGAAATATTGAGATAAGTCTTTATGAGGTCAAGATTCAAAAACCATTTAGACGGATAACTCACAAGTTATCTATCTAAATGGCAAATATGGCATATTCAGATACTTAGTAAACTAAATTATAGCTGGAAAACTAGTTATCCAGCTATAATTTAGACAGATAAATGGGGGCATTTTTGGGGGCATTCCAGGGTAGAGATGTAAATCGTGTGCCAGATCGTCTTAACGATCAGATTCGGCTTGGGGGGGGGGGGGAAATCTGATCGTTAAGATGTGTGAATTGGAATAAGGGTAAGGGAGGGTAAGGAATTGGTTTTAAAGGGTCGGGGTGGGTTTAGGGGTTGCTTTGGTGTGCCGGTTTTCCCACCCTCCCCCAAATAATTCCCGTGCCCTATTTAACGATACAATACAAATGCCCCTGACGATAAATCGGGGGCATTTGTATTGTATCGTGCACTCTAACGATTTAGGACGATTTTAAAATTATCTGATGAGAATTGTAATCGTTCAAAAATGATTCACATCCCTATTCCAGGGAGTGGCTGAGATATCTGGTTTACCTAGCTGAATATCGGATATATCCAGCTAGGTTAGCTAGATAAATTTAGACCTACTTCTGAACAGATCTAAAGTTATCCGGCCTTGTATGGCTGGATAACTAGTTACTTAACCGGATATTTGGAAATATACATATGTATATGTAAATGGGACTGTGGCCCATTTCTTTTGATCCTGTGGTGAAAGTATAAATGAGACCCTGTCGGCATTCCATCTGCCCCCCAATCCAAAAAAAGTATATTTAAATGCCCCAGGCCTGCCAACCTGTTAGCTATTTAAAGAAATCATAAATCTTCCTCCCCCCCGATCCTCCCACTCACCCATGACTTAAATTGTGGCCAGTCAACACCCCCCCCCCCCACACACACACACAGGATCCTCCTCTGGACCCCTCCTCCATCCCCCCTGAGTCATTAAAGTCTGTGCCAGCATTGAATCTGACAGACTCAGGGCTGGAGTGCAAGGAGTGGGTAAGGACATTCCCCCTCCCGGAGCGGACTTTGATGACTCATGGGATGGAGGAAATATGGGGGGGTTGACTGGCCACATTTTAAGTCATGGGTGAGTGGGATGGTTCAGGGGGAGAGGAAGATTTATGATTTATTTAAATAGATAGCGGGGTTGGTGAGCACGGGGCATTCAAATATACTTTATTGGGTTTGGGAAGGCTGACAGGGTTTCATTTATACTTTTGCTATTGCCTCTTTACATATATATTTTTTCCTTTCACAGATCTCTACTTAACCAGATATCTTTGAAGATATCCAGTAAGTAGCTAGTTATCCATCCATAAAAGGCCGGATAACTTCAAAATCTAATCATCTCTATTCAAACATAGCCAGGTAGGTTTTGAAGTTATCCTGCAAGTATATTCAGTGGGACATTTATTTTAACTCTAGCTGGATAACTTGTCCACTCAAATGTGACTATTCAAAGGAAAGACTAGGGATTTTGACCAGTTAATTTTTTAGTAAATAGAAAAGGGACCACTATATAACTCACACTAAACATTTACAAAACTATAATATATCAAAGACACAGAATAAAAATGTTGCGCGTCCAGGCTGTGTTGGTGCCGCAACCGGCCCTGCTCACCTCGCGCTTCCGTCCACCAGCTCCGGCTCCCCATTTCTAGCTGCCGCAGCCAGCTCCCATCACCCACGGCACTCCCAGGCATCCCCAGGCCCGCTGGGCCCTTCCGGCTCTCAGCACTCCTCACGCCAGGGCTCGGCGTCCTCCATGGCCTCGGCCCTGCCCCTAGGCACACGCACGTGGACCGCGGTTCCATTTAAAAGGCCCAGTGTGGGAGCCCAGTCTGCGGTGCCAGGAGATGACATCACGTAACCCAGGTATAAGAGGCGAGGCTTTTCCCCCAGAACCTCGCTTTGGCAATCAGGTCGACACCTCGGTGTACTAGTTTGCCTGTTCCTTGTTCTTGTGCCTGATCCTGCTTGTTCCAGTGTCCTGCTTGTTCCAGTGTCTCCATGTTCCAGAAATCCTGTGTTCCAGTCCTCTTTCCCTGGTAGTACCCTTTGGACTGATTCTCGGAACTGACCTCTGCTTGCCTGACTACGACTGACCGCTGCCTGGACCCAACCTTTGCCTGCCTCCTGACCATGTTGACCGCTGCCTGGAACCGATTTCTGTCTGCCTGACCACGTTGACCGCCACCTGGAACTGACCCTCACTTGCCTTGACTACTCTCAGACTGACCTTGGAACTGACCCTTGCTTTGGCTGATCACTTCTGGATGGATACCCTGGGCTTTGACCCTTGCGCTTCACTTGGACACTCTTCTTGCCTTCTGTGACCACCAGACCAACCTGCTTGCACTCTGCCCGCGGCCTTCATCCGACCAGACTCACAGGCGCTGCCTGTTCCACCCGGAGAACCTTCCTGAACTGCTACTTCCCTGAGGTCTCCGGAGTCTCCAGTTCAGGTCTGGTCCATCCTCTCTGCATCAGCCACGCACCCTTACTCATGGTGGGCACCCCTCTCCGCTACATCTTCGGGAAACACTCTGAGGCCCACCTAAGTCCACTAACTGTGAAACAACTCTTTCCTCACTCAGCCACTTAGGCTTCACTCAAATCATCAACAGCCCTACCCACAAGGCAGGACACACACTGGATCTCATCTTCATCAACGACAGTTTTTCCATCTACTCCAATCCCACCTGCTCACCGGTCCCTTGGTCAGACCTCCGAGTCATCTACACGACCCTCAAGATCAAAAACTCCCACCTCAAACCTCCACCAAAACCACCATCCATTTCAGGAAACCATGCTCACCGGACCTACTCAGTGAACTTTGCTCCAAAGAATTAAACCAGCTAGACCTCTCAGACGCTACCACAGCCACCACTTCCTGGATCAAACTTACCAAAAGAATTGCAGACCAAATCTGCCCAACCACCACTAAAGTAATACAACCTACACTTGACAACAGAAAACCTTGGTTTACTCCAGAACTTAAATCCCTAAAACAAAAACTAAGAAATCTAGAACAATACTGGAGGAAAAACCCTTCCGCTGTATCACATGCCACCTACAAATCTACTCTCAACACCTACAGAAACGCCATCCACAAAACCAAGAAAGACTTTTATGCAAAATGAATCCACAATTTCATTTTCGACTCAAAAGCTCTCTTTTCATATATGTTTCATCACTCATCAAACCATCTCCCCCTTCCATTCCAGACCACCAAGCACTCAACAAAGCCAACGAACTTGCCAAGTATTTCAAGACAAAAATCTCTAACCTAACCTGCTCCCTTACAACCCACAACAACACCTCGACAACACCCCCTCAACACCAGGGCGCCTCTGCCAACACCCCCCATCCTTCTGCTCTGCCAACACCTCTCAGCATCTCAACAACACTCCACCCAACAACTCAGCCCCAACTGAATTTCAGCCTAGAGTCCTTTGAACCCACCTCTGCTCTAGAGCTTGGAAATACCCTGAAGAAACTCAAACCATCCTTCCACCCCCATCAGACCCATTACCGACAAACCTGCTCACTGCCATCCCGAACACCATTGCACAACACTAGCAGAAATCATCAACACCTCTTTATCTCAAGGCACAGTTCCCAATCAGTTAAAACTAGCAATTCTGAAACCTCTGCTGAAAAAACCAAATGCCTCGCCTATGGATCCAGCTAACTTCAGACCCATTGCAAACTTACCTCTGATTGCTAAACTGATGGAAAAAAACATCAACAAACAATTGTCAAAATACCTTGAAGATCACAAAATACTCTCCCCGGCTCAGTACGGCTTCCGTAAATCCCTAAACACTGAGTCCCTTCTACTTTCACTCACGGATACCATCCTCCTAAGCCTGGAGAACAAACAATCATACCTTCTGGTGCTTTTAGATTTATCCTCAGCTTTTGGCACGGTAAATCACACAACACTCATAAATCAGCTAGCAAACATAGGCATCAAAGGTTCAGCTCTTAGCTGGTTTAAGTCATTCTTGTGCAATAGGTTTTACAAAGTGAGGATAAATAACAAGGAATCTCAACCCGTGAGGTCAGACCAGGGTGTCCCTCAAGGCTCATCATTATCACCCACTCTCTTCAATATCTACCTCCTCCCTCTCTGCCAACTACTCTCAGACCTCAAGCTCACTCATTATCTATATGCAGATGACATACAGATTCTCATCCCAATTACAAAGTCACTTCAAAAAACCATCACTCACTGGAATTACTGCCTTCTAGAGATGTGCTTCGTTTTTTTCTACCGGGTCGTTTTTCGGTTCGAGTACTTCGTGGTACATTTCGGGTTTTCTCGTTTCGTTTTTCCGAAAAACGAAACGAGGAAACCCGAAAACGGGGCCGAAAAACGAATCAGTAATCGAAGCTAAAAAAAACCCACCCCAAGCACTTAAAAACGTTTTAAAGCATACATATACAACCCCCCCCCATCCTGATCCCTCCCCAAGACTTACGAAGATCCCTGGTGGTCCAGCGGGGTCCCGGCTTCTATTTGCCCTCCGTGCCCTCCGTGCCAGTGCAAGCCGCGCGCCTCCGAATAGCCCGAACTACCATGTCACAGGGGCTTTCGGCGCTATTGGCCAGCCCCTGTCACATGGCCATCGGCAGCCATCTTGTGCTCCTATCATGTGACAGGAGCTGACCAATGGCGCCGAAAGCCTCTGTGACATAGTATGGGCAAAGGCTATCGGCGCCATTTTGGTTACCGGCAGCCGAAAACGAAATCGCTCCCGGACCCCTGCTGGATCCCCAGGGATTATTGGCAAGCCTTGGGGGGGTCAGGAGCCCCCTCCTGACCCCAAGGCTGCCCCCCCCCCCCAAGGCTTGCCAATAATCCCTGGGGATCCAGCAGGGGTCCGGGAGCGATTTCGTTTTCGGCTGCCAGTAACCAAAATGGCGCCGATAGCCTTTGCCCATACTATGTCACAGAGGCTTTCGGCGCCATTGGTCAGCTCCTGTCACATGATAGGAGCACAAGATGGCGCCGATGGCCATGTGACAGGGGCTGACCAATAGCGCCGAAAGCCCCTGTGACATGGTAGTTCGGGCTATTCACTATTCAGCACCATTTTGAGGCGCGCGGCTTGCACTGGCATGGAGGGCACGGAGGGAAAATGGAGGCCGGGACCCCGCTGGACCACCAGGGATCTTCGTAAGTGTTAGGGAGGGATAGGGATCGGGATCGGGGGGGGGGGGGGTATTAGCTAATTTAAATGTTTGGGGTGGTTTGGGGTGTTTTTTTTATTTAAAAAAAAAAATTTGTGCCCCTCTCCCCAGGCAAACCCGAAAACCGAATTTTCCCCGAAAGTCGGGGAAAATTCATTTCGGGTTTCGGGGACAACGAAATGCCAACGAAGTAGGAAATTTCGTTGAATTTCCTACTTCGGGCGAAAAACGATACACATCTCTACTGCCTTCAGCCAATCAAACACCTACTTACCAGCCTCAATTTAGTGCTGAATGCCAACAAAACTGAGATGTTACTTATTTCCCACGACGCTCTTAGTAACCTATCAAGCTCTGCACAACCTACCAGCTCTAACATTGATTTCACCCCGGATGTCAGGGATCTAGGAGCTTGGCTGGACAACCAACTAAATATGAAAAAATTCATAAACACTACCACCAAAGACTGCTTTTATAAATTACAAGTCCTCAAAAAACTAAAACCTCTCCTTCACCCCAACGACTTCCGCCTAGTCTTACAATCCATCATCCTAACAAAACTCGACTATTGCAACTCTATCCTACTCGGGCTCCCTACCAATACCATCAAACCCCTACAGATGGTCCAGAATGCCGCCACCAGAATCCTTACAAACGCCAATAAAAGAGAACATATCACCCCCATCCTCTGATGTCTACACTGGCTACCCATAAAATATAGAATCCTTTTCAAAGTTCTCACAATCATTCATAAAGCGATACACAACATCTCACCGATCACATTAAGGACACAACTTCGACCATATACATCTACTAGACCCATCAGAAGCGCATACAGAGGTACACTGTATGCCCCTCCTGCAAAAACATCGCTAAGGAAGAGAGCACTATCTACTGCAGGACCTTACCAATGGAACGCTCTCCCCCCAGACCTACGACCTGAACCCAGCCTACCAGAGTTTAAAAAAAAGCTAAAAACCTGGCTCTTCCGACAAGCTTTCCCAGATACGTAAAGCTACCAGGATGACATAATCTCTTACGATACCTTAATTTAAATACCTCCTCGTCAGGTTCACTATGCAGATTCTCTTTATTAGCAATACCAGTTCTCCCCTTGCAGTTCTATTATTCTCCCCCTCCTTCTCCCTCCCCCAAGATCCTTCCTTCAGCTGACAACACTGTTCTCCTTACCTCCCTAGTCTGTTCTCCTCTTGAAGCCAATCGGATCTCCCCCCTTCGTTCAGCTCCGCTCATACATCCGTCCCTATCTAAGTTGAACTTCCTCTTTGTAATCGCTCCCTAAATGCATTCATTTATTACTCTCCTGTTTGCTCCCTCTCCACAACCTTGATCAATTGTTTTCAATGTAAATCAGTGGCGAGCTATTATTTAATTTATGTAAAGCTCCAGTAATTTTCCCTGTTCAATTGTTATTTTAATACTAACTGTTTTAATCATTATATGTAAAGTTCCTTGTAGACTTATTATCGATCTGTTTCATTACCTAACTGTTTCTTGTAAAGCCTGGGGTGGTTTGTAAAACCCGGGCAATTTGCCGTTCTATGTAAACCGGATTGATTTGTATCTTATACAGGAATTTCGGTATATAAAAATTATAAATAAATAAATAAATAAATTATGGAGTGAAACAGATCAAAAAATATGTAGTCCTAGAATGTTAAATGACCCCAGCAGAGTCCATTTAACTTATATGATGAAAAGACAAAATCCAAGGACGTATAGGTTTTATAGAAAAGCGCCAGAAATTCCAGTTGCTATGCAGTGAATAATATAGCATCAAATGGCTCATGGAGATGCAGCGAAGTATTCACTAATATTATTCATATTCATATTCCAACAATGACAATATACATCATCCCAATTCAAACAGACGCTTCAAACTGCATATATAAAATGTTAGGAATTATTAGGAAGGGAATGGCGAATAAAACAGTGGATGTCATAATGCCTCTGTATCACTCCACGGTGCTGCACCTTGAATACTGTGTGCAATTCACTGCATCTCAAATAAGATATAGTTTAATTGAAGAACGTACAGAGAATGGTGACCAAAATAATAAAGGGCATGGAACAGGTCCCCTATGAAGCTGTTCAGCTTGGAGAAGAGTCGACTGAGGGGGGATATGATAGAGGTCTACAAAACCATGGAAGGACTTGGGTAAATGTGAATTGGTTATTTATTCTTTCACATTATAGAAAGACTAGGAGGCACTCCCTGAAGTTAGCAAATATCACATTTAAAACAAATCAGAGAAAATTTGTTTTCATTCAACATACAATTAGGCTCTGGAATTTCTTGCCAGAGGATGTGGTTAAGGCAGTTGGTATAGCTAATTTTAAAAAAAGGTTTGGATAATTTCCTGGAGAAGAATTCTATAAGCTGCTATTAATCAATAAGGAATAGCTAGCCACTGCTTGTTGCTAGCATTAGTACCTTGGGATTTATTTAAGTTTGGGTACTTGTGACTTGGATTGGCCACTATTGAAAACAAGATACTGGACTTGATGGACCCTTTGTATTTTATAGTCTTATGTACTTAACAGCTGAGGCACTAACTCTTTGGAAAAGGTTTGATTGAACTAAACAAGTAGTCCATCCTGCCCTGTTGACTTTTTTAGTGGCAAAGATTTAACAGTATTACAGATCTCCTACACTGAGATTTCAGCCTCTAAAGAATCTTGCTCTAAATCATTTATAGCAACCCACTACAAATTATCAAAAAAACAACTTTATACTCAGAAGATGCTGCAATCAAAAGAGTACAGCTGTTTATAGAAAGACACAAACTGTTGCATGATATCATTCCTTAATAACAATCTTGCCACTTGGGGTATCCAAAGAGTTAACATTTTGCCTGGCCTTTTTGCTCTTAAGATATTGGGCCAGTGCCCAGTTAGACATTAGTCTCTTCATAATATCTTGCCCTTTGTGAAAACAGGAATGTGCAGTTGACTTAACACATATTTAAGATTCACTTTGCAAAGTTTCATTAGCAGGTTATAATCTTTAGTGCAGACATACTGTGCTTCTTTAGCCTTAATATCTGATTCAAGAGTAGGTTTGTCAACTGTCCTGAGGTTTTCTGGATTATACAGATTTGTAGTGTGCTGTACTGAAAAAAGAAGAAGGGCTAAAATGTATGGCAAGGTCCAGTCCTCCCTTTCAATTATACAATATGATGCGAGCTTTGTTTGTTACTCTATTTTCAATATGTGTTGGATACATTTATTTTGAGTCATTTCAAAGATTTCAGTCCACAATTTAATCAGATGCCTAAAAAAAATATGACAAAAGAGTAGTTTGTCGCCACACTGGTAAAAATTAATTTTTTTTCATAATGAAGTTCAAGACCCAGTGGTCAAGATTTGAGGCTTCAGAGGGGTAGACTTAGGAGTTATATAAAAAAACATTTTTTCACAAAAAGGGTTAGGGCTGGATTTAGGCATAGGCAACATATCCATGTGTCTAGGGTGCCCAAAAACTCTACTGCTCTTTGATTACTAGAGGTGAACCCCCCACCCTCAGTCATTTCCTTATAGAATCCATAATCGTAAATCTGATCTTAAAAAGGGTGGTGGATGCATATACAAACTTTCCAGTGGAGCTGACAGGGACAAAAGTAATAACAATTCAGAAAAACACGGATCATTAATTGCAAATAAGTGAGGGGAAAATCAGAGATCAACAGAGTTCTATGGCACTGAGGCAGGAAGTAAATTGGGCAGACTAGTTGGATTCTTATCTGCTATCATGTTCTATGTTTCTCTGTTTTTCTAATGGTGAAGAGAGGCAATAAAAACTGCATGTGCATAAACCCCATCAGAAAAGATATTAAACAGCATCTCCAAATCTTTGGAAATGTGACAGTTGAACGTTGGCAACCCTAGTCAAGAGCAGCAAACTCTTGATTAAATTCTTTACACTTACCTACTACTTATTTGATAATAACACCATGTAAAGTGTCCTTGAAGTCATCCCATCATACATGCAACAAGCATTCTTCCCTGAAATTGAAAGTAAGATAATCCGTTATAGATGCCTTAACAAGTGCACAAAAGGTATTATCACTAAATAGCAAAGAATTAAAGTGCCAAACAGAATTCTTAGGCACAAGTTCAGCCCAATGAATAGTAATGGCTTTTGCTGTATGATCCTATGCACCAGCTGCGGTAAAAGGTTGTTAGAAACTAGAACATAATCTATTCTTGAATATGTTTGATGAGAAAAAGAATAAAAATTGTAATAATTTTCAGTTGGATGCTGCACATGTCAAGGGTCAACTAGTCCAAAATCCTTAATCATAAGGTGCAGCACAGACCAAGACAGTATCAGTCATAATCTATAAAGAGATTTCCTATCTAAAGTTAAATCTAGCGAGAAGTTAAAATCCCCTCAACAATGACAGAGACAGCACTTACTGCAGAGATCATTGTAGCAAGTGTTTTAAAAAAGTTTGGAGAGTCCAGATTAAGGACGTACAAATTAAGCAAGACCATCTGAACACCTTCAAAAGTCCCTGATAATTTTGCTTTACTGTAATTGCCTTTAGTGTACTGTGAGATTACTTGAAATCTAGAGACTTCCTACATAAAATGCAACCCCATTTCTTTACTGTAATGCCAGACAAAAAGCCACAATTTTCCAAACCTGCGAAGATAACTTCAAAGATTCTTTAAATGTCAAGTGCATCTCTTGGAAGAACAGAATATTGGCTTTAGCATTTTTAAAATACAATAATATTTTTTTCCTTATAATAGGATTGTTGAAGCCATTGACATTCAAAGACATGAATTTAAAATCAACACCCATGGAAATGAAAACACAAGATATTATAAAAGAGAGCTGTTCTGCAGAACTTAACAATTACACTTCAGAGAAATAAAATCAAAGAAAAAACTCATAATGCAAGACCAAGTGCAATGGCCGGGGAGTGTTAAGGTCACTAGTTGATTTTGTTCTCTTTCTTAATTCCTGAAGACAAACAGAAATATCTATACACTGTGCTTAGGTATTATTACATTTATTGTCCCAGCAAATACTGTATATATAATAATCAAGTACTAAAAAAAATTGCAATGTACATAAAAATAAGGTATAATATAAACAAAGAAAAATAATACAAATGTAATAATGATAAGAAACAACAAAGTATATGCATAGAATAAATACATCAAAACCAGAGGAAAAAAAATATATATACAATGTAAAACTAAATCTGCTCACTTCCCTGAGGCCAACCCATGAATCTCAGCAGGGATTCATTAGAACTCCAATGCTGGAGCACTGGCACATCATGAATGTCTTACATTTACCGCCAGTACTGAAGTGTTGATCTCGCAGTGCTCCTTCTACAGAATATATCATTCTTTGAATTTCCTACTGTTAGGATTTGTGGGTTTGTGGGCCCTGGGCTGAGATGAGAGATGGTACCACCATGGGGAGGAGCCCCATGAGCCTCACCATCAGGAGGCAAGGTCTCAGCTGCTAGGTGTGCAGGACAGCAGGTACTGGAGAGAGAGTAGAGAGAGAGGCACTGCCCGTGGAGCGGGGAGTGTATCAAGAAAGTCACACAGACACAGAGGTGCCACAGGGTCTTTGGAGTGGGGTGTACCCAGGAGAGAGAATTCCTCTGTAGTGAAGATAAGGTAATGATCTGCAGAGCGGGGTATACCGGTGAGGGTCCTCAGTAGAGATGATACAGCAATGGTCCGCTGGGCGGGGTACACTGATGAGGGTACCTCAGTAGAGATGACACGGTAGTGGTCCGCAGAGCAGGGTACACCAAAGAGGGCTCCTCAGTAGGAAGAATATGGTAATGGTCCGCAGAGTGAAGTACTCACAGTGGAAGTAGTGATGGTTCCAGAGGGAGCCCCGGGGAATGGGGCAGGCAGTAGTCCTAGGCGAAAGGCTCTCCGAGGAGTGGATAGCCAGACATGAGGAAAGGAACCCCGAGGAGCAGGTATCCGGGACATCTCATGCCGAGGAAGCAGGAGCTGGAACGGAAGGTCTGTAGTGAGCAAGGCAGATTCAGCAATGTAGGAACTCATTGCCAAGTTGTAGGCAGACAGGGCCAGCCGGCTTAAGAGTCCATGGAGAATGACGTCATCCGAGGGGGACGCCCCCGAGGTTACCACCATGATGTGCATAAGACTGACCCAGAAGTGCGCACACGCGTGCCTAAGGAGCTCCAAGGTTAAGATTGTAGTCGTCAGCATCCACGCCATCCAGGGAGGCCCGGGAACAGGAACGGGCAGGTCGGCAATAGCTGGCGGAGTCCGCCAGTCTTCCTAGTGGAGTCAGTGCAATGAAACAAGAGGTGAGCAACAGTGGTCGCAGCCATCTGTGACCGATGGGCCCTTCCCCTGGGGGTTTGGGTTTTTTTGGGTGAGAGGCATGGAATTGCTTGATCAGTTCTTTGTCAAGGATATTGACTAGAGATGTGAATTGTGTCCTCGATCGTCTTAACGATCGATTTCGGCTGGGAGGGGGAGGGAATCGTATTGTTGCCGTTTGGGTGTGTAAACTATCGTGAAAAATCGTTAAAATCGTGAGCCGGCACACTAAACCTCCCTAAAACCCACCCCGACCCTTTAAATTAAATCCACCACCCTCCCGAACCCCCCCCCCCAATGCTTTAAATTACCTGGGGATCCGGCGGTGGTCCAGAACGGCGGCGGTCCGGAACGGCCCCCTCAATAGAATCGTGTTGTCTTCAGCCGGCGCCATTTTTCAAAATGGCCGCCGCAAAATGGCGGCGGCCATAGACAAAAACGATTCGACGCAGGAGGTCGTTCCGGACCCCCGCTGGACTTTTGGCAAGTCTTGTGGGGGTCAGGAGGCCCCCACAAGCTGGCCAAAATTTTCCTGGGAGTCCAGCGGGGTTCCGGGAGCGATTTCTTGCCGCGAATCGTTTTCGTACGGAAAATGGCGCCGGCAGGAGATCGACTGCAGGAGGTCATTCAGCGGGGGTTCGGGACCGCCGCTGAACGACCTCCTGCAGTCGATCTCCTGCCGGCGCCATTTTCTGTACGAAAACGATTCGCGGCAAGAAATCGCTCCTGGAACCCCGCTGGACTCCCAGGAAAATTTTGGCCAGCTTGGGGGGGCCTCCTGACCCCCACAAGACTTGCCAAAAGTCCAGCGGGGGTCCGGAACGACCTCCTGCGTCGAATCGTTTTTGTCTATGGCCGCCGCCATTTTGCGGCGGCCATTTTGAAAAATGGCGCCGGCTGAAGACAACACGATTCTATTGAGGGGGCCGTTCCGGACCGCCGCCGTTCTGGACCACCGCCGGATCCCCAGGTAATTTAAAGCATTGGGGGGGGGGTTCGGGAGGGTGGGGGATTTAATTTAAAGGGTCGGAGGTGGGTTTTAGGGGGTTTTAGTGTGCCGGTTTTCCTGCCCTCCCCCTTCCCCCGATTTACGATTTTTTAACGATAAATCGGGGGAATTGGTATTGTATCGTGGCCCTAACGATTTTTTGACGATTTAAAATATATCGGACGATATTTTAAATCGTCAAAAAACGATTCACATCCCTAATATCGACTGCCGACTCCTAGCTATTTTCTTCTGGGCCAAATCCTTCCCACGATATGAAGTATTCCCATTGCTTCCCGTGCTTCCTCACATCCAGGATGTCCTGTACTTGATATGTAATGTCCTCTTCTGATGCCAGAAGTTGGGGCTCAGGAGGTTTCTTGGAGAATTTGGACAAGATGAGCGGCTTTAATAGTGAGATGTGGAAGGTGTTATGAATCTTGAGCGATGTAGGTAAGTGGAGACTGTACGTGACTGGGCCCAGACGGCGAAGTACAGCAAAAGGCCCGATGTATCTGGAAGCAAAGCTGGCTGAAAGCAGTTTTAAGCGAAGAAAGCGTGTGCTGAGCCACACTTTGTCTCCAGGGTTAAACTGTGGAGCTGCCCGATGATGGGCATTGTAGAACTTTTTAGACTTCAGGGAGACTTGCTGTGGAAGTTGTTTGGTGTGCTCCCAAAGTTGATGTAACTCTAGTGCAGAAGCCTGCGCCGCTGGAGAAGGCACATACAGAGGTAGTGGAAGAGGAGACAGAAGCTGGCATCTATATACTATTTGAAAAGGTGATGACCCCGTAGTTGCAGACTGGTGGGAGTTTAAGACAAACTCGGCCCAGGATAGTAAGTCGGACCAGTCATTCTGCCGAGAGTTCATGTATGCCCGAAGAAATTGTTTCAAAGTTTGGTTCGTCCTCTCAGTCTGACCATTGGCCTGTGGATGATAGGCTAATGTAAGGTCTAAGGCGATATCAAACTTTTTACATAGTGACCTCTAAAATCAGGCTGTGAATTGAACACCTCGATCCGAGAGTATATGTCTCGGGAGTCTGTGAAGGCGAAAGATGTGGCAGATGAATAGTTTGGCCAATTCTGGGGCTGGTAATGCCACAAAATGAGCCATCTTTGAAAATCGGTCCAAGGTAACTCAAATGGTGTTGTTGCCACTGGAACGAGATAGGTCCACTATGAAATATGTGGCTATGTGTGTCCACGGCTCACTAGCAGGCCGATACAGTAAAGTTCGCGGGAGAGTGGGCGAGAGCCTGCTCTCCCAGCGTGCGCCCAGGCCAGTGTCCTGTGCACGCGATTCAGTAAACTAAAATATTTAAATTAGGGCCAGCGGTAAAAAGAGGCGCTAGGGACACTAGCGCGTCCCTAGTGCCTCTTTTTGGACATGAGTGGCGGCTGTCAGGGGGTTTGACAGCCAACGCTCAATTTGCGGGCATCAGTTCTCGAGCCCGCTGACAGCCACGGGTTCAGAAACCAGACACCGGCAAAATTGAGCGTCCAGTTTTCAACCCGTGAGCCACGGGCCAATTTCAATTTTTTTTTTTTATTTTTTTTTAACTTTCAAGACTTCCGACTTAATATCGCCATGATATTAAGTCGGAGGGTGCACAGAAAAGCAGTTTTTACTGCTTTTCTGTGCACTTTCCTGGTGCCACCAAACGGCACCTTTAGGTAGGCGCTAATTTCTGAAAGTAAAATGTGTGGCTTGGCTGCACATTTTACTTTCTGTATCGCGCGGGAATGACTAATAGGGCCATCAACATGCATTTGCATGTTGTGGGCGCTATTAGTCTCGAGGGGGTTGGACGCGCATTTTCGACACGCTATTACCCCTTACTAAATAAGGGGTAAAGCTAGCACGTTGAAAACGCACATCCAAATGCAGGTTAACAGTGCGCTCCACCGGAGCTCACTGTACTGTATTGGCCTATAGGTGCAGGAAGAGGTTGTAAGAGACCCCCAAGGATGGCCCATTGGTGGCTTCTGATGAGCGCAAGTGGGACATGATTCCACTTATGCCTGAGCGTCCTTCTTCATGGTTGGCCATCAATAGAATCTCTGGAGAGTGGAAAGAGTTCTAGCTTGTCTGGTGTGACCTGCCAACAAGGAATCATGCACCCAGCAGAGGATTTTCCTTCGCAGTGGTCGGGGAACCATCATCTTCCCAGATGGCACTGTGAGTGTAGTGGAGAGGAGAACTTTAGTTGGATCAATGATGTGCCGAGGAATATTTGGAACATCTTCTGTGATGAAAGAATGAGAGAATGCATCAGCTCGAGTGTTCTTATTACCAGGCCGGTATTGTAAGAGGAAATTGAACCAAGTAAAAAAAAGAGAAAAGCGGGCCTGTCTGTGATTCAGGCATTGAGCATGGTGCAGGTACTCGAGGTTCTTGTGGTCAGTGTATACTGTAATCTGGTGCTGCGCTTCCTCGAGCCAGGGATGCCACTCCTCGAAGGTCAGTTTAATTGCCATTAATTCCTTGTCCCCGATTCCATAATTATGCTCAGCCAGGGAAAATTGTCAGGAGAAAAAAGAGCACGGGTGCAAGGTGTGATTGGCTGAATGCTGGCTGAGTACTGCTCCAACACCAACGTCTGAAGCGTCCACTTTGACGATGAAGAGTCATCGTGGATCATGGTGACACAAACATGGTTCACATAGGAATGCCTCCTTGAGCTCCTGGAAGGCATTCATGGCCTCTGGTGCCCACTAAGAGGGATTGGCTTCCTTACGAGTCATGGCTGTGAGTGGGGTGGTCAGTGTTGAATAATGATGAATGAATGATCTGTAGTAGCTTGTAAACCCAAAGAATCTTCGAAGTGCCTTAAAGCCTGTTGGTTGAGGCCAATCGCGAATACTCATGGTCTTCTGTGGATCCATCTAGAAACCCTGGCTTGAGGCCACATAGCCGATAAAAGGGACTGTCTCCTGGTCAAAAGAACATTTCTCCAGCTTTGCGTATAACTGGTTGACCCTTCGGCGTTGCAGGATGTTGGTGACGTCCTGGTGATGGCTCTGGAGGTCTTTTGAAAATACAAGGATGTCGTCAAGGTAAACCACGATGCAACTGTAGAGCATGTCTCTGAAGATCTTGTTCATCATATTCTGAAATACCACTGGCATGTTACAGAAGCCAAACGGCATTACCCGGTACGCAAAACGGCCATCGCAAGTGTTAAATGCGGTTTTCCATTTGTCACCCTGGCATATCCTGACCAAATTGTAAGCTCCCCTGAGGTCTAATTTTGTAAATATCTTGGCCCCCTGGAGCCTGTCAAAAAGTTTAGAGATTAATGGCAAAGGGTAATATTCCTTCTGGGTAATCTCGTTTAAACCGCGGTAATCTATACATGGCCGGAGGGAGCCGTCCTTTTTCCCCACAAAAAAGAATGCTGCTCCAGCAGGAGATTTGGAAGGCCAAATGAAGCCTTTTGCCAAGTTTTCTTGTATATATTCAGACATGACTTTTGTCTCTGCTAGTGAAAGTGGGTAGACCATTCCTCGGGGAGGCTCAGTGTTAGGCAATATGTTTATGGTGCAATCAAATGAGCAATGAGGAGGTAGGGTATGCGCAGCTTTCTTTGAAAACACATCTGCAAAGGAGGAGTACTGTGGCGGGAGGCCCGAAAGGGACATCGTAGTAGCTAAACAAGGTATCGGAGATACTACCTCCAAGCATTTTTTATGGCAGGAGTTGCCCTATTGGGACAATTGTAGAGTGCTCCAATCGAATTACGGCGTGTGGAGCTTTAACCATGGCAGTCCGAGGACCACAGGGTGTATAGCCTTGTCCAGTACCAGAAAGGAGATTGTGTCCATGTACAGAGATGCAGTGTGGAGTCGGATGGGTACCATGGAAAAAGTAACTTTACCTGGTAACGGTTCACCATGAATGGAGGAGAGCAGCAATGGCGTTGGTGTACAGATGGTGGGGATTCACAGGTGTTCCATGAGTTGTCTTATGATAAAATTTCTACCAGCTCCGGATTCCACCAATGCCAGGGCATGAAATTCCAGATCATCCATGTTAATTGAGACAGGCAGAGTGAGTGGAGGAGAAAGTGAGATCAGGCCTAGGAGAAGTCCTCTTGAAGAACCTAGGCCTGGGAGTTTCCCGGACAGAGTGGACAGGATGTTACCGCATGATCCATTTGACCACAATACATGCAAAGGCCAGATCTTTGGCGACGATGCTTTTCCTTTGAGGATAGATGGCTACGACCCATTTGCATCAGTTCCTCTTCCTCGATGCTGGGTGTATTAGCAGTCTGAGTGGAAGAGGTTGGGCGACTGCGTGGAGCACCTGAAGCCATCCTCTTGGATCCTCTAGCCTCATTCATGAAGACGGCAGTCAATGCAACCGGCGAGGTCTATAAGAGAATCCAACACCTAAGGGAGTTCTCGTGCTGCTAATTCATCCTTGATACGCGGGCTCAACCCTTCGAGGAATATCGCATGCAGGCAGTCCAGGTCCCAGTGCAATTCAGACGAGAGAGTCCTAAACTCGATGACGTAATCAGTCAGAGATCTGGAACCTTGTTGCAGGTACAGGATCGTAGAACCGGAGATGGCCTTTCATCCTGGGTCATCAAATACAGAGTGAAATAGGGTGGGGAAGCCTGGCAGGTCGTGGAGGATCAGATCCATTCGCTCCCAAAGGGGTGATGCCCAGGCTAACACTTTTCCATCCAGAAGGGACAAGATGTATGTTGTCTTGGAAATTACATCAGGGAAATATGCAGGTTGTAAAGAAAAGTGCATTTGCACTGGTTCAAAAAGCCCCTACACAACAAGGGGTCACCTGCAAAACAAGGAGGTGCCGGCAAGGGCACTGTAGGCTGGAATGGTGACACATGTGAAGCTGAGTTTGGCTTGGCAGGCATCGAGGTGGAGTCCATCTGATTAATCAATTGATTTATGGAGCTAGCCAAAGTCTCCAGAATCTTTTGCTGTTCTGTAATTCACTGGACAAGGCCAGGGATGGCCTGGAGCGCTAAGACCTGTGCCAGATCCATGGACTTGGCAATCTGTTAGGGTTTGTGGGTTTGTGGGCTCTGGGCCGAGGTGAGAGATGGTACCGCCCACAGGGAGAAGCCCCGTGAGCCTCATCGTCGGGAGGCGAGGTCTCAGCTGCTAGGTGTGCAGGACAGCTGGTACTGGAGAGAGAGTAGAGAGAGAGGCACTGCCTGTGGAATGGGGAGTGTAGCAAGAAAGTCACACAGACACAGAGGTGCCACAGGGTCTGTGGAGTGGAGTGTACCCAGGAGAGAGGATTCCTCTGTAGTAAAGATATGGTAATGATCCGCAGAACAAGGTACACCGGTGAAGGTCCTCAGTAGAGATGATACGGCAATGGTCCACAGGGCGGGTTACACCAATGAGGGATCCTCAGAAGAGATGACACGGTAGTGGTCAGCAGAGCGGGGTACACCGAAGAGAGTTCCTCAGTAAGGAGAATACGGTAATGGTCCACAGAGCGAAGTACTCACAGTGGAAGTAGTGATGGTTCCAGAGGGAGCACCAGGGAACGGGGCAGGCAGCAGTCCTAGGCGAAAGGCCCTTCGAGGAGTGAATAGCCAGAGATGAGGAAAGGGCCCCCAAGGAGTGGGTACACGGGACGTCTCATGCTGAGGAAGCAGGAGCTGGAACGAAAATTCCGTAGTGAGCGAGGCGGATTCAGCAATGAGGGAACTCATTGCTAGGGGTGTGAATCGTGTGATCGATCGTCTTAACGATCGATTTTGGCTGGTGGGGGGGAGGGAAATCTGATCGTCGTGTTTTTTATTTTTAAAAAATCGTTAAAAATCGTAAATCGGGGGAGGGCGGAAAAACCGGCACACCAAAAAACCCTAAAACCCACCCCAAACCTTTAAAACAAATCCCCCACCCTCCCGAACCCCCCCAAAATGTTTTAAATTACCTGGGGTCCAGTGGGGGGCTCCCGGCGTGATCTCCCTCTCTCTCTGGCCACGGCTGCGTTGAGAAATGGCGCCGGTGGCCCTTTGCCCTTATCATGTGACAGGGCAAAGGTAGCGCCGGCGCCATTTTGGTTCCTGGCTCCTGACGTCACGCGTGCAGGAGATCGCCCCCGGACCCCCGCTGGACCCCCAGGGACTTTTGGCCAGCTTGGGGGGGGGCCTCCTGACCCCCACAAGACTTGCCAAAAGTCCAGCGGGGGTCCGGGAGCAACCTCCTGCACGCGGGCCGTATTGCCAATCTTCAAAATGGCGCCGGCGCTACCTTTGCCCTCACTATGTCATACGGGCGACCGTCTGATGCTACCTGTAAGGTCAGCCTTACCTTACACGTATTATACAGACCCGTGCCAGTACAGGGGTGGGTGCCAGAGTGTGGAAGCCAGCATGGTCCCCAGCACCAGTAGCACCCTTCTAGCCCCTCTGGTGGTTGCCCATGGACATCATAGTGCAGATGGTACTCCCTCACTCATCATCTTGACTTGTGAGCCAGCAGCTCAGGTGTGTGCCAACACTCAGTAAGTACACATTGTATTTGGTTTATAATGTAAGCTCCAAATGTATGTGGTCACATACCCTTGCACTCCGAGATAAATAAAGAGGCAGAAAATAAACTGTTGAGTCATGATGATTCCAAGTTCCTCCTTTATACCACTCAAACTGTACATGCACACTATGGCCTGGATTTATCAAAATGCACTAAATATCGCATGCGATAGGAAAACTGACATGTTTTATGGTAATAGGCAGTTTATCGCAATTTGCGCTAATACCTATGCAAAGCACTAAGGGGTCATTTTCTATAGCTTTTGCATGCGAAAAGTCCCCTTTTGCATGTGATAGCTAGATCAGGGCGGAGTTGGCACCAGTAGGGGAGGATGTGGCGAAGACATTGCTGACGGCGAAAAGGTAAGGCTCCTTATTGCCACCAGTAACATGCCCAATAGCACCACCTTTCATGGTGGTGCTATTGGTTTGCCCACCCCCCTGATTCAGTAAGGCCTAGGTTATGAGAGAGAGAGAGAGACTAGCTATAATGCCTGCATCCTAGGTAGGTATTTGTATCTCTATAGGAGGCCCACCTAGTAACTCAAGGTGAGGTTTAGGTATTAGTGTAGGGGTAAGGGGCCATTTTTATATTCAAAATGAGTCGTACAAACAGAACAGTGCTCCCTTGTGAAGATTTGATGACCTTCAGAGTGAGGAAACTCACCCAAAAATGAGATTTGTGCAATGTTCTCTCAACCTAGCTTGATGTTACCCAGGTAGAGTCTCTCAATGTGGGAAAAAGTAATCGTAACTTTTCGCAGGTGTTAAGGCATTTTCACATGCGTTAAAGGGGCTTAACACATTCGAAAACGCCATATAGCAGTTTAATTAATGACCCTGTATATTATGTGTTGACCATGATGGTACAGAGCTGGTCATGTACAAGCACAAGTAAACAGGAGTTAGCAAACAGTGTGGTATGTGAAGAAGGCAACACGAGGCAATAGTCAAGGTCCACAATAAGGAGCTTCTTCTTTACCTCTGGCTGTCTTGCTTACTAGCATATACACAGCTTTCATTGTAATAACATAGGCCATATGGTCTTGCATGCTCAATATCTGCACAATTGGAATGTGGCAGGGTATTGTGGCATGCAAGGTCATGTGGCGAGCAAAGCTTTTACCTTCGGTACCATAAACACAAAAACACACAATGAAAGGCACCATCAGAAAGTTGATATTTCCAAACAGTGAGCACTTTATTAGCAAACACATATAGTGCATTGTTTGAAATAAAGGCAATGCCTTAGGTAAGCACATTCTGCAAGGACAATATATTAAATAGCAAAAAACAATGTAAATTTCATGAACAGCACATTCAGTGTACATCTGTACCTTAATAGATTGAAATGGCATCATTCCATATACAGGCATTGCATCTTATCTTTTAGGCATAATCATGATTACAACTAAGTAAAGGAAGTAGCACCCCAAAAGCTACAGTAGTGCTGTAAAGTAACAGCTACATGCTGCACTATTATGTGCAGTCAAGCCAAAGGCCCCAGACAGGCCATGTGGAAAGAGTGCACTCAAAGGGGACAGCCTAAGGGCCATGGCAGCAAAGTTCAGCATGAGGGCAGCAGGAGCAAGACCAAACTGATCAGCATGTAGGCAGCAGGAGCAGGACTGCAGAGTGCAGCATCGCCACAGCAGGAGCAGCACAAGACCCATTAGCATGAGGCAGGAGGCCCAGGAGGCGACCCATCAGCATGGAGACACCACTTGCAGGAGATAAGAAGACATGACACCCAGCATCATGGAGGCAGCACTTGCAGGAAATGATAAGACATGACACCGGCAGCATGGAGCAGGAGATGGTACAGCCTAACAAGAAAATGCTGCATGAAAATGCTTCACAGAACGCCATCCCTTGTATGTAGTGGCACAACAACTCCGTAGGGGAGGACACGCTGAGCCAGTTTCTTCCATCTAGACGGCACAGCAACTGTGTAGTGAGGACACGCTGAGCCGGTTTCTTCCATCTAGACGGCACAACAACACTGTGAAGAGGCCGGCCATGTCTTCCAAAAATGACATCATGCCTCCTCCAGGGATTTCTTCTGGTTTCTATCTGCCTAGTGCTTTCTTCCAATTTGATTGGTGCCTTTTGACCCTCAGTTGGCATCTTAGAGTGTTCTTTCCACTCTGGGTGGCTGCTTTGTGCCTCTCATGAAGCTTTGGGGTCTTCATGCCACTCTTTCAGTTGCTTTCACCCTCTATCACTGCCTTGGGGGGAGGGGGGGCGGCTCTGCCTCTTTTGATGCATTGTTCCTCCTTCATGGTGGCTTGAGCTATTCATATCATACTTGATGCAACTTTGCCCCCTCTCATACAGCATTGGGAAACTCATGCCACTGTTGTTGGTACCCTATATGCCCCACTTTTGCAGCCTTTGGTTCCTCTGACTACTCTTGTTTCTGCTTTGCTCTTCTGATGGTGCCTTGGAGGATTCCTCCCACTAGCTCGTACCATTTTGCCCCATTGTGGGTCTTTGGATTCTATATGCCACTTTAGATGCCAAATTGACATAATCTTGATTCATTGGCTTCACCCTTCTGATGATGTCTACTCACCAGTTTCATTAGAAACGATTATAATTTGGGAGTCCAAAATAGGCTTTGACTATAATGGTAAATAAAATGAGCAAACAATTTTTTTTCTCTTGAAACTAATGAAACAAATGGAGGTCCCCAATGAAATGAATAAACAAACTGAAATAAAAAATGTTCCTCTGCACAATCCTATTATTTTCCCTTTCATTCTCCACTAGGATTAGGGGACACTCCATGAAACTAGCAACAAGAAGATTTAAACAAATCATAAGAAATATTTTTTCATGTGGCGCACAATGAAGCTATGAAATCTGCTGCCAAAGAACATGTTCAAGCAAACAAACATACAGGGTCATTCATCAAAATACATTAGGGCCTTAACGCCTGGGATAACAACCTAACACATGCATTTTTTTGCAATAAGAAATGCATATGCAAATTCTGAAAATGTATTCAAAGGGGAGGAGTTTGGGCAGAGTTTATGAAAATGATTGGTGTTTAACATTGTGTGCAATAGTGTAATGCATGTTATTGCATGTTTTAATGCCAGAAATAACTACACCTTTTTTCCTGGCATTATGCTGTGCGATATGCCCGAACTGGGATTTGTGAGAAATATTACAAATCCCGTTTTGGGCAGAAGGGGGGATAGGGAAGAGGAGACAAGAGGAGTGGAGTGGAGTAGAGAGAGAAGAAGAGAGAGCCTCTGGGGTGACACACATATTTGTTGTCTATTTATACCACTTTAGGAGGGTCAACTAGTAACTTGAAGTGAGTTTTTGGTGGTGGTCTAGGGTTTGGGAGGCAGTTTAACATGCACAGTCAGAGGTACGAACAGCACAGTACACATCAGTGAACATTTGTTATGATTTGGAATGTTAAAAGGTACACAAAGATGTGATTTGTACTCTCGCCCTAGCATGATGCACTCTCTACCTAGCTGCCATCAAGCAAATTAATGAATCTAGGGCATAGTGGGGTTCAAAAGAGAATTGGACAAATTCCTGAAAAAATGTCTATAAACAGTTATTTGATTTATCAAATAGTAATCAACAGCTCCAGCGAAACATGGTATCGTGTTGGGCTTGGCAGGATCGCATACATCAGAAGGGGAAGTAAATATTTGTATATACTTAGGTGGAAGTAATATTATATTTAAAAAATACTAAAAAAAAAAAAAAAAAAGGACTGATTATTATACAAGACCCTACCGGTCTCTTTTGAACATCACTATGTTCTAAACCTAAAGGACGGTATGATGGTCCCAGTGATAAGTCAATTGTTGTTGATTACTATTTGATAAATCTGTCTTTGCAATACGTGTTTGGTTATGCACAGATAGTTTTGTTTTGCTACATATATTTGGCTTATTTGTTTGTTATAAACAGTTATTTGCGGGTAGACTAGTGCTTATCCCTGGGAGAGAGATGCAAGAAATAGATCAACTATTGGGGATCTGCCAGGTACTTGTGACCTAGACTAGCCACTATTGGAAACAGAATGTTAGACATGATGGACCTTGGTCTGACCCAGAATATCACTCTTTATGTTCTTTTGTTCTTAACCTCACATATAAATTAATACATACCATCACAGAAATGCTATCACCTACCATATCAGACATCGATATATGCTGAAAAATGAGCATTTCTCTAGCAAGCATACATCATTCAGAACTCTTTTGAAAAATACCCCCTCAAAAAACAAAACAAAAAAAAAACAAAGAACACAATAGTTTTTTTCCTTCTTATATTATTGTGAAATATGTTTTCATCTGTGAAAATAGATTGGAACCTTTACCAACAACTTTGATAAATTATGTTTTAATCAAGGATTAAAAATGTCCTCTGCCCTGCAGCTCTCTGGAATACAGCCAATTTAATCCAAGAGAAGGGCAGTGATGGATGAAATATGATCTTACAGTTTGACTAAGTTAGTAGTTATGCGTAGAGCTTCCTTTTCCCTGATTAATGGGATATGCTTGTATGACTTCTAATATATTGCTACTGTATTTCTAGACTAATACTCAATTAATGTAAAATCCTGTGGCCTGAGTTAATTCTGATGACTCAGTGACAATGCTACATGCTGCCATGCAAGCATCTAGTCCTTGGGCTAATGGGGACTGAGGATGTTGTGGAAGCTGCATTCACATCTCCTGGAAGACGGGATGGTGAGAAAAGTTTAGGATTAAAAAGGTCTCAGTCATTTCTCAATCATACATCATGTGCTTAGAAATATGGACTGTATTTTCTAGCATCTTTCCTCACAGACACCGAATGGGAGAAAATCTTTACTAGATAGGCCCCTTAAACCTTTTCGGCAATTTTTCAACACTCCAGTCGTCAAGACTAGTGGGCACTCCATGAGGTTAGCAAGTAGCACATTTAAAACTAATCGGAGAAAATTCTTTTTCACTCAATGCACAATTAAGCTCTGGAATTTGTGCCAAATGATGTGGTTAGTGCAGTTAGTGTAGCTGGGTTTAAAAAAGGTTTGGATAAGTTCTTGGAGGAGTCCATTAACTGCTATTAATCAAGTTGGGTTATAGCCTCTGCTATTCTTACAATCAGTAGCATGGAATCTACTTAGTGTTTGGAATCTTGCCAGGTTCTTATGGCCTGGTTTGGCCACTGTTGGAAACAGGATGCTGGGCTTGATGGACCCTTGGTCTGACCCAGTATGGCATGTTCTTATGTTCATATGCCACTTTCTTTGAACTCAAGAAATGCCAAATTGTTAAAACAGCAAATGTTCCTTGAATGGCAATGGGTAATCAACTATGCTTATAGTGACTATTAAATGGCTTTTGATGTATCTTGAGAAAGTAGGTGGACCTATAGACAAAGTTATCCACTCACCAACAGAAACACCAAGTGGTCATTATTGGACAGGGGGAGAAATAAGAATTTATGATAATTAACTTTTCTTAATCAGTCTATGAGATACTTTTTTAATTTAAAATTTAAAATGATCAGTTGTAGGCTTTTACATCAGAAGTTGGGTGGGTGATATCTGGGTGGAGCCAATGAAGGTCAGAGGATCAAATGCTAATGAAAATGACTACCAATCACTGCTGCCCCTTTGAAAAAAAGAGTGATTTTTTGTTAAGATAGGCAGAGAGAAACTGTTAGAGATAGCCATGAGGTGAGACATTACTTGCAGCTTGGCTGCAACTATGAAAAAAAAGTAAAGTAATTTTACTTTGCTGGTCTCCTGTTCAGGCAGCAGAAACAATCCTGGGCTTTTTGTTACATTTATTTCAGCAAGAGTAATTAAGGTGATTTTTGATGATAAGCTTTAGTTTATTTTCAAGTTAGCTGAAAAGTATTAACTTAGCCCTTACATCCATTTAATGTTACACAAATTTAACGTTGGAAGTTTTGTCACAATTTTATTTATTTGGAATAAGTGAATTAAATTTCATTTTGTGATAATTTGGTCTATTTTCCAGGAGGCAAGTTGATGTTGGACCCACAGGAGTGCTGGAAAAAATTGCATCAGCAATTTTCCTAAGCATCAGCAATTGCTTCATCATCACCTGGACTACGTTCATCTACAGTATTCAATAATCAGTGAGATTAAACTGAGAATTAATGCTAAAATTGTAGCTAAAATGTATTTATTTGAAATTCATTTAATCCACTTGTTCCATGCAGCATTTCACAATGGCTTACAAAGTATTATATACATTAATATAATTTAAATAGAAAATTTGAAAACTAATTTTTTAAAATGTGTTTGAACCAAATTGAAAACTGAGATATAAACTGGAAATAGTGTTTTTCTGTTATAAACTACAAAAAAAGTTAATTTTCTTAGTTTTATAATACAAATACATTCTTTTTTCAATAATGCCATGTGCTTGGGTTTCCTATAGAGCATAAGAATCTAAAGGTCCGTTTCATTAATGTATTTTCCCATAGACACAGAATGGGAGAAAAGACTTAGGGCCAGATATTAAAACATACGCGAGGGCGTAGATTTGTGCGCGCAACCCGGTGCACACAAATCTATGCCGGATTTTTTTTTTTTTAATTTTATTTTTATTGAAGTTTCAATTCAAATTACATTGAAAACAATATTACTGAAAAAGATAGAAATAACATCTTTACATATTAAATCCCCAAAGAAATTCCATTCACCTTATATTATAGGTAATGTGAGGGAACCATATAATCAAGCGGATCCAAAAGAAATAAAATTCTTATTAATCTATTTAGCTGCAACACCATGTAAACTCCAGATTATATCTATCAATACCTCTTGGATTATTCAGAAGTGCAAGTCCAAGTATGCACGCAATTGTTCCGGCTCAGAAAAGATGTATCTATCATTTTGGGAAACCAAAATACACTTACATGGGAACCTTAAATAGAATTTGGCTCCCCGAGAGTTTACTTCGCCGTTCATCATCAGAAAACTTTTACTTTTCTCCTGCATTTTCTTAGTTATATCCGGAAATGTTCTTATTTGTTGTCCGTAGAAAAGCTGAGACTGGTTCTGGAAGAATATTCGTAGAATATTATCTCTATCTGATTGTTGTATAAAAGTCACCATCAATGTTGCTCTGGATTCTATTTTACATTCAAAAGATGTTTCCAGTATCTCAGTAAGATTATCTGAGGAAATATTATCCTGATTTTGTGATCTCTTTTCTTCCCTTTTTTCAGTAGGTAAAATATTTTAGAAATCGGTGGCATAAATGCTTCTGAGTCCCAAAGTATTAATAAGATAGCTTTTAAGAAGGTCTTTGGGTGCCATCCATCTGGTTTTTGGAAAATTCAAGAGTCTTAAATTATTTCTTCTTAAATCATTTTCAATAAGATCCATCCTTCTCATCATAAAGCTCTCAGATTTTATCAAATTAAATTGTACCTCTTTCACACTATTTATTTCAGTCTCAACATTCTTCACAGAACTTTCCACCATTTGAATCTTACTGTCCAATCTATGTGTTTCTTCCAGATTTTGTTTTACAACATTTGTTAGATCATTTATGGCTCTATTCATATTCATTAATACCTTCCAAACCTCTTCTATGGTAATTTTATCAGGAGTTTCCAATATTGGATTCAAAATTACGCGAATCTCAGTCTCTTTACCTCTCTTCTCCAAGAAGCCAGCCTCGTCTAATTCAAAACGCCGAGCCTCCTCTTGCTTACCCTTGGAACCCAAACCTGTCGGGCTCACTGATGCCAACGGTTGTACTCCGTCTCTTCTCGAGGTGTCGCATGTCTTAGGAGCAGTTTGTATCAGAGGCGTTAGAAGTAGTTGTTGCTCTGCTCCCTTAGTTTCAGAGGGCCTGTATAGCAATGCTGGTACTGTTGGTGCGCCGGGATTGAGCGATGTTTTCTCGGCCATAGCATCTGGTGACCGCTTTCCACCATTGTCGTTCGCGGCCCCTCCCTCTGGCCTCAGGAGTTTATTCCTGAAAACTTCTTCAATCCGTGGTAGACGAGTGGAAATATTTGGAGTTGAGATAAGATTTTCATGTATTTGTGCCTTTCTTTTAGTGTGCAGCATCGCTAATCATAAGAAAAATATTCAAGGCAATAGAAGGACTTCAAAATTCACCGTGGAGCCAAGATGTGCCACGGTGTGGCAGCCATCTTGGTTCCCCTACCAACGCCGGATTTTATAACATGCGCGTGCAGCCGCGTGTATGTTATAAAATCCGGGGTCGGCACAAGTAAAGGGATGCACACTTGTGCACCTTGCGCGCGCCGAGCCACACAGCCTTCCTCCGTTCCCTCCAAGGCCATTCCAAAATCGGAGCAGCCTCGGAGGGAACTTTCCTTCCACCCCCCCACCTTCCCCTTCCTTCCCCTACCTAACCCGCCCCTCAGCCCTACCTAAACCCCCCCCCCTTACCTTTAACTTCTAAGTTGCACCTGCCTCCGGGCAGGCGTAGTTTACGCGCGCTGGCTGATGGCCGGCCCGCGATCGCAGGCACAGCGACAAATGGCTGCTGTGCCTGGAGGCTCCTGCTCTGCCCCCGCCCCGCCCCCTTTGTCGAGCCCCAGGACATGCACACGTCACCGAGCCTATGCAAAATAGGCTCGGTGCGCGCAGAAGGTTTTTAAAAGGATTACGCGCGTAAGCCTTTTAAAATCCACCCCTTAGTGAATCAGCTAGTAACAGTGCGATGCAATATCGTACACTAAGCCTAGCACACAGGTTAACAAGCGCTTGGATGTGCATTTTGGAGCATCCATAACCCCTTACGCAAAAAGAGGATTAGTGGTTCAAAGTGCACATCCAAACCAGCGCATAGCTAATAGCGCTTATCACAGGTAAATTCATGTTGATGAGGCTATTAGCTATTACCCATTTATGTAAAAAATAAATGTGACAGATATTTTTATTCTCAAAAATTATTGCCAGCCCCAGAGCAGGTGCTAAGTCTTGAGGTGTCCCTAAAGTTAACAGAAAAGCAGAAAATACTTAGGTTAGGAGAACGGATACTCAATTATCGAGCATCCGTTTTCCAAACCCATGGCTGTGCACACGTTAGGGAAATGGACACTCGTAAAATTGAGCATCCATTTTCCTAACCCATGCACAGCCATTTCTCCTGGGTGCCTGATGCCGGGGAGGCGCTTAGGACACACAATTTCCCTTAGTGCATCCTTTTTAATGCATTTAATGCATCATTTGCCTACTGCATCGCGTTCCCGGGAAAGGTGGATGGGTGTGCATTAGGAAAGCGGGTGCCCAGTTTGGATGCAGTTTTAATGCATCTGTATTACACCAGCCTGTAAATATGTTATATAAATGTGCATGCACTGATTTTTATTAAATTATTTGCATTAGTAATATTGTGTGACTTTCTTATTTTATTTCATTTTGCCTTCAGCTCAAGCCTCTCCTCCCTATCCCTGAGAGAAACTTTAGTTTGTGGGCATGTTACATATGCGCATTCGAATCATGCAGATGAGCCGTGGAGTTATTTATGAAGGCTCCCCACCCCCCATAGGTAGGTGTTTACAATAATTATCACAAAAAACACACTAAGACTCAATAGATATAAAAGCAACTCTATTGGCTATGTATTAGGACTTTACTTATCAGAAAAGACTAAATTGATTGGTCAATTTGGCTTTTTTCTCTTCTAGATAACAAAGGCTCAGTAAGTAGCCAAATAGAAAACTGTAATCTGACCAGTCAAGACCCACTGTACAAAAATATTGATGCTTTCAATAAAAATGTGTTGCTAAAGTATAGTGGCACATTTAAAGTTTGCTGACAAAGAATTTTAGAAAATAAAACATAACAGAAGGGTGAGAATTCTGATTGAAATGTTTAGAAAACAGGGCCAGATCAACATCGTCGTTGCAGTAATAAAAGCTGTGCTATGGCTTACCATGTGTGCTATGGTTAAATCCTGCACCCCAGCCTTCTTGGACTGTCAGGGCAGCAGAGGCAGTGTTCACAGATCCTCAGAGAAGGATCTAATAAAAGTAAATTTAACAGTGATTCATTCTGGGTCTTGCCATTCAAGAGTGGAATAAGGTGTCCATAAGGAGTCAGTGTAACACTTGACCTCTTCAATGAGGAGAAAAGGCTGAAAGAATAAATACATCAGGTCTTGCCAGTGTCTTCCAAACATTTTTCTTCAGACCTCTTCTGTTCTGTCCTCCTAATGGAGATGGCTAATGGTGGTTCTCAAGCATCCAAGGGTCCAGCTCAGGGGAGAAGCTCTGAGAGAAAGAAATAGCGAGAATGAGGTTAGACTAGTTGGATTGGAATAGACAGATACGAAAGAGAGCAGAAAACAGTTATTTTTGTGGGTTATCATTGGTAGGAGCGACTCAAATAAGAGAAGTGATTACTATGTAAATCTATTACAATACCAACAACTTAAAAATGAATTGGAAATCTGCTGCAAGGGACATTAGCGGAGTTTGAAAAATCCATTCTCCTGCTTGCCCGAGGCAAGTAACTAAATTTTGTTTTCCAGTTGGGTCAGAGAGGTAGCATCTTCAGCACCATTTAGGGCTTTGGGAGAAGGAGATGGAGTCTTCAGCTTCAATCAGAGCCCACAAGGACAAAAACAGGGCAGCCGTGGGGGGAGGGGGAGGGAGGAAGTAGAGGACTAGGGGTGAGAGGAGAGGAGAGGAGGCAAGGAGAGAGAGTGGGGAGTGGACACTAAAGGGGGAGGGAAAAGGAATGTACATGGATGAGATGGGAAATGTAGGACAGAAAAAGGGCTGCATGGGGGGTGGGGGTGTTCATCATTTATCAGGGAAGAAAAGCACTCACTATGAACCTCCCCACCAAAAAAAAAGAAACACTAGGGATGGAGGTGGCAGAGGATCTACATAGCCAGTACATTAGGTCCCAGTGAGTAAGTCCTGGGAGAATTTTCAAAACCTTGATATTGAACATAGCCAGTGAAAAAAGATTCTGAATGTAACTGATTCCTCTGTACCCTAATATTGTAATCCGCAGTCACAGAATCTACAACTGAAATATGAATAATGATGCAAGAATGAAATCAGAATTGTAAAGTACTGGCTTCATTTTTGGCAGCTTACCAATCAGTGAATCAGCTACTGTGAAATGTGCTGTTAGTCCATGAAATACATAAAAAATATCTTAGCGCATGGTTTGCACATACAGAAAAGCATGACTGTAATCCTTAAAGCCAGCCAGCAGTTCCAATATGTGATGCAAAAAACTTTCAACAATGCATGTTATTGATGGCATAGATCAATGTGTGCTTATTTTCAAACTGTGTATCCCATTAGAGTTTCCATTGTAAAATGAATTTGAAGCTAGCACAGCAGTTTCTCCCTTCTTGGGGGTTAAGACATAGAATTTGGCAACAGAAGACTTGCAAGTAAGTTACAAGGCCCCCATACAGCAAAATGCAAAGTTAAAGTACAATAAACGAACATAGTTTATAGGCAGGTGTCACTTTCACTCAAAAAAAAAAAAAAATTAAATCAGCCTTTTAACTTAAAATCAGAAATTCCCCATACCTTATCAATACCAGTTATATCTACAAGTAAATTTTAAAAGCCCTGCACGTGTGAATTCCGGGGTTTACAAGCATGGCCAGGCCTTGCGCACATTTCCAGAATGGCCCGGCCACGCGTATAACCCCTGTACACTCCAAAGTGCCAGGCCTTTCAAAAAGGGTGAGCTGGAAGGCAGGGTCTGGGCAGGGAGGGGTGGGGCAGTGGGCAGGCCGGAACAGTGGCAGCCGGTGCGCGGGCTTTACTTCTGCACCAAAAGAGCAGTAAGTATAAAAATAAAACAGTTGGGGCTAGGTAGGGTTAGATTAGGGGTTGGGAAGGAGAGGGGAAGAGGGAGGAAGGGTCTGGGCAGGGAAGTTAGGAAAGTTCCCTCCCAATCCGCTCCTTAATTGGGAAAAAGGGCGATCACATCACTGCGTGTAATTTGAAAACCCCTGCTGTGCAAGTGAGTTGCGGGCCACCCGCACATGAGCACATGGATGTTAAGATCTGGCATGCATGTGCGCACGGCCATTGTATTTTATAACATGCATGCGTTAAAAAATTGGCGCGTCCATGTGTACACGCACACGGGTCTTAAAATCAACCCTATAGCGATTACTCTAATACATTTAAAGTACCCTAATTGAAAGCATTCTTTCTCCCATAGCAACCTAAAGCTTAGCTAGGAACTGAACAAATTTAAGATGAAGGCAGGAGAGTCCAGCAGCAAGAGGGGGACCACCCAGTCTTTTGCATCGAGTGTCACATGCATGATTTTTTTACCCGCTGGTGAGAAATTGTACATATGCATCTGAGGCAAAGAGCTCCCCTCTTTCAGAGAATGAGTCCAATCTCTGGAGGCTAGAGTGGCGGACCTGGAAGAACTGAGGCATATAGATGAGAACATCAAGGACATAGCAGCCAAGTCCATACTCCAGTCTGGCAGCCCTGGTGCTGCCTTGGAGGAGGAAGGTCTCATGATAGGAAAGCATCAATCTGGTGCAGCAGGAAATGATCCTGTAGCAAGGACCTACTCTCCAGGTGGTACATTGTCCTCTCGCATCAAGGATGTCTCCCAGGGCTACTGTCCAGGAGGGAAGAGTTACGTCGGGCATCATATTTGGTGATTCAATATTAGGAATGAGGACAGCTGGGTGGCTGGTGGGCATGAGGATCACCTAGTAACATCCCTACCTGGTGTGAAGGTGGTGGACCTCACGCATCACCTAGATAGGATTTTAGACAGTGCTGGGGAGGAGCTGGCTGTCCTGACATAGGAAAATGTGGGAGGGAGGTTCTGGAAGCCAAATTTAGATTCTTAGGTAGAAAACTGAAATCCAGAATCCCTAGAGAAGCATTCTCTGAAATGCTCCCTGTTCCACACGCAGGTCCCCAGAGGCAGGCAGAGCTCCGGAGTCTCAATGCATGGATGAAACAATGGTGCAAAGAAGAGGGATTCTGTTTTGTAAGGAACTGGGGAACCTTTTGGGGAAGGAGGAGTCTTTTCTGAAGGGATGAGCTCCACCTTAAGCAGGTTGGAACCAGGCTGCTGGCAATAAGCTTTAAAAAGGAACTGGAGCAGCTTTTAAACTAGAACAAAGGGGAAAGCTGACAGTCACTCAACAGTGCATGTTTCGGAGGGAGATATCTTCAAAGGACACTAATGATGCATTAGAGTTAGGGCATCCCAACAGAGAGGTTCCAAAAATAAGAAAAGTAGTCCAAGTTCCTATAATTAAAAATTCACCTGATCTAAAATATTCCAATTTGTCCCTGTCAACTGAAAAGCAGAATGTAAATACAAACAAAAAACATACTTTGAAATGTTTGTATGCTAATGCTAGAAGTCTAAGAAGTAAGATGAGAGAATTAGAGTGTATAGCAGTGAATGAGGACATAGACAACTGGAATCTCAGAGACATGGTGGAAAGAGGATAACCTATATTGGGGTACAAATTATATCACAATGACAAAGAGTAACATCTTGGTTGCAGGGTGACACTTAATGTCCTGGATGACATAGAGTCCAAGAGGATAAAGATCCTGCATGAGACTAAATGTACAATCAAATCTTTATAGGTAGAAATCCCTTGTGTGTTGGGGAAGAGTATAGTGATAGGAGTATACTACCATTCACCTGGCCAAAATGGTGAGGTGGACAGTGAAATTCTAAGAGAAATTAGGGAAGCTAACCAAACTGGTAGTACAGTAATAATGGGAGATTTCAATTACCCCAATAAAGACTGGGAAAGTAAAACATCAGGGCATGCTAGAGAGATATAGTTTCTGGATGGAATTATTGACAGTTTTATGGAGCTACTGGTTCAGGAACTGATGAGAGTGGAAACAATTTTAGATTTAATTCTAAGTGGAGCACAGGATTTGGTGAGAGAGGTAACAGTGGTGGGGGCCACCTGGCAATAATGATCATAATATGATCACATCAGAATTAATGATGGGAAAGGAAATAGTAATTAAATCCACAGCTCTAACGCTAACCTTTCTAAAGGGAAACTTTGATAAAATGAGAAAAATAGTTAGAAAAAAACTTAGACGTGCAGCTACAAAGGTAAAAAGTATGCAACAGGCATGGTCATGGTTAAAAAATACCATCCTAGAAGCACAAACCAGATGATTTCACACATTAAGAAAGGTGGAAAGAAGGCAAAACAATTACCGGTATTGTTAAAAGGTGAGGTGAAAGAGGCTATTTTAGCCAAAAGGTCTTCATTCAAAAATTGGAAGAAGGATCCATCAGAAGAAAATAGGATAAAGCATAAGCTTTGGAAAGTTAAATGTAAGACATTGTTAAGACAGGCTAAGAGAGAATTTGAAAAGAAGTTGACCAAAGAGGCAAAAACTCACAATAAAAACTTTTAAAAATATATCCAAAGCAGAAAGCCTGCAAGGGAGTCGGTTGGACCGTTGGATGATCAGTGGGTTAAAGGGGAACTTAGAGAAGATAAGGCCATTGCAGAAATATTAAACAATTTCTTTGCTTCGGTATTTACTTAAGAGGATGTTGGAGAGATACTGTATTTATTTATTCACTGTATTTAAAGTTCAAGGTTCTTACTGAGAACATTGTTTTAAGTTATGTTATGCTTTACACACTCTGTTAATTGTAAACCGGGTTGATGTGATGCCTGTTATGAAACTCGGTATAACAAAAACAATAAATAAATAAATAAATAAATACCCGTGCCGGAGAAGGTTTTCTTGGGTGCTGATTCAGATAAACTGATAAACATGGTGGACCTGGAAGCTGTACTAGGCCTGATTGATAAACTGAAGAATAGTAAATCACTTGGACCAGATGGTATATACCCCAGGGTACTGAAAGAGCTAAAAAATGAAATTTCAGACTTATTTCAATTAATTTGTAACCTATCATTAAAACCATCTGATGTACATGAAGATTGGAAGATGGCAAATGTATACCCTATATTTAAAAAGGGATCCAGGGGTGATCCAGGAAACTATAGACCGGTGAGCCTGACTTCAGTGCCGGGAAAAATTGTGGAAACTGTTATAAAACATTTAGATAGACATGGTTTGATGGGACACAGCCAACATGGAAGAATAGGAGGAGAGGGAAGAAGAAGGAAAGAGGAAGTAAAAGTATTAAAATGGAAGAGACAGAACTGAAACAGAAAAGAAAAAGGAAGAAAGACCATAAAGAATGAGTAGGCAGAAAAGGAACAAAGATTGAGAAGAAGCAGACAGAAGAGACTAGTAATCAAATTACACACATACAGATTGGAAAATTATTTTCATTTTTGTATGAATTGTCTGCACTTTTTCTTCTACTAGGTAGCCAGTCTAAGGTAAAGTCTCTCAGTCATTGGGGAAATGGCTATTATCTGTTCTTCTCTTTCAGCCCAGTCATTACTGGCATTTTTGTGAAAGACTGGAATGTAGGGGCTGTGCCCTGTGCTGAAAATGTCTCTCTTAAAATGTGTTCCCCCTTGTCAGCTCTGAAAGATAATTCTTTTGTACCTCATCTGGAGTATTTTGTTTATTTCTAGAAGCAGTATCTCCTTAAGTACATATAATTGAGTTAGTCCTGAAAAAAAGCTACCAATCTAGTCCAGACTGTAACCCATAATCCCTATAAAATGAAATTTAGAAGACGTTAGAAGATAAGGCCCAATTGGTTCACTCAATTTGCACATTTGTGCTTGCCTACTGTGTGGTCACAGATCTTACTCAATCTGTGTCCTCCTTCCTCCCTTTTTATGCCCCTAATATGCTTTTGTGTTTGTCCCAGACATGGGATTGGCAATGCCTGCCTGTCGTGAAGTAAAACTAACAGCTGAAACCTAGCCCATTTGCAGTCTCCAGGACTAGGATTGCCTCCCTTACCTTTGCATAAGGCTGGGTGGGGTATAGATCATTTGGAATGGAAATAGCTTCTTTTAAGATAGCTCTAATGAGCACAGATGTCTGACATTTCAGTTATCCACAATTATAACTATCATTCAACCCATTTCACTGTAACACAGGGCAACAAAATTAACTTATACAGAAATACTGTATGCAGGAAATGGCTCCTTATGGGAGGAAAAATGACAGCATATTTCCTATACCACATTACCACCTGCTGTTCAAACAAGGAACATACACATTAAACACATTTTCAGGATTTCAGTAGCAATTCATAATCTAAAAATACCCCTTGCATGATTCTGATTCTCTTTTTTTTTTTTCAAACCCCCCCCCCCCCCTCTCATTTGCATTAGTTCAGGTTTATGCACAACCTAAGGTTATTTGAAGCTAACATGAATTTTTAGTATAAGCTCATGGAAATAAGGGTCAAACAAACTGAAGATTATATTTTATTGGATATTGGGGATATTTTACATGCATAAATGGGTTTTTGAAAACTGATACTTTTTTTATGTAACTCCTTTGAAAATGTACTCCTTAAATTGTAGATGCCTGCTAGAACTTTATCAGTCAAAGTAGTAGTTGACAGAGGTGTCACCTTAACCAGAGTGGAACCAAGCTACTGGCACTAACTTTCAAAAAACAGCTTTTAAACTAGAACAAGGGGTAAAGCCAACAGTCACTCAGCAGTGCATGGATTGGAGCAATGTATCCTTGAAGGTTCCAATAAAAGAAAACGTAGTCCATGTGCCTATATGTAAAAAATCACCAAAGCTAATGATTTCCAAATTATCCCTAACAAAAAACACACTTTGAAATGTCTGTATGCCAATGCCAGAAGTCTAAGAAGTAAAATGGGAGAGTTAGAGTATATAGCAGCAAACAATGAGATTGACATAATTGGCATCACAGAGACTTGGTGGAAAGAGGAAAACCAATGGGACAGTGCTATATCAGGGTACAAATTATATCGCAATGATCAGGAGGATCAACTTGGTGGGGGTGTGGCACTTTATGTCTGGGAGGGTACAGAGTCCAACAGGATAAAGATCATACAAGAGACTAAATGCTCAGTAGAATTTATATAGATAGAAATCCCATGTGTGTTGTGTAAGAGTATAGTGATAGGAGTATACTGCCGTCCACCTGGACAAAATGGTCAGACAGATGATGAAATGCTAAGAAAAATCAGGGAAGCTAACCAATTTGGGAGTGCAATAATAATGGGCGATTTCAATTACCTTCACAAAAAAAACACATTGTGTCACAAATACTTTTTTCTTTATATTGTTGGTGCTATAAGCATTTCATAATAGTATTTCATCACAATTTGTATATAAATTTGGGACCTTCATAACATCCATGGTTTAACAAGCATAGACTTGTGTTTGCACCGCTACGGGTCCTTTTTAATCATCGGTCCATTAATTCAGTTTTGCATATTTTTTTTTAGAGTTTAAACTTTTTCTTAAAATATCAAAGTATGGTACTTCCTCTATTCTTTGAACAAGTTCCAAAGTCAAGAGTCCAAGTCCGACGTGTACATGTTTCGCGAGCTGCTGCTTCAGGGACTTCTCAAATTGACTCACTCAGCCCAGCTATTGGGTTTGTGGCATATTATGGACTCTTGGTCAAAGTGGTGATGACTCCTCCCACGGGGAGGGGCCCCGTGGGGAACCACAGCGATAAGCTAGACTCTAGTAAGCAGACACTGAGGGAAGAAAGCTTTATTGTACTGCTGATGTAAGTTGAATCTTGCTTCAAGGAAGGAATAGTACTGTAGGCCAGCAATATCACAGGAAGCTCAGACATTCTCTATAGATGATGGTCTCACCTGGATGTAGCAAGGTTGGGTAGTGTTCTGCAGCATGAGATAAGCCCAATCTGAAGGGTGGAATAAGGAGAGCTGGAGCATAGCGATACTCACAGAGTGGCAGTGCTGGTAACCTCCTTGGTAGAAGAATGGAAAGAGGGACCCGAGGTCCAAGATGCAGGATTCCCTGAGCAGGCTAGGCCCTCGAGGAGTGAGTACCTAAGAGCGCTGAAGGATCCTGGAAGAAAGTAGATAGGACCCCCAAGGAGCGGGTGTCCTAGGTTAGGTAGTTGAACCCCGAGGGGCATATAGAAACGAAAGGCCCCCAAGGAAAGGGTACCCAGAGCTTCCGTAGGAGCAAATTACCCCAGAGAGTAGAGAGGAATCCAAGTGAGCAGCTTAGAAGCGGTCAGAGTAGTAAAACCGAAGTGCTTGCTAACTCATTGGGCTATAGCAGAGCGGAGAGGAGGTTTAAATACCCGGAGGTACTGACGTCATGCAGTGGGGATGCCCCCGAGGTTCACGCCATGACGTATTCAAAAGTGTAGGTGGCATGCACGCGTGCGCCTAGGAGGCCTCAGGAAGAAGCATGGCGGATGGGGACGCCCATGCTGTGTCGGAGACACCGAGAGTTTCGGCAATCAGCACCGGAGGCAGCCATCCTTCCCAGGGAGGAGGAAAAGGGTAGAAGAGAGGTGAGGCAGAGCGGTCGCAGCCATCTGCGACCGACGGACACAACAACAGCGCTCCTCAGAGTGATTTGCGGGGTGCTGCTGCAGAAAATCTCCGGATATTTTTGTCAAGACAAACTTCTCAACTTTATTAGGGGTCCCTCTCAATAATTCTGTGAATTAAAACTTTTCGTTTTCTATGCAGTAAAGCCTCACATAATATAGGATGTGCATTTTGTGAGTTTTCTATGCAGTAAAGCCTCACATAATATAGGATGTGCATTTTGTGAGTTCATGGCCACTGGCATACTGGCCACTCGCCGGTGCGCGTGATTCAGTATGCAAATTAGGTGGTGCGGTAGAAACAAGCAAAAGGAGGCGCTAGGGACACTAGCGCGTCCCTAGCGCCTCCTTTTAGCCCGGAGCGGCGGCTGTCAGTGGGTTTGACAGCCGACGCTCAATTTTGCCGGTGGCGGTTCTCGAGTCCGCTGACAGCCACGGGCTCGGAAACCGGACACCGGCAAAATTGAGCGTCCGGTTTTCGGCCCGACAGCCACTGGCCCATTTAAATTTTTTTTTTCTTTTTTTAACTTTTTTTTACACTTCGGGACTTCCAACTTAATATCGCCATGATATTAAGTTGGAGGGTGCACAGAAAAGCAGTTTTTACTGCTTTTCTGTGCACTTTCCCAGTGCCGGCAGAAACTAGGGCCTACCTTTGGAAAGATGCTAATTTCTTAAAGTAAAATGTACGGCTTGGCTGCACATTTTACTTACTGTATCGCGCGGGCATACCTAATAAGGCCATCAACATGCATTTGCATGTTGAGGGCACTATTAGGTGCCACGGGTTGGACGCGAGTTTTCCTCCCCTTACTGAATAAGGGGTAAGGGAAAACGTGCGTCCAAGGGCAGGTTAACAGTGTGCTCCATCGGAGCGCAGTCTACTATATCGGCCTGTATGTTTGTTAAACCATGGGTGTTATGAAGGTCCCATATTTATATACAAATTGTGATGAAATACTATTATGAAATGCTTATAGCACCAACAATATAAAAAAAAAAAGTATTTGTACACAATGTGGATTTTGTGAAGTTATCTTAAGTCATTGTTCTTTTGATAAAGAGACATAGTTATTTTTTGTTGCTTACTTATTTGTCTGCACAATGGCACATCCACAATGGGATAAAATATATAGTTTTTCACATGATCAATTGAATGATGCACTACAAAGTGAATCTTTGTTCTCGGAAGAAGGTCAGAGCCTCTCCCCCACAAGCTGATCTGAGTTAATAACATTACAGAAATGACTAATCTACACCAAGCTGCATAGCGCGACAATGGTTGCATATCTGAAACATCAGCGCATACCACGGGGTCTTCGAATGGTCAAAGAACCAAAGATATATACTGAGTACCCTGAATTTCTGGAGAAGTGATTGTTTATTCTTAATAAATGCTCCATGGAATTAATGTTATTAATTGTTAGTAAGGCACGCAAAATTGCATCTGAGCTCCAAGAACAAACACAAGCTATGCTCGATGCCCTTAAACAGGACGTGGCCTTGGACACTTTTGACACCAGCCTGCTAGAATTTAAGCAGAACATGAAAAAATTTAAAGCTGATATTAAATTACTAAAGTCAACAAATTGGATTATAAGAAAGGACCTATCGGACAGCTCATCAGGTAGTGATGATGAACATCAATCGGGGGACTACCCACGACCGGCCCAGTACAGGGGCCAGAACACACGCGAGGCAGAAGACGGGGTACCAGGAATTACCAGAATGCGGAATGGAATCGCCCCAGAACCAGATCACAGTTTGCGACCAACAATTATCTGCTGCAAGAAGGGCACAAAAGATTGGACATGACTTCAGCAGTAATCAATATCTCAAGATGCCCTTTGACTAACATTGAGCAAACAGTCTTGAATAAAGGGCTCAACTATGCACCCAACCCAAAAGCATGACCCCTTCCAATTTTGGTGTGATTTCAATAAATTCATCAGACAGCTACAATGTAAATTTTTTTGTCACGTAGTCCTTTTGAGTCCACTCCAATCACTGAATCCTTAGTTAAATTAAAATCTAAATGGAGTCCACCACCCCCGGGAGACCCTGCGATCAATACTTTTCAGAAGCTTGTTCTGCGAGATATTGAACAAATGAAGGCAGCAAAATTGCATGTTTACTTTAATATGACACGGGAAGAATCACAGGCTCTATATCATCTACAACATAGAGATGATATTATCATTAAACCTGCTGATAAGGGGGGCGTGGTGGTGGTCATGAATAAGCCTTCGTATCTACAGGAGGTGTATCGACAATTAGCAAATACGGCTTTCTATCAGGAACTAACAGAAGACCCCACAAGTAACACCTTAATGGAGGTCAAGGAAGTAGTGGAGCGGGGATTTGAACTTGGATATCTCACAAATTCCGAACGGAAATTTTTGATCAACGATAACCCCGGAATACCTATTCTGTACATAGCCCCCAAGATTCATAAAACCCTCATCAATCCACCAGGCAGACCAATAGTTTCAGCCAAAGAATCAGTACTGGAACCCATTTCAATTTTTTTGGATAAAATCCTATAACCATTGGTACCACAAGCTGCATCATATATTAAAGATAGCTCCAGCATGCTGCAATTTTTGGCTACAGTTAATCTCAAAAAAATATGTTTTCCTGTACTAGGTTAACTACAGGTATTTTAACTGATAGATTCACAAATAATATACCCATATTTACATTAAGGAATACAATTTGAAATATTTAAAATGTAAATATGGGTACAGTTAATCTCACACAGGAATGTTTATTAGTCACCATGGACACTGAATCACTTTATACTGTTATTCCACAAGATCAAGCATTGATTGCAGTCACTAAAATTTTGGACGCCCGTCCACTACCTCAACAAATTCCCACAAGTTACATTATAGAACTACTTGAGTTGGCATTAAGTAAGAACTACTTCATGTTTGAAGAAAAATTCTATTTACAGATACGGGGCACAGCCATGAGAGTGGCTATGGCCCCTGACATGGCTAACATATTTGTCTCAACATTTGAATCATTACATATTGAAGGGTGTAAGTGGACCCCACACTTAAAGTGTTGGAAGAGATACATAGACAATGTCTTTGTCATTTGGGAAGGTCCACAATCAGCTCTTCTGAATTTCATGGCTGGCTAAACAGTTTGAACTCTTGTCTCAAATTTACCATGGAATTTCATCATTCACAGGTGGCATACTTGGATATACTAATTTCTAGACATGGTCAGAGTGTAAATACAAATGTATTTCATAAGCCAAATGATCGAAATAACTTACTTCATTTTGACAGCTTCCATCCAGCTAATCTACAGGTTAGCCAATTCCTTAGGCTAAGAAGACTATGTACAGATCGAAGTGAATACAAGAATCAGGCAAGACATATGACTGATCGATTCTTACAGCAGGGATACCCGATTCCCTGTGTTAAGTCAGCATACTGAAGAGCCTTATATGCGAATTGGGATTACCTTTTCTTGAAAAAACTGTCAGAGGCAGATTCAAACCCAAAGACCTTGGTACTGAAGCATACGTTGGCATCAGCCTCTATCAGCAGAGCTATCAGAAAACATTGGGAGATCCTTTAACAAATCCACCCTTTGTTTAAGCAGCTGATCAGGATAGCATACTCTAGGGGTCAGAACATTAAAGATCACATTGTCCATACGAGTTGTTATAAACCCCCATAATTTCAGAGACACCAAAATCTTGCACCAGATGTATGTGCTGTCCACTAAAATCAGCACAGATCACTATTACAACAGCAGCAGGTCAGAAAATTACGCTGCCCGAGTTCACATGCCACACCACATTTGTGGTTTACACCATTTTTTGCCCATGCTGTTTGACATATGTGGATATGACTGAATGTCAAATATGCATCCGATTGACAGAACAGAAGTGCTGTCTTAAGACCGGCAGGATGGAAGAACCCCTGGTGGCACATTTTAAAGAGCTTAATCATGGCTTTAATGACATAAGGTGGACAATATTGGAGATAGTGCATTCACATTGGAGAGGGGGAGATAGGGTTAAATGGCTGAGACAATGTGAACAAAAATGGATCTACCCACTGCAGTCAGTCACTCCACATGGACTTAACAAGGAAATTGAGTGGTTCCATTTTATGTGATTTTTCTGTCAAATCATGACATGTCAGGCATCAGGTGAGATTAGTGAATCTGACATAAATCAGACTCGTTTTCATTCGGGATTCACCTTCATGCTGAAGCAGAAAATGGTGGCAGGTCTGGTGAGCAAGATGGTCCCGCATCACTTTTTTGATATACAGGATGTTCATTTTGTGATTTCATGTGTTATGTGAGGCTTTACTGCATAGAAAACTAAAACAGTTTTAATTCACAGAATTATTGAGAGGGACCCCTACTAAATTTGAGAAATTTGTCTTGTCAAAAATATCTGGAGATTTCCCACAGCAGCAACGCACAAATCACTCTGGAGTGCTGGGCTGAGTGAGTCAATTTGAGAAGTCCCTGAAGCAGTGGCTTCTGAAATGTTTATTCATCGGACTTGGACTCTTGACTTTGGAACTTGTTCAAAGAATAAGGGAGGTACCATTCTTTGATATTTTAAGAAAAAGTTTAAACTCTAAAAAAATTTGCAAAACTGAATTAATGGACCAATGATTAAAAAGTACCCATAGCGGTGCAAACACAAGTCTATGCTTGTTAAACCATGGGTGTTATGAAGGTCCCAAATTTATATAAAAATTGTGATGAAATACTATTATGAAATGCTTATAGCATCAACAATAAAAAGAAAAAAGTATTTGTGACACAACGTGTTTTTTGTGAAGTTAAGTCGATGTTCCTTTGATAAAGAGACATGGGGTGGATTTATCAAAATGCGGTAAGTATCGCATGCGATAGCAAAAGGGGCATGTTTTATGCTAATATAGGATTTATTGCAATTTGCGCTAATTACCTGTGCGAAGAGCTAAGTTAGCGCAAATTGCGATACCATTTCAGATTCTGCGATAAGTGCCAGACCTGTTGTATTTCCTGCATTCAACCACAGGGGGACCATTTTTAATGATATGAGAGAGAGAGAGAGAGAGAGAGAGAAAGCCTGGCCATAATAGCATGGCCCATAGGTAGGTATTTGTATCCCTATGGTAGGCCCACCTAGTAACTCGAGGTGGGGATTAGGTAAGAGTGTATGGGGTTAGGGGCCACTTTGACATTCTACGTGATACCTACGAACAGAACAGTGGTCTCTTGTGAAGATTTGCTGGCCTTCGGAGTGAGGAAACTCACTCCAAGATGAGATTTGGGCAAGGTTCTCTCAACCTAGCTTGATGGACTCTCTACCTGGGTAACATCAAGCTAGGTTGAGAGAACATTGCCCAAATCTCATCTTGGAGTGAGTTTCCTCACTCTGAAGGCCAGCAAATCTTCACAAGAGACCACTGTTCTGTTCGTAGGTATCACGTAGAATGTCAAAGTGGCCCCTAACCACCTACACTCTTACCTAATCTCCACCACGAGTTACTAGGTGGGCCTACCATAGGGATACAAATACCTACCTATGGGCCATGCTATTATGGCCAGTCTCTCTCTCTCTCTCCTTCAATTCATCTGAAATAAGCCTTACAGGAAACATCACAAATTGCTATGAAACCTTACCGCATGGTCACGGCTGCTATCACACAGCCTAACACATTTCAAAGAGGTGTAGTTAAAATTGGCGTTATGGCTGTGCGATAGCTCTTCGCAGACAGGCTAACCCAGCCCACTCTCCTCCTATTTTTGGAATTTGCTTCGCACCATACGATATGGTGCGATCACATGCGGTAAACACGTTTTCGCATGCGTTAAAGGCCTATCGCATGTGAAAACGGGGCTTTTTGCATGCGATAAGCCCTTAACGCATGCGAAAATGCCTTACCGCATTTTGAAAAATGACCCCCATAGTTATTTTAGATTTCAATTACCTCAATATTGACTGAGTAAATGTAACATCAGAACTTGCTAGAGACGGAGCTATTTTAGATTTAATGCTTAGTGCAATGCAGGATTTGGTGAGACAGGTAACGGTGGTGGGCCACTTGGCAATAGTGATCATAACATGATCAAATTTAAACTAATAACTGGAAGGGGAACAATAAGTAAATCTATAGCTCTAACTAAACTTTCAAAAGGGAAAGTTTGATAAATGAGGAAAATAGAAAAAAACTGAAAGGTGCAGCTACAAAGGTTAAAAGTGTTCAACAGGCATGGACATTGTTTAAAAATACAATCCTAGAGGCACAGTTCATATGTATTTCATGCATTAAGAAAGGTGGAAGGAAGACAAAACGATTACCGTCATGGTTAAAAGTGAGGTGAAAGAGGCTATTTTAGCCAAAAAAAAAATCCTTCAAAAATTGGAAGAAGGATCCATCTGAAGAAAATAGGATAAAACATAAGCATTGTCAAGTTAAGTGTAAAACATTGATAAGAAAGGAAAAGAAGGAATTTGAAATGAAGTTGGCCATACAGGCAAAAACTCATAATAAAAACTTTTTAAAATATCTCCGAAGCAAGAAAGCTATGAGGGAGTCGGTTGGACCATTAGATGACCGAGGGGTTAAAGGGGCTCTTAGGGAAGATAAGGCCATTGCAGAAAGACTAAATTAATTCTTTGCTTCCGTGTTTACTAATGAGGATGTTGGGGAGATACCAGTTTCGGAGATGGTTTTCAAGGATGATGAGTCAGACGAACTAAACCAAATCACTGTGAACCGGGAAGATGTAGTAGGCCAGATTGTAAAAAACTGAAGAGTAGCAAATCACCTGGACCAGATGGTATGCCTTCTAGGATACTAAAGGAACTAAAAAATGAAATTTCTGATCTATTAGTTAAAATTTGTAACCTATCATTAAAATCATCCATTGTACCTGAAGACTGGAGGGTGGCCAATGTAACCCCAATATTTAAAAAGGGCTCCAGGGGTGATCCGGGTAACTATAGACCAGTGAGCCTGACTTCAGTGCCGGGAAATATAGTGGAAACTATTCTAAAGATCAAAATCATAGAGCATATAGAAAAACATGGTTTAATGCAACACAGTCAGCATGGATTTACCCAAGGGAAGTCTTGCCTAACAAATCTGCTTCATTTTTTTGAAAGGGTTAATAAATATGTGGATAAAAGTGAACCGGTAGATGTAGTGTATTTGGATTTTCAGAAGGCGTTTGACAAAGTCCCTCATGAGAGGCTTCTAAGAAAACTATAAAGTCATGGGATAGGAGGCGATGTCCTTTTGTGGATTACAAACTGGTTAAAAAGACAGGAAACAGAGAGTAGGATTAAATGGTCAATTTTCTCAGTGGAAAAGGGTAAACAGTGGAGAGCCTCAGGGATCTGTACTTAGACCGGTGCTAATCAATATATATGTATGTATATATATATATGATCTGGAAAAGAATACGACGAATGAGGTTATCAAATTTGCGGCCGATACAAAATTATTCAGAGTAGCTAAATCACAATCGGATTGTGATATATTACAGGAGGTCCTTGCAAGACTGGAAGATTGGGCATCCAAATGGCAGATGAAATTTATTGTGGACAAGTGCAAGGTGTTACACATAGGGAAAAATAATCCTTACTGTAGTTACACGATGTTAGGTTCCATATTAGGAACTCCACCCAGGAAAAAGATATAGGAATCATAGTGGATAATACTTTAAAATTGTTGGCTCAGTGTGCTCCAGCAGTCAAAAAAGCAAACAGAATGTTAGGAATTATTAGGAAGGGAATGGTTAATAAAACGGAAAATGTCATAATGCCTCTTTATCGCTCCATGGTGAGACCACACCTTGAATACTGTGTACAATTCTGGTTGCTGTATCTCAAAAAAGATATAGTTGTGAAGGAGAAGGTACAGAGAAGGGCAACCAAAATGATAAAGGGGATGGAACAGTTCTTCTATGAGGAAAGGCTGAAGAGGTTAGGGCTGTTCAGCTTGGAGAAGAGATGGCTGAAGGTGGCTATGATAGAGGTCTTTAAGACCTCTTTAAGAGGTCTTGAACGAGTAGATGTGAATCGGTTATTTACACTTTCAGATAATAGAAGGACCAGGGGGCATTCCATGAAGTTAGCAAGTAGCACATTTAAGACTAATCGTTGAAAATTCCTTTTCATTCAACGCACAATTAAGCTCTGGAATTTGTTGCCAGAGGATATGGTTAGTGCAGTTAGAGTAGTTGGGTTCAAAAAAAGATTTGGATAAGTTCTTGGAGGAGAGGTCCATTAACTGCTTTTAATCAAGTTTACTTAGGGAATAACCACTGCTATTAATTGCATCAGTAGCATGGGATCTTCTTGGTTTTTGGGTAATTGCCAGGTTCTTATGGCCTGGTTTGGCTTTTGTTGGAAACAGGATGCTGGGCTTGATGGACCCTTCTCTGTCCCAGCATGGCAATTTCTTATGTTCTTATGTGTGTTTCATACATTAATGGCCAAACCAAGTGTTAAATATGGCCCTTTAATTCTGATTAATTTAAGATCAATTAAAAACAAATATAGTGTTGTATGGCACAAATCATTTAGGAATACATATTATAGAACTGGACATTTTTAATATAATTCTCAAAGATGAAATGCCCAGAAGAAAATACTAAAGTTATTTATAGAGATCAAAAAATATTTTTTTCCAGATATAATTTACAGTAAATTATTTTCTGTCAAGTTGGGCATAGTGCATGCTTTTTTTTTTTCTATAAAACATTTGAATGTATCATTAACTAATTTTAGAAAGATTCTAAGAGATCCACCAGGTGGTGCTAACGTCAAACATTTTGGTAAAGCTTGGTTAAAAAGTCCTTCCATTTATTATATATTCTCTCATTCACCACTAATTTGTTTTTTTTTTATTTTTACATACATATAAAGTAATACATTAAGCTATGTATATATCTCAAATAAGAAAACAAAATAAATTAATTGACAAAAATATCCCCCCAAAAAATAAATCAATAGGATGGAATTAAAATCCACAATAACTGAATGGAGCGCCAAAAGATCACAAGAGTTAAAACAATCACAAAATTAATAAAAATATAAGAATACAAGTAAAGGAGACAATTCCTTGACCTCTCTTTCAGCTTCAGATTCAGGAAACATTGGCATGATAATTTGTACATGTTCTGCCAAAGCAATGTACATGAAGAGGTTAAAATAAAAGGAGAAAAATGTATAATATTGATTAACTGTATAATAAAATTACAGAGTACAGAAAGAACAATAACAAGTACTATTGCCAGACTCTGTGCTGCTCCGTGGTTTTTATGGTCAAATTACTTTTCTGACTTGGTGACAGGATACAACATATCTTGCTACTTATAACTGCTGCTTCTCCTATTTCCCCCAGGATTATTCTGAATTTTCCTGCTCATTCTTTGGTGACAAACCTTTCATGTTCATTGTGAGTTTTGGGAAATGTTCTTCTCTGTTGGCTAAAGTCTCTTAAAAAGGGGACAGGAATAGTTATAAATTATATTTAATAGAATACAACCGTCAAATTAAGGAAGAAAAAATCATTCTTTGATAGTAAGACATCTCATGCAGTGACTCATCTTAAGGCTTTGCTTGATCTGATCAGCAAACTTCAGAAATCTGATCAGTTAATTAAAAATAATATGAGGGCCCTTTCTAATTATGATGCATTTGCTATTTATTTTTCAGATAAGGTCACTAATATTCGCAATGGGGTCAATTTTCAAAGGAGCGCGCGCCCGTCCATGTGCGCGTGGTTCCCGGCGTGCACACATGGATGCTGCTATTTTATAACATGTGTATGTGTCGGCATGGATGTATTATAAAGTATGATATCCACGCACACATGCATGGCTGATTTTAACATCCATGTGCGGGTAGATGGCCTCCTCCGCACGCAGGGGGGTATTTTAAAAGCCCACGCATGGTGAGGCAATCGGGTCTCCCCCAGCTTCCTCCCAGTCCGTTCCAATTTACTTTGCTGCTCTTCTGGAGCAGTAGTAAATTGTTCACGCTGGCCAGCTGCCGGCAACGCTTCCCAGGGACAGCGTCGAATGGTGCTGTGGCAGCCCACCCCTCCCAGACCCCGCCCCTTCTGAGAGGCCCAGCACTTGTGCGCGTATTGGTTGTTACGTTCGTGGCCAGGCCCTTTAGAAAATGCGCACAGCGAGCGCAGGGCATGGCCACACGCATAACCACCAGAATTTGCGCGTGGGCCTTTTAAAATGTACTTGAATGAGTTTAAGGAATCTGTTGTTTACCTCCTTTGGAGGGCCTGAATATTGATGTTTCTTGTCCAATAATAGAATCATTTGATGAGGTTTCACTTAAGAAGTTTAAGAAGAATTTATCTACAGCTAAGCCAAAAAATTGCTGCTTGGATCGACAGTCACATTTTAAGATGTTTTGGCTGCTCCTTTACAACATATATGTAGAAAACCTAAAGGATCTCCACCAGCAGTGCAATCCATTAGTATGGGGAGAGAAAACAGTTATTGTGGTTCAAGTCCTAGTCTGAGGAAGGAACTGCCTTTATTGGCATTGCCACATCAGACTTTACAAGATTATTTGAACCTGGCAAAAGAGCAGGGACATATCTCATCAACCTCTGGATTCAGTGAGGGGGGGTGGAAGTAGAAGGAGTTCCAAGAACAGTTTTTCCCCTTTCAAGCAATGAGGAGAGGATGGACCTTCGATGAAAGGATCCTTTGCATAGTAGTGATTATTAGTGCCATGTATACAAAAAGGATGATATGTTTATAGTTTATTACTTTTTTCTATACTGTCGTATCAGGAATCCATCACATCAGTTTACAATGAGCAATATAAAAACATAGAATATAAAATACTCAGTAGATTTTAAAACCCCTGCACGCGTAAATCCAAGAGGATTTACGCGCGCAGGGCACTCGCGCGCCTATTTTGCATAGGCCGCCGGCACGCGCAAAGCCCCGGGACGTGCGTAAGTCCCGGGGCTTCCTAAAATGGGCGGGAGGGGGCATGTCTGGGGGCAGGGGGCTGTCCGGGGTGGGTCCGGGGGCGTGGCGACAGTTCGGGGGCGGGCCGGGAGGTCGGTCCCGAGTCCCCCGGCACGGCGGCCTGTGCCAGGGGATGCCGGGGCAGTGCGCACAGGCGTAACTTGCCCAACAAAGGTAGGGGGGAGATTTAGGTAGGGCTGGGGGGTGGAGTAGATAGCAGAAGGGAGGGGAAGGTGGGGGGACGCGGAAGGAAAGTTCCCTCCGAGGCCGCTCCGATTTCGGAGCGGCCTTGGAGGGAACAGAGGCAGGCTGCGCTGCTCGGCGCGCGCAGGCTGCCAATTTTGCGCAACCTTGCGCGCGCCGACCCCAGATTTTATAAGATACGCGTGGCTACGCGCGTATCTTATAAAATCTGGTGTACTTTTGTTCGCGCCAGTGGCGTGAACAAAAGTACACCCGTGCGTATTTTTTTAAGATCTACCTCTATAATCTTAAGAGGTTAAAAAGAGCAATGCTTAATTCTAAAACAGTGCTAAAATTATAAAAAAAAAAATAAAACAATCTAAAATAAGTATTAAAATCAATTAAATACATTACTAAAAGCTAAAGACAGTAAAATCTTAATCATACCCAGTTATCTTAAAATATAATGTACTAAAAAATCAGCTTTAAATGTTTTGGTGTTTGGAGTCTCAGTTCTAAGAACATAAGAAATTGCCATGCTGTGTCAGACCAAGGGTCCATCAAGCCCAGCATCCTGTTTCCAACAGAGGCCAAACCAGGCCACAAGAACCTGGCAATTATCCAAACACTAAGAAGATCCCATGCTACTGATGCAATTAATAGCAGTGGTTATTCCCTAAATAAACTTGATTAATAGCCGTTAATGGACTTCTCCTCCAAGAACTTATCCAAACCTCTTTTGAATCCAGCTACACTAACTGCACTAACCACATCCTCTGGCAACAAATTCCAGAGCTTAATTGTGCGTTGAGTGAAAAAGAATTTTCTCTGATTAGTCTTAAATGTGCTACTTGCTAACTTCATGGAATGCCCCCTGGTCCTTCTATTATTCAAAAGTGTAAATAACTGTGTCACATCTACTCATTCAAGACCTCTCATGATCTTAAAGACCTCTATCATATTCCCCCTCAGCTGTCTCTTCTCCAAGCAGAACAGCCCTAACCTCTTCAGCCTTTCCTTATAGGGGAACAGTTCCATCCCCTTTATCATTTTGGTTGCCCTTCTCTGTACCTTCTCCATCGCAACTATATCTTTTTTTAATTGGGGCGACCAGAATTGTACACAGTATTCAAGGTGTGGTCTTCACCATGGAGCGATATAGAGGCATTATGAAATTTTCCGTTTTATTAACCATTCCCTTCCTAATAATTCCTAACTTTCTGTTTGCTTTTTTGACTGCTGCAGCACGCTGAGCCGATGATTTTAAAGTATTATCCACTATGATGCCTAGATCTTTTTCCTGGGTGGTAGCTCCTAATATGGAACCTAACATCGTGTAACTACAGCAAGGGTTATTTTTCCCTATATGCAACACCTTGCACTTGTCCATATTAAATTTCATCTGCCATTTGGATGCCCAATCTTCCAGTCTTGCAAGGTCCTCCTGTAATGTATCACAGTCTGCTTGTGATTTAACTACTCTGAATAATTTTGTATCATCCGCAAATTTGATAACGTCACTCATCGTTTTCCTTTCCAGATCATTTATATATATATTGAAAAGCATCGGTCCAAGTACAGATCCCTGAGGCACTCCATTGTTTACCCTTTTCCACTGAGAAAATTGACCATTTAGTCCTACTCTCTGTTTCCTGTCTTTTAACCAGTTTGTAATCCACGAAAGGACATCACCTCCTATCCCATGACTTTTTAGTTTTCGTAGAAACCTCTCATGAGGGACTTTGTCAAACGCCTTCTGAAAATCCAAATACACTACATCTACTGGTTCAGCTTTATCCACATGTTTATTAACCCCTTCAAAAAAATGAAGCAGATTTGTTAGGCAAGACTTCCTTGGGTAAATCCGTGTTGACAGTGTTCCATTAAATCATGTCTTTCTATATGCTCTACGATTTTGATCTTGAGAATAGTTTCCACTATTTTTCCCAGCACTGAAGTTAGGCTCACTGGTCTATAGTTACCCGGATCACCCCTGGAGCCTTTTTTAAATATTGGGGTTACATTGGCCACCTTCCAGTCTTCAAGTACAATGGATGATTTTAATGATAGGTTACAAATTTTAACTAATAGATCAGAAATTTAATTTTTTAGTTCCTTTAGTACCCTAGGATGCATACCATCCGGTCCAGGTGATTTGCTACTCTTTAGTTTGTCAATCTGGCCTACTACATCTTCCAGGTTCACAGTGATTTCGTTCAGTTCGTCTGACTCATCACCCCTGAAAACCATCTCCGGAACTGGTATCTCCCCAACATCCTCATTAGTAAACACAGAAGCAAAGAATTCATTTAGTCTTTCTGCAATGGCCTTATCTTCCCTAAGAGCCCCTTTAACCCCTCGGTCATCTAATGGTCCAACCGACTCCTTCACAGCTTTCTTGCTTTGGATATATTTAAAAAGGTTTTTATTATGAGTTTTTGTTTCTCTGGCCAACTTCATTTCAAATTCTCTCTTCGCCTATCTTATCAATGTTTTACACTTAACTTGACAATGCTTATGTTTTATCCTATTTTCTTCAGATGGATCCTTCTTCCAATTTTTGAAGGATGATTTTTTGGCTAAAATAGCCTCTTTCACCTCACCTTTTAACCATGACAGTAATCGTTTTGCCTTCCTTCCACCTTTCTTAATGCATGAAATACATATGAACTGTGCCTCTAGGATTGTATTTTTAAACAATGTCCATGCCTGTTACACACTTTTAACCTTTGTAGCTGCACCTTCTCTTGCATTCACAACCTCGGCTGCCGGTATTCAAAATGGTGCCGATAGCCTTTGACCTACTATGTCACAGGGGCTACCGGTGCCATTGGTCAGCCCCTGTCACATGGTAGGAGCACTGTATGGTCGGCGCCATCTTGAGGTTGGAGCAATGGATGGCCGGCGCCATCTTGTGGCACAAGATGGCACCGGCCATCCATTGCTCCTACCATGTGACAGGGGCTGACCAATGGCACCGGTAGCCTCTGTGACATAGTAGGTCAAAGGCTATCAGTGCCATTTTGAACACCGGCAGCTGAGGGCATGAGTGCAGGAGATGGTTCCCGGACCACCCGCTGGACCACCAGGGAGTTTTGGTAAGTCTTGGGGGGAGTCAGGAGGGTGGGGGGTTTGTTTAAATTCACTTCTTTAGATGGCCAAATAATTCAGCAAAAATTCATTGTATTCATGAGGAGTCGCGATACGTTTCGCTTCCCCACGAATACAACAAATATGTCCCTATACATTTCGGATTGCCAATTCGTAGGGAACTAATGCACACCCCTAAGTAGCAGGATTTATATGGGATCGCAAACAAAATAAACATAACAACAAAGGGTTTTACAGGAAATTTTAATGCACCCAAGGGTACTCGCAACCTCGTTCTGAGTAGGACTCTAGTGATAGGTCTAATAGTAGTTTAAAAGCAAGCAACATAAAGGAGGACGCCGGATGACAGAATGAAGGTGCTGCTCACAAGAATGATTTTTAAAGAAAAAATGTAAGTTAATAAGAACCCTACATGTGAGATAAAATATGATGTAGTTGAGAACAAAAGTAAATGTAGTAGTAATAATTGTACTTTTTTTTTTAATTCAAATTTTTATTGCTTTTTCATAAAGTGTCATATACATACTTCATCAGGTAAAATAAGACATGTAATATACAAAACAAACAAGAAAAAAACAAATATTCTTGGACAAACCAATTTACATACATGTACTTATATTCAAGGAAATAGAAAGACGACTCCTAGCTTGCTATATAGAGGAGTTTTAAAGTAAAACTGATCACCAAGACAAACTGGCTTAACGTGTGATGTCAGTTAAATTCTTTGAATTGACTTATTAGCCTACTGCGATGGAAGTAGTCACTGTCCTAGCATACAAAAAAGACTTAAGTTGCTTTACCACTATAAACACTTATCTCTCCTCTTTTCGACTAATTAAACATCGACAAGGATATTTAAGCATAAACGAATATCCTAACGCTTGAACTTGAGACCTGAAACTAAGAAACTCTTTTCTTCTGAACTGAGTCGGCCTAGACAAATCTGGGAAGATTTTTAGTTTGGCGGTGAAAATCTTGACCCATATTTAGGAAATAATTCCACATAACCTTACTTACGTCTCCTTCAGAAATGAAAGAGACCAATAATGTACCCCTAACACTTCAACCTCAGAGTTTTCAATAAATTGAGTCAGGTTTTCTAGGGCACATATACGATTTTTCCCAGTATTTTTTAATGATCTTGTCAGGAAAAAAGCCTTGTTAACTAATGGCATTTGTTCACTTTCAAACTTTAAACAATCACAAAAATACTTTTTTAACATGCTTAGGGGGTAGATTTTTAAAAACTGCGTGATCACGTACTTTTGTTTGTGCAGCAGGCGCAAACAAAAGTACGCTGGATTTTATAAGATACGCGCATAGCCGTGCGTATCCTGTAAAATCCTGGATCGGCGCGTGCAAGGCTGCCGATTTTGGGCAGCCGGCGCGCGCCGAGCTGCGCAGCCTGCCTCCGTTTCCTCCGAGGCCACTCCGAAATCGGAGCGGCCTCGGAGGGAACTCTCTTTCGCCCTCCCCTCACCTTCCCCTCCCTTCCTCTACCTAACCCCCCCCCCCCCCGGCCCTATCTAAACCCCCCCCCACCTTTATCCATGGATTTACGCCTCCCGGAGGGAGACGTAAATCCACGCGCACCAGCGGGCTGCTGGCGCGCCGAGACCTGACCCGGGGGCGGTTTCGGAGGGTGCGGCCATGCCCCCGGAACGCCCCGGCCTGAAACCACGCCCCTGGGCCCGCCCCCGAAACGCCACGTCCCGCCCCCAAAACGCCGTGTCATTCGGCCCCACCCCCGACGCGCGTCCCGGGGTTCTGCGCGCACCAGCGGCCTATGGAAAATAGGCGCGCCGGCGAGCAGGGCTTTGAAAATCCGCCCGAGAGTGTTTTCACCCAAAGCCCTAGGAAAATTAGTGAACCTTAAATTTAAATGTTTGGAATAATTCTCCAAATGTTTCATTCTTTTAGAATGAATTCCAGTATCTTTAATAAGGTTCACGTTAACAGTCTGAACTTGCATAACTTTACTATCCACATCCGTTAGCTTTTCTCCCATCTCATTCCGTTGTCCATCCAGGTTGTTTGTCGAAAATTCATTCTCCAGCTTGTTATATTTATTCTCACAAACATTCACCAGCTTTCCAATGGCAACCATTAAGTCCCAAAGCATATCTAAGATGACTGTTGCTGATTTGGGAGGTGGTACAAACAACTCACCCCCTGACAGGGCAGTATGAAATCCTCCAGCTTCCTTTGTCTGGATTTCCCACAGCTTGGTTTCCTCCTCGGCCATGCAGACTGGAGACAATGATGTAGTAAGCCTCTCAACTCTTTCAAGCCCTGGTGTTTGTATCGGGCTGGACGAGAGCTGTTCTCCAGGCGCAGTTCCACTCCCTCGGCATCCCCCTCCCTTCGGGAGAATGAGGTCATCTCCCTGCGTCGCCTCAGGGTATCCTGCCAGTATCGTTGGCGCTGGTGGGGGCTTGCAATCCGGAGGGCTTAAAGTAGTATCCCCAGGCGGTTAAAGGACTCCTCATCCCTTCGCTACAGCGGGGAATTCACTCTCTTTCTCTGCCGACATCGGGGTGAAGGTGTCGATCCTCTTTTGTCCCAAGGGTAAGTCGGGTGCAGGGGGAACACCCGTACCTTCCCCTTACGTTTTACAGGCATAATTCACAGGAAACAATTCCAAGTGAGGAGCAACTTCTCTGCATGTCCTCTCACTCCACCATCTCAGCTAGGAGTCCCCTGTTGTACTTTTAAAGACATGTTCTCTAGACTCTTTGAAACCGCGAGGTGGCCAAAAAGAAATAACTCTCCGAAGTCCCTGAAGCAGACAGACAGTTGTCGAAACATGGCCGATGTCGGGCAGGCAGCTTCGATCCTATAGAAGTGGCAGAAGCACCACACTTACAGAAATTGTTAAGTATTCACAAAAAGAAGCGAGAATACTGTAAGAGGGTTGAGTTGACTGCCAGGGAGAGAAGATGTCATAGATTAGATAAGCAGCACATGATAAAGAAAATAAAGAAAGTAAAAACAAATATTAGTAAAAGTTTTGGAGAATAAAGACAGTGGCTATATAATGAGAAAATCACAGCGTGGTTACCCTCGGACATAGTCTCCGCACATCACCACACATCAGGGAGTTCCCTTGATTGTTTATAGGTAATGATCTCATGGCAAAACACAGCAAGACAAAACAATGTGGCTAGTGGCCGTTTAGGTGTGATGGTGGCCCAGATCTCATGGGACAGCCATCGCCTTAAAGGCCAATACCTTAAGAAAGTACCTCAAAAAAGAAAAAGTGTTGGAGGGGTCAAGGTTGCCCCCTCCCCCTGGCTCAACCCCAGGATACCACTCAAGGCAGCCCAGACACCTACAAGTTAAAAAAAGATTGAGGTCCTCATGTGACTATGGCCCTTCCCCAACTCTGTCTTCAATAAAGAAAAGTTCCAAATATATACAGACAATCATTGGCCTCACCTCCATCCCCCCAACCCAATGTTCAAAATCAGTAGTTGAAGTATAGTGGCCCTCCACTACCTCCCCATCCCCCAAATGTAGGAAAAAATTATTGATAGTTCATGGGACCCCTCCAGGCCCCCAAATCCCCTCCCACATCCCCAAACCTCCAAAAGTAGAAGAGGACCTTGCAAAAGATCCCAGGGTGGCCCCTAGCCCCAGGCTTGGTTGGCATCATTTTTCAAAATGGCACTGACCTGACCATGCCCCTATCATGTGATGGGGGAAGGTTTGGGGATTTGACCTAGGCCACATAATACACAAACTGAGCCCAGGGCTAGGGGCTACATCAGCCCAATTGCAGGATCCTCTTCTAGTTTTGGAGGTTTGGAGATATGGGGGGATGGGAGGACCAGGGGAGTCCCACAAACTACCAATGATTTTTCCTACATTTGGTGGATGGGGGAGGGGAAGGTAGTGGAGAGCCACTATAACCCCAACAATTAATTTTGTACATTGGGATGGAGGGTGGGTGGAAGGGAGGGGGGCCAGTGACAGCATGTAATGTATTTCGAATTGGGGGATTGGGGACATTTTCTTTATTGAAGACAAGTTTTTAACTTGTAGGTGTCAGGGCCACCTCAAGTGGTGGCTCTAAGTTGAGTCAGGGGTCAGCCTTGATCCCTGCTACAATTTTTTTTCCGTTGCATTTTATGTTTAAATGTGGCCCTTTACATCTAATATGGGAGCCTCAGAAGCCTTGTTAGGGACCAGGGGCTTTTAAGTTAGATTTAACGATTCCTAGGGAGGTGTTAATTTTTCACAGCTGACCACTTTCTCGGTCAGCTGTAATAAATTATTAACACAGAATTGCCTATTAATGAGTTGCTTTGCATTGGTTTGCAAAATTCTGCTCATTCTGGGTAGGGTCATGCAAAATATCATGCATATTACGTGATATCCCGATAGGGCTCTATCACACAATAAACGCTGTTTAACATGTATTAGAGCCCTATCACGGCTTGATCCATCTTCCAGCAAGTTAGTTAGGAATAGCTAAAACAGCCTTTGAATTCCTGACCTATCATCATACCCTAGGGATTGAAAAAGCATTTGTTTGTTCATCCCAGTTGCTTTGGTACTGTGCTTCACTTTTATCTACTCCCTGAATGTCAAAGGCAACTCCTGTGGCTGCAGGTCCTGTGTGTCAAGGAACATTAAGCACTGCAGTGCATCTCTGGGGACGAAAAGAGGGATAAGTGAATTTTTCTTATGTGTGATTAATACTGGTCTCAGTAAATGATAGTGATATACCTTTGAGGGATAAAATGAGATCACTAAAAGGCAAATGTTATCTTTATGCGCACCAAAGCCAGGAGATATGCCCTGAAGTCGGGCTGGCGCACACCACAGGGATTTTAAAAAGTGCACAACTACATGTATAATATCCTCCGATATGCACGCAAAATTTTTTTTGCAAAGATGGGTCGGGTGTGGGCTTGGTCTGGGCGGAGGAATGGGCATTTCTAGATTTCTCAGTGAAATCTGTGCATAAGTATTTGCGCGCACAAGCACGCATTAGGGTCCCTATCCGTGTAACTTTACTTCTGCTATAGATGGTGTGTAGCTAATAAAACAAAACAAAAAAGGTTTTAAGGGTTGAGGCTAAAAGGGTAGAAGGGAGGCATATTAAGTAGGGGGGGTTAGGAAGTCCTATCCTTTAACTGGGGGAACTGGGAATGGACTAGGAAAACTAGTAATTGCGTTGGTGTGCGTATCTATCAAAATCCCCCCACTTACGCATTAAAGACAGCATTTGCATACACAGGTACACGTCCATATAAAATTACATCCACACGTACGTGATTACAGCCTATTTTATATCATGTGTGCATATTAGGGAGGTGAATCGTTTTTTGACGATTTAAAATATCGTCCAATATATTTTAAATCGTCAAAAATCGTTAGGGCCACGATACAATACCAATTCCCCCGATTTATCGTCAAAAAATCGTAAATCGGGGGAAGGGGGAGGGCAGGAAAACTGGCACACTAAAACCCCCTAAAACTCACCCCGACCCTTTAAATTAAATCCCCCCCTCTCGAACCCCCCCCAAATGCCTTAAATTACCTGGGGGTATGTAGCGGCGGTCCGTAGCTAAATCGGGGGAAGGGGGAGAGCAGGAAAACCGGCACACTAAGTGTAGTCTTCAGCCGGCGCCATTTTGCAAAATGGCCGCCGCAAAATGGCGGCGGCCATAGACCAAAACAATTCGACACAGGAGGTCGTTCCGGACCCCCGCTGGACTTTTGGCAAGTCTTGTGGGGGTCAGGAGGCCCCCCCAAGCTGGCCAAAAGTTCCTGGGGGTCCAGCGGGGGTCAAGGAGCGATTTCCTGCCGCGAATCATTTTCCGTACGGAAAATGGCGCCGGCAGGAGATCGACTGCAGGAGGTCGTTCAGCGAGGGTTCCTGACCCCCGCTGAATGACCTCGTCATCTGCCGCCCCAATAGGGTAACAAGCTGGTCCTCGCACAAGCCCCTACAACCCAGCCATCGTACTATGCCATTGCACGGTGCAGCACCCAGCTGGTACAAGCAGCCTGCCATCTCCGGCCTGGGGCCCACTGCATCAAGGTAAGGCCCTGCCCTCCAGGAGGTAACCATTTCCAGGACTTCCTGGTCACCCATCTTGTTCAAGCCAGGTGACTGCCCAATCGCCGAATGGGGCGTCTGGTCTGTTGCCGCACTGGGGCCAACAAGCCCGGGTGACAGACTGCCCCACGCCGATGGTGTTCCTCATTTCTCGCTGTTCTGCCCTGAACATGAAGACTGTCCCGTGGCCCCTATGACATGATGTCTCTTGAAGACTGCCGAAACCGGCACCTGCCCAATTGGAGCCATCCCGGTAAAGCAGGGACCATCCATCCCCTTTTGTGTGAGTCAAGCACTGAAATGTGAGGCCATGCATGGAGTCATGGCCACAGCTGGACATGTCACCAGACTCCAAACAATGTGCCCCCTGATCAGTCTCAGACTGTCTCAATCCTAGGCATAGCGCGCCATCCGAAACACTGAAGTCCCTCCGCAGCAAGCTCTGCTTCTGTGAAAAAAGCGCAGGGAGTACTGTCCAATGGCCCGACCAATATACTGCGCAGCAAGCTCACAAACAAACACCAACATATCCTGATGTGTCAGTGGAGAGCATAGCTGAAGGCCACCGCTGGTGACCATTCTGTGAAGCCGCATCGAAGACTGCCATATTACCTAAGGAGCCCGACCGCAAGCTAGTTCCACCCTGGTAACCTGGCCCATCTGCCAAAGGTAGTGGTCGCTAACCTAACTCATGGTGGAACGGGTTACGCGGGTGGGGATTCCAGCCCCTGGGAAGAACTCTCGCAATGAAGACCAGGCTGTCCTTGGGGGAACTGAGTGCCCCCAGGCTAACTTGACTTGTCGCATCTGGGCTCCACCCGCACGGGACCCAGCTCGATCCCCAGAAGATAAGGACCACTACCATGCCATCAGACTTGTCCACTGGCAAGGAGGCTCTGAAGCCATTGGCCCTCTTGTGAAAACATATTGTATAACTGAGATCTTTTAGGTACACCCACTCCTCCCATAAACATGATGTCATCAGGATAGTGAACCAGCGACATGAGGCCCAGTGCCTCTCCGGTTGTCATGTAGGAAGGCGCTGAATGCTCCTGAGCCTGCGTAAGAAATTGAACATCCCGTTGTCATACACCCGTTGCCATAGGAGGCAGACTCGATGTCTGCCCTTGCTGTGTGGGTGCCCAGCTCGCAGGATTGAGGACACAAAATGGTAACAAGCGGTATTCCGAGGAACCTGGTCATTCACTTGGCATTTGGCCGCATTGTGAGGTATCATCCCTTGGCTTTACCCAAGGCAAGTCTTGCCTCACAAATCTGCTTCACTTTTTTGAAGGAGTTAATAAACATGTGGATAAAGGTGAACCGGTAGATGTAGTATACTTGGATTTTCACAAAGTTCCTCATGAGAGGCTTCTAGGAAAAGTAAAAAGTCATGGGATAGGTGGTGATGTCCTTTCGTGGATTGCAAACTGGCTAAAAGACAGGAAACATAGAGTAGGATTAAATGGACAATTTTCTCAGTGGAAGGGAGTGGGCAGTGGAGTGCCTCAGGGATCTGTATTGGGACCCTTACTTTTCAATATATTTATAAATGATCTGGAAAGAAATACAACAAGTGAGATAATCAAATTTGCAGATGATACAAAATTGTTCAGAGTAGTTAAATCACAAGCAGATTGTGATAAATTGCAGAAAGACCTTATGAGACTGGAAAATTGGGCATCAAAATGGCAGATGAAATTTAATGTGGACAAGTGCAAAGTGATGCATATAGGGAAAAATAACTCATGCTATAGTTACACAATGTTAGGTTCCATATTAGGTGCTACAACCCAAGAAAGAGATCTAGGCGTCATAGTGGATAACACATTGAAATCGTCAGTTCAGTGTGCTGCGGCAGTCAAAAAAGCAAACAGAATGTTGGGAATTATTAGAAAGGGAATGGTGAATAAAACGGAACATGTCATAATGCCTCTGTATCGTTCCAGGGTGAGATCGCACTTTGAATACTATGTACAATTCTGGTCACTGCATCTCAAAAATGATATAATTGCGATGGAGAAGGTACAGAGAAGGGCTACCAAAATGATAAGGGGAATGGAACAGCTCCCCTATGAGGAAAGACTAAATAGGTTAGGGCTGTTCAGCTTGGAGAAGAGATGGGTGAAGGTGGCTATGATAGAGGTCTTTAAGATCATGAGAGGTCTTGAACGAGTAGATGTGAATCTGTTATTTACTCTTTCGGATAAAAGAAAGACTAGGGGGCACTCCATGAAGTTAGCATGTGACATTTAAAACTAATCGGAGAAAGTTCTTTTTTACTCAACGCACAATTAAACTGTGGAATTTGTTGCCAGAGGATGTGGTTAGTGCAGTTAGTATAGCTGTGTTTAAAAAAGGATTGGGTAAGTTCTTGGAGAAGTCCATTACCTGCTATTAATTAAGCTGACTTAGAAAATAGCCACTGCTATTACTAGCAACGGTAACATGGAATAGACTTAGTTTTTGGGTACTTGCCAGGTTCTTATGGCCTGGATTAGCCACAGGATGTTGGGCTTGATGGACCCTTGGTCTGACCCAGTATGGCATGTTCTTATCCCGACCATTATTCAGGATTACCCGTATCACGCTAATTGCGTCCCTGGGAATCTTTCTTTCTTTCCCTTCCCCCCACCCCCATCTCAATCCTCTTGTTCCACTTCATGCCGGTTCTCCTCCTCTTGCCCTCAGTATCCGGCAGATGTCAATGTATGACATTTTTGTTTCTTCCTTCATGACTTAGGTATACTGTCCCCTCGGCTGGGATAAATTAGCATGAACTGAAGGAGCCCCATTTGCCTACAAGGCATCCCGGACTACTGTCAGGTAGCAAATGCGTGTCTAGTTGTCTTTTGCAGGACGCGTGCCAGAAACTAATCTGCCCTTCTCCTTCAACCTCTTCCACAGTCTTCCTGCCACACCCGGACAAAAGCCTGCAGAACACTCGCATGCTGCCGACCAGCCCAATCCCCAGAATGATTCACTTAAAACCTCTGTGTCTGGCTGTTCCCCACTTCAAGTGCTAAGATCTGAGCTGCAGTCCACTTGGCTGAGCGGGCACTGACCCCCGCCAAGAAGGTCATATGGCAAGATAGCCAGGGAAATGAGCCCAGACAGGAGGGAGAAGCCTTGTAGGAACCAGATCTCACCATTTCGTGCCCCCCCCATGGTCATGACCACACCCTGCAAGTGACCAAAACCCAGCGACCTCCTTCAAAAAACTAAGGTCCACTCCCCTCCAAAGTGGAGGAGCATGCCCCCCCAGCCACCCAGCCAACGGGCTCCACGGCAATGACCCAGAAAATGCAAAAAGAAGCTTGCAGCCATAAGGACCAGCTGCTGGTGAACTGCGTGTTAGCCCCCCCCGAATGGCAGTCCGGGCCGCTCTCCCCACCGTGCACCGCTCACTTAACATCCCATAAAAGGCTGACGATGGAACTCCGCCGAGCTAACCCTGGCACTGTGTGCCCTACTATAAGCAAGCTCCATTCCCCCTCTTTTTTTTTTTCTTTTCAGCTGCAACGCAGCCACATGTTCTCTCCTCCCATATCACCGGTCCGGCCCCAAAATACTCATGTCCCTGAGCAAGCTGCGCTTCACGGGCACCTCGCGGCTACTTCAACGCTGGCTGTGCAGGGAGAGGCTGGATGCGCTTCAGTGGCAGCCCTTTAAACGGGCCGTGACATCATCATGTTGCAAATGCGCGTCCCCCCTCCCTCCCTGCACAGCCATGCCACCGTCATGTGCATCAGGCTGGTGCAAGAGGGGAAAAGGGAAGCCACATTGCAGCTCAGCTAACGCCAGAGCCCCCACTGGAGGACGTGCCTGGTATGACATGGGCAGCGTCAGGTTATGTGGTGTGCTCCGTTCACGGGGCACAGGCCCACATTTCCTGTCAGTTCTCCAGACCACGGTGGTGTTTGTAATTAATGGGTGCGGGGCAGGGGAAGACATGTCAGTGTTGGCTAAGTGTGGGAGAAAGCTGTACCTTGTACAGACAATGAGAAGTGGAAGACCTGAAGCCTAGGACCTCCATGGCAGGGTATAACATTGCCAGTGAGCCACCAAATTGGCCCTATAAGTCATGTGGATATGCTAATAGGTGGCTTTCTATGAAGTGACTGAGTGCATAGATATTTCAAATATTTTTATTTAGTGGGTAAAAGAGATTCAATTCCTGCTCTGTTTATTTATAAAGAATAAACAAATTAATGAAACAATTTGTGCTGCTATTTAATATTTTCTTCTCTTTAAAAACATTATTTTGTGATAATAGTGTCTAATAGGCATAACTCAAATATTAATAAGCCATTTCAATGGTAATAGCACATTATTTATTATAGCAAAATATATTAATATCCCTCATGTTGTTTGTTGAATTGTTCTTTGCAATTTGAATAGAGTTGTACAAAATAATTTATTAATGAAAATTCTTTGAGCTTATTAAAAAAAGGATCATTAATGTACAGGATATTAATATTTTAACATTTAATGATTCATAGTTTTTATATCTGGATGACTTAAACCTTATCTAAAAAATATAGGTATAATTCTAGAATATATCATTATATCCATTCAGTAGCACACTTATGTGAAAACACCATGGGAATACCTTGAGCGCTGTGCCCTTTTGAGTCTGTGTCAAAATGGTGTTTGTGTGTTTATATTCTCATTGATATCATGTAGCTTAAAATAGGCCACTGTTATTTAGAATCACTCTATAAATATGATCTTTAGATTGCTAGTGTGTGGTTGCTTTATAACAATCAAGTCATTTTTGTTCAGATTATTGGTTACAATTTGCTTTTTGTAACATATTCATAGTAACTGCTTAGTAATGACTCATTACTAAGCAGTTACTACATTTTCAAAAGGGTCATGTACATAAAAATGGCTTTTATGCATGCATGTATGAGGTTCACATGTATCCCAGATTTTCCAGACAGGTCACATATACATGTACTCTCGTGTTCACGAGGAAAAGTGCATGCGAACAAAGTGGGCATGTTTAAGGCATGTCAAGTTGTGGGTTTCATGTTCACACACACTTTGCTACATCATCAAGACTGGGCAAACACTTTTACTTCTGCTAATTAACATGTCACATTCAAACTTGCATTGTCTTTTTCGACCTGATGTTTTACAGGTTAGCTTCTCCTGGTTAGCAGACACTGATAATAGGCTAAGAGGAGGGACAGAGAAGGTGGGGCCATGGGGGGTGGGGCTATCTAGGAAATCATGGTCCTTGGCCACAAGTTTTTTTCGCTTTCAACCTTTATTTTTGTTTTTTTTTTTCTTCAGCCTGATGTAAGGTTTGCTTGTTTTCTTTGGGGGAACCTGTCAGTGAATGGCATTGTATTTTACAGAGGGTTTGTATGTATGTATGATTGCTGGACTAGAGGGTTGAATTTGTGTGGCACTGGGGCATAATGGGGCAGAGTGGGGAGAGGATGAGTGAATGACTAGGAAAAATGCAGTCCAAAATGAGTACAATAAACATGACATAATGGTTGAGAAGGGAGGGAGGAAGAGGAGGCACATGACCTGAGTGAGGAGAAATTGCAGGTGATACATCACTAGACTTACTAGCAGGTAATAGAGGAAAGGAACGCTTTGATTCAAAGAAATTTTCAATAGTGAAGGTGAATTTATTTACAATAAAAGTTGATATTGAGGTAGATCTTCAAAACATTCGCGAGCACGAACAAAAGTACACCAGATTTTATAAGTTACGCGCATAGCCACGTGTATCTTATAAAATCCGGGGTCGGCATGCGCAAGGCTGCGCAAAATCGGCAGCCTGCGCGCACCGAGCCATGCAGCCTGCCTCTGTTCCCTCCGAGGCCGCTCCGAAATCGGAGCGGCCTCAGAGGGAACTTTCCTTCCATGTCCCCCCACCTTCCCCTTCCTTCCCCTATCTACCCCACCCCCCAGCCCTACCTAAATCCCCCCTCCCACCTTTGTTGGGCAAGTTACGCCTGCTTGAAGCAGGCATAACTTGCGCGTGCCGCCCCAGCATCCCCCGGCACAGGCCGCAGTGCCGGGGGACTTGGGACCGCCCCCTGCCCCAGATACACCCCCTCCCGCCCCTTTTACGAAGCCCCAGGACTTACGCTCGTCCCGGGGCTTTGCGCGCGCCGGCGGCCTATGCAAAATAGGTGCGCTAGCGCGCGAGTGCCCTGCGCTCGTAAATCCAGGAGGATTTACGCACGCAGGGGTTTTAAAATCTACTCCACTGTGCATAGAGAAGAAAACGTTAATGTTTCCTAGGGCAACCACTATTTTTGGGGGTGGCTCCAGTGCCTTGGACAGACCCAGTCTGGTGCTCCTGCTCAGCAGCGTCTGGTCACTATCTACAGTGCCTTCGAAGGGCATGGAAACAGAGGGCAGTGGCAGGGGGTAAAAGCTGCAAGAGTGCTGTGGAGAGGAGAGTAGTTCTTGACAGCTGACATGAGACGATTCTTATTTAAACAGGAACGATGTTCCACAAGACATGTTTTAAATGAACGTGATGTCTTACCAATATACCAAAGGTTGCAAGGACATTGGATTAAATAGATAATGCCTTTTGTTAAACAATTAGTTTGGTGTCTCAATGTCCACGTAAAATTGAGTCTTGTGAAGAAAATTACAGACGTGTGGATCATGATATGGCATACTGAACATGATCCACACGCTGGATGAGAACCAATGGTTTCAGTTGTGACACTTTTCTGTTGTGATGAGTCCGAGCAAGGTTCAAATCAAGAATTCCTGAAATAGAAATAGGCTCATTAGTCACAAACTTATCTAACAAAGCATCTCCTATAGATACAGATTCAGGCCCAAATTCCAGATTTGGAGAGAGCAGGGGCAAAAGTACCAGGTCTACCCAGAAGAGTTTGAACCTTCTGCATATTGTTTTTCAATTGTACAATAATCCCAACTAAGTCAGAAGTATCCTGCTCTGGCTCAGGGTTAGAGATGGACTCCAAAACATCAGGAGCAGGGTCCAGATTGTTCAGTGCCTCCTATAGGTGCAGAACTACTAGCTAATGTTGGTTTAATATTTTCTAAGGCTGGATTCCAGGCAGGCTACCTTGACATACTGACTAACCAGAAATGGGAGTCAAACTCATATAAGGTCACTTCACCTGGTTTCCCAAATCTCTCAGCTAATGCATTAATATTTCCTTTAAGGTTCTGCAAGGCTGAGTAGTCTAGGGCTTTACCTGTAAGCAGGAAGCTTGTTGACTTTACCTTCACCATCTCATTTCTGAAGTGGGATGGAATACTCCAGATCCAGGCATAGCTGTTCTCTGGTGCTGTCAAAGTGCTTGGGAAATAGTGGGTCTGTGATATTAATCCCAGGCTTTGTAAAAAAAAAACAAAAAAACCCCCACAAAGCTTCTCCTTTCTTCCAAGCAACCTACTAATGAAGTGTCAATAGCATTAGTATTATGACTGGATGAGGGGGCTCTCAATACATAAGTAGTAGCACCCAAAGTCTCTCTGTGTTGCCCCAAAACTCTGTTGGGTATGAGTGTGCCATACTCGCGATTCAGAGTGAAATGTTTAAGCATGTAACCCAGATACCTTTCCAGACTGGTTAGTGCAGTTAGAGAAATATAATTAGGGGAAGGATCCATTCAGTGGCAGCCCTCCCATGGATATCCCTGGCAAGAGGTTTTATAGCAGAGCTCCGCACAGGGCTCTGGGGGCAGTCTAAGTTGGAAGTTAGAGAGGAAGATTAGAGTTTTTCCTTAGTTACTTTTTGGGCCTACCTGGAGCCTTGGAAGCCATCTGAGATCCTGCAGGGCAGGTCAGGACTCCACTGCTGTTCTTTCCACATGCGGTGCAGAATGGTTGCTCTGGGACTGATTTGGAATTTGGAATTTTGATTAGTAGGAGCCCTGCTGAAGGCCTTGGGCCTTTCCAAGACTCAGGGACTGGGGAACCCTGAGTTAAAGATGCCCAGGTTTAAGGAAGTGGTGGTGACCTGTTGCAGAGGACATCCGGTGTTATCTATTTTGGGGAACAAAGAAGTTATTTTCAAGACCTGGAAGGAAGGATTTTCTTCCTCTCTTCCTTCCCATCGGTGGACTGCAGTTCCATCCAAGATCCCTTTTACCAGGGATCCACATCAAGAGAAAGATGACTAACTGTGAGTAAATATCAGATCTAACAGAAGGACACTCATCTGGGGACTCAGAAACCCTGGGGAGACAAAGACTTTAACTCTCTGTGTCAAGACAAATTTCTATTGCCACCTGGGAGAAGTTCCTGCCTATTAAAGGGGCCCTAACCTGAGGGGACCACTGCTCTACATAACCCAGGAGAGCAGCTGGATTCCGGGCTTTACCAAAGACTCTTGCATAGAGGACACAGGGTTTGTAAAATAAAGGATAAAGAAGAGAGAGAAGTAGCTATAACAGTGGAGCTGGAAAGATCATATATATTTGTGCCACTAAACCAAGTAGCTTTCAGCAAAGCATTATTTTGGATACTAACTCAGTTGTCCCTGTGTCTCCCTTTGGCACCCAGCACACAACACCCAACACACTGAGAAAATTCATCTAACCCAGTGGATTCAACCTAGGAAGTTAGTCACCCCCCACTGGGACCTGAGAGGACTCCTTTGTGCCCCAGTCAAAGAATCCACACCCAGAGAAGTGAGGGAGATAGAAGAGCTAGTCAGGTCTCCTGCCTCAAAGAGTATTAATAACTTTATGGCCTCGTCCGTGCTGGACCTGCACACCAGAGCGGGGTTATACATAGAAAGTTTGTTTGTTTTTTAGGTAAATTGTCCATTCACAATCTATAGGAAAATTTCACTTGCAAAATACAATCTTCTTTCTTCTTCTCTTACAAGTATAAAACAAGGAATGGACCAGGATTATTTCATAAGCTTCAGAACAGGCTTTGCAAGGCATGAACTCTTCTTGTGCAGGGACTTCAGCCAGACTGTTACTTTGTCCCAGCACCTGGGTGAATTCCACTCAACATTTCAAGAAATAAATGAACATAAAGAAAATCCGAGCTACAATTTTGAAGCATTGACTGACTTTTTTTTTTCCTAATCATTGAGGGAAGCTATGCTTCTTCCCTCTAAAGAAAAAATCCCATATATATACGAATTTTCAGCTCACATTTTCTTCCCTGGTTACTCTAGCAAATGACCCAAGCAGATTGATTCCAGTGAGATTCCAGTGAGAATGAAACTCTGGAAGGGGCAGTATACAATTCCCAGAATATGGTCAGGTTGGAAGCCACTACAGTATAAACCACACTAGAAAAGGTGTCTCAATAATGGTTTATTAATGGATAAGCAAATTACATAAATGTTCCCTGATTTTTTTATGTACTGCAGATGCAAATCAACAGGTAACATCAATCGAGGCTGCAAACACTCATGGATAGGATAAAGCTTAAATCAGGTCCAGGTGAGTTTTCATAGTAATTCCCCCTCATGGACAAACAGCCAATACTTGATACACAGCTTCTACTTATAGAACTAACTCAAAGCTTGAAGACTTTCACATCACAATGTCAATATTCATATATTTATATATATATATATATATATATATATATATATATATATATATATATATATATATATATATATTAAGAGCTCACAAGTCTTCCATGAAGATCTCACATTGTCACATGGCCTACTATCTCTCTAGAAGCTGGAAACACCTTCCAAGTGTCCCAGAATACCTTTTCAATTCCCTGAGGACCAGTCCAGATCCTTGAGGGTGGAGCTGTATACCAGGCTATCGGTAATCAGAGCCATTCTTTGGCTCTACACACAGCATTCTACTGGTCATAAGTTGGGGAAAAGCACTATTTGATATCAAGAAGCAAGTGATTTAGGTCATTTTGTGTCTTCTGCAAATAGAACAAATTAAGTAAATTTCTTCTTAGCTTGATTGGTAGCCTCTCACTTGTAATAATTTCAAGTTACTCTAGTTTACTTTATAACCTTAGCAACAAGAGTCTACAAAGGAAACAACACAAAACTACATACCTCCACAGGGAGGAACCATTTTAATGTGAAAGATGTCTGTGTATTTATTTATTTTATTTTTAAAACATTTATTACCCGCCCTTCCTACATAGAGGGTGGGGTACAAAAATACATTCACAATTAATATAATAAATGGCAGCAATAATATAAAAACAAAAAAAAGCATGTTCATATCTTATATCAAAGGATATGCCTCTAGAGGTAAAACAAGCTGTTTCAACATTCATATGCCTTCTTAAACAAATAGGTCTTTAAGGCATTTTTTAGAAATGTAGGTTCTTATTTGGGCTCTTATTTCCTTTGGGAGTGAATTCCAGAAGAAGGGGCTTGCTAAAGAGAAGGCACATTCCCTGGTTTCATCAAGGTGTGCTGCTTTTGGAGAGAGGATATCTAGCTGGAGGATCAAAGAGCTCTAGAGGGGGGTATGAAATTTTATAGTTGCTAATGAACCATGATGAGTGTACATTGTTAATGAGTGAATAATGGTTATTAATTTTTATTGTATTTGGTAAGAAACTGGGAACCAATGCAAAGATTGCAGAATTGGAGTGATGTGATCATGGAAGAGCATTCTTATTAGGAATCTTGCAACAGCATTTTGGATAATTTGAAAGGGGCGTATACATATGTGGGGAGACCTAAAAGAAAAGAGATACAGTAATCAATGCCAGCAAAAGGAAGCAATTTTAAGATAGTATGAAAGTAATTGAAATCAAGTAATAGCTTCTGATACCATAATAATCTGAGCTTGGAAAATTAGGTTTGTGTTACAGCATTTAGGTGATTGTTCATAGAAAGTTCAGGACCGATAAAAACCTCAAGGTTACATGTGCCCCTTGATATTTTAATTTTATGATTTTTTTAAGGTAATCTGTTCAGGAATATCGGCAACTGGAAATTGAGATAGTATCATGATTTTGGTTTTATTTGTTTAATGCTAATTTATTTTGGTGAAGCCAATTTTGAATGGAAAATAGACAGTGTATAAGAAATTCTTCAGTTAGATTCCAAGATGTTTTACATGGAAAAAACCAAAATATTATTGGCATAGAGCTTATAATATACCCGAAGGCCAGCCAGTAGATGACACACAGGAGTCAAATAGATATTAAATAGGGCTGTAGACAATGCAGAGCTGCCTTGGGTTACACCAGAGCCAAGGGAAACCCAAGATGATGTATGTGAGCCAACTTTAATCTACTGAAATCTATTTGGTAAAAAAGAAGTAAACCAAGATAACACAATGCCAAATCAAATCCAACAGGAAAACAAGTGGCAGAACTCAGTGAAGAGGTGGTGAGATTGAGAAGCATCTGGAAGAATGAGGAGTACCTTGATGAAATGCTTATTGAGGCATCAAAGATGAAAAATTTAAGCAGAGGGGGAAAGTGAAACTGAACTACAAGATAATAGCTGGATCCATATTATTACAGCTACTAGACACTACTAGCATGCAACCCTAGAAGTGGAAGAAGAGAAACCATCCCATGTTCATCAACTAATGCTCATAGGAGGTGAGGGGTAGTGATGGTTGGTGACTCACTTCTGAAGTGCACAGAGGTATCCATCCACCAACCAGGCATGTTGTTCCAGGAAGTATGCAGTCTGCCAGGTACCAAAATCCAAGACATTACAGAGAGATTGCCAAAAATCATCAAGCCTATTGACTACTGTCTGATGCTGCTGATCCATGTTGGCACAAATAATACTGCTAGGTATCACACAGATTGTATCATAAGTGATTTCATGGCTCTGGAAGAGAGGGTAAAGTAGATTGATGCATGTGGTATTTTCTTCCATGCTCCCAGTCAAAGTTAAAGGCCCAGGCAGGGAAGCTCACATTCTGGAAATAAATGAATGGCTATGTAGATGGTAACAACAAGACCGTTTTGGCTTCCTGGGCCATAGAATAATGTTTCAAGGACTGCTGAGAAGGGATGGGTCTAGCTATCAAAAAAAGGGTACAGTGTCTTCCAATACAGACTAAGGAGGGCTTTAAACTAGAATCATTGGGGATAGTGAACAAAATCCTAAAGTAACCAAAACAAATATTTTTGTATAGAAATGAGAAAGAAAGCTATGTTCACTATTGCTCATTGTGTAGGAAATAAAGTTCCAGATCTAGAGTCAGTAATGGAAAAAGCTGATTTAGATACATTGGCTATCATAGAGACATGGTTCACAGAAAACTATGACTCGGATATAGTTATACAGAGCTACAAACTATTCAGGAAGGCCCAGGTAGGAAGGAAGGGAAGATGAGTGACACTATATATACAAAAATATATTAAAGTAATGGAACTACAGGGCTTATGAGGTAAGGAGGAGGCACTGTGGGTTAATCTGGAAAGAGGGAATAGAACATCTATTTCTACTGGTACAATACAGAAACCTCTATCACAGACAGAAGAAATGGATAGAGATTTAAGGAAAGATATTCACAAAATTGCTATGAAAGGGAAGATGCTATAGCTAGAGGATGTCAATCTACTGGATGTTGATTGGGACATACTGGCTGCAGTATCGTCTATAAGCAAGAAGATCCTGAATTCTTTGCAAGGAGAATTGTTATGTCATGGTAACAGAACTCATATAGGAGGGGGCAACATTAGATTTGGTGCTTACCAATGGGGGAATATCTCTTGTTGTAGTGGATGATCATCAGGGTGTCTGTGATTATTGGATGGTGTGGTTCAGCCTTAGAGCACAGGAGATGAAGATTAATTCAAAGACAACAATCCTAGACTTCAGGAAAACTAAATTTTTTGTTAAAATGAGGGCATACCTAAAGACGTTGTTAGCTGGATGGAAAAATTTAGGGGAAGAATAAATGATCTTTTCTGAAGGGGAGAGTAAATAAAGAGGAAAAAGAGGCCACTATGGTTTTCTAAAGAAGTGACTGAAAAGAAAAGGGAGAAAAGGTTATTGTTTATAAACTACAAGAGATCATAAAAAGGGGAAGACAGGTAACAATATCTGGAAAAGTTAAGAGAAGTTCGAAAAGTACTCAGGAATGCAAAAATTCAAAAGGAAGAAAGAATAGCAAATACAGTAAAATGGGGGGGGGGGATCAAGACTTTATTTTAAATATGTTAGTGATAAAAGGAAGTGCAATTGTTAAGATCGTGGACCCTTGGGCCGGCTAGAAGGTGGTGTTGCAACGCTGGAGGAATTCCCACAGCGGAGTCGTAGCCGAGAAGTGGACTTGAAGCAGAGATCTGAGAGAGTCTTCACCACTGGAAGCCCGCGATCCCCCCGGGGGAGCCTGTGAGGACCCAAGCCGCTTGGACTTAGGCATAAGGAAGACGTCAGAGCCAGCAGACCGACAGGAACTTTCCCACTGGAAGCCCACGGTCCACCCCGGGAGGAGCCCGTGAGGACCCAAGCCGCTTGGACTTAGGAGCGGTCTCTGGAGGACGAAGGTTGAGAAGAACTCCAAATCACGGTGGACTGTAGAGCTGCCAGAAGTAGAAACAAGCCAAGGGTCTGGGCAGGCGGTGGACAGCAGGAGCCAAGGACAAGCCGAAGTCAGGAACCAGGAAGACGATTCAAAGTCGAAGCCAGGAGACCGAGGTCAGAAGCCAGAAAAATGATCCGAAATCAAAACCAGGAGACAAGCCGAGGTCAGGAGCCAAGAAGATGCAGGAACAAGGTGAAGACAGCAACTAACCAACCTCAACAGAGGGAACCTCGTTGTAAGGTGAAGTGTAGGGCTAGTTGCAGGGTTTAAGTCCCTGAAGGCCTCTGACATCTCTGCCTGGGCGGTGCAGTATTTCCCGTGCTTACCCCTTTAAATTCCAAGCCCCTGCACGCACGCGCGCATGCCTAGGAGCAGGGCCAGCCGGAGAGAGTCGGCAGCGTCTCCCCCGAGGAGGGGTCCCCGTGCGGAGGCCTAGCGAGGCACGGCCAGAATGCAGAGATACTGTGAGCAGCCCCGAGGTAGGTGGAGGGACCAGCCGTGGACCTCCGTGGGCCAGGGCCGCAACAGTACCCCCTCCTATGCCCCCTCCCTGGGGGCTTGGGTTTTGCAGGATGGTCTAAATAGAACTGGCGAAGAAGGGTTTTATCCAGGATGTTGGAGGCCGGCTCCCAAGTGTTCTACTCGGGGCCATACCCTCCCCAGGAGAGAAGGTACTCCCATCTTCTATGTAGGAACCGCACATCCAAGACTTCCTTCACTTGATAGATGATGTCTTGTTCAGCTGCCGGTTTGGTGGGGTCCGGAGGTTTATCATGGAAGACTGACAGGATCAAAGGCTTGAGTAAGGACACATGGAAGATGTTGTGAATCTTTAATGTGGATGGGAGGAGTAGAAGGTAGGAGACAGCGCCCACTCGCTCTGCTACGGCAAATGGGTTGATATACCTAGGAGCCAGGCACATGGAGGGAATCCATAATCGAATGTTCTTGGTGCTCAGCCACACCTTATCTCCAGGGCCAAAATACAGGAGCAGGACGTCACAGTCTGTCTGCATCTCTTTTTGAGGTAGCAACGATCTGCCGTAATTTCTCCTGAGTGGACTTCCAAAGATCACGTAACTGTCAGGCTGTGAGTTGCACTGCAGGAGACGGAACCATCAGAGGCAAGGGCAAGGGAAGTCTGAGTTGTTTCCCATAGACCAACTGGAATGGGGACCTATTGGTGGCAGAGTGTCGATGGTGGTTATAGGAAAATTCTGCCAAAAGTCCAGCGAGGGTCCGGAATGACCTCCTGCGTCGAATCGTGTTGGTCTATGGCCGCCGCCATTTTGCGGCGGCCATTTTGCAAAATGGCGCCGCTGAAGACTACACTTCCAGCGACAGTAGTTCATCTACTGATTCTGACAGCACAGATGAGAACATTCCCCCATGATTGCAGTCAGCACAGGGCGAGATGGCAACAACCTCGACGCCACAGAACAGCGTTGCCCCTCTATGGGTAAACATACCAAGGAGGCGAAGACAAAGAATCAAAAGAAAAAAATACATCAACATATTCAGACTTTTGGAAGGAAGAAGAACTTCCAGAGACAGGAAAAAGAAAAAAGGCAGAGATTCAGTGCCGGAGGATAATAAGACAATACCGTGCAACCTTTGGACATGGACCACATCATTTCTCAGACTGATGAGCGTGGTAACCAAATATGATCCATACCAATGTGGACAGATGCTTGGATATGCAGACACAATTTGGAAGCACAAAGAGCATATGAAGGCTAGGCATGGCTAAATTATGATGAACGCTACCACAAAAGAATGGCAGAGACCAGGACAATGTCATGGATAACGCATTATATCGACTTATGGCTGAAACAAATGACAAACAGGGCTGCTGATGCAGGGGTTCGTGGACGAACTGGGAATAGAGCGCAATACAATGGAGGGCCTACAAACAATACCAAAATTGTCTGCTGGAGATTTAACAAAACGTCAAGCACCTTCAAGGTCTGCAAGTTTAAGCATGTATGTCTGATATGCTCAGCACATCATCCGGCCAGCAAATGCACAAAGAAGACCGCCACTGGGAGTTCTTCCCCAGAAAAATGAAATGAGGCAATGGCAAAAGCAGCCTCGCCGATTCGACTGGACAGAATGTTAGCATGACTTGCCAAATACCCAAGGAAGGAGGACACAGGGAAGATTACCAGGGGTTTTGGCAAAGGCTTCCGAATTCCTTATCAAGGAAAGATCAAGGAATTTACAGCCAATAATGCAGCGTCTACAACAAAACATTCAGAAATAGTCCAAGCCAAATTAAACATTGAATTGTCCTTGGGTCGAATGGCAGGTCCTTTTGCGACACCGCCATTCAAAAATATGGCATTATCTCCACTAGCAGTGATACCAAAGAAGGAGCCAGGCAAATATAGACTAATACAAAACCTATCATTCCCGCCGGGACTCTCGGTTAATGACCATCTGCCACAGGAAGAATGTTCTGTACAGTATGCTTCATTGGACTCCGCCATCATGCTTCTGAGGAGGTGCGGAGAAGCGGCAGTTATGGCAAAAGCTGACATTGAATCAGCATTTCGACTGCTGCCAGTATACCCATCTAGTTTTCCATTGCTAGGATTCAAGTTTCGGGGCATGTTTTACTTTGATTAATGCATGTCTATGGGATGCACCGTTTCCTGCGCTTATTTTGAAGTCTTCAGTTCATTCCTGCACTGGGTAACGGCAAAAAGGGCACAGTCGGGCAATATAATACATTACCTAGATGACTTCCTGTTCATTGGCTGGCGGGAACAGAGACGGCGGTTCGCCTGTTGCAAACTTTCCACGAAGAGGCACAGGAATTCGGAGTTCCACTGGCGCAAGAGAAAACTGAAGGGCCAACTACCAAAATGTGTTTCCTTGGCATTGAGTTGGATTCGAAAAGGATGATATCCAGACTCCCAATAGACAAAATTCAAAAATTACATGCGTTGCTAGATAGGGCATCTAAAGCAAAGAAGATGACACTATGGGAATTACAGACAATGTTGGGAGTATTTAACTTTGCATGCCGAGTAATTCCCATGGGCAGAGCATTCCTGCGAAGACTCACAGCGGCAACAGCGGGAGTCCGGTATCCGCATCATTTCATCAGGATATTACAGCCTATACGCGAGGATTTGGCGATGTGGGCATTATTCCTGAGAAGCTACAATGGAATATCGGTTTGGCAGGAGCCCCCAATATCAATCTGGGACTTGAACATTCATTCAGATGCATCTGGGGGATGGGGATTCGGTGTGTACTGTCAGGGTACGTAGGCCGCCGCGCAATGGCCGGCAGCATACGTTGAGGAGGTAATAACAACTAATATAACATTCCTGGAGTTGTTCCCTATATGGGTGTCTTTGATAATTTGGGGGAAATGCTTGCAGAACAAACACATCATATTCTGGTGTGACAACCAAGCATTGGTTTCAGTTATCAACAGACAATCAGCCAAATGTCCAAGGGTGGCAAACCTGTTTCGGCAGGTAGTTTTAAGTAGCTTGCGCATTAACACCACTATAAAGGTGCGACAAGTCCCGGGGAAGCATAATGGGGCAACAGATTCATTATTTCGTGCTAAATGGTCTTTGTTCCGCAATCAGGTACCCGGCGCGGACGAACGGGCATCTCCAGTACCGGAACATTTATGGGCAATTGGTCCCCAACCACATTAGAACTGTTACGCCGATCTGTGGCTCACTCCACTTGGGACGCATATTGCAGGAGTTACGGGAGAGTATGCTCCTTCCTGAGACAGCCTGGTTGGAATGAAGGACCAGTAGCGGAGGAGCAGATCGTGGCATACATATCATGGGCCAAAGATGCAGGACTATCCAGGGGCATGGTAGTTAAGCAGCTAGCTGGGTTGGCATTTTTTATGAGTGCTCAAGGTTGGGGGGACCCTACAAAAGGATTTCTGACATGTAAAATATTGAGGGGTTGGAGAAGAAGGTTAGGACCACAGAGGGATGGGAGGCATATCATAAACCACGAATTGTTAATATTAATATGGCATAAGCTGAATAGTGTATGTCATTCAGTATTTGAGACGCAATTATTTAGATTAGCTTTTAAACTAGCCTTTTTTGGTGCTCTACGCATTAGCGAGCTAATGGCTACGGCTAAGAAGGAGGCCGGTCTCACAGGAATGTTGATGCGGAACATCACAAAGCGGGGGGACACAATGAGGATTTAAATACAGAGGTCAAAAACAGATCAGTCAGGGCGAGGAGCTACTGTGACATTAAGACGATCACGCAGGAGACTTGCCCATTGGCCAACTTTGAAATATATTATGCAGTGCAACCCAAAAAAAAGGGGAGCATCTACTGGTACACGAAGATGGGGCCCCACTAACACGATACCAGTTCTCAGCAATCCTCAAGCGGACTCTAACGGAGCTAGGTGAGAACGCAAGTAATTTTGGGATGCACTCGTTCAGAATAGGAGCAGCCACCAGTGCAGCGCAAGCGGGGTTTATGATGGAGGCAATACAACAGATAGGGAGATGGCGCTCTGCGGTAATAACTCATATGTCAGGCTGGATCGAGCTGCTGCATTACGCTAATTAATTTGATTATGTATTACAGAATCGTGTCATAGGTTGGCACGGGTGTGGATCGTGGGGCACTCATTTGTGCACTAGGCAGCACAGAGGGCATAGCAGCGCAGATATGGCCCTCATCTGGGCCTGGCACATCAGAGGGTGTGGATCACCTGGATGGGGAAGAGCGGAATGCAATGGGAGCAGCTACTATCCACACTACGGGTCAAGAGGGAGTCGCTGGCCAGGCCGGACATTATAATAATACACCTGGGGGGGGGGGGAATGATTTAGGGGCAATGACATCTCGACAGCTGTTGCGAAGGATAAAGAGGGATCTAGGGGAAATGCAAGCAGAGTTCCCTGGAGTGATTATTTGCTGGTCTGACATAATACCACGCATTAAGGGGCGGATTTTCAGAGCCCTGCTCGCGTAAATCCGCCCAAAACCGGGCGGATTTACGCGAGCAGGGCTCTGCGCGCCGGGAAGCCTATTTTACATAGGCCTCCCGGCGCGCGCAGAGCCCCGGGACTCGCGTAAGTCCCGGGGTTCTCGGAGGAGGGCGTGTCGGGGGCGTGTCGGGGGGCGGGCCCGGTCGTCGCGGCGTTCCGGGGGCGTGTCGGTAGCGTTTTGGGGGCGGGTACGGGGGCATGGCTATGGCCCGGGGGCGTGGCCGCGCCCTCCGTACCCGCCCCCAGGTCGCGGCCCGGCGCGCAGCAGGCCCGCTGGTGCGCGGGGATTTACGTCTCCCTCCGGGAGGCGTAAATCCCCCGACAAAGGTAAGGGGGGGGTGTAGACAGGGCCGGGTGGGTGGGTTAGGTAGGGGAAGGGAGGGTAAGGTGAGGGGAGGGAACGGGGGGAGGCAGCGCGGCTCGGCGCGCGCAGGCTATACAAAATCGATAGCCTTGCGCGCGCCGATCCGGGATTTTAGTGGATACGCGCGGCTCCGCGCGTATCTACTAAAATCCAGCGTACTTTTGCTTGAGTCTGATGCGCAAGCAAAAGTAGGCTGATCGCGCTTCTTTTAAAATCT